>NC_058098.1:985000-1630000 GCF_020171115.1 Neogale vison
GAGGCTGTGTCGGGCACCTACTGCTGTGTGACAGGCCGCAGGGGTAGCTGGCCCCCCACGGGTGAACCGGGGCATACCCCTCCCCGAAGAAAAGGCAAGAAATGGGGGCAAATCTTAGGACACCGCTTCCTAGCACTCTCTGGTAGAGAAAGGAAGGTGTCAGGGAGCCTGAGGGACGTTTCCACACTGTCCCACATCAGCAGCACAGACACCTCTGGGAAGGGAAGCCGGGGCCCACAGGCCTCTGCTCTTGTCTCCGGCCTCTCCAGACTCTGCCTCCAGGACCCCTCACACATGCTCTGCCACCAGGGTGCCCGGGGCCCGTTGTCTTCCTGCCAACTCCAGGCAGCATGAGGCGATCAAGCCAGGACCTGGATAACAGAACCCACCACCCTCCTTGGGTCCCAGAGCGACAGAGTGCCAGCAGTATGCGGAACGCGGCCAACTTCCACTTCCTCCAGAATCTGAGGCCCGGTCTCTGTCCATTTTTAATTGGATTATGTTTTTTGCTAATAAGTTAATGAGCTCTTTATATAGTTAGGCTATTACCCCCTTATCGCACACTTGCAAATACTTTTTCCCATTCTGCCGCCTTTTCATTTTGTTGATGGTTTCCTCTGCTGTGTGGAAGCTTTTTAGTTTGGTGGAGGCCCAGGAGTTTATTTTTGCCTTTGTTTTTGGTGTCAAATCCAAAAAAATCATCACCAAGACCAATGTCAGGGAGTTTGCTGTGTTTTCTTCTAGGAGTTTTGTGTTTTCAGGTCTTTTAACCCATTTTGAGTTGACTCTTGTAGAAGGCATAAGATCGGGGAGCAGTTTCATTCTCCCGCATGAGGTTGTCCAGATTTCTCAACAACAACTCCAGAGACTGTCCTTTCCTCATTGGATATTCTTGGCTCCTTCGTCATAAGCTCATTGGCCATATGTGTGTGGGTTTATTTCTGGGATGTCTGTTCTGTTCCTCTGGCCCATGTGTCTGTTTTTATGCCAGGACCACGCTGTTTTGATTACTACGGTGTTGTCGCATAGTTTGAAAGAAGGAAGCATGATGATGCCTTCAGCTTTGTTCTTCTTTCTCAGTCCTGCCTTGGCTCTTCAGGGTGTTTTGTGGCTTGATACAGATTTTAGGATTTTTTTTATTTCTGTAAAAATTCCATTGGAATCTTGGTAAGGATTGCATTGAATCTATAAATGGCCTTGGACAGCATGGACATTTTAACAATATTAAATTCCAATCCATGAGCACAGAATATCTTTCCATTTATTTGCGTCTTCTTCAATATCTTTTCATCAATGTCAGAGTTTTCAGAGTCACTTCCTTGGTTAAATTTATTCCTAGTTATTTTGTTCTTTTTGATGCAATTGTAAATGGGATTATTTTTCTTAATTCCTCTTTCTGATGGTTTGTTCTTAGTGTATAGAAACACAACTAATTTTGAGGGCGCCTGGGTAGCTCAGTTGGTTAAATGTCCAATTCTTGGTTGTGGTTCAGGTCATGATCTCAGGGTCCCGATCTCAGGGTCCTGGGCTCAGGGTCGTAATCTCAGGTCATGGTCTCAGGGTCATGATCTCAGGGTTGTGATATAAGGGTCATGATCTCAAGGTCATGAGATGAGCCTTGAGTTGGGGTCTGTGCTCAGTAGGGAGGCTGCTTGAGATTCTCTCTCTCTCCCTCCCCTGTTCCCCTTCCCACTTGCATGCTCTCCCTCTAAAATAAATAAATCTTAAAAAAAAAAACACAACTGATTTTGTGTATTAATTTTGTATCCTGCACCTTTCTTAAACTATTTTATTAGCTGTGACCGTTTTTTTTTAAAGATTTTATTTATTTATTTGTCAGAGACAGAGGGAGAGAGAGCGAGCGAGCACAGGCAGACAGAGAGGCAGGCAGAGGCAGAGGGAGAAGCAGGCTCCCTGCCGAGCAAGGAGCCCGATGTGGAACTCGATCCCAGGACTCTGGGATCATGACCTGAGCCGAAGGCAGCTGCTTAACCAACTGAGCCACCCAGGCGTCCCTAGCTGTGACAGTTTTTAGTGGCATCTTCGGGATTTTCTATGTAGACAGGCCCCGACTTGTGATGGTGTGACTTACAATTATTTGACTTTACGCTGGTGTGAGAGCGATAGACACACTTGGAGATTTGATCTGCTCCAGCTAAGTCTGTGCTTGGGTCCTGCTTGCAATGCCGGGCAGTGGCGGCTCCCAGGCAGCCACGTGATCGGGAAGGTCAACGACAGAGACACTTGAACCCGTTCTGCACCCAGTCAACCATCCTGTTTTTCACTTTTCATACAGTATTCAATAAGTCAGATATTCAGCATTTTAAAATAGTCTTTGAGGGAGATGATTCTGCCCAGCTGTAGGCTCGGGTCAGTGTTCTGAGCGTGTTTAGGGTCAGCTGGGTTAGGTGTGGTGTTTGGTAGCTGAAGGGTGTGTTAGATGCATTTTCTACTTACAATACTTTGAACTTATGGTGGTTTATCAAGATGTGGCCCCATCAGAAGTCATGGAAGGTCTCTATGTAATACCACGCCCATTATCTTCTAGAGATGGTTTCACTTCTCCCTTTCTGATTTGGATGCCTGTGGTTTCTTTTCTGAAATTTTCTTTCATCAGGGACACTGGCTTGTAATCTTCTCTCGTGGTGTCCTTGCCTGCTGTCAGAGTAATGCTGCACTAGCAAAACGTGTTTGGAAGAATTCCCTCTCTTAATTATTTGGAAGATTTTGAGAAGGATCAGCATTGATTCTTTAAACATCCAAGAAAATCTTCTTCTGAAGCCCTCTGGTCCTGGGACCTTCTCTGTTGGGAGGTTCACAATTACTGAATCGATCTTGCTAGTGACTCATCCGTTCCACCTTTCTATTTCTCTATGACTCAGTCTTGGGAGTTTGTACGTTTCTAGGGATTTACACATGTCTTCAGGCTGTCCAGCTTGTTGGTGCACACTTGCTCACAGCGGTCTCCTACGATCCACTGTATCTCTGTGCTGTCAGTCACAAGCATGGACTTTCAGAGCAACTTCATTCATAATTGCCAACAACTAACAGAAGAAACAGGGGCACCTGGGTGGCTCAGTGGGTCAGAGGCCATGATCCTACGGTCCTGGGATGGAGCCCCGCGTCGGGCTCTCTGCTCACCAGAGAACCTGCTTCCTCCTCCCTCCTTCTCTCTCTCTCTGCCTGACTCTCTACCTACTTGTGATCTTGGTCTGTCGAATAAATAAAATAAATTATTTTTTTAAAAGAAGAAGAAACAGATATTTGTAACTATGTAGACACCTTCAGTGATACAATTGTGAATTTGGCCAAATTAACTTATATAGAACCCTACAGCCAATAACTGAGAAATGTACCTGCTTTCACCAGAAAAAATTTTTTTTACAAATTTTACAAAAATTAACCATATAAGTTAGTTATAGAAATCTGGGGAGAGAGAGGGAGGGGGGGACAAAGATCGGTAGGCACAGGGGAAGGGACATTGAGGCACTGTAACTATTCCGTGTGGTACGTGCCTGTTATTCTACACCTGTCAAGACCCGCAGAATGCCCAGCACAGGGAGTGAAGGCGAATGTGAGCTGTGTACGTCAGCCATCGTAAGTAGCACCGCGCCGTCAGCTGGAACGCACGCAGCATCCATGCACCATGTTAATAATGGGGGCAGGCCGTGGGAGGGGGTAACCGGAAACTATACTTTTCCATCAATTTTTCTGTAAACTTTAAAACTGCCCTTTTTTAAAGAAAAATGTATTAATTGACCATATGCTGAGCCAAAAGCAATCTTCAAAAAAGAAGATAAGTAAGCATGGTAATGTCTTTAGGAAGCAAATTTTTCAGAGCAATCCTGACCACCACCCCCCCCCAGCAGAATGGCTTATCCCATGGTTGTCACTGCCTGGTGTAGCTCAGGTACACAGTGAGACTCAGCCATGGCTTAGCAGCTACTAAACACACCAAAAATAAGAGAATGAAGGATTCAAACAACACAGAGCACGTTGGGCATTTAAGTGGAAAGAGATCGGATCCGCCAGGAGCCTGTCTGGTGATGGAGAAGAGGGAGCACAGCAGAAGGAAGTACTAGATCTCCTGTGGCTATTCCAGGTCAATGGCTGGGCCACCAACCAAGGAGACATTTTGGGGACCTAAGTCATGCAGATGCGTGCCGCACCTGCCTCCACGACATCCTTCCTGAACGGCCAGCAGGTGCCCTCTGTATGGGGGATCTGAAGGTCCGGCTGGTGGGGCAGGATTTGGGCATCCTAAGCAGCACTCGGGAGGAGGTGGGTGCTGGGGTCTGGGTTCTAGGTATCCCATCAAGAGGCCACAACCCAGTAGATCTGTGTGCAAACCACCCCACGTCCCTGCACCGCCAATGCAGCTCGTTATGTGAAATATGCTATTCGTTAGCGAAGTTTGGAAAGAAACAGCTGAAGCACCCTGAGGGCTGTGGACCACGAGAAGCAGCCCCTTGTGCTGTGGGACGGGGACTCTCAGGTCTCCTCCGGTGGGGTGCAGTTTTCTGGGTGGCCAGCAGGTGGCAGCCCCCGACCAAAAACGGTGCATCTCTCGGCCCTTTCCCGGATGTGTGGCTGGTTTTCCACCGCCAGCCCAGTGGGCCTTCCTGAAGGCTGTTACCTGGTCCTGCCCGCCGCCGCAGGCCCACCCCTGCCTCCAGTCCTCCTCTGAGCTGCTGAAGGGCCTGGTTACCTGGCCGGTCCGAAAATGGCCTTGGCCGGAGGTTTAGACCTCCTGACGGCCACGCCCAGCCCCAGAGCGGCTCGGCCCCAGGCTGGGACGGAGGAGGCTACACCTTAACCCCCTCCCCCGCAGATGCCCACCTGCTGCTCCGGGCCAGCTTGTTTCAGGGTTCAATCTTCGAATTTTTATAAGTTTTTACTTTAACCCCCAGGTGCTCAGCACAGGTGCGTCCCTTCGTCCCCATCACCTGCTTCCCCTGCCCCCCGCGCCCCGCCCCTCTGGTGGCCAGCCGCGTTCACCGGAGCTGAGGGTCTGTTTCGTGGTTTGCCTCTCTCTCTCTCTCTCTCTCTTCCCTTTTCTTGTTTGTTTCTTTTTTTTTTTTTTTTCTCTCTCTTTTGGAAATTTTTTTTTTTTTTAATTTATTACAAACCCTTGTGTCGAGGGCTGACTTTCAATAGATCGCAGCGAGGGAGCTGCTCTGCTACGTACAAAACTTCTGGTTTGTTTCTTAAATTTCACAGAGGAGTGAAGCCCTGTGGTAGTCGTCTTTCTCTGCCTGACCTGCTGCACTTAGCGTAACACCCTCTGGCTCCGTCCATGTCGTGACAAGGGCTTCACTCTGCATGCCGCCTGCCACTCCACCCTATGCGTCCAGCCAGGCCGTGTTTTGAAAGCCAGTCTCATCCACGCCTGTGCTGGGTCACAACCTGCTCTCCTGCGGCACCCCCGGGTGGTCAGACGCCCCCCATTCAGTATGTCCAGAGCACACCGCCCCCCCGAGCCCCCGCACCTCCATCCAAGCCTGAGTCCCGGAGGCAGGACATCATCCGACTGCTCCTGTCGGCCTCAGGGTGCCTGTGGACTCAGCCCACTTCTCTCTGTGTCGCCTGTCACCCCTGACTGCGCGGCCAGGCCTGGGGGGACACCCAGGAGGAAGTGCCCCAAGCCCCCTGACCACAGCGGTCTGTCGGGACACGTCCCTGAGCACGTTCCATGATTGCTCCTGCTCTTCTACCCAAGACCAAACTCCCCAGTGTAGCTGCTCCCCCAACCCGGAGTCCCTGGCCCCCTGCTGGCCCCCGGCTGCTATCCGCCAACGTGCCATGCTCCTTGGGACAGCTATATGCCCCCACCCCAGCCCCTTGGCGGAGTTAACACCCACTCACCCTCCAGACCACGGCCTCCTAGCCGCACCAGGCTGTCCCCAGCACCCGCCCGTGCCTGGCCTCAGCCCAGACCCTTCTTATCCTCACCAACTCTTGCCACCCACATTCGTTCTGGGCCAGGACACACCTGTGGGTGAGACCTGCCCTTCTGAACGCACAAGTGGGGCAAACGCGAGGCTCCAGTGTGGACAGACGCGTTAGCCTCCCCTCCCCCAGCCCCCAGTCTAGCACCCGCCATCCTCCGGACTCCCCCACGGAAGAGCTGCCTGGCAAATAGAAACCCAGAATGTTCCCTCTCTGACCTTGGACAAGTGTAAACCGTATACTTGGAAGACCAGGAAACGGAAACAAGAGGTTTACCCTAAAAAGGAAGTTTTTGTCCTCAAACTCCAATCCCAGCGGTTCATCACTCCTCGGGGGAGTGTGGAAACCTCCTCAGGACGCGGGAGTCCCGGGAAGATGGGTGGGGGGAACTGGAGGCCCAGGGAGGGCCCCCCCCCACGCCTCCAGGCCTGACGCCCCAGGGCTCGCGCCTGAGTGAGTGAGTGGTTTGCGGACTGACTCAGTGGCGCAGCTGTGCTCCGGGTCTGCGAGGGCCCCCGCCCCGGGCCCAGGCCGCTGGGCCGTCTGCCCCAGCCTGCCAGTGTGCCGGGCTGTGCTGCGCGCTCCCCGGCGCTCCGGCCAGAGGAACGGAAGACGGGATGGAGGAGGCAGGTGCCCACGTGAGGCGCGAGCGTTCTGAGGTGGCAACCCCCAGGCGGCAGACGGAGACCGCCTGAGACCCCGAGAAGCCAGAAAAGCCGCACCCGCCCTCTCCACCCAGACCTCCAGCTCCCTCCATCCCAGCGGACCCCCACCCCGGCCGTCGGTCTCCGCCGCCGCTGGTGCCAGGCTCCGAAAAGAGGCGGTCACCAAGTCCCTTCTGATTGGATGGCCGCGAAGTCCCAGCGGGCGCCCCCGCACCTTAAAAGAGCGGAGTGTGTGGGAGCTGGAGCCCGGCCACCGGCCCAGCCCTGCGCGCGGCCGCGAGGGGTCGGGGAGGAGAGCAGGACGGAGAGACGGGCCGAGAAGGACGAGGGCCGGGAGAAGAGGAGGAGGCGGCGACCCGGAGGCGTGGCCGAGGCGGCCAGAGAGGCCCGGCGCGCGGAGGCTCGGAGGCTCGGGGACCGACCGACAGCCGGACGGACGAGCGGCCCCGGAGCTGCGCCGCGGCGGACGCGCGGCCATGGCCGAGCTCAAGTCGCTGTCGGGGGACGCGTACCTGGCGCTGAGCCACGGCTACGCCGCGGCGACCGCGGGCCTGGCCTACGGGGCGGCGCGGGAGCCCGAGGCGGCCCGCGGCTACGGCGCGCCGGGCCCCGGCGGCGACCTCCCTGCGGCGCCCGCGCCCCACCCCGCGGCCGTGGCCGAGAGCAGCGGCGAGCAGAGCTGCTACGAGGACGACGCCTTCGAGCAGCGGCGGCGGCGGCGGCGGCGGGGGGGGGGGCCCGGGGGCGCGGCGGACGCGCGGCGGCGGCCCCGGGAGCAGCGCTCGCTGCGGCTGAGCATCAACGCGCGCGAGCGGCGGCGGATGCACGACCTGAACGACGCTCTGGACGGGCTGCGCGCCGTCCTCCCCTACGCGCACAGCCCGTCGGTGCGCAAGCTCTCCAAGATCGCCACGCTGCTGCTCGCCAAGAACTACATCCTCATGCAGGCGCAGGCCCTGGACGAGATGCGGCGCCTCGTGGCTTACCTCAACCAGGGCCAGGGCCTGGCGGCGCCGGTGGCCGCTGCGCCCCTGACGCCCTTCGGCCAGGCCGCTGTATACCCGTTCTCCTCGGGCGCCCCACTGCCCTGCCCTGAGAAGCGCGCTGCCTTCTCTGGGACGCCCTCGGCGCTGTGCAAACACTGCAACGAGAAGCCATGAGGGCCCGGGCTGCTCCTCCTCCCGCACCAGCCCTGCATTTTACCTTGTGCCACCCTGCCCCGACTGAACCCCGACCACGGGAGAAGGCTGCGGACGTCGCTTCCAGCCCCCGCCCGCTGAACAGCGCGGGTAGGGCCGCGAGAAGCGCGGAGCACGTCTGGGCACGGGTTTGAGCGCGAGAGCAGGGCACTGGCATCTGCGCCCTGGAGGCCGCAGCGCGCCCACGGGGCAACCTCCGCCGGGAGACAAACCCTGCTTGTCTGGACACCGCTGCTCACCCTGAAAAAGAAGACCAGGACCACGTTGGGAGCAGGGACCTGTGTGACCCCAGGGGGAGTGGTCCTGCTGGTCGCCAGCCCAGATCTCGGCCAGCGCAGGGAGAGCGCTTGGCTGGGCTTGGCAGCTCCCGGCCCCGGCGTTGGATTCTCCGGGGACTGCAGGGCCGGCTCCAGCCGGGCGTGCTCCCAACGACAACCGCTGGCGCCAGGGTAGTCTGCGTCCGAGGCTTGGCAGCCCCAGCGCCCCTGCAGCCCAGTGGGGATGCACACGGACCCAGCCCACGACTGTTTGCTACGCATCTGGACTGCCCTTGACGCTGGAAGACCCCGGGCAGTAGCTGAAGTCAGTGTGTTATGTTCAGTTTCTTGCCTGCCTAGAGGCACGAGCCTCTGGGGGTGAGTGGATGCCAACGCTGGCGGCCTCCAAGTCTGCGGAATCTCCCCTAAACCGTCCCTGGACTCCCCAGCCACCACCGCTTATGCTGGAATGTCCCCGCCAGGGTGTGGCCTGCACGGAGTTGGATGGAGACCCGCCGAGTGCCCTCTGCTCACAGGCAGTTGTACAGAGGACAGTCCCCACACTTGGCCTGGGCTATCAGGGAAGGGCCGGGTCTAGCCCCACTGACCTCCACACCAGCCCCCTGCGTGTTTCCAGGGGAGGAGGCCGGGCCATGGGTGAGTAGGCTGGGGGGAGGGGCTGCTTCCTGACCTGGGAAAAGGTGATGGGTTTGTCTCTTGGTGTTGGGGTCTGTCTCCTTGATGAGGGTGCACGGTGCAGAATTCTGCCGCCGTAGGGGTCCACACGCTCTGCTCAGCCGGCCAGCTACCCTGGGGACTGGGCTGTCCCAGCGCATTTGCCCTCCAGCCGCCCTGCCGCAGTGTTCGGCCTTAGTAACCCAGTTTCCTCGGCCGGCTGCCGCTGCCGCTGTGCTAATGAGGAGAGGACCTCGGCCCTACAGAGCGGCCTGTCTGAAGCATTTAACTTTAATTACTGCCATTTCAAAAGGCCCTTTTGTATCTGCAAAATGAAGTGTGTGATTAAGCTTTATTCATAAAGACATATGCTTAATACTGGTTTTTGTTAATTTCCATATTTATATCTTCACTGTCTTCTTCTTCCTAACACACTACGTTATCGGTTTTGCACATTCAGAAGGCTGGGAGCTAGGGGCTCTGTTTCGAATCCTTTTTAGGTAAGCAAAGGCAGGACAGCTGCGAACTCCAACGCCATTTACTTCCAGGACCATTTCAAAGTGCTCCTGAATCAACTTTATGAGTCACTGGTCATAACCTGAAACAGCGTTGCTCATCCTGGCTGAAACAGACGCCTCTGGTGCATCCTTTCTATTTAGAATGAAGTTACAGTTTTAACTTCGTTTTTAAAATAATGTGATTAAATTTTAATACCACATTAAACATGGTCACTGGTGGCTGAGGTTAGGTTCTCAGAGAGCTGTGCTGGTCTGGACCCCGCGCTTCTCGGTCAGAGCCTAGAAAGTCTGTGGGGGGCGGACGGCTGCTGTGTGAACAACCCCTCAGTAGATGTATAAAATATGAAGAAAACAGGGGAAGGAAAAAAAATCTCTGCACCCCCCCCCTTGAATGAAAAAGCATTAAGTTTTTAAAAGGACCATCTAACTAATCGTCTGTTCTTCCATTTACTTGGTTTTCAAAAAAATGAAATGTGTTTCTTTTTGGCTGCTCAGTCATGTGCTACATGATCCGTTGGTCTCTCCAGAGCGTCAGGCTGCCTCTCGTGGTGTGGAACAGAGGGATCATTCCGTACGTGAAATTAGGCTTTTCAACAAGGCTAACATAGCAACTGCTCTAGCAAATACAAGTCATTTGGCCTCCCCCATTCTAAGAGCTCCCAGCACAAAAGGTCTGGTCCTCCACGGCCCCTGTGCCCAAAATACAGTGAAGCAGCCTCCCCGCTGGCAAGCCCACCACTGTCTGGAAACATCCGACGTGGGCTCTGGGCAGGCACTCCCAGAACGGCTCGGGCATCTAACCCTCCAGAGCCGACCCTTCTCCAGCGCTGGAGAGTTGAACAGGAGAGGGCTTTGCTTATAACGGTGTTTGAACAGCCTTTTCCCAGGTGCTTGTTTTTAGAACCTTCTTAGGGCAAGGGAAGGCGTACCTGCTGGTAGGTCTGGATATGGTGTGAGGGAGTGTCGCAGTAAACCTGGGCCAGCCGCACAGAGACCCGGCCACACACGAAATGGTAGCTTTTCTACTGGCTATGTAAGAGTAAATACATGAAATTAATTGTAATGACTTTTATTTATTCCCGTGCATGCAAAAGAGTGTTTCAAAACACAGTCAGTATCTTTTAATTATCAGGGGATATTGCACGTTCCTTTTTTTCGTACTGAGTCTTCAAAACCCAGTGTGTCTTGCACTTAGAGCTGCTCTCCGTTCAGACCACCCCCGTTTTGAGGATCAGCGGCCGCGCAGGCTTGTGATGCCCACAGTGGACCCTGCGGCCTGAGGCAAAGCTGTGAGGGACCTTTGTTTTCTTCATGCTCATAATAAGCAGGAAATGCCGCTGATTCAAGGAATAAATTCTAGAGCGAGACACATAGGAAATGCTTCAACCTTGTTACTCTTCCAAGCCTGGGTCACCAAGGCCAGCTGAGGCCAGGGCAGGGGCAAGAATGGCTACGGTCCGTTTTCTCCCGCGAAGTGGTGGCCGTTTGTCTACAGAGTCACCCTTTCCAGCCGCCTTCCAGACGCCTTCCAGCCGCCCACTGGCCGCCCACGCCCGAGCCCGGGGAGCCGGCGGCATGATGGCATTCCGGCCTGGGGGCGTCAGGTAGCCAACACTGCCTTCTTCCTCCATTAACCACGCCGTTGGGGGCCGCTGGCCGCTGCTGGAGCCCCGAAGACCGAGGTTCGTTCAAAATCAGGCTGTGAGCCCGTGGAACCTGGCTCGTGGGGGCTCGGGGCAGGCTTCCCTGACCCAGTGGCCCCCCCAGGGGGCCCTTGCTGGGGTGAGGAGAGGCTGGCTGGTGGGCTGAGGTCCTGTACCCCTGCCTGCATTCCCTGACTGGCCGCTCCACGGCCCACGCAGCTGTGAACATGCCAGCTTCCCCGGCAGAGAGAGAAGGCACACGGGTTGGAAGACGGAAGTGGGGAGTCTTTAGGGTTAAGCTAATGATTGAGCATTTCACAACAGATGCCACCTCCTCTTCCTTCCTTTCTTTAAAATGACCAACAGCAAAGTTCTCCATCTCCTTTGGGTATTTTGGTGGGAACATTTTTACCTACTTGGTGAGATGCCACGGGCCCAGCACTTTCTGTTCCTGTGGGCTCAGGACATCTGACACCCAAAGATCTTTGTTTCCCTCCAGGTAGGAAACTCGCTCACCTAAAACAGCATCCCTGGTTCTCAGTACTGGGTAACGGCATCCACACTCGGGGAGCAGAACTCCGTCCTCACCTAGCTCCGCCCCAAGGGACCCGGAGCTCGGACAGGCAAGGGCCATCGGCCCTCGCACGTCCACTCACAGACCCTCGTGTGCCAGTGTGTTGGCTTCTTGGTTGATTTCATCCCAAACCCGGGGCTTGTCTTCATTCGTGCTGATGTTAGTCGGATCCGCGGGGACCTCTGTTCATCCTTACGAGGAAGCTCCCAAGTGTTCTGGGGCAGACACCTGCTTTGTCAAATATGCATGTCTGTTTCCCTTGCAGGTTGGAACATTAAAGGAAGAGGCACCTCCTCCCAGAGGACAAATGTTGTTTTCCTAAAAGGATGCGTGAGATGCACAGAGTGTCCTTCCGAGCAGCACGGCCTGTCTTGCCTCGCCCTTAGCCGAGAGAAGTCTGATGAGAGCGACCAGGCAGGACCCCAGAGCCCCGGTTAATCCCGCAGACTGTGGTTACGGCAATTGCATCCTAGGAATTTGCCTGTGACATGTCCTGAGTCTTTAGTCGCTCTTGGCATCCCATTTTAAGGGATGGAAACAGAGGGATTTACAATGTATTAAATCATTTCTCCAACAATTAATTACCTCTTTGGATCATCCTCTTTGGATGTTATGTTCTATACCCAAACAAAAGTCAGTTCCATACCATTAAAAAATTAATACACATAAATTAATACACACAGAAGCAAAAAGGCTCTGATCGTTAGCAAAATCTCCTTTGAGGCCAGTGTCTTCCCATGTTCTAGAATGAGTCTGAAGTGCCCCAGGCCTTTGTACGGAGAAGAGGGGAGAGAAGCTGTGATCTGTGAGGCTCTCTGAGCAGGAGGCGAGCTGGGTTATTTTGAAAGTGAGCGTAGGGCAGGAGCTTGTGAAATGCGGGGCTAGAAGGGGGTCTCGGAATAAGGCTGTGTCTGTGCTTCTGCGGCTGGCTGTGCAGGCTCCCCGGGCTGGTGCGGGTCAGAAGGCCGAGGGCCGAGGGCCGTCGCTCTGTGGCTCCCGTGGCCGCTGTGGTCTGCGTTCCCAGAGACACGGCTGTCAGAACGCAGAGCGGAACCGGATGCGGGCCTGGCCGGTGGCCTCTGTCCCCAATGATGCTCAGGCCTCATGGGCGTGCCCAGCTGACGGGGGCCTGTGGGGCACCTGGGACAGGGTCCTAGCTCAAGGGCTTCTTAGCAGCAGCGTGCCTGTGTGCTGGACGGGAAAGCCTTCCCAACGAGCCCGGTTTCACCTCCAAGCCTGTTTTGTCTGAAATGGCGAGGCCACTGTCAGTTGCTGTCCTGGGGGCCCTGATTCAGCCTGACAGGAGCCCAACCTCGCAGCCGCGTGTGGACGGGGCTTGGGTGCTCACGAGGCCACAGCCAGTCCAGGAAGTGGCCACAAAGCCCAGACACCAGTAGGCCCTGCAACGCTCTCCGATGGCCAGGAGGCATCTGACGGGACTGGCCGGCTCTAGGCCTGCAGCCCTGTGTCACGGAGGCACTGAAGTCACAAATCCCTGGGGACGGCCTCTAAGTCTCGAACGCCCGGGGCAGAGTCCAGGATCTGTCCCAGCCCCCCGCAGCTGCCCAGGCGGCTCCAGAGCCTGTCGGAGAGGGTGCCCGTGGGACCCTGCCCACCAGCTCGAGGTGGTGCTGGCGGAAGCCAGGTGTGCTCTGCCGAAGAGCCCCCCACCCCCCGGGGCTCTGTCCATGGAATGCAAGCTGGGGAGGGAGCAGCTCATCACTCGGGAGCAGGGACACCCATGATTTTTGGTAACTGAGATTCAGAAACTCTACATCTGGGAGTCGGTTGATGCCAACGGGCAGCCAGACGGCTGATGGGAAAGGGCCTCTGAACGGGAAGGTTGAGGTGTAAAGATCCCTTCTTCCGAGCGTAGCCCCTCCCAACCCGTTAGGCTGGACCAGCCCGACGGCCGGCGCCCTTCCTCGGGCTCCCACGGAGAGACTGTGCGGGCAGCACCTGCATGTCAACATCACAGACAACAGGGAAGACATTGATTTCATATTTGGGAATCCGGGATTCTAGAATAAATGGAAAGGCTTCTTGCTGCAAAACACCACTCTCTGTTTGCGCTCGAGTCTCCCCTTGGGGCTGTGGCGTCGGCAGAGGTGCCCAGAGTGAGGGTGCCCGAGGGGGTGAGAGCTTCGCCCCAGCGTCCCCACAGGCTGCTTCCAGAAATGCCTGTGTTCAGGGAACAGAGTGTGTCCCCAGGCCCCTTCACTGGCACACATACCCTTGCTCATTTTGTCTGTCTGTCTCTGGCTCGTTTTCTCCTGAAGCTGCTTTTGGGGGTGGGGGGGCAGAAGAGCCTATCACTCTTTCCCTGTCCCTGGGCAGCGCTGCTCCCCTAACGAGCACACGTGGTCCTTAAAATACCCCACACGTGTTCTGGTGTCTCCGGACCCTGGGCACTACTGTCGGCAGACCCGACTGCTTCGGGATTCGGGAAAGCCCGGCCAATAGGCAAGGGAAAGGCAGATGCAAAAGAGCAGCTGGCCGGTGGCTGCCAGCCCCGCCCGCGGCCTGGGGGGTGCAGGTGACAACGGGCTGCGGCCTCTGTCATCCTCTGCCAGGGAGTGTGTCCTGAACCCTGAACACAGGCGGCCTGTGTGTGTGTGCACATGTGCCCCTACGCGTGTCCCGCTCTGCACGGTTTCACCCCCCACAGTCCCTGGGTCCTCGGCTGCCGCCAGGGTACCGAACAGTGGCACCGCCGCCAGCCCCCACCTTGCCCTAAGAGGTCTTAGCAACTCCCCGCCTTTTCGTAGATGGTCTGGCCTTGAGCGGGCTTGACGGAGGTTAGCAGGTCGAGCCCCTTGCCCACTTGCTGGGACCGGGTTTCCCCAGACACAGATGTTCCATTTTAAGCCCTGGCAAATCCTACACCAAAGGCCGAGTTGATCACCCAGGGGTTAGGTCCTCAAACCCTTTCTGAAAACAGGAGAGAGGGTGAGCCCCATAAATAAAACACAGGCACAGTGTCCTGCTCTCACACCCCCGTGGACATCCTCAGTCTCCCCGCGGACGCCCTTCCCTGCAGCCTAGGCCAAACCACGACTGTGAGCCTGGCTGGGAGCAAATGGGCCAGCGCCGGTGGAGGCTCACTGCCGCGCCCGTGGCCGTCCCACAAGTGAGGCGAGGCTGCTTGACGCAGACCACAGGCAGCGCCCGAGAGAGAAGTGGTTCGGTGAGGGGACCTCCTCCCAGCAGGGGCTAGAGGGGCAACGGCGCTGGATGCCGCCGTGCTCGGGGCCACTGCAGAGAGGAGTCAAGGGCTGGACTAGGGACGGGCCGTTCCCCGAGCCGTGGCCCCTGCCCGGAACCCTGCTTCTCCCCTAAAGATGCCTCCACCCAGCCCGGCCAGCCCTGGACACCAAACCGACCCCACCGAGGTTTTAGGAGAGACCGTTGGGCGGGGCTGAAGGCCCAGGAGCCGGCCAGGAAGGAAGGACAGACGGCGGCCACCGCCACGGAGGAAAACTGTCGGAGCAAGGAGAGCCCACGGGAATCAGCGTCTCCTAATGAGCACGTCGTCGGGCGATTTCACTCTAATTTTTGCTTAATAAGGCTGGTTTGAGACGTAATTTTGAGGATCCACGCCTCCCCTAGACCCGCTCGTCATGGTGAGGGGCCTCTCTCCGGCACGGTGGGGGTGTGTCGCTTCATTACTACCGCTCTGGAAGGTGGCTGTGCTGACAGATGAGGGACGGCGATGGCCTTTCAAGGATACCGACTTCATTAAGCAGCCTCATTAGGGCGGCCGAGTGCTAAATATGTCATTTTAAAGGGAATGCTCGGCTTTCAGTGGCTTCCCCTCCCCCTCCCCCCACCTAAGTGAATGAATACTGTTTCCAAAATAATTACAAATGAACAAACAAGGTCAGAGGCCCCTCCGGGAGGGATCCAGCAGGCGTTTACCCAGCGCCCAGGGCCAGGACGGCGGAGCAGAGTGCCGCAGGCAGCAGGATGGTGGGGGGCGGGCTCGGCGCCCCTCTCCTCCTCTGTCCAGGGACAGTGCGGATGCACCCATGGGTATTGAGGGACCCGCACCAGGGGCTTCGCTCTCCCCAGGCCCACATCAGCTTCGTGGTCAGCTGCCTGGTCCCCACGGTCTGCGGGAGGCACGCTCCGCGCCAGTAGACAGGAGGCATTTCGCGAGCGCTCCCGGTCCCCCGCAGGGCCAGCCGCTGAAGGGGTGGCCCGCCGTCTCCCAGTGTGACTGTCTCCTGTCGGTGTTGTGGTAAGACAGACCTAACTGGCTGACGTTTCAGCGAGGTGAGGCCCCGTCCAGCGGCGTGAAGGGTGTTCTCAGCGCCGTGCGGCCGTCGCCACTGCTCCTTCCGGAAGGCCCGTCTTCCATCTGTAATTTGACTGGTTTCAAGCCGGGCTCGTTAGGGTACAACGTGCATCCAGTAAAACACGTGCTTCGACGCACCGCTCAGGAACGTGGGAAACTCGCGCAGCTGGGGAACCGCCCCGCGGCCAAGATAGAGAACGCCGCCATCGCCCCAGGAGGCCGTCCTGCGCACGCCACCCCCGGCCGGCCGGCGGGCTTTCTGGGCCTAGAGTCTTGCTTTTTCCAGAACATCTCCTAGGGAGGGATTGTTCACAGGCGGCCTCGGCATAGCGCACGTGAGGCTCGCCGGGGTCCCCTGTCTGCACCTCAGTCTCACCATCTGCAGAGTGGGGCGGTGATCTCGGTGGCATGCGGGGTCTTGAGGGGCTGTTTGAGCTGTTTTCATAAATCTTAGCACCCCACCTGCCCTACCTCAGTGTTTGCAGAAGCCTCGCACGAGCCACTGCGACGTGAAGAGACTTCTTGGGGAAAGTGAGTAGGCCAACCCTAGTCTTTACAGAAAGACCTGCTTGGGGTGTATCGACATTTCCCAAGACAGTTCTGGCTGTGGCTCCTGCGAGACAGGGTCCCCAGCACCATCCATGCTGACCTCTCTCGGAGGCAGCCTGCGTGTCCCCCACGTTTCCTCCCCTTCTCAGAGACACGTCTTTTGGGTTAATACTCACATGGCACTGGGGCACCTGGGTGTCTCAGTGGGTTGGGTGCTGCCTTCGGCTCAGATCGAGATCCCTGGGTCCTAGGATCGGGCCCTGAGTCAGGCTCCCTGTTTGGCAGGGAGCCTGCTTCCCCCTCTCCGCCTGCTAATGCTCTCCGTCACTATCTCTGTCTCTCTCTCTCTCTCTCAAATAAGTTAATTAATTAAATATTTTTTAAAAAACACACGGCATGCCTGGCTGCCGGTGGTGGTCTCTGTGACAGGTGAAAGGGGCCGAGGGTTTGGGCAAGGAGCCACCGAGGTGGCCCGTACTCAGGAAGGGGAGACAAAGCACGGCCAGGTACCCCTCCCCACCCCTTGCTTGTGAAGGGCCTGGGACGGGGGTCCTGCACGGATTGAATAGGACGTGACAGTTGTGATCGGGGAGGGGGCCCTGAGGAGTGCCCGGCCGGGATGGCCTCATGATATCCCTTTCCCTCTACTGCGTCAGCCGGCATTAACCCAGAGCCACCCCACTTCCTCCTGGGGCGCTCAGGAAGCCGTCTGCACAACCTCGTCACGAGACAGGAAACACCTGCGGCACATGCGCAGTGACAGAAACGTCCAGACAGCGGACACGGCCGGGCACGGTGGGAGGGACACGGCCGGGCAGGGTGGGAGGGACACGGCCGGGCAGGGTGGGAGGGACACGGCCGGGCACGGTGGGAGGGACACGGCCGGGCACGGTGGGAGGGACACGGCCGGGCACGGTGGGAGGGACACGGCCGGGCACGGTGGGAGGGACACGGCCGGGCAGGGTGGGAGGGACACGGCCGGGCAGGGTGGGAGGGACACGGCCGGGCAGGGTGGGAGGGACACGGCCGGGCAGGGTGGGAGGGACACGGCCGGGCACGGTGGGAGGGACACGGCCGGGCACGGTGGGAGGGACACGGCCGGGCAGGGTGGGAGGGACACGGCCGGGCACGGTGGGAGGGACACGGCCGGGCACGGTGGGAGGGACACGGCCGGGCAGGGTGGGAGGGACACGGCCGGGCAGGGTGGGAGGGACACGGCCGGGCACGGTGGGAGGGACACGGCCGGGCACGGTGGGAGGGACACGGCCGGGCAGGGTGGGAGGGACACGGCCGGGCACGGTGGGAGGGACACGGCCGGGCAGGGTGGGAGGGACACGGCCGGGCACGGTGGGAGGGACACGGCCGGGCAGGGTGGGAGGGACACGGCCGGGCACGGTGGGAGGGACACGGCCGGGCACGGTGGGAGGGACACGGCCGGGCACGGTGGGAGGGACACGGCCGGGCAGGGTGGGAGGACTTTCATCCTCCTCAGACCAGGTGCCAACCGCCTCCTCCTGTCGTACCAGCAATGTGAGGGTCATCAGGGTGAGTCGCCAACGTCACGCGGGGCCTGGCCGCAAGTGACCCGAGTGTCCGTGGCCGCGCCTCTGTGTGAGGGCCCCAGACGTCAGCGGGGAGCTATCTTCATGAACAGGAGGCATTCATAATCCCCTGTGTGGCAGCTCCATGATCTGCCCGGCGACGAGGGAACGTTCCAGATGAGGCTATGATTATGTTTCCGCACGTAGCGACCCGAGGTAAATCTTTGCAATTTCCATTTTGTGGAGATTTAATAGGGACTCCTGCCCTGTTGCTGGCTCCCGTTTAATCCGAGGTCACTCATTGAATGGAGACGGGCAGACGTCGGTGGGCCGGGCTGCGGGCTGAGCTGCGGCTGGCCTCCCCGGCACCCGTCCCAGATGGACGGCTGCTGCCCTCGATCTCCGCCGGGCCCTAATCTGAAACCTTGACCTGCTTCTCTGCACATTCCACATATTACATGCGACCTGGACACCCATGATGAAGGCTGTGCGGCCGCCACCAGGAACAAGAGACAGTCACGCTCACGGACCCGGAGTTTCCAAGATTTACCAAGTAAAGCGTGACCAGAAGCACTGTCTGCAACAGGCTGATTGCCGTCCTACAGGAAGAAAACTGGCGCAGCTGTAGTTCTCTCTGGAGGGAGCAGGGGCACGGCCCGCCGCGGGGCTTCTGCAGAGGAGGCTCCGGGCCCGCAGGCCGGACGAGAGGGAGCCCGGCCCCCAGCAGCACCTCTATACTGAGTCGTCTCCCCACACCGTGAATATCTTTTCTGAACACCAGGAAGCAGAGGCGCCCTGCGGGCTCTGGATTCTGGCTCAGGTCCTGACCCAAGGGTCGTGGGCTCGAGCCGCGGATCTGCTCCTGCCAGGGGGAGGGTCTGCTTGAGGTTCTCTCCCTCCGCTCCTCCCCCGCTCGCACACGCTCTCTCTAAAATAAATAAATAAATCTTAATTACAAAACAAAACAAACAAGCAAAAACCCCCAAACCGGAAAGCAGCAGTTGTGGGCCGAGCGGAGGCTCTGGTCCTAACCCTGGGCCTTGCGGCTATTACGCAGACGGGAAACTGTGCCGTCAAGTTAAGGGCCTGGAGAAGAGGCACCTGACCTGGACGCCCCAGCTGGCTCCCAAGTGAGCGACAGTGGAGGGAGTCCGGGGAGCTGGTGCGGGGGGCGGGGGTGGCCATGAGCCTGGGTGGACAGCCAGCCACAGGGCAGGAGGAGGCCAGGGCGATCCTGTCCCAGAGCCTGTGGAGGTGGCCCAGCGGCACTGACCCGCCCTCTGGGGGTCACAGACTTCGACCCCACAGCAGCAGGAGAACCCTGACCCTAACTCCTGCGGGGGAGGTGGAGAGGTCTACACTCGGTGGGCACAGGCCCACCTGCGCCTCCAACGGCAGAGTCCCATTTCCCCCACATGACCTGTGTCCTCCAGAGGAGGACACGTGGCCGTGGCTGCTCCAGGACCCTCGCCACAAGCGTGTACGTGCGATCCCCCGCGTCGTGGCGGCTCCACGGCACAGCCCGGCCGGCAGGATGCCTGCACTGAGCGGCAGAGGCACCTGGAGGGACGGGCCATCCCGCTGCATCTGCCTGGCGCCCTCGTCAGGGCTGCTGGACGGTTGGGGCTTCGCGGTACTGACCAAGCGGAGCGTGGTGGGTGCCCTCCCGTGGCGCACTCCGCGGACATCACCTGGCAGGTGGTGTGAGGGACGGAGACAATGGAGGGGCCGGCCACGTCACTCACCGGGGTTGGAGGAGCCAGAGCGTGGTCTCCGCTTCAGCAAGCCCGGTGGGGTCCTGGGACGCAGGTGATGTCCCACTGTGGGGCTTGGCAGGGGTCCTGAGCCCTCCAACGGGCAGCTGAGGCCCGCTGAGCCTCTGACCAATGGGGTCACAGGAGTCCCCGCTCCGGCTGGCGGTGAAGACGCGTCACAACAAAGGAGTCAGCTGGGGACCCAAGGCGAGGGGCCCACAGCCCACCCCAGTATTTTCCTCCGGCCTGGATACCTGACTGGGTCCCTCGCGGGCGCATCAAAAGTCTGTTGCTGCATAACAAAGCAGCCCCAGACGCCGCAGCCTAAAACAACCGTGTCACGGTTCGCAAGGGTCCGAGTTCAGGAGTGGCCCAGCTGGGCAGTTCCGGGCAGGGACTCCCCTGAGGTTGTTGGTGGAGGCTGTGGTCACCTGAAGGGTCTGGGAATCCCCTTCCAAGGAGGCCCCCTCGTGGGGCCTGTGGCCGCCTCAGGTTCTCGCCACGTGGCCTCTCCCCGGGGCACTGGCTGGCCCCCTGCGAGCTATGGCTCACACCCTCATCTGGTGACTCACAGCTTCCTCTCCCCCTGCACGGTGCTCAGAGGATGCCTCGGTCCAGCTCACATTCAGCAAGAGGGAATTAAAGCCTCCTTCTGAGGGGACAGTTTTCCCAGAAAGCTGCCCCTTGTTAAGAGCACACACTGGGTTGGTTCACTCAGGGATTTGAAGAAAAGACCCCCTTCCTGGTCAGAAAATTGTCCCCCTGCGAACGAGCATAGGGCCTGGATTTCACCTTCAGAAGTTTGTTTGTTTGAGTTAAGCTTGAGTTAAGCTCCGGCGTGGGGCTGGGTGTCCCCAGGGACCCCCGGTGAGGAAGCTCCTTTCTGGGTCCTTTCCCAGAGCACGTTGCTGTCCTCGGTCTAGGGGTCTTGGTTGACCATCCTTACAGACAGTGACATGTGTCCCTTGGGCCACACGTGGCCCCGTGGCCCCAGGTTCAGCGCCTGCGTGGTGCTCGGGTGTGAGGCACTGCGTAAGTGATGAGGTTGCTTCCTGGCCTTCAGCAGGACCCCTCCCCTCAGACCACACTGGGTCTCCCAGACGTCTCCCGGCGTCCCTCTGTCCCCCGGCACGCTGCCCCAGGGGTGGCAGGCCGGGGGAAGACACGCAGATCCACCGGATCTGTCAGTCCCCTGGTATTGCCTTTTATTGGCAGTAATAAATGCCTGTGCTAATTAATGGAATGGGTTTAACAGCCGTGATGACTGTCACAGGAGTGGCCCTTCTGGGTCTTACATAAAACCCTCAATGATAAAATTTCCTCTGCGGCATTTTCATTACGTTTCCATTGTTCTGAAATGAAGCAGAGTTATGCTAGAACATTCTCAAGGGGCTGCGGGAGCCCCACACCTATGCTTGGCTTGGGAATAGGGTGTGGGGCAGGGTGTGGCCCTCAGATCCCGGGATCTGGAACGTGTCCTCAGCACCCGTCGATTCCCGTGGAGGCCAGACTGCAAACGGGACACTGACACCCCCAACAGAGCCAGAGGTCTCGACAAGCCTCTGGCCGCCTGCGCCTCAGTGTCCCTGTCTGTGGGGGGACATGAAGACCCTCCAGGCTGGGGAGGTGCACGCCTGTCCCCCTTGGGCTCCACAGATGGCCCCGCAGCACCCAGGCAGGCCGCCCTTGTACAAATGACCTGCTCAGGGCCCCTGGGCAGCACGTAGGGAATGGGGTCCCTGGAAGCCGACTCGTGCAGCTGGTACATTTTCTCTCCCAAGTGGATCAGCTCCTGGACTTATCCGGGACCTTTGCTTGGTCACCAGCACCCATGCCAACTGCCCACTGACCCCTCGCAGCCGGCAGGGAGGACACAGGCAGCCACGCTTCCCAGATATAGGAACAGGAGCATCCAAGGTTAGGGTGCGGAAGCCCTAAACCAGAGCCCGCCCCAGGTGCAGGGCCCTTCCTCTGCAGGGGGCGGTGCTCCTGACCTGGAGGTCGACAGGGCTGGAAGCTGACCAGGGGGCCACGGACCAGGATACTAGTTTCCGCCATCGCTCATCCACACACTAACAAGTTAGTGGCACAAACCAGAGTAGGACTGACGGACGCCTCGTCAGCAAACCCAGGCGTCCCAGCCGTCCCAGCTGCCGTCTCACCTCAGTATTTCAGACCCACGCACGACCACCAGAAGGGGGTTGTTGGAAACCACGCGCCTGGATTTTCGAAAACTGAGCTCAGACTTCTGCTAATTCTTCTTTTTTTATTAAGATTTTTATTTATTTATTAGAGAGAGAGGGACACCGAGAGACCAAACATAGACAGGGGGAGTGGGAGAAGGAGAAGCACCCTAGGATCCTGACCTGAGCCGAAGGCAGACACATAATGACTGCGCCCCCCAGGGACCCCAACTTCCTGCTAATTCTGAGAGTTGTTCTGCCTGACTGTTCTCAGCTTGCATTTCTCTCCCTGGCCCCCCAACCCCCACCCCAGCCTCCCATCCCCGCCCAGGGCCACTCTCTTCCTGTCAGCATGGGGAGAAGTCCACGTCCCGTGAGGTCTGGCCCAAGCTTTCCCTCCACCCAGGAGGGGACTGTGACCTCTGGGGGTCCCCACCCGTCCCTCGGATGCCTCCATAGACTTGGGAGGCAGCTCGCCAGCAAGCGGTTACTCTTTGTCAACTGAAGCCAAGAGCGGAGGCTGCAGATCAGCGCCCAAGCCGCTGCTGTCCTTTCTGTAAACCGCCAGGCCAGCCCCAGCAAGGCTCTCCCCTGGCCACCAGCAGGCCCAGCCATGAATATTGATGGCACGGCCTTTGTGAGGAGCGTCCCGCTCCGGCCTCCGCAGAGCGGTGGGCTCCGAGATCTCCCCAGCTTTGTTGAGTGTCAGGACGCACGGTGGCGACAGATGGACATTCGCCTCCAAACCTCCCTGCTCCCAAGCGCAGCACAAAGGGGCCCGGGATGTTTTCAATATCACACACTTGCCTCGGGGCCTGTCTTCAATCCCATTTACTGAGGGCTGGGGCTTTTTTTCATCAGTCAAATGCCTTAAGCACTTTGTCAACTTGGACATCTGGCCGCATGGCAAAAATTATTTTATTTGCTAAAATATTTAATAGTGTGGCAGGGTTTTGCTGGAGACCTGGGCCGCCGTGGCACCTGCGGGCACGCAGCGGCGCCAGCCACGAACCACGGGCCCTCGCGGTGGGCATGGCTCTTCCCGCTGGAGGAGGGAGAATGTGCTCCCCTCACCACCTGGTGATGGCTTTGTGGTCCACCCTCCCTCGGCAGGAGGATCTGGGAAGTCCGAACACAGTTGAAAATGGGCTCCAATAAGCCCTAGACACACGCGTCCACAGCGGCCCTGTCAACACACTGCTCGGTGCTGCTTGGGACCAAGACGTAGCCGAGGGCGAAATCAGCCCAAACACCCATCCGCCGGCGAACGCATAAACGGAATGTGGTCTGTCTCGACAGTGGTTCATTCTTCACCATAATAAGGATGGAGTTATGGCCCACTCTGGTGTGGCTGGACACTAAACGGGAAGCCAGGCATGAAAGGCCACAGAGCATGGGATCCCACTTCACCAAGGGTCCACAAGAGGCAAACGAAGAGGACAGAAGGTAGAGGCATGGCTTCCAGGAGCTAGGGGGACAGGGGCAGGGGCAGGGGCAGGCATGGGCTGGCATTCAGGGTAGGCAAGAAGGTTCTGGAACTAGACAGTGAGGATGCACAACATTAAAGGGCACCCGGGCGGCTCAGTAGGTGAAGCCTCTGCCTTCGGCTCAGGTCATGATCTCAGGGTCCTGGGATGGAGCCCCACATCAGGCTCTCTGCTCAGCGGGGAGCCTGCTTCTCCCTCTCCCTCTGCCCCTCCCCCTGCCCGTGCTCTGTGTCAAATGAATAAATAAAGTCTTTAAAAATAAGTAAATAAAATATAAAAATGCTTAAAATCGTAAATTTGTCAAAAACAGTCACAAAGATGACACGGTGCTGGTATTGATTGTAATGGCCTTGACCCTGATCATCAGAGGTCATTCATAATCAAGGAAGTGCGCTGAGTGTCCAGCACAGCTCTCTCCCGAGGCCACAGTAATGAACAAAACAGCTGGCTTTGGTCCTGCAGAACGCACTGCTGAGAGCAGGCATGGACAGAAATCAGATAAGTCAGCCTGAGTAGAAGGAAGACTTCCTGGAAGAGGTGGTATTAGGCTGAGCTCAGGACGATGGGGGGGGGGCGTTCCAGGCAGGGGGGCAGCAGGTGTGGGGAGGCCCTGAGGAAGCAGTGTGGCTCTTGGGGACGAGAGAAGGATGACTGGGGTGGAGAATAAAGAGGTCGGGGGTGGTGGCAGGTACCCTGATCCTGCCCCGGGAGAAGTGGGTCACCCATGTAGAAAGAAGGTGGACCCCAGGGCAGTTTGCACGCCCCCTTGGGCCCTTCCCTGAGCCTGAGCACCTCCCGTGTCCCAGACCTGGTGAAGCTCTTCCGTCACGGCCCCTACCCTTCCCTGCAGAGGACACTGCGGTGTAGGGAAGCTGGGTCACTGGGAACGCCATGCAACTTCCAGGTGAGGCGTCAAGCCTGCCTCAGGGCTACAGGGAGCCCCCTTCCAGTGCCTGCTCCGGGAAACACCCCCAGGCATAAGACTCCTGACAGGTCCCAAGAAACTGGCCCAAAGTCTGTGGTGCGACAGCCTGCTCCCAGGAAGCGGAGGTCCCCGGTGTCATGCAGAGTTCTCAGCCCTGGTGAGGACCTATCTCTATCCCACATCCTCTCCTGGGCCACCTGAAGAGGCCACCACCAGGCACACAGTGCGTCATGGCCTTGCAGGAGCAACCAAACAACCTATGTGTGCTTCTGCCTCAGACTGACCTCCTCTTGCCGGCCAGCAGAGAAGGGCTCCGGCCCCAGAGCCACACAGTCTGAGGACCCCATCCGCAAATGCCTGAGCCTGGGGGATGGCTCAGAGCAGTAGATGCTGCCATCAGCATCTGCCCAGAGCACCCGAAGTCCTCACCCAGGGCCAAGCTGACAGGAGTCACAACAAAGGACACAGAGAGGAGGGCCAGATCCCGGACACCAAGGGGAAACTGAGCCCTCTCCAGTCTGGAGGGACTGCCAGGCCTCAGAGGCTGGCGTAGGGGGCACAGTAGGCGGCGCCTTCTGGGGTGATGGTCTGGGTCACTCACGATCCTGTCCCCAGAGAGGCCAACAGTCAGTGAGCAGGGTTCCTGCACCCAGCTGGCCTCAGATGGGCCCACCCGACCCTCTTCAGTCCCATTGCCTCCCTCCAGGCCTGTCCCTGCCCCTATGCTCGCTGCCCCCTCTCCCCCACCTCCTGCCTGCCCGCATGTCTGCAGGCGCTGGGTGGGAGGTCAGAGACGGACCCACTTGACCCCATGGCAGGTTGGCCAAGGCACCTCTGTGCCCCTGGATCCATCCCCAACCCTAGTGCCAGGACTTTCTGGGGAGTTGGAGGAGCAAAGAAGATTCCCGAGGCTTCCACATACCCAAGAAGCACTCCTAGACCATTTCCCCGGATACTGCCCAGAGGGGCCTTGGCCTGCAGCCCCCCCCCACAGTCCTGGCTTCTGCACCCTGTTATCAGAGCCCAAACTTCCTCCCATCTCTTCCCCATCACCGTCGGGGGGGGGGGGCTACTCCGGCTTCCCCGCCCAGGCCAGTCCGTGTCCCCATCCCACGGCGTGCTGGGCAGGGCCCCATCCTAGACGCCTGGCTTCAGCACCTCGGACAGGGCCAAAGGCCTGGGGTGCCCAGCGAGGACCGTGGAAGGGGTTCAGGCTGGTTCACCCCACCTCCCAAAGGGCACAGCAGCCAGACAAGACTTCTCTGCGGAGGAGGGTAGCAGCAGGGGCAGCACCTGCTCCACTGGCCCCAAGGGGAGGAGGCATCGCAGCCCACACGCCCACGCCACTGCCCACTCTGGACGCTGTGTCCTCCACCAGCTTCTTCAAACAGGGACATCTGTTCTCCTCTCAAGGAGACCGGCTCCTGGGGATGAACCTTCATGTCCCCATGAAGGCACCAGCAGACATGAACTGGGCCGCCAAGGCCACCCTCACGTGGCTGAGGGTCTCGGGCTGACGCCGGGTCACTTGAGTACCCCCCAGCTCTGTGGCCGCGTCCTCGTGGGTCTGGGCCCCGCAGCCCCCTCCGCCAGCAGCGCCAGGACCCCAGCCGGCTGGTTTGGGCTCTGCTGTCCTCTTACCTTTAGATGTTCAGCAGCATGAATATTCTGATTTTTTATTGAAAACTAATTTGGAGCTCTCACTCTCTAAGGGGCTTCTAATCACCAAAAACCGCCTACGGCAAGAGTTGATTGACAGGCCGACGTGGCCACTTCTGAAGAACAAATTGGCCATTGGCAGTGCCACAGACAAAGGGAAATGCCAAGGGCTTGTTACTTATGAGCTATTAGGGAGAATGCAATCAGCATCTGCTTCCCACATGGGCAAAAACACCTGTCAGACATCAGGAGACCATAAAACAACACACGTTTAATAGTTACTTTGTTTAAAAAGTCATTAAAATTGAATGTCAGCTAAAACTTAGGAAAACATTTATTCTTCAAACCCCTTTGAATCTTGCCAGTGAGCACAAGACAGGGCCGATTCTGCCTGGTACAGGCACACAAGTGTGTCAACAGGGAGGGGGCTCCCCGGGGCAGCATCAGGGACAGAGCAAGGCTAGAGAGAGGACCCCGTCCAGCAGGGCCCGCGATGAATCCCACCCCGGGCCTGTCGGGGCAGGGCTGTCTGTCCCCGCTGCCTCGGGCGCAGCTGGCTGGACAGGACGCACCCCTGTCGGGGCCCCCACTGGGTCTGGAGAGCAGCCCATCCCGATGGCTGGCCACCCTGGCTGGCCCCACCTGCTGTCCTCCCCTGCAGAGTCCTCGTGCCGGATGACGGCTGAGGAGGTGGGTTCTCTGCCCACAGGGAGGCAGGGGCAGGGCCCTTGCTTTCACCTCCACCAGAGCTGCTGAGAAGCCACCAGTTAGGGCCAATTCTGGAGAAGGCTGCTGATGGGAACTCAAGGCCCCAAGCCCAGGACTGGGTCAGAGTGGTGGGTCGGTCCGGAGTGGCAGCCAACCCGGCAGCCAGAGCAGGGTCAGGCCAGCTCTGGGGGGTCTCCGCACCAGAAGTTTGGGACAACCTGCTTCCCGAGTCCCAATGCCTGCAAACAACAGATGGTTTCTGGCACAGAAATTGGCCTAAGGGCCTTGCTGTCCAGTGCACTCCACCACGTGGGTCAAACTTTGAAGGTTAGTGAAAGGATTGCACTGGGGACAGCAGGGGCAGAAAGCCCCGCTCCTGGCGAAGCCCACCATCATCTCAACCCCACTGGACAGCAGGGAAGGGAGACCAGGTTGGCCAGCGGCACATCCATGATCGTCACCAGACGGGGCGGAAGAATGGGGCCGGGGTATCCAAGTCAGGTCAGGCCCAGGCGGCTGCACCAATTGACCAGCCAGCACTGCGGACTTTGGTCCAGCTGCTGTGGCCCTAAGAAAGTAGCCGTCACTCCGGTTCTTGGCCCTTCTTGACCCGGGGCCTGTGCGTTGCTGCTGGGCTCAGCTCAGGGCTTCAGACCTTCCCAGGACAATAGGACAGGTGGACATGGAGACCCTAAGAGAGAAGTTCTAGTTAGCCAGCTTTGACCATGTGGCCAGTGTGGCAATGGACCAAGGAGCAAAGGCTTGTACATTCTTCACCAACAGGAATCAACCCTGGTGAAAGTCACATCCACACAGGGGACGTGGAAATGTGTGTGGCCACGGAGACTGATGACCACGGACTTCAGCTGGCTCCCTGAGGAAACCCGGAGAGCCCGTCACAGGATGGAAACATTCTGGGGTCAAAGGGTTTGGGGTCTGGGCTCTGGTGTCCTCTCACGTGGTGCCTTTAGATCTGTCTATGCTAAGATCACCCACTGGGGGAAAGTAGCGGGGACAGGACAGGAGTCTGGACAGCAGAGCAGCTCTCCTGCCTGCAAAGCCATCATCCTGGGAGAAAACAGCAGGGTGGCAGCAGAGGTCAGTGGGAAAAACACCGGAACCCTGAAGCCCCACCCTGCCGAGCAGACCAGGGCCACCCAGGGGCTCGTCCCCAGCCCCCTCACCCAGCCCGGCCGTGGGGACTCGGGGGACTCAGGGATCCCGAGGAACGAGGAACATTGGTTTGGGAACACAATGGGTGGTGAGCATTGGGGGGGCTGGGTCTTCCTGTCTCTGTCCCTGTGCTGGAGGGGCTTGGTGAGGGGACTCCCCAGCCCCAAACTCCCAGATGACTTTCAGAAAAGCTTTTGGACATTTTACTGTTGAACAGCATTCTCATCCCTGTAGGACAGGGCCGCCGGCCTGCGGGGACACTGAGACGAGCCCTGGAGTTGGACGCCGGGGCGCAGCCGGCTGGAGCCGGTGGTCCAGGGATACCCAGGGACCAGGGCTGGAGACGCCCGAGAGGGAGGCCGGCCGACACAGTCATGGCCCCGGACGGTTGACCACATGGCCCCAGCGGGGACGAAGTGTCCTCACAGAGGGACCCAGCTGGACCGAGGCGGGCTCACACAGTGGCTTGAAGCATCGTCTGCACGTGCTGCCTGTCTTCCCCTGGGGTCTGTATCCCCACGCACTTGGCTTCCACTTTCCCAGCCAAGGTCCATCAAGGAAACATCCTCCATCCATGAAGGAGAAAAGTATGGCTCCGGGGGGCTGATGGTGCCCACCGCCCAGAGCCAAGTGATGAGAGCTGCGGGCACTGACGTCTCCCTCGAAGGGGCTGGGCCTGTCTCCCCACATTCCAAGGAGGTTTGGTTGTTCTCAGACACCAGGCAGGCCTCGGGACTGTCCACGGCCTCTGTCCCTCCAGACCTGAGGGGGGCTGCTTGCTTGGGGCACCTGTCTGGCCACGTGCCTGGGTGCGGGGGGTGGGGGGGTGTGTGGCACCTCACCCCTGAATCCCCCTGTGCCCCCGAAATTGCCGCTGAGGGGACATTCACAGGACGCTGAATTAACCAGTGAACGACCTGGGGCAGTGAGCCCACCTGCTGTGCTGACCAGCCACACCCCTCTCGTTCCAGAACGTTCCCCTGCCCAAAAAGGAGGCCCCGTGATGCGTAACAGTCACTCCCTGCCACCCCAGTCTCTGGCACCACTGACATGTCTTCTGTGTCTGTGGCCTTTCCTGAAACAGGCTCATACGCTCTGGGACCTCGTGTCTGGCATCTCTCACGCCGTGTCGGGTTCCCAAGGCTCCTTCGACGCCCCTGCGTCTCCCCTTCCTGAGCCCGAGTGACAGCGGCTGGGTGCACGGGCCGCCGTCGGGGCGCCCTTCGTCCATGACGGGCGTCGCGGTGTTCCCAGCTTCTGGCTGCCGTGCACATTCGTGGCAAGTGTCCGATCACGCTTCTGTTTGCTGTGGGCGCAGACGTGGCCGTGGCGTGGCTGGGTCGTCATGGTAACGTCACATGTGCCTCTCCCAGAGACAGCACGTGGGACGCCCCCGTGGCGCGTCAGGGCTCCCTCTTCTCCACGTGCCCGCTCACACCTTCCCTGGCCTGTCTGCCGCTTCCAGCCGCCGGGCAGGCGAGCGAGGAGCCCCGGGCCGGCGGGCTTGTAGCGGGAGAATGACGACGTCATGCATCTCTCGGCAGCTGTCGTGTGCACCAGGCTTCACGGTCCCACGGCGGCTCCGCAGGGAGCAGGACTGAGCTGTCCGTCTCTGCGGGACGCGGGCTGCCAGGCGCCGTCCATCGTCGCCCCCGGGGTCTCCTGCTCCGGCACTTCTGCTCATGGAGTCTCACACACGGCGGACGTGGGTCTCTCCCGACCAGGAGTGGCTGCCCTAGAGACCCCTCAGGTGGGGCCCCCGCAGACAAGGCCGGGGTGGATGCTGCAGGGGTCGCAGGCGTCTCACCACTACCCGTGGGGAGGGACAGAGCCAGGGAGAATTTGGGGCACCTTGTGGCCACGGAGAGTCTCCCTAACACCACGGGAAACTCTGGGGCCGCGATGGGGCTCAGATGGTCCAGCTGAGGCCGGGAAGGAGCTAGCTCTACCCCTCAGGCTGCCCAGCCTGGGAGAGCAAGCTGACCATGGGGGGTCGATCCTCGGAAAGGGGCTGGACCAACAGCTGCCAGCAGCCCCCACCCCCATTCTGAGTGGGGTCTAGGTGGCCCACGGCACCGCCTACGGCCTGCAGGGCAGCCTCACCTGGCCTCTACCGTCCTGGGTTCCGGGCAGGTGCAAACAGGGAAGCCACGCTGCTGAGGGCCGATCTGTGTGCGCCGTCCACATGTGGAAGCTCTAACCCCTAGCATCTGGGAAACGGGGTCTTCACGGAGGTGATTCAGTCGAAACAAGGAATTAGGGCGCGCCCTTCTCCAGTCTGACTGTGTGTGGAAGAAGAGATCAGGACCCAGACACAGAGGGAGGACGGAGCCTCGGGAGGAGCCCAGCGCTGACACCTTGTCCTCGGAACTCCAGCCTCCAGAGCCTCCAGAGCCGTGGGAAAAGCCGCGGTCTGCTGCACTTTGTCCACCGCCATCAGACCGTCCGGCGGCCCTGGGCTGGCCCCTGTGGAGGTGCCTGGTCCTGGGAAGGGAGAGCTTGCATGCAGGCAGGAGGTATTGGCGGGTGGTGGGGAGGGGCAGGGCCACGCAGGCAGCAGCGGTTTCCACCGGCTCGAATGTGGGGGGCCTGTCCCCCAGGCCTCCTTTCCACAGGGCGCAGGAGGACATAGCGTGAGTGCCGGCTGAAGGCCCTCCGAGCCAGAGGAAGAGGGAGATGCAGGAGGTGCAGGGAGTGCGGGACAGCAGTGAATGCTAATGTGTTCAGTCATTGAATCGGACGGGCTGTACTTCATGCCGCACATCGCTGGCATTTTTACTGGTGTCTCCGTTGGTCTGTCCTTGGCACAGATGCTTTCCCAGCCCTTTCCTAAAGAGGTTCCCGGGTCCTCTGCCCACCTGCGCAAAGGCAGGCGTTGCTTCTGTGAGGGGCGGGGAGTGGGCATCGGTCAGATTCTCTCTGAGCACACATCTTGAGTGAAGAGCGGCTGGGACCCTCCGAATGTGGCTGCTGACCAGAGTGGGGTGCCCCGCCGAGAGGCCCTCCTGCAGTCCCCCAGAGAGAACGAGCCCCCTTCTCGCTCATGCCCGTCCCAGGCCCAGCTCAAACGCATCTGGACGCTCCAGTGCCCACCGGGACAGGCTCACCCCTCTCCTCCCTCCCAAGGGAACCCTAAGGAACCACCCCAAACCCAAGCTCCTTTTCGTGACTCTTGTATTCTCCTGGTGGCCTCCGTGGTCAGGCACATGCGGGGGCTCTGCTGGTCGTTTCGCGGCAGTTCCTCGGGCAGTTAGCCAGAAGGCCTCCCCTGTGTCACCCTGGAGGCCTGACTGAACTTCTCACAGCATGGCGGGGGCTCCAGTGACCCAGTGTCCTTGGGGAGCCCTTCCTGCCCCGATCCGGAAATCACCTTCCAGTCTTAGAGAGCACCTAGATTCAAGGTGCTCAAGGGAAGGAATTTGGGGTCTGCTCTTGAAATAAGAGACGGGCTTCTCGGGGCAGATGGGTGTCCCTGTCCTGAGCCCACTTCCCCCTGAGGTGGGCGCAAAGCTGCCTGATGGTGGGAAGGCGGGCAGCCCCAGGATTTCCGCCCCAGGTGACTCAGTTCCTCTTGATGCTGAGTATTTCCACCCGGCCAAAGAGACGGGAGGGCAGAGCGCTCTGCTCCTGGGCCAGGCCCCTGTGTCCCGCTTCCATGGAGCCCCCCCACCAAGTAACCCCCGGGACAGACCCCAGGCGGGGGGCACGAAGGAGCACCGTTCATGAGTTCTGCCCTCCGAGCCCTTGTCTAGTGGGAACCTCCACCAGTGCTGGGTGTGTGTGTCTGCGTGTACAGGTGTGCACGCGTACGTGTGTGTGTGCGAGCCCCTGTCCGCTGCTTGGGGGGCCAGGGGTGATCTAGGCAGAGACAGAGGCCGGGCCAAGATCTCAAGGTGGACAATATAGGCAGGGCAAAGGGCAGGTACATCCGAGCGACCCAGGCGCCCGGTCTGAAGGCTGGGAGGGCATGCGGAGCCTGGAGTCTACCCTCTGCCCCACCCCCCAGGCTCAGACCCAGCTGTGTCTGTGACCTCGGCAAATGTCATTCAGGAGGTGGTCAGGGTGACGGGCACAGGACACTCTGGGGGACAGAGGCAGAGACAGAGAGAGCAGGACAGGGGTGTGGGTCCCAAGCTGCCCAGTTACATCTTTGTTGTCAGGAGGGGACCCAAGGTCTCTGCAGGCGACCGCTTGCTGGCAGCTCACGATCTGCCTGCTGGGTCCTGGCCAGTGAGAGGAAACACCCCACCTGGATCCCAGGATGTTAGGGGCAGGCTGAGCGTCCCCCACCCTGGCCCACCCCCGCCGGTTCTAGGCACAGCTGTGGGTAAGTGCTGGTCCCTCAGGACAGGCAGAGATGTGGAGCCTGGGGCAAGTGGACGGTGCAGGCTCAGCACTGGCCCAGGGCGTCTCCGCCCAACACCCAGCCCCTACTCACAGCCCCAAAGGCCACCACCGTAGGCTCAGGAAGGATGCTAAGCAGATTCGAAGGGGGATCAGCCTGGGGCCACTGACCAGGGAGGGCCTAGAGGGCGATGGGGTCCAACATGGAGGACGTGACTCCCCGCCACCTGGACCAGCCTCCCCGATGGCTTCTTTGAAACTTGGGAGTGTCTTTTGTATTCCAAAGGCCAAAGGGCCATGCTTGCCTTTAATTAAAATGCACGTCCTTTAATTAAAGGCCCCATAACACATGAAGGGCATCCACTGAAATAGGACGTGTGACACAGTCATCTCCCTGCTGTTAATTACTAATTAATGAAGCTATTTCAATTAATAGCTTCCCCACCTCACTCCCTCTGTGACGGGTCTCGTGCTGGGGCACGTCCCAGGATCAGCCCCGACTCCCGCGCCGCAGCCGCCCTGCTGAATATTCATGCCGCCACCTCAATGCTTTTCAATTAAACATAATAAAATAAATCCCCGTGAAAGTGCCGCCCGACGTGTCGCTCATCTCTCTCCTTCCTCGGACACCGGAAGAGGGTGACGGAATGACCCACTGCAGACGGTCGGGACAGAGCACAGCCTGGGGAGGCCTCCGCAAGTCTCCCTGGTTCTGAGGGAGGACCCCCGGGAGGGAGCAGGTCCAGGAACTCCCGAGGGGGCAAGTGGGGACCCCCAGGGCACTGTAGTCCCACAGAGGAAGGACAAAGCCAGAAACAGGGCCAAGGAGGGCAACGAGAGAGGTGGGGACGGTTCCCTGTTACTGACGAGCCCTAAGTGCCCATTAAAGACGCGAGGGCGGGGCGCCTGGGTGGCTCAGTGGGTTAAAACCTCTGCTTTCGGCTCAGGTCATGATCCCAAGGTCCTGGGATCAAGCCCCACATCGGGCTCTCGGCTCAGCGGGGGGCCTGCTTCCTCCTCTCTCTCTCTGCCCGCCTCTCCATCTACTTGTGATCTCTGTCAAATAAATAAATAAAATCTAAAAAAAAAAAAAAGGCGCGAGGGAGGGGCGCTGGGCTCAGTCCTTTGAGCATCGGACTCCTGATTGTGGCTCAGCTGGTGGCCTCAGGGTCGTCCTCCCAGCTCTGCTCTGAGCAGAACCCTGCTTGGGGTTCTCCCTCCCCCTCTGCTCCCCCCAGCTCACACTCTCTCTCCATAAAAAAGAAAGAAGTGAGAAATGAGGGAAAAGTGTCCTTTGTGGTGACCAGGAGAGGACGGTCCTGTACGTGGGTGGAGGATGAAGGGAGGCCCCGGGGACCAGCACTGGAGGGATCTCCCGTGGAGGCCACTGTTCCCCGAGTCTGCACTCCCACAGTCCCACTGCCTGCTTGCCCAGGTCGGGGGACAGCCCCATTGGAGGAGGCCTGTGCCCCTGAGGACGAAGGGTCCCCAACCCTGGGGAAGGGGGAGGGGAGGGGGACGAGCCCTGGAGCTCCACTCCCTGGCCCGTTAATCGCCCTGTTCCAGAGCCTTCCCAGCAGCCGCTCCCGCCCCCCCCCCCGCCCCTGCTGCGGTGGCCACACGACCCCTGCACCGCATGGTCCTCCCAACAGTCCCCACAGTGCAGCCCAGCGCTGGGAACTCCGCCTGCCCTGGGCGCTGAGCAGCCGGACCCAGAGCCGGGGGTGGACGGGGGCGGAGATGGGGAGGTGGCGCCAAAAGGACGGCAGACCAGGGTCTGGCTCTGGACGGCCGCGGGACACAGCCCTGTCCGACGGCGCCCTCTGTTGGCCAGCTGTGGGCGGCAGCAGCCCGGGGCCTCCCAAGGCGAACCCAGGTGCCCTAAGCGCAGGCGCACGCCCCGCTCCAGAACCCAGGGGGTTGGAGCCCCTCCTCTGGGCTCAGCAGTGTTTGGGAGGCTCGGTTCACTGTGTGCTGAAGGAGGTGGCCGAAGCTCTGCCCTCTTGGCCCCCCGCCCATGTCACCACCGGACCCGGCCCCATCAGCCGGTGGGACCTGCAGGAGCAGTGCCCGGGGCAGGAATGTGTCCAACCGCGTGTGGCATCTAGCACTCCGCCCAGGGCTGCTGCCACCACCCTCCAGCACCCCTTTGCCACCAGCACCCTCTCTGCCGGCAGCCGTGTCCCCCAGACTCTGGGGAGGCCTGACCGAGGTCCACCACTGACCTTGGGTGGGGTATGGAGAGCGCACCCAGCTCCAGGATGCTCCAGACCACGAACGGCAGTGCTGGGAGGAGCTGGGCCCCTCTGCCGGGCACCAGGCCTGTGTCCCCAAACCCCACATACCACCCTCCCTCCTCTGATGTTGAGGAAGTGATCTGAGGGGACCCCTGTGGCATTCCAGAGGCCGGGGCCTTGGCTGACACCGTGAGTCTCCGGCTCCCCTTCTGATAAGACCCACCTTCGCCTCCTGAGTCCCACATTCGTTCAGGGGCTCAAAGTCCTAGACCCTGCAAGACCGAGGAAGGACGGGAAGGGCCACCTCCTCGCTTGTGCCCTCAAAGAGCTTATGGCTCGCTACAGGTTAGAGACGCCCATGTTCGCAGCACCCAAGAGGTGGAAACAACCCGTGTCCATCCACAGATGCACAAAATGTGGCCTGTCCACCCAGTGGAGTATGGCTCAGCCTGAAAAGGGAGGGGAACTCTGGCGGCCGTTTCCGGGTGGACACACCTGGAGGCCATCACGCTCCGTGGAACAGGCCAGTCACTGAAGGACACGTACTGCTCAAGTCCCATGCTGTGAGGGACCCAGAGCCTCCACATCCGCCGGGACAGAACGTGGACAGTGGGCACAAGAGGCTGCGAGCAGGGCAAGGGCGTGTCGCTTAACGGGGACAGTTTCAGGTGGGGAAGGTGGAAGAGTCCGGAAACGGTTGGTGGGGACGGCTGTGCTAGGACCCTGCTCGTTCCGCGCCCGGGAACAAGGAGAGCCTAGCTACAGCATCCGAGGACCCGACCAGGCCGGGGGCGGGACTCTGGCCACGGGGAGTCTCTGGGGCTGGGCTCCGCCATCGCCCGCCAGGGTGGCTCGGTGAAACCTCCAACCAAGGACCGCGAAGGCTTTTGTGGAAAAGTAATATTCCTAGTGCAGCCCTGGTCAAAGCCACGGAGGCCAGAGTACAGTCTGAGAACCAAGAACCCTTCTTTCAGGTTCTTTCTGATCCAGCAGAGGGAGAAACAGGGAAAGACGCCTGCCATCCTTGTGGGGTGCTCCCCAGCCCTGCGGCCGGATTCTGGGGGCGCCGGCGGCAGGCAGCGGAACACGAGCCACCCCTCCCCTCTCCCCTGCTCACTCTCCTCCACCTGCCTGCAATCTCTGCAGGCTTCCTGGGCTGCGAGCCCAGCAAAGCTCTCCTCCTAGTGGTTATTCTTTAAAAAAAATAAGAAAGAGTAATAAAGTAACAGTCTTCCTCTTCCAGTTTAATAGCCATCATTTAAATAAGTCTGGGGTGATTCTTCCACGTTCTCAGTTTCTGTTTAATACGTATACATCTTGCAGGACCTATTCCTAATCCCCAAGGCGACCAGTTCCTCTGTTAGGAGAGAAGGACGATGCGGGAGGCTCCCTGGTCCCAGGGAGCGCCCTGGGTGGGAGAGGGACCCACAGTCCCCTTAGGCTGGCGTCAGGGGCTGCCAGGGAGGCAGAGCACTTCGCCAGCGCCAAGGACCCACAGGGGAGGCGGGGCGGGTCCCCAAAGATGGGCATCTAGTCCACGGCCCGCCCACTGAATCGGGGTCTCAGTCTGGCTTCCTGGAGAAGCACTGATGCCACAGCCACTAATGGCCTTCATGAGAACTGTGGTTCCCACCCATGGCTGGTTCCCCTGGGGACATGTGGTGATGCCAGGAGCCCATGCTGGTTGTCGTGAGTGGGGGGGGTCCCCTTGTAGTGGGGCCAGGTATGCAATCGCAGTGCACAGGACAGTCCCCTCCCCCCATGAAGAATGATCTGGCCTCACATGCCGGGGGTGGGGGGTGTCTAGGCCAGCGGTGCCCCAGCCCCTGCAGTGATGGGCAACCCTCCCACCGTCATGACCTTGGGGGCACGTGGATCTACATGGAACAGACTGTGTGTGTGACGACACAGCCACTACTAAAACTACTAATTTCTCTCCCCGCTGACCATCCACGAGCCCTGGGGGAGGGTGCGATCACCTCGCTGGAGAAACCGACGTTCCCCCCAGGGCTGCCCAGCTTGGCTCCTGCTCACCCTCCCTCTGCTTGCTCCGTCCCGAGCAGGAGGCTCGCAAACAGAGCCTGTCACCCAAGGGAGATGGCACTGAAGGAAACGTAGGGCAGGGGCAGCTAGAGGTCCTCGTGGGCAGGACTCAGGTCCACTCGCTGGGCCTCTCCAAACAGCAGGAACGTGCACAGCCCCAGGCTGCCGACGGCGGCCACCAGGTTGAACATGGACGTCCAGGAGCCTGTGGTCTCGAGGAGATAGCCCCCCAGGCACACGCCCACGACACCTGCAGCAGAGGGGGGCAGACCGGCCGAGCGCTCCAGGTGGTCCCGAGGGCAGGGCCGAGGAGCGCATCTGGTGCCGGAGCTCCAGGAGGAGAGGCCAGGGGCGGCCTGAGGGACAGAACCTGGACTCAGGGGTCCACACCACCAGGCCGAGGGAAGGCCGGCCTCCGAGGGTCTCAGAGGGCCAGAGACCTCATGGGCTGCCCAGGATAGTGCCCCCCCAACAGGTCCCTCTCCAGCCCCTATGGAGAACGAGCCCTGACATTGGCATCCAGACACTCAACCCCGCGAACCCTGGGCCTCAAGGATTTGACGCCCATCTGGGGGTCTCGTGGGGGCTGGGGTACGCCATCAGAAAAGCGAACACCGTGGAAAGTGGCTGGGTTCTCGCCCTGCCGGCTCCAGGGGCTGCGCCCTCCCCTCCCCACTGGTGTGGCACTGTGGGACCCTCAAGGGCACCGTGGCCACCCTGCAGGGCTGGGTACCCGAGGGGTGGGGAGACATGGGGGCGGGGCCACCAGGAGGCACCACACCTGCCTCTCACCTGCCAAGGCTCCAGCTGTGTTGGCCACACCTGTGAACAGGACAGAGGAGGTCACAGGAGGCCCCCCTACCCTGGGACGGTCCCTAGGGGCCCAGGGAGGGGTGAGGTTGGGTGAGGGATGCCTGTGGGGGAACAGTCACTTCCTATTCAAACATGGGCCAGGGGTTCTCACCAAACAGAAAGCCGGCACAGGATGGAGCCAGGTCCTGGATGTTGACTGAAATGCCACTACGGGAGAGAGGAAAGCAGTGACCACGGGACGGCCACCACTCCCCTACGCCCAGGGCTGCCCTCTGAGCGCCTGGAGCCTAGAAACTGCCAAGTGGGTCCTCAGACCTGAGCCCAGCCAGGGCCGGCCTGCCACGCTGGGGCACCGGGATTCGAGACCACACCAGGGCCACAGCCCCACTCAGGCCACCGTGCCCACCCTGCTGTCCCATTCCCACCGCGACACAGTGCAGGAGTCCACTCCCAGGATGAAAGGAACAACGGGAAGACAAGATAGTCACTTGCTATCTACTAATTTGAAAACCATTAAGCGGCTGATTGCTAAAACAATTTCCAGTGACATTTTCCTTGTCAAATGCTGGGCCTGCTGAGCACCTCAGGAGGGCCACTGAACCAGAGGAAAGGGGCCAGAGGGCGCTCCTCTCCAGCCCCTCCCCATCTGCAAATCTAGTTTTTCCCAATATCCTGGGTCCGCGCAAGCGTGATACGCGGAGAAACGTGGCCCTGTGGTTCGCTCTCAGGTGAGCCTGAGCCCCGTGTCTTCTCCCACGGACCCGGATGCCGGCGGCCCGGGATGCTGCCAGGTGCCCGTGGTCAGCATGGGACAGCTCTGGTGGGGGGTGCCCGGCACTTACCTGTGGTTAAAGGTCTGCAGGCCAATGGACGCAGATGCGAAGACCACAGACGTACAGAAGCTGGAGGTGTGACCCAAACACAGGGCAAACACGCTGGACAGCCCGAGGCCCATCACCTGCGGGAGAAGGGGGGTGGCAGGGCACAGGCCGTGGTGGACACTGGAAAGCCCCCCGCTCCTGGGGATGTGTGATGCGAGGCTCCGTGATAAGCCAGTCCCGCTGGTCAGACTCAGAGGGAGCAGCCCAGCCCGTGTGCCAGGCTCGGCGGCACAGAGAACCCACAAACACAGCTGGGAGAAGCGCTCAAGGCAGCCAAGCCAGCCCCCAGCACTGACCGAGGGCACCCTCCAAATGCCTTCTGGGTCGGGCAACTGGCGGTCAAACCCCTCGGGTCCCGGGAACAAACGGGTGTCCAAAGAGGCTCATCCCACCCCCTCTCTACCTGCATGAACTTCCGCACGGTGATGGTCCTGTAACCTGAGCAGGGGGAGACGGGGAGACGGTCCCGTCGGCCCATTTGTGCTGAGCCCCTGACGGCCCCTGCTGGGTCCCAGCCGGCGCGGCTGCAGAGAGGGGACAGGGCGGGAAGGGACAGGCCCTGGGCTCGAGGCGGGGCGTCCCTTGTTGTGCAGGAGGCGTGCGTACACACGTGAGCACGTACCTGCTCCCGGTGTCCTGTGTGCTCGGTGCACACGTGCGTGCACGTGTGCGTGAGTGTGTCTGTGCGTGCGGGTGCCGTGTGTGAGCGCGTGTGTTAGCCATGTGTGACCCCAGGTGCGGTGTGAGTGCGTGAGCGTATGTGTGTCCGTGTGCGAGCCCTGCACTGGGCGTGCCCCCGAGGACCCCCCAGGTCGCGGTGCAGCAGACGCTCGGAGGAAAGGCGGCTGGGACGGTCACCGACGTGCTTTCTGCACGGGTCTCCACAGCGTCTCCTCCTCTCACCGTGCGCGGACCGCACTTCGGTGACCAGGAAGGACTAACATCCAAGCGCGTCTGAGCTCTTCACCCTCGGGGGGTGCTCAAAGGGGCTCCGGGCCACACACACGGCCCACCCGACCTATGACCTCTGACCCCTTCAGATGACCTCTCCTCTTCTGAAGAAGCTCGGGGCCACATCCAGCCCCTGGGGAGAAGCGCCACGGCCACGGGACTCAGGTCCTCTCATGGCGCCCCCCTCCCCCAGGGAAACTGAGGCTGGGGTCTCATGCTGACAGGAGGTCCTCAGGAGCAAGGCCCCTTCCCATCCCTCTAGAACTCCCCAGGAGGGGTGCCTCCCGCCCCCCAAGTGTGGCAAAGCCCGGGCTGGTTCCCAGTGCCCCCCCCATGGCTCACCCTGACTGATAAGACGGTCAGACAGAAACCCGCTGAAGAGACTGGCAGGAATCGCCACCAGCCAAGGCACCACGTTGAAGACCCAACCCTGCAGGAGGAGGGAGGCCTCAGAGGGGACAGTTTGCACGGGCTGGGTGGCCGCCCAAGGCCACTGATGCCCAGGAAGTTTCTCCCCCACAGAGCCTGGGCCCCCGGGTGTGGGGGCCTCTTTGGCCCTGACAGTCCCCCCACTGGCCAAGCTCTAGGCCTACCAGCGCGGTCTCCCTGCAGGTCGAGCCTCCCCTAGGGCTCCCCACACCGTGAGCCGCTCAGTTGCAGGTACGGCCCACCTTGGGGGTCCTGGTCACCAGATGGGGAGCGTGGCTGGACAGCTGGGCTGGTGTATACCAGGCTGCCGGCAGGGGACAGCCCTGCCCACGTCCTGACCCCCGCTGGCCCACCCTCAGAAATGACCATCCACAGAACGGCTGCCGAGCTGTAGGGGCAGCGTTCGGGGTCCATCCCGGGAGCAAGGGCTGTGGCAGCAGGAAGCCACCCCGCCAGGCCCAGGCGCCGACCATAAGCCTGGCGGTGGACATCACGGGGCCATGAACCCGCATGCCGGAGCCGACCCCGAGTCCCAGCACTGGTCTGCGGCGCTCCCTGTCCCTGAGAATGCCGGCACGGCTCGCCCACCTTGGAGCCGGGGAACGTCTCCTGAAAGAAGGTGGGAAGCCAGGAGAGGAGGACGAAGAAGGAGGCGGCCGACGACAGCTGGGAGGAGATGGCTGCCCTGTGGACAGGTGCCGGGCTCAGCGTCCGTCTGTACCCCAGCCCTGCCCAAGGGGGGCTCTGGCGAGCATGGCCCCCCACGCGCCGCACAGGGCCCGGGCGTGGAGGTCAGGAGCCAGGGCTGGACCCACACCAGGGAACACCCAAGACCCACCACGCTCGACCCTATCCCGCCACACCCCCACATGCACTGTGGTCCCGAGGCTCACCAGACTGAAGGCTTCCGGAAGAGCTGTCTCCAGGGAACTTTGGTGTGCCTGGACATCGGCAGGCCTTGCGCCAAGATGCCCAAGGCCAGGATGAGGTCTGAGGGGAGCAGGGCATTTGCACATGAAAGATCCTCACCGTCAGGGCACAGCACCGCTTGCTGCCGACCGGCTCCTGCTGGGGGGGCAGCTCCCGCGGGCCCGGCCCGGGTGTGACCCCACCACGCCGTCCTCCCCGCACGCATCCTGGGTTGTCAGCATTTACCTTGGGGGCCCCACACTTGTGTGGACCCTCAGTCCTTCCCCTGCCCGCCGATCTCCCAAGCCCTGCTTCCTGCCACCCTCAGCCCAGCTGCCCCCCAGCTGCCCGTGCCTGAGGGGCGGCTGTCCCTGCGCGCCTGCACGGGCCTGAGAGTGGGCACTTTCCTCAGGCTCCAGGTGGGGCAAAGCCGCAGCTCAGGGTCCTGCGTCCAGCGGACGGTGAGCGGCTCCGGGAGGGGACGGGCACCGGGCCCCCGCCCCTCCCTGGGCAGCTGTGTTTGCTGGCACTCGCCCACCTGGCCACGGTACCTTTTCCATTCAGTAGGCACTTGTACACGTAACACACCCACAGCAGCGTGAGGCCACCCGAGAAGTAGAAGACACTCGGCCAGCCGTACCGGTCCAGGAGGAGGGAGCCCACGGCCCCTGTCAGCAGCATCCTAGAGGACAGACCGTGGTGTGGCCGTGACCCCAGGCTTCCCTCAGGCCAGGTGATGCCTCTGAGAAACCCCCGGCCCCCCGCCCCGTGGGACCTTGCCACCAGGGAAGCAGGCTCAGGAGGTCCCATCTGAGCATGTTTTGTGAGGGGTTTGGAGAATTTGGGGAGACTTCTGGATGCCTTGGACCCAGGGTCCCCGCACTGCTTTAATTCCTTGCTTCCCGCCCTTCAAGCCGGTCCCCCATGGTGGTGTGACTTCTAAACTAAAAAGGTGGCAGAGAAGAAGGGACGGTTTCGGGAACTCAGAGGAAACCCCTGTTGTCCATCTCACAGGCACACAGGCTGACATCCTGCGATTTCTAAACCCAGAAGCAGCACAACAGCCAGACGCCTGGCGGCTCCGGGGTTCCAGGCCCCCCCATGGGGCCGGCCCTCCCGCATGCCAGGCGTCTGCAGAGCTGCAGCCAGGACAGTTAAAGAGGGGACGGAGGAGGGAGAGCAGGGCCGGCAGGCACGGGGGTGCCTTCCCCTCAGCCCCTCCGTGGGCAGAGTCTCTCCGGGTGCCTCCCAGCCTGTGACACAGGCTCAGGCCCCCGCTGAGGCGGGGTTTAGGAAAACGGCACATCCTGCGTGGTACGTTAGCCCCAGGCAGCTTATCCAGAGTTCCCATGGCACGGGTGCCCTGGGTTTAATTTGGGTGGCTCCTGGCCCACCCGTAGCATCCCCTGGCCCTCTGATTTCCTGTCTCCATCCTGGGGGCAATGGCACCGGGGGCCTGAGCCCTGGGGCAGCGAGGCCCCGTCAGCACAATGATGTGGCCCTTCTCCCTGAGTGAGGCCTCCATGCGGGAGCACGGGCATGGCGTCAGGACCACGCCCTGTGCCCCCAGCGGACTGCACCCTCTCTCGCCACCCCCCCAGCACAGATGGAAGGAGCCTCAGTGGACTGGCCACTGCCCCGGCCCACGGGCCTCAAAGCCACGCCACTGGCCCAGGCGCCGGGGACCTGGCGCCTGGCCCCGAGAAGCACAAGGACGGCCGGTCTCCTGCAGCCCCGAACCAGCCTCCCACGTCACCCTGAGCTGCATATGTGCCCACGTGGCCTGTCCCTGCCTGGACCCCACGGGCACACCCTGGGTCGCCCGGGCTCCCTGGGCCGGGACTCACCCAAACTGGGAGCCGGCCCCCACGGTGCTGTAGGTGAACGCTCGCTCGCTCTCTCGCACCTTCTGGGACAGCAGGCTGGTCAGCGCCGGAAAGTACACGCCTGAAACGAGCGGGGAGCTGTGACCCCAAGAGTCACCGGGGTCCTGCGAGCGGGGCCAGCCAGGGTGGGAGCCAGGCTGGGACGAGTCGAGTTTGGGGTGTCCTTCTTGCGGACCTCACCCCCAAGGACCAGCAGGACTCAGCTAGACTCCCCGCATCCCGCATGGGAAACAGCCGCACCCACAGTCCGGCACCCACAGCCGGCCGGCAGCACACTCGCTGCGTGGGCCGTGGAAGCGACGTTGGGTCCCAGCTGGGGCTCCTATTGCCATCACCCTGACGCTGGCCCCAGGCCGCACCAGCCTGTGTCCTGGCATGGACACCCACTCATGCCCACGCACGCCCACGCTCACGTCCACACTCACGTGCATACTCGTGCCCACTCCCGTCCAAGGTGCACGCCCAGCCCTGTGCAGCCGCAGCGCCCCGTGTGACCCTGCCTTGCACACCCCAGGGCCATCGCCGTCGGGGGGGCAGGAAGGGAGCAGCTGAAGTTTCCTTACAACGTCCTGTGAGTCTACAATGATTTCAATCTGATTTTTATTTTGATTTTCAAAATCCGATTTTGTGGTTCCCTCTTCCACGCTTTTCTCTAAAAGTACCAGGAGGAACTAAGAGGCCAGCGGGTGAGACGGGACTTTGCCCTCCCGTCAGGGCCCCGCGCCCCCAGCCCCCCCCAAGTGCCAGTCGCCCAGAGCGATGGCTGCTCCTCAAGCCCCCGTACTGGGCCACAGACTGGCCACTGGGAAAGATGCGGACATGGCCTGAGCTGAGGGCCACCTGGCTGGGCACCCCGAGAGCCGGCTCCCGCAGGGGCTGATGCCAGTAAGCCAGGCTGCTGGTGCTGGTTAGCACACTGGGAGAGATGCTGGGGGGCTTGGCCCCGGGGGCAGCCTGTGCCCACGACACACGGACACTCAGCAAATCCCCACTGCGCCACAGGCCATGGTGGCGACAGATACCGCACATCAGGCTGGCTGCCGCCATGTCTCTGGAGCAGAGGAGGGCGTCTGATGTTAGAATGTGCCAGGCTGGGAAGTATCTCCAGGGCAGGCAAACCAGCTGGTGAGAGTCGCTGAGAGCGGGCGTCGGCCAGCGCGGTCTGCACTCCCGCTGCCCTCTCCAGGGCCGCGCAGCCAGGCCCGAAGCTCCGGCCACCCTATCAGCGGCCACACAGGGCCGTGGACATGCCTCCTCTGATCTAGGGCCCATCCCACATGGGAGCACTCGTGAGGACAGGCATGTGCACGCATGTGCACTCACACACGCATGTGGACAACACGTGCACCCGCTTTGCTCTCCCACGGCTGAGACCAGAGGGACGCTACGAGGCAGCCCTACCTTGGAGCAAGCCCGTGAGGATGCGCGAGAAGGTCATGAAGACCAGGTGTGCGCCGCTGAGGTGGGCGAGCAGCGGGGTGGCGGCGGTGAGGAAGCCCCAGGCGCAGGCGGACAGCAGGATGACCTTCTCCCCGCCGATCCTGCAGAAGGACAGGGGACAGTGACGGGAGTGCGGCGGCCAGACGGCCGGGCAGGCGGAGAAGATCCCACCTGCAGAAACCACGGCCAGAGCCTCCTCCTCTGCAGAGGAGGCCGACGGTAGGAGCGCAGGTCCAGCTTGTCCATCTGTCCCGACAAGCACCGCATTGGGCTGCCGGGGGCTCCTCAGGGTGCTGTGCACCTGCCCGCACCACCCTCCCGGCCTCCCCCGTGGAGCCCGGCTCTCCCAGCTCGTCTGTTGCTTGGTGGGTGGGCGGGCAGGTGCACATTCATTCTGCAGGAGCCCCAGCCCCAGGGCAGCCCCAAGCCCGCGTGGGGAGCAGCGCTGCTCACCGGTCCCCAAGGTGGCCGCCCACCACCTGCGTCAGGCAGTAGCCCCAAAAGAAGCTGCTGAGCACAATGCCCGCCTCCTTCTTGTTCCAGCCGAAGTCTTGGCTCATGGACACGGTGCACACGGGCACGCTGACGCGGGCGCAGTACAGCAGGCACGTGCCCAGCAGCAGCGTCGCCGTCCACGCCTGGCACTCGGGCCTGCGGGACAGAAGGGGCCGCGTCAGGCCTGGAGGAGCTGCACGGCCTCCTCCAAACACCCCCGCCCCCAGGTCTGCGGCTGAGCCTGCGATGGGCCTCTCACAGCAGCAGGGCCGGGAACGACCAGCCGGCCGGCAGCTCAGTAAGCCGCCCGGGGGGTGCTGGGGCTGAGGCCGAGGGAGGGCCTCCCACAGGGTGGGAGCGGGACCGTGGGTCCCCGGAGGGTGCCCGGGAAAGCGGTGTCTGCCCGGCAGAGGATCTCGGGCAGGGGACACGGCGCCTTCAGGGCAGTCGGCTCTTGGAGAACCTGGGCAGGGCGGAAGCAGCCCTGCCGGCGAGGGCAGGTGTCCACACAGCGATCATCCTTCAGAGTCCTGGCCCACGCTCCGTGACGGGCCCTGACGCCAGGCAAGTCAGAAACTGCCCCAGCCGGGAGCGGTGAGAACCCAATGGGGTCCCGGGACGTCAAAACAAACAGCAGGATCTCCACAAACGATGGGCTTTGGCTCCTAGTGCCATGTTGGCATTTGCTGACGGGACAAAGGCAGGACACGGACAGATGTGGCAGGAGGTGCCCTGGGCATAGGGACCCTGGGCCCTTCAGAGAGACTCTGGAAATCAAGAACCGTCCTCAGAGACAAAGCTGACTTTCTTCGACGAGAGAGGGAGGAGCCGTGGGAGCCATTCACGTGGGTGGGAGACGGGCAGGGTGCTGCGGCCGCCGGCGGTCCTGGGGTGGGGCTGGCAATGCCTCAGGCAGTGGGCGTGGCGCCAGGGGGCAGGCGGCGAGGGCGACAGACTGGCAGGGAGCTCAGCGGCCCCACCCGCACCAGACGTCCCCAGTAGGGCACGCGGGCAGGGGCCGGCCTCTCCCCCAGGAAGAACGGCCTCCTACGTCTGAGGGCACCTTCTCGCCGGCAGGTGGTGCCCAAGCCAGGGACCGGATTGATGGGCCTAATGAGACGTGTCTGTCACCCCACAGGCAGGCCCCAACCTGGCACAGGGCCCGCCTCTCCGGGGTAAGAGCTGGCCAGGGGCACGTCAAGGTGCCCCGCCCAGCAGGGTGGACAGCTGACCGTGGGAGTCGTTCTGGGGACTCAACGGGCAGTGCGAGTCTGCACCTGCCGTCCGTGGAGCGCACGGCTAGCCCGGGGGCACCACTGGTTGGGGTAGTGGACGGGCCTCTTGGAGCCTGTGTCCTCAAAGAAGAAGGGCTCACGCCCGTGACTTCTGCCCCTTGACAGGTCAGTAAACAGCAGAGTGACCAGCCCGTTCCTGATGTCCCAATAAGGAGCCGCTGCAACTGCCTGGGAGGGAGGTAAGGCCACCATGTCCACGTCCTCTGGCCGGCATGCCCAAGGGCGAGCAACCCCCTTGCAAACCACCATGTACTTTTCCATAGGAGGAGGAGGAGGCACTCCACCTGGCCAGGCCTGCGGCGGGACCATCCCTTCATGGCCGCTGCCCTCGAAGAGGCCACAGTCCCACCAGCAGACACAGCTGATGAGAGGTTTGCCAGGACCACGAGGGGGTTTGGGGTGAATGAGTCCGGTTCCAACAACCCGGCCTTCCGTCCCCCAGCAGCCCCATATCTGTAGGCCAGGCCCCGTCTGGGGCTGGTTTGGGAATTCCAGGTCCAACGCGCCGGCTGGCTCTCCAAGGGGCGTGCAGCGCAGTAGAGAACTCTGTAGGCAGAGGGGCTGGGGGTCCATCCACGTACACGGGGAAGAGGTGGGACCACAGATTTCAAGCTAGGTCTCGGTGTCCGAGGGGTGCCATGGGTGGGACTCTGGGGTACCCCTCTGCTGCCCTCTGCACTCACATATGAGTCCAGTGGGAAATAGGATCCTATGCTAAAGATACACCCAGTTCTGTTGATCCAGAAGCCAGACATCAGACCCTGCTTTGGCTAGGCTGGGGGAGGGCGCTCCACGGGGAAATGGGCCAGTGACCCCTCAACACCATGCCCCCCCTTCCTGGTTCTTAAGACCAAACCCGCCCTGTGAGCGGGTCCGTCCCCATGTGCCCATCCTGAGGGCAGCAGGCCTGTCGGGGACTTCTGAGCAAACAGCCCTGCTGGCCTACTAGGGAGGCCCAGAGGAACACAGTCCAAATGGCCCATTCGAGCCGGGCCAGCTGCTGGCCTGTGCCTAGCCGGCTGCCGCCCGGGGAGCCCCTGGGGTTGTGCCTGCCCCACGGCATTGCTGTGGCCTCCAGATGCCCCATCCCGGGTGACCCACGTGGGCCCACAGTATCCCTGTGCCTCCGCGCTCGGGCTCGCTGCCAGCATCCATGTGCCTGCCCGAGGGCACTAGGAGGACGCACGTGGGAGCAAAGCTTTCAACATCCCCTGACAGCCACCATCCGCAGGGGCCCACACAAAGGAGCTTTATTCCCTTCTGTGGTCAAAGCCATGGAGGGTCACCTGCCCACCTGGCCATCGGGAGCATCTTCCTGGTGAGCTCAAGAGCTCGCATGGGAAGTCCAGCTGGAAACACTGGGGGCGCCTGGGGTCTCAGTGGGTTAAAGCCTGTGCCTTCAGCTCAGGTCAAGACCCCAGGGTCCTGGGATCGAGCCCCACATCAGGCTCTCTGCTCGGTGAGGAGCCTGCTTCCTCCTCTCTCTGCCTGCCTCTCTGCCTACTTGTGATCTCTCTCTGTCAAGTAAATAAATAAAATCTTAAAAAAAAAAGAAAGAAGGAAACACCGGAAGGCCAGCTGAGGCTGACCCGCTCCGGAAGGGTGGCAGTCCCCTGGCCTCCTCCTGACCAGAGCATGCCAAGAAAGGCTCCTCAGCGTGCAGACCACCAGTGTGCTGTGAGCCTGCGTGGGGCCAGGTGCTGCGGGTTCCTCCCTGGGCCCTGGAGGCCCCCTGGCACTGCCAGTGAGGCGGGTGAAGTGACTTCCTCTACAGCTGGTGGGGACACAGAACGAGCAAGTCTGGCTAGAGGCGGCGACTCGACTAGGACAGCTGCCTGAGGGCTGGTGAGCACGCCAGGCCCAGACTCCTTGATCTTGCGGAGGGCTGTCTGGGAACACAGAGGCTACGGCAGGACGGTCAGGAAAGCTCCATCCTGCTCACTCTGCCCGGTCCTGGGCCTCAGGTCCATGCCCCGAGCTCAGCAGAATGCTTCCTATGAACCTTCTAGAACCTTGTGCTTTCTGCCAATGGCCCCTGTGCATAAGAAGCATCCACGGCTGAGCAAATGCGTGGCCACGTGGCTCCTTGATTCAGAAAAGGGAACTGTGCTCGCACTGCAGGCCTGGAGAGCACACACAGGTCCGGGGCCACCGGCTGCCCCCACCCCAGCGACACGGCTGGTGAGTGGCAGCCCAGCTTCCCAGGGCCACAAGAGCAGATGCAAGGTTGTCAACACCGAGGGCACGCCACGTCGGCTGCAATAAACTGCCACACTTCCTGTGACTGACAGAACTGTCCACTCAGGGGCGGGGGTGGGGATGACCTCGTCCCAGCAGAGCTCAGGTCCATCCAGGACCCCCCAGACCCCTCCGGACCTGCTGCCTCACCTGCCAAGGGCCGGGGGAGCTGCAGGTGCTCCCTCCTGAGCCACAGAGGGTAGAAGTTAAGGGAAGGCCAGGCAGAGCCACGGAAACCGAACCCAAGAGGGAAGTTTGCGAGACATGCTGTAGCCACAGCCACACACTCTGCCCACACGGCCGTGAAGCCCGGATCGGCACCTCCATAACCAGACAGCGGGGAGGGAAGACAAGAGCACGGCAGGCCACAGGGCACTCTTGGCCCCGGCCGTACCCCTGAGCGCAGCGCCCTGTCCCGGATGCTTGGCAGGAGACCCGGCCCTTCTCCATACCTCGTCCTGCAGGAAACTTCCAGCTTCTGTGGGCCACTTCGCAATGCTGGCCTCTCTCCAACTTCCCCACTAGCTTTGCCCTTATCTTGCCCCAGCCTCGGGGGGGTGGGGGGGCTTCCCCTTAGAGGTTTCCTGCAAGCCTGGGCCTGGACGCAGGGGCAGGGGGCAGGAACCAGCCGTCGCCCTGCAGGGAGCAGGCTCCCCGGGCACTCAGAGCTGGAGGTGGACTGGCCTTGGGATCCCAGGGCCCAATTTTGGATCCAGCGTCCAGCTGGCTGGCCTGAGGGACCGTGGTCCACAGAACTAGAGCAAGGGCTGAGGCATGTGGTCTGGGGGTCCCTCCTCAGAGGGACCCTTGTGTGTCTTCCTGCCCTGGGGACTTCTGCACGTGGCAGTGGACGTGGACACAGAATATGAAAAGGAGTGGGCAGTCGGCCTGGGCCCCGTCCATGGAGACCACAGCACACAGCTGGCAGGTGGAGGCAGGACTCCCCCACCCCCCACCCACAGGCTCCCCAGCTGCTCTGCCGCGTGACCCTGTACCACTCTCCCGGCCCTCAGCCTAGAAATCCGTGTGGTCCTACCTGGCAGGGTCAGTCCTAGGACTCCCAGCCGTGCCTGTGAGCTGGCTCTCCACCATCTAGGGTAACACCCCCTGCCCCCAGGCAGGCCTCCTGCAATTCCTCCTGCCTGCGCAACCCCAGGACCCTGGAGGCCTGCAGAGGGCTCAAGGGGCACTCGCTGGCCCTGGGACTGGATGCAAGGGAGGAGGATCCCGGATTGGGTCTGGGTAGTGCACGGCCTCAGGGCTTGGAGTGGTGGCCTCGGCCCCTCCCCAAGCCACCACGCTCCCCCCACGCCCCCCAACCCACACCTTGGCCCCACCTGGACCACTGGGTGTTCTGGGCCCCGTCCCCGCGGGCCTCCTCCAGCGGCAGCGGCTGCGGCTGCATCGGGGGCGGCCGTCCGCGGGCACAGGGCTTAGCGCGTCCAGATTGGGCTCCCGCCGGCGACCCACACGGGCAGCACCGCCCAAGGCCACGTGTCAGTCCAGCAGCGCTTCCGTCTGGCGCTCCTAGGACGCGTCGCCACCGACGGCCACCGCGAAGGGCGGGCAGGCGGGTGGGGCGGAGCACACGCCTCGTCCCCGCCCCATCCCCCCCGCCCCGCGCTCTGCAGGCTGCTGTCAGGATCCACCTCCCTGCTGCTCCTGGGGGCACCGGCACCGGCACAGGCAGACTGGGAGGGCGCGGGGTTCCCTGCCGCAGGCTGGACAGACCGGGCTAGTGGGACTGTGCAGGGCTGGGCTGGGTGGTCCTGGCACAGGGCATTTTGACTTTGACCTTGGACGCCTGCCGTGAATTGGGGGATGGTGGTGGTCCCCCACCCCCACCCTGCCTGTCACAGGGCTGTGCGCATTGGGACCGTCTTCATGCAGCACAAGGACAGTTCAGTCAGGAGTAGCCAACTGTCGACGTGGACCTGTGGAGGTGGGCTCCAGCCTCGTCACCCTGGGCCAGTCTGTGCCGGGCGGCCGAGGGCCGGCGCCCACAACAGGCGCTGCAGAAGGGTCGGAGCTCCCCGCAGAGGTGTGTGGAGCGCGCAGGCTCTGCCAGGCCCCAAGCAGGCCCCTCAGACCTCCCTCGCAGGGGGCTTCACGTGTCCACAGGAAGGACCCAGCCAGCATCACGCACACCGCGACCCAAGGGCAAGGAGCAGACTCCGGGCGCACCGCGCGGCTGCCTCCCCCCGCCCCCCAGCCCACCCACCTCGCGGCAGCCTGGCCAATCTTGCCAAGGCTTCTTGCTGCCCTGAGAATCAAACCTGGGAGAGCCCCGCAGCACAGGGCCCCCCTTCCCCACCCTCCAGCCCCAGGGGCTGATTCCCACCCGCCCCAGCCCGCACAGCCAGCCCCACTGGGATGGAGGGGACCGGCCGGGCCTCCGCTGTGCCCCCTCCTCCATGTGCGCAGGAACCAAAGGAGGCGGAAGCTATCTTCTGAGCAGAATTAACAGCGGTAGAGGGAAACGAGGGCAACAGACTGTGTAATTTCACTGGAAACCAGAAAGACGAACTTTATGATAATAAATGAATTTAATGCAATATAGGTTCTACACGTGGAATTCTTGAAGGTTCTGGAACAGATCATTCTCTTCAAAGTGCTGGTGAGTTCAGTACGTGAGTCTTGAAAACAGCGCTGTGCAACACGTTTCACACTAAAAATACGCCTGGACACCCAGAGATTACAGACTCGCTAACCCATGACTCTGGAGCCGTGCAGGGACCAGCACTGCCCCCTCCCCCTGGGTCTGGGTGCTTCTGCTGCCTGCCCCTCCCAGCCCCCCGGGGTCCCCGGGGCCTAGCCGGGGAGTCCTCCATGGTCCTCCAGCTTGCTTCCCTTCCAAAAGCCAGTTGGGGGAGGCCAGCCGCGTGATGCCTCGGTCTGGGCGAGCAGTCTGTCACAGCGTGGCAGGGAGGGATGTCACAGCCAGGCAGCGCTCCAACACCGGAGTCCAGCAGTCCCAGGAGCAGGGGCCAGCGGCAGCCTCGTCTCCTCACCCCCAGCTCCAGATGGGAGGCGCAGCCCCACAGCACGCAGCACACGGCACGCACGCTAGCCTAGGCTGCGTCCACAGCTGGGCAGGGGGCCGGCGGTGTGACCTGCTTCAGGACGTGCGGATAAAGCCACTGCCCCCGGTTCTCACTCCTTCTGCCAAAGGTTGTGGTTGGAGCGGAGTGCAGAGGAGTCCGGAAGACATTCTGTGCCACGGTCAAAGTGAGCCCATCCCCCTGGCCTTCTAGCCGGGGCCTTCCTGACCACACAGAGGTGTCTCCGCCCCACCACATCGACCCCGCAACGAGAAAGACCTCTGGCCCACAGCATCAGGGATGCGACGACCAGCTCACCCAGACCGCCCCTCCCCGGCCGCCAAGGCCCTCGGGCCGCTGGAGCTGGGGCCTAGTGTCCTGCGGCGGCCGAGCGGCTCAGGACCCCCCCAGGGCACAGAGTCCGCAGAGCCACAGATGCCCAAGGCCCACGCCAACCCTGTCTCTACATCCACGGACGTCAATCACGACGAGGACGGGAAGAGAGCCTCGACGGCGTCTGGGAATTAAGGCACATCATCCACGACAGACGGGCTTCATGTGCCAGGGACTGCGGTGCCAGCCAAACACCGCAGACGGTGTCGAGCGCAACCCACGCGCTCAGCGCTCCACGTGGGGACGCTCTCAGAACCGCGGCACGGCCTCCTGCAAGGAGGGGCAGGCTGGCGTGAAGAAGGCCTCAGACGCCATCGCCACCTGGGGAAGAGCGATGGGGAGGCTTGTTCTCCCCGCTCCAATGTCCATGCACCCGTGGGGGCCGCAGTCCATGATGCCGCTGCTCTGGCAGGAGGCACCTCGCTTCTGCACTCACTAGAAGGCACTGGAAAGCGGCCACTCCGCGTCTCTGCCAAGCGTCCCACAACTGCCTTCACGCGAGGCGCTGACAACCCCGCTGCCCGCGGCACAGGCCCTATGGGGAGAAGGGCCCTGGCGCTCACCGTGTAGCTCCTGTACTCTGAACGTCTGGAAAGATCCAGGAGTATTAAAAAAAAATAACGTCTCAGGTTAAAATCATGCGGTAGTGGCCCCAATCGATTTCCTTCACAAAAATGGAAGTTCAGGACCACCCTCTGAAGAACAGACGGCACACGGCACACGGCACACGCACAGCCATGCACACGCGCCCCCGGATGGTGCTGGTCAGAGGGGACGGAACAGCAGAGCCTCCAGGTGAGCGAGGCCGAAGCTTCCTCCTGCCGGCTCTCGCGGACGGGCTCCCAGAGGACCGTGTGTCGCACTGAGTTCCTTATTCTTATTAGAGTATCCCCAAAACCCGGAAAACCCCAAAAGACCTTCCAGGCAACCACTCTGAGAAAAACATAAGCAGTTGACCACGAACTTAAGAAGAGGCACCAAAAGCAACCTACTCTGCGTTCTCAGAAGACGCTGTGACGGGCACACGTGCCCTCAGGGGCAACGCGGAATCGGAACCAGGGGCGCACGGAGGCTCGCGGCTGGCCATGGAGGGACACCAAAGTCACATGACTGACACAGACAATATAATTTACTCTTAAATGCGAAAAAGCAACACATTTCTGAAACAGAAACATACCCGCTATAGAAACGAAGTGCGTGGTTTCCAAATAACACATCAAAATGCCACACCACGGGGCTTCTGAGGCCAGACAGCCTGGCCCCCGACGACCCACTGTGCTCGCATCTCGGGGGCAGGCCCGCCGGCCTGCCGGTCCCGGTCTGGCCTCCCGCTCATGCTGGGAAGGCCCAGTAACTCCCAGAAGCGGGTCCTGCCTCGCTCCCCCAAAGACACCACTGACTTGAACGTAAAACGTGCAGTTCTTTCTGAGCCCCCGGCTCCGCCTGTCCCCCAAACCGACACTGTCCCAGGACACAGACCTCACGCTGCCTGACGAAGACTGTCCCCAGGAAGCACCCTGACTGCAGGAAGAGCTGCCTCCTCGCTCCCGACGCCGCACACACAGGGTCTTCAGTCAATCCTGAAGACCAGTCCCGAGACACATCTGCCTTTTCTAGAACCTGGAAACCTTAATCCAAACGTCCAAGTACATTAGCTCTCACTGGGTTTACAAGAATCCCAACGCCTCGTCAAGACTCCAGAAGGGGGCGGTTCCTCACACAGCTTCACGATGTCGGGAACGCAGAGTACCAGGGTATTCTCAAATTTTATTTATTTCAAGGCACTTTCCACAAGAAAATGTAAAAAGAATAAACAATGTAAAACATCACATTTTAATAAACACAACAGCAAGATCCAAAGGAGATAAAGAAAAATTAAATTCCACTTCAAGTTCATTATCTCAAAATGGCTTAATGTCGTCTGCCTGAAGACAGAGAGACGGCAAACGGCGGCAAACAGGAAAAGCCCGCAAAGCCGCTCCTGCAGAGCAGGTTCCCAGCCAGGGACGGCACAGGAGGCAGGAAGCGCAGGCCCGCAGGGGCACAGCCAGGGGTCCCGGCCGCACCACACCCGGCCCGCACTGGCGGCAGTGCCTGCTCGCGACGCCACACGTGGCCCCGACAGGTGACCGCGCGCCAGCAAACTGTCCCACGCCGCTCACCCGCGCTTCCTGCACGTGACAAAGCCCGGGCCCTGCTGGCTCCTGGGTGGCTCCCGCATACAGCACGTCCCGTCAGCACGCACCTCACACCCTCTGATGAAGAACGGGTCAGGTGATCACGTGATTGATCACATGTAAATCAAGCTCGTAAATGACCTCACATACACGACCAGAAACACGCGGAGTCCTCCGGTGCTTTTCGAACGCAGGCTCCCGCACACCTCTCTGCTGCTGTGTCTTCCAGCTTCTGCGCTACGTGATGGTTTGCTGCCCGAAGATCCAAACCTCAGCTCTAACTTACCATGCTCAGGCCTCAGAGGAAACAGCCCCCAAAAAGGTCCCATTTGGAGAGGACTGCAGGGACAGAGCAGAAGCACGTCCTCTCCCTGGCGTCAAGAAGACCGCCCTCCAGCCTCACAAAACCACAGGGCAGAAGGGCAGTCAGAGGCCAGGACAGCCCCCTGAGCCCACACCATCTTGCCTCTGCGTCACTGACCCCCCAGGGCAGCCGACCCTGCCCAAGGCTCCTGCCCACTGGAGGAAACCACTGCTCCCCGAGCACGGCAGGAGAGGAGCCGACCGACATCACTTCACGCCACCACCCAGAGTTGCAGGCACACGGGGACAGGGCCCAGCCACCACCTGACCTACAGGAGCACCCACAAGCCTGCCCAACCTCGCCAGACACAAGAACATGTGCCCGGCAATTCAGCTGCCATGGGCATCTCCCTCCGTGAAGCCACAGGTGCCGGACCCCATCCCAGCACAAGGATCTACCCAGTGAGGACAGAGTCCTAGCCGCCACGGCCGCCGGGAGCCCCCACCAGGGGACGTGCACTCCTGGGCACCGTCACCACTACCTCCACGAGACACAGCTCTGTAACCATCGCCCCACAGAATCCGTGGCCAGTGACACCTTGCAGTGAGGCCACACACATGTTCGCATCCAAGTCACAAGGGCCCCAGCACCTGCCCCAGTGGTGGGACCGGGGAGAGCGCAGAATCAGGACACCTGGGAGCTCACAAACACCGCGAGACCGCAAGCGCACACCGAGCCGCTGTGGTGCCAGCTTCCCAAGGTGAGCACGCGCTCCCGCCAGGGACGTCTGCGGCCCTCCAGCCACAGGGACGAGCTGATGCCACTGCCGTCACCACCGGGACCTAAGCCCCGAGAGCAAAAGGTTTGAGATGATTAAAACTTTTTAGAAGCCGTTTGGTCATTCTTGAGATCAAAGAGAAACCTTTATTTTCAACAAAACTGCCTAGAAGAGAAGGTTCATTGATCCACCAGGAAAGAATCTCTCACCACAACCAGCACCAAAATATATATTTAAAAAATTAAAAAACACACAGCCCCACCCCTCAGGCACACATCTCCCCAAAAGCCACACAACCCAGACCGAAAGGGAAAACAAATCAAACTCAATGCCCTCACACAAGAAAAAAGTCTGTGAATTAGGATTTACAAATTTATATAGTCTTTCCTACGAAAAACAAAAACGAAAAACCACGGGGTAAGAAACAACTTCTGCACCGCGGCCTGGAGAGTCTTAGGAGATCTGAGAAAACGTACGCTCTGCCTACAAGCTAACAGAAAGCAAAATAACAATCAGCGCTTTTCGCAGATTTGAGCAGGAGGCCCCCGCTTCACGGTATTCCCTCCTGACCGAGCACTCGGCCGTGCGATCCTCCGGGAGCCGGAGGCAGGAGCGCCCCGCCGCCCGTCCGCGCCGTCCGCACACGCCCTGCCAGCAGAGTCTGCATCACACTTCCAAAGGGACAGTGCCATTCACGGCAAGGTTTCCAGCGCTTAAAAGGGCCACTTTTCCCTTTAAAAAAGATGCCAGGTCAAAAAAAAAGAAAGGAGGAAAGGGAGGGAGGGAAGGGGACGAGTTCTCCACTGCAGTAAAAGTGTCTGTCACGGACGGCTGCTCCGAGGAGTCCAGGCTGGGGGAGCACGGGGCCACTGGCGCACTCTACTTGGGCTCCTCGATCACACCTTTGCTGAGGTCTGTCATTTTGGGATATTTGACTTTCTTCTGGTCCAGCTCATTCTGAGCCCAAAGGAGGAGTTTCAGTAATTTTGCCAGCTTGGGCGTTGACTCCCGATTTTCATAATCTAGGACAGCTTGGTTAACCTCGCTCCACACCTAGAAAAGAAACACATCCCATAAAACCAACACACGCACAGAGCACCAGCGAGAGGCAGCTACCATGTGCTCTTTATACTTCCTGGAAGCCGTTCTTACAGGCCGAGCTCGTTCCTTATTTCAGCGAACGCGAAGCCCGTCCCCAGGGGGCATGCCGACAGATGTGCCCCACACACCCCTCGCCCAGAAGGCGCGCGGTGCAGTCGGCACCGATCACATCTGGCCTGGGAGACGCTTAAACTGACTGAGCCACCCAGGTGGCCCGAGGACACCTATTTCTAAGTCTCTGAACAAAGAGAAAGAGTACGACAAAGGAGGAGCTAAGAAAGACGTCGGAAAGTCGTACGATCGGTCACAAGGCTCTGCTCCGGGCCTCGCACAATGAGAGACCCCACGTCAGGGAAGGAGAGGGGCCGCCACGACCGTGCGGCACCCGCCCAGAGGCGGCCGCTGTGCTCTCTGAGCCCCACCCAAAGGCCGGCAGGCGGGACGGAGGACCCCTCGGCGGGCTTACCTTCTGCCTCTGCATCATATGAAGCAGGTCTCCGAACGGCGACTCCTCGGGGTTATCGAAGGCCAGCAGGGCCAGTGTGCGCTCCATCTCCGTCAAACACTCCCTGCTCTCCTCGCCCTGCTCCGCCAGCTGGGTCTGCGCGAACTCCAGCGCCGCCTCGGTCTCCCGTTGGCGGATCAGCTCTATGAGGTGCTGTTGCTGGTCACCGGCAAAGGCACACGGGCTTACACGCCGCGTCGGGCAGTGCGGCCCGAGTTTCTAGTCAAAGGTCACCTTAGAGGACAACCTCCCAGCATCCCTGCGTTACTAGAGTAACGTTTTTTAAAATTTTATGTATTTGAGAGAGAGACTGAAAACACCCAAGCGGGGTGAGGGAGGGGGGCAGAGGGAGAGGACGAGAGAAGCAAGCAGAGCCCGACCTTACAACTTGGGATCATGACCTGAGCCTTAACCAAGGGTTGGGTGCCTCAGTGACGGAAGCACCCAGGTGCCCCTAAATTAGCATTCTTAAAGCAAGAAACGTCTTCTGAAATGCAAAAAACCACAGCTACCTGCAACCCCTCCCCACGCAAACGCACACATACTGTAGGAGTGCAACGTAGCCCCGCGAGCTCTGGAAGCGCCGCACGCAGCCCGCGGCGCCCGCACGCGGCCGGCCGCTCACCTGCAGGTGGAAGTAGAGGTACCGGTTTGTGTCGAGCAGCTCGGGGTGGAGGCTGTTGATCAGCGCGATGGCCTCCTGGATCTGGCCTTTCAGGATCATCTCACGGATCTTGATCCGCTCGTCAAGTGTTTCTAAGTCCACACTAGGTTCAATCCCAGATTCCATTCGAAACTTCTCTGCTGCTTCCTTAAAGCCCTCTGAAAATGACAACCATCTCCAGTGCTCAGAAAGCTACCGAAACACGATGCAAAGCATTTTTAACCCCAAGAAGCCCACTCACCTCCAATAACCTTCAACATGACCCGCACTTTCTTAGGGATTTGGTATTAACATCTCTGTCACCTACCAGTTGCGCCCCATAGAGAGAATGAAAAGAATGAATTTCACTCCTTTGCATCCCATCCAAAACACCTCTCCCCCACCAGCCGGGGTGAAAACGAAGGCCACGAAGCCCGTACGTCGTGGGCCCCTGAAAGAGGGCTGCGGCCCAGGTCCAGAGGCAAGGAAGGTGCAGGTCTGTCCCGGGCATGTGTCCCCCAGGCACATCTGGACACAATGGCTGGCCTTCACAGATGACAGAGACCTGGTCCCCTGCCTCTTGGGAGACCATACTTCTCCTCAACGCCCAAGCAGCGCGTGTGCCGTCCCCCAACCCCACCCGGCCAGCAACAGGCAGACACTTCCTCGTCGCCTTTCAAATGACGGTCGACGAATTTGGGGAGGGGAGTGCTGTGAACGACAGGAAGGAGACTCATACCGGTCTCAAACAACTAGATTTCCTGATCGGGCACAGAATTACCCTTTTCCTTCCCAGTATCGAGGAGGACTTAGTTAGAGACCCCATTTGTTTGTTTCTGTAGGCTTCTACCTTTCCCCCTTCCTCTTTTGAGTTAGGCGCACCTTCTAGAGACAGGAATTTATCGGACTGGCACGAAGAGATCAACTACCTGGGACTTTCAACGGACTTCAGAACGTTCTTACGCATCCTGATTAACTGTAAACACGTCACCGGTCAAGAAACAGGTTTTCGCCTTTGAGCTCAGACACCCAGAGTAACAATCTCCTCTCCAGAAGACCTCATCTTTACTACACTGATCCACGCATTTGCTAAATCAGCCTGGTGTTTTTTCACAACAAGCAAACACGCTAACTTCACCAAGGATCGTCGGCGGTACAGCTCCGACCACGGGCACGTCCCCCGGGCAGCGCCTGGCTCAGGACGTTACCTGTCACCAGGTAGTTCATGATGAGGCGGTTCATGTCCGCGCGCTGCACATGCAAGTTATTGAGTTTCTCCAGCCACTCGTCCTTTGAGATTTCGTCAGGCTTCTCTGTGTAACTCATGCCGACGTGTTTCTACGAGAAAAGATATTTTCAAGACCAGTGAAGATGCCGGGAACGAGAGACACGGGACAGGAAACACACTCCGCGGCACGGCCATCGGGCAGGACAGGGACAGAGGGCGGCTGTACTTGGGAGCGTGGCACAACCCAGACAGCGGTCGAGTCCCGACACGGTGCACGGGAAACAAACCTAACACTGGTCTCTGCTAAACTTCGGTTAAAAAAAAAAATTCTTAAGAATTCTACGACAACTGTGATCGTTTCAGAGATAAACACAGCTACACAGTGTGAAGTGACAGAGAGAGAGTGGGCAGATTTAAATCTGGAGGACAGCAAGTGCAAAGGGCCTGATGCCCAAAGGCAGTGCGGGGACCAGAAAAAAGGCTGGGATGTTAGCAGACAGGATGTGTGCTAGGAAGAGCCAAGAGCCTCTGAACTGCCAGGTCAAGAGGTGGGGCACGTCATACTAAGGCATTAGAGACTCGGGAATTTAGATCAATTCTCTTCTAGACAGAGGGCAGCCACTCGAGAGCTGGGAGTGGAGGAAGCGTGCACTCTGACACAGAGCCCACGAGAAGTCCGCTGCCAGACACTTGCCGGACCGACCGCCACTGATAGCGCGACAGAGACACAGAGCTCCCTCGCAGTCTCGACGCTGCTGTCAGGGCAGGCGGGAACTGCAAACGTATCTGGTCCTTCTGCAGAGCTGCTCAGAGGCCAACAATCCTGCCGCAAGACTGAGACCCTCCAGGCTCCCCGCTGAGCACCAGACACGCACGAACCCACTCAAAGGACCACTGCTCAAAAAGGCAGAAACACGGGAGCCCAGCTGTTCACTCGGTAGCGGCATGGACAGACAGACTGTGGTTCACAGAACCACAGCCCCAGGCCCCGAACCCTTAGGCAGTTATGTTTCGGAATTAAAAATCTTGCAGACCTTACCGAGCCTGTTGGCACAACTCACCCACGTCACCGGACACTCGCAATGCAGTCTGGGGCGGCACCCCACGCTAAGTACTACTTCTCTGGGGACAGGTCTGAACACCCACACTGAGTGAAACAGAAGTTATTAAAAGCTTTCACCAACTCAGGTTTTTTGCCACGCAATAGTTCAAAAAATAAGCACACAAAAACTTCTGGCTTTCAGAGCTATCTGGATGTCAGGATTGCTGAAGGAGGATTATGGTCGTGGGTCCCCCAAGAAAATTGACTAGAACAGCTACAGTAGGAACACAGCCACAGGGGTGACTCTCGCCAGCCAGCGGGGAGAGGGACGGGTCCTGCGGCAGAGCTTGCAAACAGCCCCCGCTGCAGTAAGTGCAGGGCGGGCCTGTTTCAGCAGCGGCTACCGAGGGAGGGCAGGGCGGACAGCGGCCGGGGAGCCAGTGGCGCTCTCAAGACGGCAGTCAGCCATCCGGTCCTCTGTAAGCAGTGGATGCCACGGAGCAGCGAAGTCCACGCTGAATTAAGAACTTCAGCGGTGGAAGCCGGGTGGCCAGTGCGGAGCCACCAGTGAGAGCCGAGCCAGGAAAGTCAGAGACAGAGCAAGCGACAGCCTTGGCGGCCCGCGTGCCCAGGATGAAAACACACTCACACACTCACACACTCAGCAGCTGCCCCTGAGCCGGCCCTGAGACCTGGGAGGCCAGAACTGGGCCACAGCCGCGGACGGAGGCCGAGGAGAGGAACAGGTTCGAGCGGTGGGGCAAGTCTGGGCCGACTCTCCGACGCGCAGCCGGGACGCCCCGCAGGGCCCCCGCCGCAGGCCCGGCTCGGCGCTGGGAGCGCGCATTAGGCAGGCCCCCTCCGAACGAGGATGCTGAGGGCCAGGAGCCGGCCAAGGACCGCGCGGGGGAGAGCCCGGCGGGGGAAGCACCGGCCCAAGACCGAGTCGTGCAGCGCCCGCAGCAAGACCGCGGACGAGCCCCGCGCCGCGTCTGCGGCAGGCACGGACCTCGCTCGGGCCGCACGCCGCTTCCCCGACGAGCCCCGGCCTCCCACCACCGCACCGGGACGCCGCCGGCAGCGCGAGCCGCTCCGGGGAGCAACGAGCCGCCCGACGTGGCGCACCGAGAGCGCTGCCGGCGCACAGCCGACGGGCTCCGTCGCCTCCTCACCCGGCCGGCGAGCGCTCCGCCGCGCGTGTCCCAGACGCCGTTCTCTCCCCGGGCGCGCCGGCGCGGCGTTTCGCGGCAGGACCGGCGTTCCAGCGCGCGGCCAGCCCGGCCCGTCGGAGCCCTCGCCTGGCGCGCTCTGCCCTGAGGAGCAAACACCGGATTACGCCGCGGCCCCGGGGGGTCAGCGGCCTCCGCCGCCGGGACACCAGGGGCGGCTGGACGTGCGGCGCGCAGGGCCGCGGCGCGTCGCCCGCTCGGACCTCGGAGCCGGCAGAGCCCCGGCGCCCGCCCCTCCGCCGCCCCCGGCCCGCGCTCCGCCCCGCGCTCCTCCCCGGCCCTCGCCGGGCCCCCGCCCAGACGCGCCCCGGCCCGCCGCGCTCCCGCGGGGAAGCCCGGCCCGGCCGCCTGCGTCCGCCGCAGCCATCTTACCGTGCGGATCCCGCCTCCCGCGCTGCGCGGTCTCCGCGGCCGCTCGGGGGGCCGGGCCGAGCCGGGGGGGGGGGCGGTGAGGCGCCGAAGACGGGAGCGGAGGCGGGAGCCGCGGCGGAGGCGGGGGCGAGGGCGGGGAACGCGAGGGCAGACGCACCGACGGCCGCCCCTCCAGGCACCTCCCGCGAGATCGCGAGAGCGCAGGCTCACGATCCCGCAGCCAATCAGGAGCTCCCGCGGGGCGGGGCGGGACGCGGCCACCGCCCGGAAGCGCGGGACTCCGGCTTCCGTCCTTGCGCAGAACTCCGCTCGCGGCGCCCTCGCTGTACGGGTTGGCGCGAGAGTCAAAAGGCGTCGGCCGACCCTGGACAAGATGGCCGCCGTGGAAGAGTCGTTGTGGGGGAACTTCGCGCCGCGATGGCGACATCTAGACTGAGTCGGAGGCCAAGGTCCCAGCTTCCTTTCCGTCATTTGTGTGAGCTCGGAGGGCAGGGAGCGGGGGGCGGGCGCCGGTGCCGCGCGCCGCCCCGAGGTGGGGGGGCCCTCCCCGCCGGGCGCCTGCCTTCGCGCGGGCCTGGGAGGAGGCGGCCGAGCGCGCCCGGCGGGGGTCTCCGCGCTGTCGGTTGGGGCGGGCTGCGGGGGTCGTCCGCCCGCGGAGGCAGCGCCCGGCGCTTCACGAGTGGACAGAGACCGGCCTGTCCTCGGGGAGCGGCGCGGGGGTCCGCCGGCCGCGCGAGGTCGGGCCGGGGCTGCGGGCGCGCGTGCGGCCGGGCCGGGCCGGGGCAGGCGTGCGGCGGGGCCTGAGCTCCCGGGCTGCGGGAGCCGGGCGCCGGGGGCAGGGGCCGACGTCGTCCTGGGCTAGGAGTCGGGGCTCGCCGGGGTCGTGCGCTCGCTCCCGCGGGTGGCGGGTCGGCCTGACCGCGGCGCCTGCTGCGGCGGCTGCCCGGGCGACGGCCGACCTGCGGGCCCGAAGTGCCGACGCGAACCCAGGACGCGCGGGCGCTGCGTGTCGGTGTCGGTGGCGGGGCCGTCCGTCGCGACGCGGCCGTCGGTGCCGTGCGGCTGTCCGGCGGAGGGCGCGGGCGGCCGAGGGCTTCGAGGCCCTGGCAGAGACGCACACGCCCAAGCCCGAGCGCCGCGCCCTCCGGAGACGGACTGCTCCGCCCGAGGAAGCTCCCGCGCCGTCTCCCGGGGTCGCGGGCGCACGGCCCCTCCCGCCGCGGCCACCGGGTCCCCAGCCGCGCAGACCCCACCTCCCCCGTCCTAGGGGGATGCCCGCAGCGTCCACCGTGGGCAGTTCTGCCCCGACATTGAGGCCGCCCTCCTTTGGGAGTGCGTCTGCCGGGGTCCTGCGCCGTGCTCTCCTGAAGCCCACCCAGCGGCAGGGTGACCTCGCCTTCGGGGACCCCCTGGCGGCCCGGTCCGGGCGAGCACGGCCGGAGAGCTCCCCACGCCAGCCCGTTCCCCGCCGGCCCCTGCGGTCCTGGCGAGCGGAGGGGCTTCCCGGTCTCCCTGGGGTCGCCCTGGGGTCGGCAGCTCGGCAGGGTGGGGAGGCGTTCCCGAGCAGAGCGAACGAGCGCCCCCGCGTCCTCCGCCGCCTGGAGCGTCTCGCGCCGCGGTTGTGCTCACCGAGGCCTGATAACCGGTCAGCGTTCGGCTCAGACGCGGGAGCTTCCCGAGCGCCGAAAGCTCTGGGACGGTTGTTGAGGACGGAAGGAGCCAGCGAGCGATGCTGACGCCGACCTTCCCGACCAGCGCTGCCAGCACGGCGGGACCTTCCCTGTGGAGAGAACAGAGGCGGTCCTCCGGGACGGAGCTCCGGCACTGGATGGGGCTCCGACCTGCGGCCTGGCTGACCCCTTGGCGGTGGTGACCCCCGCGGAGGAAGGACCATCGGCTGGGCAGTGGGCTGGAAGGGGGAGGAGAGGCCGGCATCGGTGGTGCCTGCAGGTGAAGCTTCTGCGGGGAAGCTGGGGACCTCGGAGAGGTGTGCTTAGAGAAGGCCCTAGAGAGGAGGAGGCGAAGTCCAGGATCCAGACGGACCGCAGCAGATGGCGGGTACCCAGAGAGCCTGTCCGCTAAGGCGGCAGAGAGGCTTGACAGGGACGGGGCTGAGGCGGGCTCTGGGGACGCCCCGGGGTGAGCAGTTTGAGACGACCCGGACAGCAGCGGAGCACCCGCTGAGAGCGCACGGCCGTCCGCTGGTCCTCCTGGACAGGCGTGGCCATAGCAAGAAGCTCAGGGACATCAGATGGCAGGGGTCCCGAGGTGAATAGGGTGAGGGGGACACCTACGTGCGTCGAACACGTTCGGAAGCAGCACGTGAGGAGAGCAGGCCGCTGGTGACATCGATCCCGTGAAACGAATTAATTTAACTAGTTTAAACTAAATTAACTTTTGCTAAAGCAAAAGGATTTGGTGGCTGAAGGGACGGAGGATCTCCGAGCTTCCGGCGGGTGTGTTGGGGTTTACCGGGTGGGACCAGCACTGAACAGGGGACACCGGGGAGGGTCCCGATGGGAGGCAATGCTCAGAAGTCAGGAGCTCATTTTGTACACGTTAGGTTTTGAGGTGCATTTGAGGCGTCGGGTGGAGTTAGGGGAACTAAGTATAGGAGTAGATGGACCCGGGTCTGGGCACAGGTAAAGGTAAGCACAGCCAGGAGGGAGCTCCCATGTGGAGAGTGTGCGGAAGGCAGATAGAGGCCAGCCTGGGTCAGGGCCCTGAACCCTCCTTGCCGCTGGGAGTCTGGGGGTGTGGGGTAGCACGAAGGACGCTGGGCCACTCTGGTCGCCACCTCGGGCAGCCACCGCGTGGATAGGAAAGAGGCAGGGCTGTGGAAGGGGAGCTGCCGGGTGGCCAGAGCCTCCACTGTTCTCCAAGTCTGGGCGGAGAGTTTTGTTTTAATAGATGAGCAGTTCTGCACAGGGTAGTGTTAAAAGTTTGCTAGTCTTAAAAGAGCTTTAATGCATTTTTAAAAATGGGAAAGTATTTGGGGAATGAAACACACAGTGCTGCGTGTCCTCAAATCCTAGACTGCTCGGGAAGCTGGCCGCGGCGGTGTCTGCCAGAACAACGGCCTTCCGACGGCCGCTTTTATCTTGTTCTCAAAACCTAAAAGCATGAAATCAAGCCCGTATGTACTGGAGATCCTGCTTTCAAAGAGATTTGGCTAAAACAGACCTAATTCTTCTGGATAACACATAAACTGACCCGTTAGTGCTGCCCAGGGTCATTGCCACACAAGGCAGTTGGCACCAAGCGGTCACCAGCCTTAGCGGCCGCTTCTCACAGTGGGCTCCGTCTCCTCGTGCGGGTGCCGAGAGTCAGGAGGAACTGTGTGATTGTTCTGCTGCGCACATTCAGCTGCTGGGGGCTCAGCTGAATTCTAAGACCCGGGAAAGCACGTTTAATGGGGTTTTTGATGTGCCCCCCTGCCCCCCGCCTGATTGTATTTCTGAGACTGTACCATCGAATCAGAAAGCACCGGCTCAAAGTTTCCTCGTGTGCGTAAAAGCCAGAGCAGGTACCTCCTGGGGTAACCTGACCTGTGTACAGCGTGCTGTTTCCGTGGGGCGTGGGGGCCGCACGGCTCGCCGCTGCCCACTGCTGAGCCCCGTCGAGGTGCTGGTCCTGCACCGTTTCAGACAGATTTGACTGCACCCTTCAGACCTGGTGGGTCAGAAGTTGATGTACACGTGAGTTAGCCTTTCTCTTCTGAGTTAGAACGAAAGCACGGAGCTAGCACACACACACGTGCTCACACACACGTACTATTTCCCGCGCTCACTTCTGTCTGTACATGTTCTGAGGATTCCGCCCCTCCTCCACAAACCCAGCCATGTGATCGTGATCAGGTGCCGGACTGCGTGGTGCAAGTCTTGACGAGATTTTCCCAATTCATACGCACATTTGCTCTTTTTAGAAACACGTGTGAAATACTGGTTTTTGGTTTTTTGACTTTAAAATTCTCTTATATTCTCCAAATGCCTGCTTTCTGTTGGAATGAGAGGAACTTTCGTATGTCTGACAGATTCCCAAGAGTTTTCACTTCTCTATGCCCCCGTAGAAGGCAGCATCCTGGCCTCCCGCCTCCCTGGACAGATTGGGGGGGATGTCCCTTCTCCCTGCATCTCTTACATATTAGCAGCCGTTTGTTTGATTTGGAACTCAGAGTCGTGGTGTCGAAAGAGTAATTTGTGTGTACTGATGTTGTCAAAGTCCAGAATAAAGCTCTCTGGGTGCTCTCTTGAAACCTCCGGGGCTGAGTCTCTGATCCTCTTGTCGGCGCTTCCTGCAGACGTCCGCGCTAACCCTCAGCACTCGGGCCCCACGAGCCGGTCGGGAGGAAGACTTAATTCATACAGTATTTCTGTTCTGCACAAATCCAGAAAGCCACTGTTTGACCTGAGTTTCAATGGTCTCTCACTTTTTAAGTAGTTTAATTTTGGAAACAATATTTTTCAGTTATAGGCTGTACACCTGTAGGCAGAGCCCTGCTCCCGAGGGCCCCCCGGGCAGCAGACGGGCGCCCTGACACTTACTGGTGCTGACGGGCAGCCTCTCACCTCAGGGAGCCCCCCACACCCCCCCGTTAACGCACCGTGTGTGATGACTAGCCCTAGAAGCCTGCGTGGACACCACCGCTTTGCTCTCACTGCTTTTCTGTCGAACTCGGGCGACAGGCACGGCCTGGTCTGGCGTTTGTACTGGATGATGCTTGAGAGACTTAGGAGGGGAAAGCAACCAGAAGGAAAACACGGTTCTCATGCTTCGCACTCATTAAAACACTGGTTTCTTCTGAAGTCGACTTATTTTTCCCTGAACTCACAGCGCGATGCCGTTGGGAGTGGAGTAAGCGGGCACTGTGGAGTGTGAGCCCAACACTACTCGCCGCCGTTGCTCCGCGTGAGCACCTGTGGACACGGGCAGGAGGACAGAGGAGAGCACGTCTGCATCACCTGGTCTCATACACACTTCTTCGTACCTTGATTTAAGATAGTGCCCCAAGCCCCTGTCCTTGTCCCCTCATCCCACAAGCATCCACGTGATGCTGCCCCAGCCTCCCCGGAGTTCCGCCTCACCTTGCACGGCCACTGATGCTGGGTTTGCTTCCTTTAAAGACCCTGTGCGGGTTCCCCTTCCTACTTCTGACCTGGGAGGCCTCCTGTGATCCTCCCCTCCCCCAGCAAATGAGCCCGGTTTTACAGTGGGCCGCCCTGGGTCACGCTCCTTGTGGCAGCTGCTGTCCCCTTACACCTGCCTGGCCTCTAAACCCCCCGCTCCCCGTATCGGGGGGGCAGACTTGAAGACATGGTCAGGATGGAAGAGTGGACACCGCAGCCCTGCCAGATTCCAGGTCGGTGGTCCTCACGGAACCACAGCCGCAGAAACGAGCTGCGTTGTAGTCCTCGGGAGGAAACGAGCAGGTCTGGGGATCCCTGGAGGTGCTCATTAGAAGGACGGCGGTCCGCGCATCGGGATCTCGCCTCTCTGACAAGAGCCCCGGGCTTCCTGCGTGTGTGGGCCGCGCTGGGGGGGCCGTGGAGTTGCCTACGTCATGGGGCTCCTGCCCTCGGGGCAGAGGCGTGTGGTGCGCACAGTGCCCCGCGGTCCATCTGTGGCGTGTCGGGGACTGGCCGGGGCCGGCGCACCGAGTGAAGAACATCCAGGTGGAGGGCTGTGACCCTTGGCCAGACCCCCTTTCCCTTTCTGGGCAGTGACCGTCCCCACTTTCCTCGCAGGCCCTGCGGGGCGGTCGTGCGTGCGGGGACGAGAGGCGGGGGGCCGGCGTGCTGCGCTCCGAGTCCAGCAGAAACTTGAGAGCGCGGCTGGTGGCGGTGGAGCGCCGTCCCCGCCCCGTCGCCACGACGCCGGCCCAGGCCGCGGGGCGCTCCCCGGGAGGGCGGGTCGGCCTGCGGCTCACCGCGGCCTGGGATCCGCAGAGCGCAGGCGCGCGGGCGGGGCGCCGGGCCTCCTCCCTCCGCGCGGGGGCGCTGCTCAGGGCGCGGCCGGCCCTTCTAGCCCCGAGTCTCGGTGACCGGCGCCGACCCCGCCCGCCCGCCCACTCCGCGGAGCTCCGAGGAAATGGCTGCGGGACCCCAGAGGCCTGCGACCCGCGGTGAGTGGTGGCGTCCCGGCCGCCGGGCGGGGGGGTTGGCGGCCGCCGTGGGGCCGCCCTCGGGGGCGGGCGGGGGTCGGCGGCGGTGGTGCGGGAGGCCGGCCCGCCGAGAGCCGCGGCGTCCGCGCAAGTCCGCGCTGCGCTCCTGCCGAGGAGAGAAGATGGCGGCGGCCGCGGGGAGGGCGGGAGCGCGGGGAGGAGAGGCCCGGGGGGGTGAGGAAGGGGGCGCGCGGGGGGGGGGCTCTCCGCTCCCGCGACCCCGAGGCCCCTGCGGCGCGAGGAGGGTGCGGGCCGGGCGCTCGGGCGGGAGTGGGGGGCGCGCGGCGGCGGCGCGGGAGGCGGGGCCGCCCGTGGGGAGGGAAACGGCTTCTTCCGCCAACTTCGGGGTCCGGCTGGCGTAGACGCCGACGGTCCGCTTCCCAGGTCGCGGGCGTGGCCGGAGTGACTCCCCGGAGCTCCGGTTCCCGCCGTGGTCCGCGCCTGCCGGCGTCTGAGGCCGTGGGGGGGAGTGGGGCGCGGCGGTCGGCCCGGAAGCGGATGCGTGTGCGCGGCCGCGGGACACTGGGCGCTGCGGGGGCAGGGGGGCTGCGGGAGGGCGGGCTCGGCCTCGCGGCCCGGCGCCGGCGTCGGGTTTCCGGGTGGGGGCCGCGGGGCGCGCGCCGCCCCATTGTGTCGCAGCTGGTCGTCTCGGAGGTAGGAGGGCCCGGCGTGGAGCGTCCCAGGGAGGCGCGCCCGTGGCCCCTCTGTGTCCCGTGCGGTGGGCGCCGGACCCCGCCGGTGCTCTCCGTCCGCTGCCCCCGGCCTCCCAGCCGCGTACGCCTGCGCCGCGCTCCCGGCCAGCCTCCGCGTCCCCGAGGTGGAGCAGCCAGAGCGCGGCCGCCGGTGCGGGGCCACGTGCAGACTTCGCGGCCCCACTCGCGTCTCCGCGGATGGACCGAGGCCTTCGGGTCCCTCTTCGCTGCCCCGCAGTGCCGGTGGGACGCCGCAGCTCGGCGCCCGGTGTTGGGCTGCGAATCTGGCTCCTCAGTGAGGAGCTTGAGGTGGGCCCCGGGGTCAGAGTCGCCCGCGAGTTCCGCTGAAGGCAGCGCCGGAGTCGGCGGTCGGCCGCGGAAGGAAGGAGACGCGAGCCTGGTGCGCCCGCGCTGGGGCCGGTTCCGACCTCCCGGGAACCGCAGCGCCGGACGGGGCTTGCTGCTGGGTGGGCTGTCGGGGCCCGGCTCGGACGCACGTGCCGCAGCCTGCAGAGCCGCGGGGCCGGCTGAGACCCGCTGCCGGGAGGTGTAGCCGTGCGCCTCGAGGCGCTATAGCCCGCGCCCTTCACCGGGCTCCGCGGTGCACCGGGCAGATGCTCGCGGCCGCGCCCCCTCCCCGTGTGCTAAGCCCCCTGGCTGTGGCGGCGACCCGAAACGCCTCGGCCGTCCTGAAGACAGGTGCAGCGGGGGCTTGCGAGGACGTCCCGGCTCCTTCATTGGAATCCGGGGCTGGTGTAGGTGCGGGCATCTCCGTAGGACCCGTCCACGGTGCCGCTGCCTTAAACAGCAGCGCGGGCGTCTGTGAAGTGTCCCTGATGCCCCCGGCTGGAGGCCGCTGCCAGACACGGCGCCAGCTGTGTGTTCTAGGCGCCTCCTTGGTCCTGGTCTTGCCAGCGTGATCAGCGAAGTCAGGTGTGGTGTGGCACTTTACTGCCGGTGTTCCACCAAGAGCTGCCCCGCGCCAGCATTCGACTAAATTCGCGTTACTTCCCGGAAAGTGTAGTCACTCTGCTCCGTCCGGTGCGGGCTCCCACGGGTACCAGGCTCTCCTGCCCTCTGCTGCCGCGGGCGGGCCTGCGTGGGCATCACCGTGGCTCCCCGAGGAAACGCTTTATGTCGCTGGGGCTCGGTGGGGCTCGGAGGTCCGTGCATTCGGGGTTTCGGGTGGGGCTGGAGTCGGACTCGTCTCTGCTTGGCGCTGGAGCTTCCAGCTGTTGCTGCTGACACCCTGAGTCCTTCTCCCACAGGGGGAGCGGCTCAGGGACCGGCTCGCTCTGGGGCTTGGCGTAGTCTGCTCGCGCCCGCGGTTCTGGTTCTGTTTTTGCTGAGGTGGTCCGTTTCCCTTTCTGCGCTCCTCCGGCGATCTGGGTGGAGAGCGGAGGTGGGACGCGTGTGCAGGATCCACCGGAGATCGCTGGTGTCCTTGGGCCCCTGCAGTGCACGCTGTCCGTCGTCCAGGCTTGGTTCTTACGTGCCCGGTGGACTCCGGCAGCCCGTTACGGAGGGTGTTTTCTTAAGTGGAGTTTCTCGCCAGGGTGTCTGCGCTTATGTGGCAGGGTCCCTGAGAGTGGCTGTCTGGTCCTCGCGTCACAGGATGGGCCCTAACTCCGTTAGGAGGACCGTGCTTGATGGAAAGGCCCTACTGGGAAAGGGTCTGAATCGGGCTCACTTGCTCTAGGCGCTCACAGCGCTGGAGAAGTCCTCCTGCTTCCAGCCGGTGCTGATCCGGGAGTGCTGGTCCTCAGGGCCCCTTGCTGCACGGAGCTGAACCAGTAGCTGCAGGTGTCTTAGTCAGGATTCTTGTAGCCGTGGCTGTACAACGTGCTCCGTCGGGGGGCGGTTACCGCGTGTGTTACCTGTGAACAGGTGTGTCTTTGGGGATCCAGCTCCGATGCTGGGGCTTTGTTTTCCGTATGCTGATGCGGACTCGTAGGTGGCGTTTATCCCACCTTTATAAGAAATGGAATGAGCCCATCCCCCAGCGTAAAGATAGCTTTACCGTGTGTTGGGTCACAAATACAAACACAGAAAACTAAAGTAACAGAAGAAAAGCAGCAGAAACACCAGAAATGGCCCCATTCCGAAGCCCACGCTGCAGCTGCTCCCCCATTCGTGAACGTGGGTGGGTGGGTGTGGCAGGATGTATTTAGGGAGTGTGGTCCCTGCACAGGGCTGCCTTGTCACCAGTGCTCTTCACTCGCACAGCGCTTTCCGTGGCAGTGGCTCTGTGGTTCGTCACCTTTTACTTGCGGTCTTAAAGAATTCCATTATGTGGATGTTTCTTGAGTTTGTTCCCCCAGCACCATCCTGGTGATGGACATCGGTTTGTGTCCCTTTGTTTAAAAAAATACACGTATGTGCGTGGCTGGGAGCCCCCCTACAAACACGCCTGCCCGCTCCCAGTTCTCCGAGGCCGGTCATGCCTGGTCCTTGCGAACAGGAATGTTGCCTGCGCTGCCCTTTGCCAAGTACACAAGGGGATCTTGGTAAACACCTGTAAAATGACCCTCGCAAGAGGGCCTGTCTCTCCAAACGCCCACCCACAGGGATGTTGTCGTGTCAATAGATGACACCTACTGCTTAACGCTTGCCCGCCCTGTGCGCGCGCTGGTGGCCGCTCGGCACGGGGCAGCCTCCCGTGGCCTTGGCGGAAGTCGTGTGCTCACGGCTGTGCACATCTCCCAGGCAGGAAGGCGCGGCCCAGAGGGAAGCCCGCCTGTTCAGCGCGTCCACCGGTTCGGTTTGCAGCTGGGTGGGAGCCCCGGGCGTCCTGCCGTGAAGCCTGTGCGCTGGGCATCTTCTGCCCCGCTGCCCCCCCGAGCCTCCCGACGCCGGTCCGCTTACGAGAGCTTCCCCACTTGCGCCTGGGGTGGGGGCACTGCCGGCTGCTGCGGGCGGGACCGGGACGGCCCGTCAGGGGCCCCGGCACCCCAGGGAGGTTAGCAGGGCTAAGTGGACCCTGGTTGTGGACTCCTCAGCTTTGTTAGATTGTGGCCAGGCAGGCTTCCTTTTCACAGCGTGGGTCCTTTAGCAGTAAGAGACCCTTTCTCTGCCCTTCTCGCCCGTGCGGCAGAGAGGGTCGAAGTGCGGTCCCGCTGTCAGATTGGGAGTCTGGAAACTGGTACAGAATGTCCTCTGATTCTGTCACTTCTCCGTTTCACCTTGGACCTTGTCCACGACCCCCCGGAACAAAACTAGGCATTGAGCTCTGCTAGTCTCAGGGAGAGAATGGAAGACCCCACGTGAATCGCAGTGGCTTCCTGACTTGAGGTCCTCGGTCGTGATTCTCGTCTTCTGGCCTGTGGCCTGCAGTTCTGATAGCGCCACTCGGGAAGCAGGTGCTCGGGACGCAAGGCCTCTGCGTCTCCAGACCACGCGGTCTGTGAGTCCGGGCGGCGGCCGCTGCGCGAGGCTGCCGTCATCGTTGGAAACGAGCGCCTTCTCCGTGATCTCGGGAAGCCGGTTGAGGCAGGGCAGGGGCAGGGTGTGGAGGTGCTGCGGTCATCTCGGTCCTACTGACTGGGAGGGCCTGGAACGGCTTTGGCCTTCGGAGAGCAGCCCTGTGAGGTCCCCTCAGAACGCGAGCCTCTCCCTCCTGCGGTCCCCGGGGACACCGCAGACCTTCTGTTCCTGTCCTCACGTCTGTTGGTGTTTCCTGGGCTTGGCATGGAAAGAGGCATGTAAGCTTACTCGTTTTTAAATATTAAAACTTCATGGTTAGCCCGAATAACATTGTATTTAGAAACTATCTTCTAAGACAAAAACAGTAAGAGCCGTAGCATTGTTTTGCTTGAAGGTGTTTTTTTAATCTCGGACTTCTGGCTTAGTTGACAACAGCTGGATTCTCCGATCTGCACCCAGAGGCAGACGGTGGTAAGGTCATTGTGCTCCAGCTTCTGGAGGGCTCTGCCGTGCACTCCTGTAAGGGCCTGTGAGAGAGGCATCCGTCTTTTGTGTTTGTGCGGATAATTTGAGCTCAGGGACCTCCCCCAAAGGCCTGTGGACCTCATTTTGGGAACTTCAACTCAAAGTGTGATTCGAGTTGCTTCTGCCAAGAAAAGAGAACTTCGCGAGAGTCGACTCAACTGGAACACCTGCGGAACTGGGTTACTTGTAGGAGGATAGACCCTGTCTTTGGTTTGTTTTTTTTTTTAGTTGACTCAGCTGTGTGTTTGCTTTATGCAAAGAGCATGAGATAAGGACGGTTTGTGATTCCAGTGCACACCTCATTCCAGTAGACCACCTGCAAGGAAGCAAGAGACCCAGGGCATGGCCAGGGTGCTGGCTGGGTGGTAGGGCCCCGAGACCTCTTTTGGCCTTAGGTCATGAGGCCTGACTGCAGTCTGAGCATGTGGACAGCCCTTTCGCGGGGGCCTGCCTTCCTGCTGCAGGGAAGCTGGGGGTGAGGATGGACTGTATGGACTGGGGACTGATCCGGCCTCCCGTGGTGTGAACCCAGGAAACCACAACAGGGTGTGGGGTCCAGCAGTGCCCGCATTGGTGCTGGAAGGCAGTGCCAGGCAGCCACCCACGAGGACTGCTGTGGGTATAAAAGCAGTAGGGTGGCCAGTTGGGCAGGAGTCTTCCCTGGAAGATCAGGGTTCTGAACAGCTACAGGACCTGGAAACTCATTTGAGGGGAAACAGCCCCCAAAGTGCTGAGCGGGGATGACTGGCAGTTGCATGTCATACTGTCCTGGGAAATGACTGTCAGTGCTCTCGTCCCATCCGTGAGCATACACGCCGCTGTCCCTCCTCCTCTCTGTCTGGGAACCCATCCCGGCGTTATTCTTCGGTATTTAGCAGTAGCTGGACTTGTCCCGTAGGGCAGATTTTTAAACAAGCCTCAGAACCTCTACAGTTCAGGGGATCACAGGAACAAGGTGGTGGCCTTGTCTCAGGAGCACCAGTCCCCCAAGATGTAGGATTCCTGTAGTCCCTTGCAGTATTTAGACCATGTTTTTATCCAGAGGCACAAGGGGAGCTGCTCTGTATGCTTGGGCTGCTTTAACAAAGACCGTGGGCTGGGGGGCTGATAGAAAACCCACGTACCGGGGCGCCTGGGTGGCTCAGTGGGTTAAAGCCTCTGCCTTCGGCTCAGGTTACGATCCCAGGGTCCTGGGATCAAGTCCTGCATTGGGCTCTCTGCTCAGCGGGGAGCCTGCTTCTATGTGTGCGCGCACTCTCTGACAAATAAATAAAATCTTCCCCCAAAAAATCTCATCAGGAAATTAAAAAAGAAGGAAAACCCACGTATCTTACAGCTCTGGGGGCCGGGTGCTGGCGTGGTCAGGTCCTGGCGAGGTGTCTTCGGGGTTGCAGGGGGGGAGAGCTCTCGGGCTCTGTTCAAGGGCACTGACCCCACTCGTGAGCTCTGACGTGACGACTAAGCACCTCCCGAAGGCCCATCTCCTGGTAGTGCCATCACCTTGGCACTGGGTTTCAGCGTGAATTTCAGGGGCTGGGCACTCAGCGCAGACCACGGCCAAAGCCTGTCCGAGGTAGCAGCTGGGAGACCGCACCATGAAGCCGGAACCGCGGAAGCCGCCTTTCCTGCTCCCTGACCTTGGTAGATGTAACGGGCGCCCGTGTCGAGCTGCCCACCGAGGTCACGAGCCTGTGTCCTGCAGTGGAAACTGCCCAGAGAGAGGCCGGGGCCCCTTGCTCACCCCGTGCCGAGCCGGTGTCCCAGCCTCACAGCGGGGCCTGGCTGGACACTAGTCCCTAAGGGGCTCTCCGGTAGCACCTTTGGCTTTTTGTCCGCATACGTGTGAGCGCAAGGTACTAAGAAATTTTAAACCAGGTTGTTTCTGGGTTTCGCTCTGTATTCATCTCCTGAGAAGCTTACTGTGCTGGGGGTACGGTCACCTCATCGGAATAATTGTAAGAATGACCATGTTTCTCGGGAGCAGCAAAACTTTGAATTAGCTGTAAAAGCTCTAAATGTAACACAGTCAAGTCCGGTTCTGGGTAGATGTTCAAATCAATGAAAACTGGATTTCTTAGTTTACTTTGTGGGCCCAAACCTCTCCTGTGCGGGGTCAGAGCGCCGGCCCGAGTTTGCGGCTGCAGACCTCCAGGGCCGGGGCGGGGGGTGGCTCGGCCGTCCTCCAGCTCGGGCGGCGGCCGCGCGTTGACAGGTTAGCGGCGGTTCTCGTGATGGGGACCGAGGAGGGTCTTCAGTGGGGCAGGCTGCCCTCTTCAGTAGTGGGAAGAATTTCGCTTCTTGGCAGCCTTCATCCCCCGCAGGGAAGGGTTAGTCGGGGGCACGCGACCTTCAGTACGATCTGTGAACTTGGGCGTGGTCGGTCCTTCGGGAATCTCCGTTCACAGAGGCAGAACTGAGGAGGCCGCGCTGCGACACACGGGGCGCGGCGTGGCGGGTTAGAATTGTTCTTGGACATCGGAGGGCGGGGAGGGGGTTCCGAGAGACCAGTTGGGTCCCCGGTGGGACCGCCACGCACTTGCGTGTTTCCTGGGGAGGGGCCGCGGCTGTGTTCGCCTGGTTGTCTTGCTGTGCAGACGGAGCTGCTTGCGGTTGCGCGGCCCAGCGCCTTCGAGAAGGACCGGGGCCTCGCGCTGGGCCCTCGCCGTCGCTTCTGGAACTGCGCCTCCAGCTTTACAAGAAGGGTTTCAAGTCGCGCCTCCCTGACGCCCAACAACTGTGGGGCTTTTGTTTGTAAGAAACCACATCTGGCAGCTGAACTTTTGAAAAGTTGGAGACTCTGAAGGGAGAATTTAGTGGTTTTAGAGCAATTCTGTGGAAGGAGATGCTTGGTCCCTTCTGATACTGAAGCACAGAGATGGGCTGTTGCTTTGCACGTCTCCGGGGTGTGCTTAACTAGTGGGGGTGTGACGAGCGCGTCTCGGTGTGTCCCCGGGACGCCGGGGTTGGCAGGGCGGGCACGGTAGCCCGACCCGCAGAGGCCGGTCCCGACAGCGGCGCTCCCCTGTGTGGCGTGCTGTGTGCCGCTGAGCCCCAGTTGGTCATGGAAAATGTGCCGTTTGCCCCGAGCGCGTCTTTGCAGAGGCGACAAGGGCTGTTAGCTCAGTTGCGCCCACCACTCAGGGTCCTGTCCTGTCGCTTCGGGGTCCCTGTACCCAACGGGCAGGGATGTGCAAAAGCCCTCCTGTGCCCAGAGCAGGCGAGCCCGCCGGAGGAGCCCTGTGCCGCCCGGCCCGCCCCTCCCTGGGCCCTCGTGCTGCGGAGCGTGGACACGCACTGGACTTCAGACCCAGGACTAGGCATTTTCTCAGAGACGATGACCTGAGTCTCCAGGAAGCAGTGGACGATACTTGTTGCTCGTGATAAAATTCGAGCTTTCAAGTGAAAATTACAGTTTTGAAAAGCTCCTGTCCGCCCTTCACGAGCTTGATGGCTTCCCAGTCACTTAACAACGTTAGAGGGATGCTCGGGTGGCTCTGTTCAGGTCATGATCCTGCTTCTTCGCTCCCTCTGCCCCCCCCCCCCACTTGGTCTCTCTCTCAAATAACATCTTGGGAAAAGGAAAAAGAAAAGGACATTTGAGGAGGTGGGTGGGGGCATTAACAACAGTGTGCCTTTGTTGCAGTGACGTGTGCCGTGCGACCCATGTCACTCAGTGATGTGCCTGCCACGCGGGTCACAGGGTGGCGAGTGTGTGCGGTCCCGGCGGGCAGCGCGGAGGCGCGGGCCGCTCGCAGCCAGGGTCAGGTCTCAGGCCCCCGCGTGGTGGCTCTCCTCGTGAAGGTGGTCAAATTTGAGCCCCATGTCCAAGAACACCCACCGTTGCCTGAAAACTTCCTCAGCTGTAATTTTGGAAGGACCCCCTGGTCCTACACGAACAGAAGCATCTTGGACCCCCCGCTTGTAAGGGTGTAGCGGAGCCCAGAGAGCTGAAGCTGTGAAAAGCTGCGCATACCAGATGGTTTCCCGGCCGCCGCGGCCGCTGCTCGTGCTGGGAGTGGCCCGGCGTGTGTGGCGCCCGGGGGTGGGAGCTTCCTCGGTGGGCCGGCTCCGGCTCCGGCTCCGGCTCCGGCCGGCTGGGCTCAGACGCCGCCCTGACCCAGCGCAGGACAGCTCTGCGCTCTTCCGGTGCATTCCGTGTGCGCCGCCTGTTCTCTTCCCCGTGTCGGGGACGGCCGCCTTCCTCCGCTGCCCGGGCCGTGCCGTGGGTCCCTGACACACCCTCCCTGCCCCGCCGACAGGGGCTCGGCGTGGGCTTCTGTTGTTTTGTCTTGATAGACACGCTTTTGTTGCAATTGCTGAAATTTTTATTAGAATTTCTACTTTGAAGAAATTAGCAAAATGTCGGTTTTAAAGTTAAGTGAATCAGATGATCTGAAGTGATTTGATCTGTTCTGAAATCCCACTCACAGAAATAACTAGACTTCCCATTTTCCTTTTTTAATTGATGATTCGGAACTCAAACCCAGGAATATGTTTATTTCTCAGATAAATGTGTATTTAAATTTTTCATTCCTAAGTTCTTTGTTTTATAAACGCTCAGTGTTATGAAATACAGAAGTAAAGTATTTTAGTTTCTGCTGGGAAGGAAAGGCATCTGAACATTGAAGCCTTGATTTGAAATGCATTTACCACGTTTGAGAGATTTGAGGGTCGTGGTCGTGGATTTGGTTAGTGGAATGGGCACCGTCTCTTTAAGAGGAGATGCCTTGGAATGTTTGTCTTTGTTCTGGGGTCCCTAAGGAGACCACAGTTGGCAGTACCCACCCGTAGTGCCCACCTGGAGGCAGGAAGGCAAGAGCGGTGGAGGGGAGGGCTCGCCGGGAAAGGGGTTGGGAGGGACCCTGGGGGTCAGAGTGTGACGTGTGACGTGTGAAAAGAGCAATATTGAGGACCTGTCCAGGAGCAGAGGCCTGTTCGGTGCACATTCCAATTAGGTATGAGTTTTTTGCAGGACTATAATTTAGGAGAACTTTTCTAAATGCATGTAGATGAAATGTAGCACATCCACATCAAGTAATTACGAGTCTCCTAAAATCTTTCTTGGGCTTTTAACTAAATGATGGCGCATCTCCAGTGGTACGGGTTTGTGAGGACTTCTCTCCGCGGACGATTTTTTTGTTCAGCCTTTTCGTGTTTCTCTCTGCGTTTGGCTTTATCAAGCTGAGCCCACCTCAAACGTAGGATCATTCTTGGAAAGCCGCTGATAATCCGCGCCTGGTTTTGAAGCCGCCATGCTGCTGGGGCAGCTGCGCTTTCCGCCACCCCCCAGGGGACCGACCAGCGCCTGGCGCCCCTCCGTGACCGGCCTAGCCACGTTCCGTCCCCGTGCGCTCGCGCATCTTCTTTCTGCACAAGTCCTTAAAGAAGAGGACTATGCTCTTGCCTTTCCTTTTTTTCTTTTTCTTCCCCCACCCCAACTCCCTGAGTGGGTCACAGTTTATGACATATGTTCAGATAATAGATTACTTGGAAAGTTTGGTGCTTTTTTTTTTTTTTCTTCTAATGTTACAGTTACTTGAATCTATAAATAATTTTCTTATTTTCTTTCAGGCACGTTCTCCGTGGGAACAGTCTTGAGATGATCTTTACTGTTCCCTGTGGCCAGTGACGGACAGCAGCAGTGTCGGAGGCCGGGCTGTGCCTGGGGAGCAGGCAGTCCCGTCTGTCAGGCGTTCAGACCTTTGGAGAAGGCGTCGGAGCGTCCGGGGTCGGGGCAGGTAACACCGCCCTGGTGGCAGCATCAGTGACACGGTTTTCTCTTAATGGGGTTGAAGTTGTGTGTCCTGTTTCTGAAGTGCCGTTTTACGCGAAGAAACAAGTGGTCTGACGTTCGCACTTACTGCGTCTGCCGTTGGCCCGTGGTATGGCCTAGCATGTTCAGCCCTGAGGTGCAGGCGAACGTTCAGCCACGTGCTGAGAATTGTTACTCAGGGCACTCTCTCATTTTTCCACTGGCTGTTTGTTGGTGCAAGTACTTGACGTTGTAGGCTGTCTTCGGTGACAGGTGTGTTTGTTGAGGAGAGTTTTCCCACGCAGAATCTCAGGACCAGAAACGTGGTGTGGTCCTTGCTGGCGCGCGCGCCGCGCGGGTGTCACAGCCGCGCCCGGAAGCTCCCGCGTGGCCTGGGAGCGAGCCGGCCGGGCTCAGAGTGGAGGGTGGGTAGAGCCAGCAGGAAACGGGAGTAAAAGAAAAAACAAAAAACAAATCTGGTTGCGTGTGGTTTTGAGTTCTGTGTATTTTGTGTTTTTGAAGGTTTTCATCCCAGCACAGTCCTTCCCCTGCGACGGAATGTGGCGTAAAGGCTGAGTCCGCCTTAGCGTTCGGTGCGCGTGAAGCCTGGCTAGCCTAGAAAAGACTTTTCAAGGTACATGCTGTCTTTTTCAGGGTTCCTCAGGAGTGCGGTGCCCTAGTCGTCTGTCAGCGAGAAAGGGTGTTTGCACGGAGAGCTCTTCCCCGTGTCGTCATTTTCTAAAGTGGCCAAGTTACTCTTGCTGTGTGACAGCCAACCCGGAGTCCGGGCTTGGGAGTCTGGGCAGGCCTTAGCCTCTTGACCCTTATCTCCCCCCGGGGCAGGCGGGGGGTGGGGGGGGGCACTGGCACTCGGGCCGCAGCAGGCCTGGGGTGCCCTTCTCTCCAGCAGGGAGGTTGGACCACTTACCCAGCAGCTCAGGCCGCGCAGCCCGGGACGGGAGCAGCCGGTCCTCCCGCGCACGGGGCCTCCGGCCGGCCTGGCTTGCCGTCCTCTGTGCCAGGGTGTTGGGGGGCGGGGCCGGGTGCGAGGCGCCTCCCAGCCCTGCAGCCCTGCTCCGCTCACGCCCTCATAGCGCCCCGCTGAGTGCCGGGGGGACGGGCGTGAGTCGGTGGCTGCGGTTGTGTACTGAGCGCTAGATGTGTGACTGCTGACTTCGGGGTCCCCCCGGATCTTCTCTGACGCTACCTCTCAGGAAACCCTGATCGAGAGGACTCGTTTGAATCGACACCTTCACTTTGTGTCGGCAGAAGGTGGTGGTTTGATGTGCAGCCGCGCTCCCTCCGCGCGAATCCGGAGCCCTTTGTGTTCGCGGCTCCGGGGCTTGCTCTTGCCAAGAAATGTTGCCCCGTTAACGTGGCTCGTGGCTTGGTTCCCTTTCACCGCTAGGTATGGATGAGAAGGGGGATCCGAGCAATGAGGAGGTGCCCAAGGCCATCAAACCCACCAGCAAAGAGTTCAGGAAAACGTGGGGCTTTCGAAGGACCACCATTGCCAAGCGAGAGGGCGCTGGGGATGCCGACTTAGACGCCCCGGAGCCGCAGCCCCAGCAGCAGCAGAGCCTCTCCTTGCGACGGAGCGGGAGGCAGCCGAAGCGCACGGAGCGGGTGGAAGAGTTTCTCACGACGGTCCGGCGAAGGGGAAGGAAGAATGCGCCCGTCTCCCTCGAGGATTCCAGTGAAGCGGCGTCTTGTCCCGTCACAGATGTGGAGACGGCGTCTGAAGGGAGTGTGGAGAGCACCTCTGAGGGGAAGGGCGGGCCCCCGTCGGGCTCTGCGGGTGATCCGGAGCCACCGGCTGCCTCCGGGAAGGCCAAAGGAGGTGAGGACGAGGACGACACCTCGGACAGCGACAGTGACGGGTTGACGTTGAAAGAACTTCAGAACCGCCTGCGAAGGCAGCGGGAACAAGAAGCGGCCGATAGGCCCCCCAAGAGCCGCCTGAGGAAGAAGCGCCGGGAGCAGGATCCCACACGGACCGTGGACGTGGAGGCGGGCAGCGCCGCGGACGGCGTGCTGCCCCACCAGCAAGAGCCCGAGGCTGAGCGGGGCGCGGCGTCCCAGGCGGAGAGGGACGGCGGAGACAGGGAGCCGGAAGGGAAGGCCGCTCAGGGAGTCGAAGGTGGAGACCCCAGGGATGTGGGCAGGCAGAAGCCCGAGTGTGAGGCCTATGAGCCCAATGCTCTGTACTGCATCTGTCGTCAGCCACACAACAACAGGTAGGCCACAGTCGGGGGGTGCGCTGGCGGCCCCAGCGTCCAGAGAGATCCAGGGCGTGAAAACAGCAGGGGAGGGTTCTGTGCATTTGAGGGGACACGTTCCAGAGCTGGGCTGCCTGAGTGACTCACTCAGTTGGGAAGGATGAAGAAGGCATTGGAGCAGGGGGGAGCCACAGAAGGGGAGGGACTTTCTGTAGCCACACAAGGCCCCCCCACTGCCACCGTGGGGTCGGGGAGGACGCATGAGGCCGTATGGACTCCAGCGCTCCTGTCGTAGACGGGTTGGACACACCGCCCTACGCTGTCCTGGGGGGCACGCGTGAGCGGGCTGGGGTCGGGCTGCAGCTTCAGCACCTAGAGCCCGTCTGCGTGCCGGACCGTGTGGGGGAGCCACCGCCTGCTGTGTTCGGTGGGACAGGCGACGTGCTGGTCCGTGGGGATGAGGGCACGGCCTCCGGGCGGCAGTGCCGTGAAGCCTGCAGCTCTCACTCAGAAGGCTTCCCGCAGGAAACAGTCAAGGGAAGGGCATATGAATTGTTCTTTGTGTTTTGCTTTTTTTCGTAACGTGTTAACACCTGAGTTCAGTCTCGTAGTAGGTCCGAAGCTGTTTATCGAGCTTCACGTTCCTGACGCCGGTGTTTTACGATTTGAGGTTCATGATTTGCTGCGACCGGTGCGAAGAATGGTTTCATGGCGACTGCGTGGGCATCTCCGAGGCCCGGGGACGGCTCCTCGAAAGGAACGGCGAAGACTACATCTGCCCCAACTGCACCATCCTGCAGGTGCAGGACGAGACAAACTCGGAGGGCGCAGAGCAGCAGGAGGCCAAGCGCGCGCCCGCGGACATGGACAGCGCGGACTGCACGAGCATGGGGACGGTGGAGCAGACGTCCGGCGAAGACCAGGGGATAAAGGGCAGAATTGAGAAAGCGGCGAACCCAAGTGGCAAGAAAAAGCTCAAGATATTCCAGCCTGTGAGTACTTGTCTTCGAGGCCAGTGATAGACGGGGACGATGTAGACCTCGGGCCCCCGGCCGCAGAGATGTCAGGACTCCCGACAGTCGGTCCTCCTTTCGGAGCAGGCTGGGTTTCCCCTTCCAGACGGCGCTGTGTCTGCCGCGGGCCGGGCTCCGGAAGCAGACTCTCCCTGGAGCACAGGGCTTCGTGGGCCACCTGCGCTCTGTGCTCCCGCAGGACAGCGCGATGGGCCTTTCTTTAAGTCTTAATCGGCCTCCTGTACTGTTCGTATCGAGTTAACGTTTCCCTTAAACAGACTCATTTTTTTTTTTAAGATTTTATTATTTATTTGACAGAGACAGATCACAAGTAGGCAGAGAGGCAGGCAGAGAGTGGGGGGAAGCAGGCTCCCTGCTGAGCAGAGAGCCCGATGCGGGGCTCGATCCCAGGACCCCGAGATCATGACCCGAGCCGAAGGCAGTGGCTTAACCCACGGAGCCACCCAGGCGCCCACAGACTCATGTTTTAAAGTTAGTTTTTCCTTGAATATTTTTTTTAGAATGTCAGTTCACGTACACATACAACAGAATTATTAGGAGTTCCTGAAGTAAACGTACACTGTTTGACCTGATCCCGTTGTCCTCAGAGAGCTGGTGGTCTTGCACCTGTCTTGCTGTGAGACCCTGAGAGCTGGCGGCCCGAGCCTCCCGGGGCGGCGGGGGTTGGGGGCTCGCCACTGGATCCTTGGCATCCAGGGCACCTCCCTCAGCTGCCGCTGGCGTCGCCTCTGGAACACTCAGGCACTCGCTCGTAGGGCTGTGGCTTTCCTGTGTCATCAGCTTCTGATGTCGAGGAGCACAGTCACGGGCTCACGAGAGCACGTTCCCCCAAGTCCTCGGAGGCCCTACACAGCCTTGAATCGGAGGCCTGTGCTCGGGCCTTGGGCGTGCAGCAGCTTTGAGAGCTGAGACCCTCGAGGCGGAAGCGCTGTGAGGTCTGGACCATTTAAGCAGTAGCGTGGAGATGTCCGGACACCCCGAGTGGGGATATGACGGTTATTCTTACCTCGTTTGGTCATTAAGAAAAATTCGTGGAAATGGAACAGTGGGAAAAGTCACCCCAATATCGTGTCTTTGTTTTTGATGTTTGAGGCTGCACACGCTTCGATTTATTCTTGGTCAGACTTGGATTCTGTGGAAGAAAAACCGTGTCAGAACACCAAGGTGCAGACACTAGATTCAGCTCAAGTACGTCTGAGGGCTGGGTTTGGTTCGCTAGAGCCCCCGCGCTGCGCGGCCAGGGAGCCGGCCTTAGCGGCCTTCTGCAGTGCACACTTACAGCTTCCACGGGGCACAAGCCTGGGCCTGGCCTAGCCGGTCTCTGCCCAGGGTCTGAGGTTTTCTCAGGCTCGGTGGGGCAGGGATCCAGCCCTGCAGATTCCGTTGGGTTTGTGTGTGTGAGTGCCCTGCGCCCTGTGCGGGACTCCGCAGGGCTCGGCCGCCCGTCGTCTGCCTGAGACTCCCGCTGAACGGGTGTTCCTGGGTTTGGTCCGGTCGCTTCACCCTCAGAGCCTTGCTACGAGGGCCTCCCCCCACAGCCCTCTGTTCCTTCCAAACCAGTGGTGGAGTCTTCTCTCTGCTGCAGGGCCCAGTCCCTCCTCGGACATGTTATGTTGCTGAAACAGACCCTTTCCTTCGCTGAGAACCTTCTCGTTAGCGTCCTTAGTTGCACCCGCAGAGCTCCCCGTTGGCCCTGCAACGGGACCGAGCTCTGGGGGTGAAACCCCGTGGTGTCCAAAAGTCCCAGGAGCCTGCGGGCCAGGGCAGAGCCGGGGGCCGCCTCCCAGCCCTACAGCTACCATGAGGGCCCTGCGGCGGGGCAGAGTGGGGCAGGCGCTCTGAAGAAGGGACACGTTCTTAACCGGCATGGAAGGTGCCGCTAGTGTGTCCGTTAGAAGCAGCCCCGAGGCATGACCAGGAAGTTGGGGAGCGCGGATGCCTGCTGCAGCCCCCGCCTTCTGTCCCGCAGGTAGCCGAGGCGCCCGGGGCCGCGAACTGTATCGGGCCCGGGTGCTCCAGCGCGGCGCAGCCGGACTCGGTTTACTGCAGCAGCGACTGCATTCTCAAGCACGCCGCGGCCACGATGAAATTCCTCAGTTCCGGTAAAGAACAAAAGCCGAAACCTAAAGAGAAGACCAAGACGAAGCCAGAGAAGCTCATTCTCCCCAAATGCAGTGTCCAGGTAAGCCGATGAGTCCGGCCGTTGGAGCTGTTGAGGTGGGACGTGTTGGTGCGCCGCGGGCAGCCACGCGGGTTGGCTTGCGGCGCGTGGGGCATGGCAGGCACGCACCGAGGGCCGCGGGCGCCCGCCCACTCAGCCTCCAGCCTCGCACACTTGCCCTGTCGTTACTCGGGTATCGTCTCCCCGCGCCCGTGGTGGGCGTCCTCGGCACAGACCGCAGTGAGGCAGTGCGAGAGCCGAGCCCTCCATCCGGAGCCAGCACTTGTCGGGGTCCCGGGGGTTTGCCAGGGCCTGTGTGGCACGGAGATTCGCAGGCGGCCCAGGGTGAGGAGTGGGTCTTGGGGAGTCCTGGCTTGCGGACCTGTCTCTCTGCCGTGCCGTCTGCGACTCAGGCATATAGTCACAGCTGCTTCGGGAGTCGCCCAGAGTTCTAGCCCAGGTCCGGGGGCCGCATTGCAGTCCTGTTAACACCCGTGATGAGTGAGGCCTAAGTAGTGCCGTCTGGGGAGCCCAGCCCACTGTTGGAGTGCTTGCTTGGCCTGTAGATGGTGTGGTGTGTGCGGCTGCCGGTTCTGAGTCCCTGGAGCCCAGAGCAGCGGTTGCTGCTGCGCGGAGTGCCGTGCGGACCGTGCCGAGCGCCTGGCATAGGAGGCGCGACATCGCTGGCCTCCAGTCTCCCAGTGTCCCCAAGCCTTGCCTGGCACCCAGGTCCTTGTTTGTGACCATCCCTCCACGTCGCTTGGACGTGCAAGGGTAGCCCAGCCCTGCTGGGGAGCAGATGCAGAGCCCAAGGTCGGGGTGGTGAGGGGCCTCACGTGACCCTGACCATAGAGCATATCCTGACCTTCGTTGTGGAGCGCGAGGAGCGGGGGCTCTGTTCTGACCTCCTTAATGATTGGGGTTTTGCCGGTTATCCAGGCAGGCATTAGAGTCTCTGCTGTGCACAAGAGACCGGCTCCAGACAAGAAAGAGAACACCGTGAAGAAGGCGCTGGTGGCCCCGTCAAGGAGTGAGGTCCTCGTGAAGGAAGCAGCCAGCGAAGGCACGCCGTCCTGGGCGAGTGACCACAATTACAATGCAGTAAAGCCCGAACAGACTGCTGCTCTCTGGCCGCCACTGTTGTATAAATGTATGTATCACTTAGGGGTAGCGCCTGGACCCTTCCTGGTCTTTCTGGACAGCTGTCACTCAGGCCTGTCCAGGACCAGGAGCTTTAGCCGTGTTTACTGCACCTGCAAAGATGGAAGCAGGTGCCCGAGCCCCAGGTGCTTCGAGCCCTGTGCACCCCCTCAGTGTGTCGGCCCTTCCTATGAGTACAAACCTCACAAAGATGTACAAACCTCGTGGCTAAACGTCTCACCCGGCAACCAATGTCTTTAATCTCCTTCACTTTCACTGTCAGGCTCTGGTAAGTATCGGTGTGGTCTTCAGCGAGGTCAGCTGGGTAAACGCGCTCCCGGCATCCAGACTCCGGCCGCGCAGCCCTTGCAGGCTTGTCTCGGCCCCGCGGGCTTAGGAGTCTGTCCCGCTCACCTAGTCTCCGCGCACGCGCTGCTGCTTGCGGGGATCCAGTCTGCAGATAGGGACCGCCTGACACTCGACTCAAGAGCGGTCTCCACGAGTTACATTATTTTTGATCCAACGGGAATTGGTGTGTGTGCAACTCCCTAAACACACAACACACACACATACACACACACACTCCCGTATGTACGTACGTTCAAGTTTTGAAGGCTGTTTGCCGCTGCATGTGCTCCAAGGTAAGTGAGTGTGACGTGCTGGCCCTTGGAGCCGTGCCCCCCTGAGGGAGCCCGCAGTAACCTGGACCTGACTCTGTCCCGGAGACTTGCGCTGACGGGTCGGAGCCTCCTCGCCCCCAGACTGGTCGCAGAGCTGCGTAGGGCCCTGCTCGAGATCGTGCAGCTGGCCCCTCTCTCCATTCTGGCTTCTCAGCCAAGCACCCAAACGTAAATTTTGGAAATTTAAATTGGTCCATAGGACGCGTCTTGTGCTATTACTAAGATTATTTTCACTCGGTTTTAATTTATGTCGTTTACATTTTGTGCCTTTTTTAGAAAAGTACCAAAAGGCTCGTAGCTTTAAGTTCAAGACCACGGGCGTGAGCCACACTGTCCCGCAGCCGGCCCTCCCGCAGGGCCACGCTAGAGCCGATGGGGTTGGGGAGCTGTGAGAGGGACCCCGGACCTGCGGGGGTGGGTGGGTTGGGGGGAGTCGGAGGGAGCTGTTCCATTACAGGGTGAACTGGGTACTGGATTAACAAGAGTCCCTGACACACTTCAGGCGGTTGGAGCTACCCATGCTAACCGCACATCTCAGACCTCCAGCAGAGCACCCTGACGAGTCCCGCATGCACCTCAGTCAGCACCGCGGACCAGCGAGCACGGGGAGCACTCGCTTTGGAGTCTCGTGCGTCAGTGCTCGGAGTCGGTCACAGGCACATAACAGAACGGAACAGCGGCGGGGGCTTGGGAACCGCGGAAGCCCTGGGTGGCGGGCTTCAGTACGGCTCCGTCTTTACCAGCCAGGCCTGGAAAGCTGCTGCGAGGCTCCCGGTGGGCACGGGGCGGGGGCAAACGGGGATGGCTCCTGTCCCCGGGTTCTTCCCCTCACTTGGTCTTTGAGGGGAGTGGAGGCCAGGAGGAGGCCCGCTTCTCTGCCCCCTCCCTCCTGCCTGCCCTTCCTGCTGCTCCGCTCCTCGCCGAAGCCCCAGCTGCTTCAGTAGACAAAGCTGGGACCGGTGAGCGCGGCCCTTTGAGCACACTCCTATCTCACAATTCAAGTCGGCGGATACCCAAGGTGGATAGTACGCATAAGGGACCTATCTTTTAGCTAGGTGCTTCTGATCCTTTTCTGTTAGCCCAGAATTGTCATCTTCCAGTCATGGGTAAAATACGCAACTTCAGCCTCGGTGAGTAGTGGTCGTGTCTCCGCCTCTCCCCCAGACCATCCCCTCACAGTTGGGGGGCATCAGGCAGCGTGCACACACACAGCAGAACCCTGTGTCCCCACAAGGACCCCCCAGATGCCTTTCTAGCTGGCTGCAGAGCATGTTCTGGGTTGGGGTGGCTAGATTTGGGGTACAGCTGGCACTGGGACCTTTGTTAGAAGGAAGCACTCCTACATTGGCCTGGGTACATGTTAAGTCTGCAGGTGTGTCCCCCATTCCACAGTGCCCACTGCTAAGGGAGGGACACTGCCCGGGAGGTCCCCTGGACATCCCCCCCCCCAGGCCACTGCTGCTGACCTTGGATTGTGGGGAGTGACAGCTGTCCGTGAACAGGGTGTGAGGAGATCTCCTATGGAACAGACGGGGACTGGGAAGCTCACTCTTCTCCCACGAGAGGACCCGCAGGTGCTTTGTGTCCCAGGTGACGCGGTTCACGGTCACCGCTCTCACTGGTGTCTGCACGGCTGCTCCCATGTAGCACCCACTGCCGCTTCATTGACCGCTTCCCTTCAGCAACCATGTGTCTGTTTCGATGACCTTATTTTTTTCTGCTCTTTTTCAATGTTGGGTCAACTTCCTGTTGTCAAGGCATGAAGAGAAAAAGGCTAAAAATTTTTTTCTAAAATGTCCCTGACGTATTAGCATTTGGAAGTGGAGTTCTGATGCGTGTAGGCACAATTCCTGGAATCTGGGACCCCCCTAAGTGGCTCATTAGGGGACTTAAAACACTGGGATTCTGAACAGGTCTTGACTGGAAAGTGAGATTTCTACAGTTTTGTCTAGCTTTGAGAGAAAGCAAAACCTTAACAGCCGGGACTCCCAGACTCACAAGATCTGGTAAAGCAGTCTGCCACAGGTAGAAGCCTTTCCCTGTAAGTTCGTGGGCACGCCGCTCAGATGGTGCACCTGCTTGTGGAGTGGAACAAGGAGAACGTGGATTGCCACGGGGATGACGAGGAGCGGCTGCAGAGGCGCGCTTCCGGAGTTCTGAGTGGAAACAAGTTTCCTTACAATAAATACGCAGGGGGCGCTGGGACCCGGGAGTGTCTTGTAGAAACGTACATCCTTACCTGTGAGCGGTTAGGGTTGTATCAGTTACATGAGCCATTTTCAACCTATTCCAGAATCGTCATTGGCAATAAAATATGGTCGGGGACCAGCGGACCTGGTCCATCTGAACCAAGGTCGTCATCCGTCCGCCCCCCCCCCCCCCCCCCCGTTAGAGGGAAATCCAGAACTTGTACTGAGAAAGGTGCATCTCGACACCCTTCATACTGGGTGTACACCTGGGGTTCCCTCGGCGCTCAGTGATGTTGTGGAGGTATTTCGGACTCCCCACGTCTTGTGAGCTCAGAACCAAAACCAACAAACTGGGCAACTTTTTAGAAAATCAGGTCAGGGAAAGGTTTCCCACATACATGGACTTGAACACTGGAGAGGAAACCGCCAGTAGCGCCCAGTGCTGTTTGCGTAGTTGTGGAGCAGCTGCGGGAAGTTTCCAGGAGGATTGGCTCCCTCCACCTGCCCTCCAGTGAGCTGTTCACGCGGCCTTGGGGAGCTGTGGCTCTACTGTGATGTCTAAAGACATACTGTAGGGAAGTCCCTTTGGTGGCATCTGTGTCAATGCCCCCGTAACCCCTCCAGTGTGGCACACAAGTTTTACGGGGCACTTGGATTAAGCTGTAGCATTCTTTTTTTTTTTTTTTTTTTTAAGATTTTTTATTGACAGAGATCACAAGTAGGCAGAGAGAGAGAGAGGAGGAAGCAGGCTCCCTGCTGAGCAGAGAGCCAGACGTGGGGCTCGATCCCAGGACCCTGAGATCATGACCTGAGCTGAAGGCAGAGGCTTTAACCCACTGAGCCACCCAGGTGCCCCAAGGTGTAGCATTCTTAAAGTGAAGTTGCATCCCCTTGCACATAGCTATATTATTTGCTTCTGCAAACCAAAGAAGTTTTCCTGGAATGAAGGCTGGGTCCTCTTCTAGTGCCGAGAACCTGGAGAAACTCAGAAGCACGCAAAGGTAACTGCTGCAGGGCCCCGATTCTGGTCTGCGCAGGGCCAGCAGCCTTGGGGTTTTCTGTGGAATGGGGCCCTTTGGGACAAGGGATGGGTAGAAGGGTCAGTGAGCTCTTCTAACAAGCCCTCAGCCCCCTAGGTACGTGTTGGGTGAACTAGTAGGCAGTTTGGTACAATGGTAACTGGTTAAAATTTCACCTTCTGAAAAATCTGGTCATGCCTGTTAGCCCGCCGGAGAGCTGTTGGGAAAGCAGCTCCGCTCCCAAGTGAGTCTCGGGCCCCACGTCCACTCCTGCTCCGACAGCGGGCTGCTCACCGGACCCCAGTTGTGTAGTCGAGAAGAGGGAAGGACCACCTGTTTCCCCACGTGGCCTCAGTCCCATTTTGTCTGCGTGGTTCGTGGGGAAGGACCGTCTGACTGGTGGTTCTGTAGGTTACCCCTCCAGCCTGGCTCGGGCTTCGGGCTCGTTCTCAGAACGCACAGAGTGGAGCTGTTGCACAGTGAGGAAGGGGTCTTGCTTCCGGGTCTAGACTTGGGTTTTTTGTTTTACAAGCAGAGAGTTCTGTTCCTCTCTCCACTAAGGTGCAAGTCACTCATACACTGGACATCAGGAAGAAAGAAGCCTCCTTTGTGGAGCCCAAGCCAAGATCGTGTGCCTGGGGGTCTGCATAACGATGAGGCCTGGTCTGAGGAGTGTCAGGGCATAGCTTGGGCGTTCTTGTGTGTGAATTGGGGGATTACACATGGTTTTGGATGCAGAAGCAAATTGGTACTTGACTATGCTGCCAGGAAAAAACTCACTTTAAAAATTTTAAGCAAAGGCACAAAAAGCAGGATGGTTTTCTCTTACTACTGTTCATTTGACTTTAACACCAGGAGAAATCTTGCCAATCAGAGTTGAAGTGGGAAACTTCGTTGTGCACGTGTGCCCCTGAGCTGAGCCTAGAGCTGCCGTCCCAGCCAGCAGAATGCACAGCCCAGTGCACTGGGGACCCAGCGGGAATGAGGGGGGCGCATGGAGGTGGCTGGCGGTGGGAAGCAGGAGCCAGTGGGGAGGGAACACGTGGCGTCTCAGTTGGGGTCTTTGGGGCCTCACCTGCCCCGTGGAATGCACCCATGCTTGAACCCTTGTCACGCCAGAAGCTCACTCTTTTTCTGGCTTCTACAGCCAGTTATTCGCCAGTGAGCCCACCTGAAACCAGTGGGACTTTAATCTGGGGATTTTTAGGGTAGACTAGTAATAGTTGGGGCAGGACCAGAGCGCAAACGGTTTAAAGCAACTCGCCGCTACTCTGAGGGTTTCCCACCGGCCCCTGTGGAGGGTCGTCCCTGGAGGTGGGTGTCTGGGGCTGCTGGGCTGTGCCAGCCGGAGCCCCCCCGGGCAGTCTCCTCTGGTGGAGACCTGTGCTCCCGGCTCCGCGGAGGCCCACCAGTGCCACCCAGTGGCCAGCGATGCCGCCGCGTCCCTGCCGCCTGGCACTGGGACAGGGCCCCAGTCTTGGGCTGGTTGGGAAGTTGGCTGGTTAGAGTGTCTACAGGCAAACCCGCTGTGCTCAGCTAGGCTGCACCCAGAAGAGCTCGTCTCCATTACAGACGAGTGGCCAGAACCAGCGCAGTCCGCTCCATCTGGGACAATGGCCCGACCCATAGGGGCCGCTCTCCTGTAGCTGCTGAGGTCCTGCCTGTGCCGGTGCTGTGGCAACACTGCCCTTCCCCACAAGCAGGCCCAGAGCGTGGGGCTACCGGAAGCTCTGCTGCCAGGGTGACCGGCTTGGACGCTCCCTGCGGGCTGCCTTCCACACACACAGCAGCTTCCGGGGGGATTCGGGCCCCTCCTCTCTGCTGACCCGAGGGTTCCACACTGCTTGGGGGCATCAGCTGTCCCCTGGAGGCACTCTTGTCTGCTTTTTTAGACAAGACTTTTCTAGTTGGTTACACGATTATTTCTTGTCCTATAAATTAATCTGTGGTCTACTATGTTAAGTGAATTAAGGTGAAGAATTTTGCGAACTCGATTTCAGCTCTACGCAAAGATACTCGTGTGTCCTCACCGTGCGGACACTGCAGCTGCGTCCGCGGCACTTGCTGGATTGGGCCTTTGGCACGTTTGAAACATTTCAGGGTAGGAGAGGTCACGTCCAGCTTGCTGGCGGAGCCCCTCAGCGTCAGGATGTTGCACTAATAATTTGCTTACTTGCCTAATTGTACCTGTTGGTACACTTCCCAGAGCACAGGTAGGGGATAGCAGAAGTTGGCTGTGACGGGTAACAGTGGTCTGTGAAACAGCGATGTGACGGCTGAGGAGAGTCCTCATGTGTTTGAAAGATGGGGCTTATTTACCGTTGACCCGTTTGTGGACAAGAGGTCACTTCAATGTCATATGGGGACTGTCCTAAAAATAGTCTTGAGCTGGCTTTTTGCAGAGTATGTAGGGAAATGCTGGTTAGACCACCGGCAGTTCTGGCCAGGACACCTTGCAGTGTGTTTTTAAAAGTTAACTTTTCCGTCTGAAGCACCTTAAGCTGTCATGGACACAAGTGTTCTGGATGTGACCACCTCTGCTGGGGTTTCTGGACGTGCCCTAGGCCGGCTTTTTAAGTGTGCTCTTGAAGCACCCCTGGCAGAGATGGGCTTTGGGAAGGGCGGGGACCGAATGGTTCTGGGCCTTGCTTTTCCCAGTAGCTGCTCCTTCGTTCACAGCTGCTGGCAGGCGGCTGTCTCCCTCTGCTCGAGGTCTGTGTGCTGTGGGCCTTGCCACCTGGGCCCCTTGTCCGGGCTGTGCCACCGTTCCCTTCCCCTGGCTTCCAGCAAGCAAAGGGATCTCCATCCATTTGATTTAACCCCCAAACCAGCAGTCCCCCGGGCAAAGTGGACCTTCTAGCCAATCTGAGCTGGTGGAAGTTGGCTTCTAGGTGTTGGATACAGTACTGTCCACGGCCTGCACACCGGATGTGATGAGGTGCTCCAGGGGGGACCTGCTGACCGCCGTCCCTGCCCAGCGCCTGTTGTCTTTTTTGTGAGACGATTCTTGGTCCGTTGTATGCTTTCTTGCAAGCTCCTGTCCCCAGGGCACAAGGCCTTTAGAGGTGTGGCTACTGAAGACCTGGCAGTGGGGGGCAGCGCAGAGCTGCCGGCCGGGCCACGCTGAGCAGGGTTAGGCATGAGGCCCGAAGCTGAGGGCGCTGTGAGCGGAAGGTGTAGGATTTGAAGTCAGAAGTGATGCCTGGTGGCAGAGGACTTGGAACACTGCCCCAGGTGTGGCCCCTGTAGTGGTGCTGCTGTTCCTCCTGAAAGTGAGGGAACTTGAGGTGCCGGGGCTCTTCGCTCCCACTGCAGCACTGGCCTCGCCGGCTGCTCGGGGAAGGAGGACCTTGAGAGCAGGGTCTCTGGCCCTCTGCCACGATGGCCGGGAACCCACGGCAGCCTCCGGAGCGCTCTTTGTTGGGTCAGGCTCCTCTGTGAGTAGGATCACCTCTTTTCCCTCGGATTTGATACGTCTCTCCCTTGTTCATTAGAACAGTGACCGGTGATGGACTTTTTTCCCGGGGTCAAAGCGAAGGCTCGCTGGACTGTGGGACGAAGCCCCTGGTTTGGTGCCAGGAGGCCCCCTGCTGCGCATGAAGTTCAGGAGAAGCCTGTGCCGGGGGTGGGGGGTTGTCCCCGGGTCCCTTCGGGGACTTGACTGCTGCCCTAGAGCACATCCCCATGTGGCGTCCTGGCCCGCTTGCTGGACCCACTTCTCTGGCCATTCGGCTCCTCCAGATCCGTCCCTCTGGTGTGCGGAGCAGCGGCCGTATGTGTGGCCTTGCCGCACACCCTGCGGCCCTGGCCCCCTGACCCGCTGTGTCCCTGGAGGCCTGGCCAGCCCCAAGACCAGCAGCCGCAGCCCTGGCCCAGAACTGTCTTGTTGCTCCCCGGAGACCTTGATTGTGATGGTCTGGTACGGTGTGGATGTGATCAGTCCTTCGGGTCTCCTCTCTTGCAGCAGAGAAAAAGTGCCAGCAGCGTAGGCTTTTGTGCAGTTTGAGGAGTTTGGCTTTGTAGCTTTCAACGGCAATCTTGCTTAGACCAAAAGCACTAATTTACTGTCTTGCCCAAAGTGAGGTCCGAGCAGAGGGCTTGGGGACGCCGGTCACACGGCCTTCTCTGTTTGCATGTCAGGTGGCTGACCGTCCCCGTGCCACAAACCCCCGTCCACTTTCCCTCTTTATCCGTGTCGTTTCCACTTGACTTTGATCCAGAGTGGTGAGCTCCTGCGTGCGGTCCCCCTCCTGAGGCCCCGAGAGTGGGCAGAGGGACAGGTGGACGTGTGATAAAGGGGAATGTATCTGACCTGTCCTGAGATTTCCTAAATTCACGTTTACAAAGACTTGACACTTGAACTTTTTTTTTTTTTTAAGATTTTATTTATTTATTTGACAGAGATCACAAGTAGACAAAGAAGCAGGCAGAGAGAGAGGAGGAAGCAGGCTCCCCGCTGAGCAGAGAGCCCGATGTGGGGCTCGATCCCAGGCCCCCCGGGTCATGACCTGAGCCGAAAGCAGAGGCTTAACCCACTGAGCCCCCCACGCGCCCCGACACTTGAACTCTTAACGAAAGTGATCTTCTGCACCTTTTTATTAACGCACAGTTTGCCTTTCAGCTTTTATGCTGTGTTCAAGATTTAAATTAAGCCTGTGGTAACTAGGGTTTGTTGCTGAAGTGCAAGGTTTAATGTCCTAACACGTAGCAAAGCATATTTTTCTGAAATAAGGTGCGGTCACGGTCATGCATATTGTTCGCAGCCTTTCCCTGTGACGTTCTGTACTGGATGTCCGAGTTCGCGATCTGAGTTGGTCTCTCGTGGCAGCGTGGCCTCGCTAAGTGTGTGTGCATCTCTTGCAGCCGCGAAGGAGGACAGGCGGGCAGAGGAGAGGACCGTGGCACCCAAGAGAGTGGCTCCTGTGGGCCCCTCGGCAGGCGGCAGACAACCTGCACCCCGAAATCTCCTTCCAAAGAAGTCTCCGCCCTTCGCAAACGCAGCAGCAGCCAAAGTGGCCATCAAAAAGTCACCCTCGGGTTTCAAGGGCCCTGGTCCCAAGCGGCCCTGGCTCTCAACCACGCCCTCCAGCGGCGCTCCCCCTGCCAAGCAGGCAGCCCTGGCACCTGGGGCTGCTGCTTCCAAAAAACTCCCCAGCTCAGCCACGTTGGTGGGGGCCGTCAGGAAGCCGGGGACCGTTTCTGTGCCCTTGGCATCTCAAGCCCCAGGACGCCTGGGAACCTCGAACCCTGCCCTGTCGCAGCCAAATTCACAAATCCGGCAAAATATCAGACGCTCCTTGAAGGAGATTTTATGGAAAAGGTGGGTGCTTCTCCTTGAATTCTCACTGTTAGAGCAGCGGGGTGCGGTCACATGGTGACTGCCACACTTCGGGGACCGTGGGGGCACAGTGGCCCATGCGGGCTGGTCTTGTTCCTTCTAGAGTCAACGACAGTGACGACTTAGTCATGACGGAAAGTGAAGTTGGGAAGATTGCCCTGCACATCGAGAAGGAGATGTTTAACCTGTTTCAGGTTACCGACAACCGCTACAAGAGCAGATACCGCAGCATCATGTTCAACCTCAAGGACCCCAAAAACCAGGTGTGTGCAGGCAGCCCCGTGTGGGGCCTGCCGGCCGCTGGGTTCTCCGGCCGCAGCTCGCGGCGTTCCCCTGGACACAGCATCTGGAAGCTCTTGTCCTGCCGCATGAGCCACAAGGCCGCCGCCGCACCTTTCCTGGGCTGGGGGTGCGGGTTCACACGCGCTCGGGCCATGCCTGGTCTCACCAGCCGCTTCTCTTCTCAGCGTGACTGTGAAGTTAGGTTCCTACCGTTTCATTGGCTCCCGAGTAACATTCATGGGCTTAGTCTCAAGTGTAGGAGTGTCTCGGTACTTGGGCTCCAGACAGCCTTTTGCATCTTAATACCATCCCCTCGGCTGAGTGAGCCGGCCGGTCTGGCCTTGTTAGAGCAGCGGTCGGTGCTCCTGATCGCACCCTGCGGTGCTCCCGCGTGGGCAGGGGCTGTGCTCACGTGGGGTGGGAGCCGAGTCTTCCTAGCAGCTGTGGGTGGGCAGTGCTCTCCTGCTGCGGTTGAGACGGGAGTTCCTGGGAAGGCCTTAGCCACGTGCCCGGTGGGTTCCTCCCGCCGCCCAGGGCTGGCATCTTCAGGTCTCCCAACGGCCGCTCCACCTGCTACATGTGCTCAGGAGCGGAGTCTGACTTCCCGGCCCCCGTAGTAACCTCGCAGCAGAAGTGATTTCTTGCTGCCTTTATCCCGACCCACCTTTTTGAGTGGGTTTTGTTCTCAGGTCTTTTTAGCAGGGTCGGTGGTGTCCACAGGTGCAGCTAGCTGACTCGCGCCGGTGGTGTCTGGCCTCTGCGGGGCTCAGTCCTGTGCTTCAGGCCTCTGTCCTGCTGCCATCAGGCCTCCGGCAGAGGCTGCTTTTGCTGCTGTGTCTTTCTTGCAGTCTCTCTGGTGTTTTCGAAACAGACACCGGCATGTTTTGAACGAGTGAACGAGACGTGTTCGTTTACAGGGACTCTTCCACCGCGTTCTGCGGGAGGAGATCTCTTCGGCCAAACTGGTGAGAATGAAGCCGGAGGAGCTGGCGTCTAAGGAGCTTTCCACGTGGAGGGAGCGGCCGGCCAAGCCCGTGAGTGCTGGGAGGGGCCCGGGGTGCTCGGTGCCAGGCCTCCCTGGGTCCCCAGGGCTTCGGTTGATGGGTGAGGCACGAGTGAGGCCTCCTGAGCGAGCTTTCAGGCCCCGTGTCCTCCTCACGTCAGGTGCTGGAGTCCAGAAATAAGCTGCCCAGCGAGAGTAAGAAGACCGCCGTGAAGCAGGAGTCTGTGCCCGACATGGAGGACTCTCCACCCGTGTCCGACTCGGATGTAAGCCTTGGGGACTCGGGATGGACCAAGAACAGAGTCAGAGTGACCTGCTCCCAGTGTGCTCAGGTCTCCCAGGTTACCGGGCAGGACCCTGAGCTGCTAACGAGCACCGCGTGCAGCGGCCCTCCCCTCGCTTTCGGGCCGTTTCTCTGCTGCTGCCCTGGAGGCACAGGGAAGCGTGACCTGCTCAGCTGTCCCCCCTCTTCCCCTGCAGGAGCAGCAGGAGTCCGTGAGGGCCGTGCCAGACCAGAGCGCTGCTCCCCTGCTGGATGTCTTCAGCAGCATGCTGAAGGACACCACGGGCCAGCACCGGGCTCATCTGTTCGATCTCAACTGTAAGATCTGCACAGGTGCGTGCCGCCGGGGCTTCGCCTCCTTTGGCTCACGTCGGTGATCCTGACTGGATCGTATTCCCGAAGTGTAGGGAGTTCGCCTCTGCGGTGTTGCTTTCAGGGGCGCCTGGGGGGCTCCGCCAGCGAGGCGTCTGTCTTCAGCTTGGGTCATGATCCGGGGGCTTGCCGTCGCGCCCCGTGGCGGGCTCCCTGCGCAGCAGGGGATCTGCCGCTCCCCCTTCTTGTGCTCGCCTCTGGCTCGTGCTTGCAATCTCGAGTAACCCCTCACGATGTTGGGCTTTTTTACTCGCACAAGGAGTTATCTGCTCGGGGGCGGCTGCGCTGTTGAATGCGGGATCTCTCAGGAGGGTCTTCCTCACGTTCTCCAGGTCAGGTTCCCTCGTCGGAAGATGAGCCGGCTCCAAAGAAACAGAAGTTGTCAGCTTCCAAGAAGGAGGAGCCGAAGCCCCAGTACGAGCCTCCGCCCTCTGAGCCTGTCCTTGGCTCCGCTAATGAAGCGATGCCAGAAACTCTGCCCGAAAGTGCCTCCGAGCCAGACCTGGATGGCGCCGCTCACACGCACTTGGAGAGGAAGTACTTCCCCGTGCCGCCAGGAGACAGCCGCCCAGAGCCCTCCGCCCTAGAAGGTCCCTCCTGTCCGGCCACCTGCGGGGGCTCAGTGCTCACCACGGTCACGGTGTCTGGCCGAGACCCCAGGACTGCATCCAGCGGATCCTGTACAGTCACGGCCCCTGCAGCAGCCCGCCCCGATGGTGCCCACCCAGCAGAACCCCGACAAGACGTCCTGAAGCCTGCTGTGACCTCAGTGACGGTGCCCAAGTCCATACTAGCGAAGCCATCCTCGTCCCCTGAACCCAGATACCTCCTGCCGGTGCCACCGGCCCCACGTGTCAGGTGCGTCCCATACGCGGAGTGGGAGCAAGCCATGAGTTTCATTTCCTGTGGATTAACAGAAGAGGGGCGTGGGGGTGAGCCCGTGGTTGAGCTCCCACCCCCTCGGGACACACTTCACTCTGGCAGTTTGCACGGGCATGAGAAGGCCTGGTTTTAGCACGCCTGGCCCTTCCTTTAAGCACACAGGTCTTAGAAACCGAGGCGACCCCACGGCCGTTCAGGTCTGTGGCGCGTTCCATCCGCCCTGTCGAGAGCAGCACGTCTGCGGCGCCGTGCTGAAAGTCGCCAGTTGGAAAAGCCCGAGCGCAGGCTCGAGGGGGTTCACTGTTGCCCTTACAATTCCGTAAAGTCTCCATATTTTGGAGATGGTTCGAGCACAGAAGAAAGATTGATCTGTTTTCTGTGGTTTTGTTTTACAGTCTCTCCGAGTCCAGGTCCCCTCCAGAAGGAGATACAACCCTCTTCTTGTCTCGACTCAGCACCATTTGGAAAGGATTTATTAACATGCAGAGTGTAGCAAAATTTGTCACTAAGGCGTATCCCGTGTCGGGGTGCTGCGACTATCTCAGTGAGGTCAGAACCGAGCGTGAGCGCCCACTCGCTGTCCCACCCCGGGCCGGGGTCAGGTGGGGGCTGCCCTCCCCGCAGAGGGCCCGCGGCGTGAGCCCTGGGGAGGCGCGGCAGAGCCTGCTGTCCTGAGTCAGCACGGTCAGTCATTTGCACAGGGGTAGACGTTCGAGTGAAGACTGTCGCACCGTTTATGACAAAGCTGGGGTCGCTCTCCTCCCGCTTCTGTTCAGCGAGGGCGTGGCGCCCGTGTGTGCGCGCGTTCCCGGCTGACGGCGTGGCGAGGCGCGCGGGGCTGTCGGGGTCTGGGTGTGTGCAGGCAGGCGCTCTGCTTTCCCCGAATCCGTGTGCACAGCACTAGCGTTTACAACCTTAGCGAGCAGAAGCCATGCACTTGTGGATCATGTCTGAGTCCTTGCTGTGCGTCCACGTTCACAACCGATAACCTAGAAATGTTCTGCAGAACGGTCCCCCGTTCGCAGAAGGCCGTCGGGCTGCACTCCTGCCGGGGGGGCCCGAATCCCGGGTACTGACCGGGCGCCGTGTAGCGCTAGTGTTAGCCGTGTTCGGTGGAGGAGTTGCGGTCTGCTGGAATCTCGGGTAGTTTGGTGCCTTGAAATGACTCCATCCTTTTACTGGTCACTTACCCAAAGTCCGTTTTGTCTAGGACCTGCCGGACACGATTCACATTGGCGGAAGGATCACACCCAGAACAGTTTGGGATTATGTCGGCAAACTCAAGTCTTCTGTATCTAAGGTACTTGCTGTAGTCTAATCTCTGCACCCGTGGAGGAAGGCGTCTGTGTAAATGCAGCTCCTCCTTCCCCTGTCCATCTTGATGGGTTGGTGCCTGCAACGTCTGCTTATAAGTTGTTAAATATCGCCAGGTAAATGTTTAAAATTCCATCTGCAGTGGGACGGTTGTGTGGGTGACCGGTGGCAGCAGGTGTCTTACAGTTCATGTTAATGGGCGTGTGGCTCACGGTGAGTGGGTCACACAGGCACTGTGTCTTCCCATTGTTCCTGTGACTGAGGGAGCCGGCAGGTGCTGGAAGGGCGGGTCCCAGGAGGCCCTGGCCCTGGGCGAGCTGGGGGCCATGAGCCCCTGAGACGCAGCCACAGCAGAGCGTGCATGCGTGGGGAAGGGCTGCGGTTTTCCTCAGGCACACGCGGGGCTTGGACCCTTTAGTCTCGTTCAGCTTTCCTGTTGTGGAGCCGCTCTGGGCTCGTGTGTAGATCCCACAGCCGGGCGATCAGGAGCGGCGTCCTCACCCTCCGTGCCAGAGGCTGCTCTGGGCTAGCACCGCAGTGGAGGACGGGGCTGTCTGGGGGACAGTGGGGCTAGGAGTAGAGGCAGTCTTCCGGAGATTCCCACCAAAATCGGGCTGAGTCCAGCAGCCCGATGCCGGGGTCCCCGCCATCCCTCCCACTCCGTCATCCTGGCGTGCTGGACAGCAGGACTGTGGGGAGTGGGCCGAGAAGTGCTCGTCTCTCTCATTTCAGGTGGCCTGTGAGGTTTCGATGGAAGGGGAGCGGTGCCTTCCCCACGAAGCCACAGGCCAACGTGCGCTCGTCCTGTGTTTATGCTGCAGGAGCTGTGTCTCATCCGCTTCCACCCGGCGACTGAGGAGGAAGAGGTGGCCTATATCTCTCTCTACTCCTATTTTAGCAGCCGTGGCCGCTTCGGCGTTGTAGCTAATAACAGCAGGCACGTCAAGGACCTCTACCTGATCCCACTGAGTGCCAAGGACCCCGTTCCGTCCAAGCTCTTGCCCTTCGAGGGCCCAGGTAAGCACCAACTCTCTGAGGGGTGACTCGGCACACCTGACTCCCCACGACCCTTTCTCCCAACACCATGTCCCGCCAGACTTGTCATGCACAGATCTGCTGCCTCGCCCAAGCCGGGGCTTTCTAGCCACAGGAGCAAGGCCTGTGGATGGAGTTGCATCTAGCTGTAGACCTCGGCTTCTGGGGCACCAGAGGGTGGCCCTAGAAATACCCTTACCGTTGGCATGAATTGTCTTAGGAAAGGGGACAGGAAGAGCGGAAAACCCACAGCGTCCAGCCAGCCAATCACGGCCTTGGGTCAGTGGAGGCCGGAAAAGGGCCAGAGAGGAAGGTCATCCTCACAGTGGGCTTGGGGGGTCACCTGTGCTTGCCATGGAGCTCGGGGCTGAGCCTTCACCAGGCCAGAGAGACAGGAAAGCTAGCCCATGTGTTTTCATTCTTTAGAACGTGGTGGTTTCCGAAGATCACGTACAGATTAGCTCTTTAACAAAAACAAAGCCCTCAGGCTTGTTGAGGGGTTGAGGGGGACTCCGGGGGGACATGGTCTGTGGGAGGCCGACTCCTATTGAGCCGGAGAGGTCCACGTGGCTGAGTTGCGCAGTGGGTCGAAGATGCCGCGTTGAAGTGCCTCCTCGGCCACGAAGTCCCCAGAGGATGGAGCCCACAGGAGAGACGCCACGTCTGACACATGGTGAACGCTCTCGGAGAGCTTGGGTATAGAGCCGCGGCTGGACCCTAGGCCCTTGGTGGCACTGCGTAGACCTGGCACCTCTGGGTCCCTGTCACCGGTCCCGGCAAGCATTCCTGCCGCAGCCACATGCTGTACTTTCCGCCCCTGAGCTGTAGCTTGGCCCAGCAGGGCTGTGGGGCCGGAGCGCGCCCCCCGCGGGCACATCCCAGGTCCTGACCGGGGCACATTCACGCTTGAGCTGTGCTCGGCTGGTCCCTGTTTGCCACAGGTGGGCCCGCCGTGGTGAGGGCTGCGGTCGGGGTCAGCTGCTGGGTGTTACCTTCGTGCTGGAGACACTTAAAAGCCAAGGACTCGAGGGGGTCTCTTGCCAGCCCTCGCGGTGAAGAGGCGCCCCTAGTTGGTGGCGGAAGGCCCTCCTCGGAGGTTCTCGGTGAGCAGCCCTGGGAAGTGTGCGGGCCGCTCCCTGGATGACCGTCCTGAGGCCTGAGGTCGAAGATGAAGAAGCCGGCCTCTCGGGCCCTGGAGGAGCCTCCAGTCGGTCACCAGCACAGAAGCTCACGTGCACGCTGTAGCGTAAGCGCAAGCGCAGGGTCCCCTGGTGGCAGTTGCGGATGACTGTCGCAGCCCCCCTAGAGCCGGGCTCGGGCTCGTCCCGCTGTCTCGGCAGCAGAGTCCGCAGCGGCTGAGCTGCCCGGGGAGCAGGGTGGAGGCCGGCATGGAGGCCCCGCCTGGGCAGGGCTGCCAGGAGCTGGGCTTGGTGCGGAGGCAGGTGCGGGCTCCCCACAGTGGACAGGTGAGGAGACCCTCCAGCAGAGCCACGCTAGGGGCAGCCCAGCCAGCAGAGGGTCGGGGGTTGCATGGGACGCCTCCAGGGTGACATGGGGGGTGGGGAGGCACCGGCCTGGTCTGCGGAGCACGATGGGCTCCGGGCACCCGGACGCGCTCGGTGACGGCCACCTGCACTCCTGAAGCTCCCACGCCACCTGACGGGGCACCGGACGACCACAGACTTCTGTCCGCAGTAAATACAAGACCGGGCGGGGGGGGCCTGCGAAACAGTGATGAGTGAGGTTCTGCGTATAAGCTTTTAAAGACTTTTTCTAGTCTAAGGGCTTTCTAAATGTAACTCCATTTAGCATATATTTTTTTTGTTTTCCTGATACCGTTATTACCATTAGTCCCTGTGTGTATCTTACACAGTTCCCCAGCCAAACAGCCTGGAGCCCCGGCCAGGTTCTCGGCCTGACCTGCTTCACATACCCACAGCGTGACTTGGTGCTCTCTAGGTCCAAGTGTTCGTGTGTCCTGGTTTCGTGGTGTGTGTGTGTGTGCGTGTAGGAAGGCTGGGCATGGGCATGTTTCTCCCGTCACGGAGGTCCCTGTCCTCACGGAGCTGGTCTCTGCCTGGCATCCCTTGAAAGCACAGGCCTGGTCCGGGATGGGGGTGGCGTCCCTCAGCAGAGCGGCCAGTGGACTGGAGCAGGCGCCGTCCAGCGAGCACCGCCCACAGCCTGGCGGGGGCACCTCTGACTCCCCCCGCAGCCCCTTCTCCCAGGGGTGGCCCGTGCTACCCACAGCTGGCTCACCCAGTAACCAGTTGTGCCCAGGTCTGCACCTCCCCTGTCTGCCCCGCTCCATATTTGTGCACACGCACGGAGCACAGGCCTCAGTGGACACGGGGCTCTGGCTCCGGCGAGCGTCCCGTCTGGGTGGGCGGCCTGCTGTGTCGGCAGGTTGAGGTTAGGGTGGGGGCGAGCGTGTTGCAACAGGGCACGCCCGGCCCTCCCTGAAGCTCCGCTGGCGGAGGGTCCCTCCATCCCTAGAGACAAGCTGCAGGGACCCTCGCTTCCTGGACTCGGGCCCCGTAGATGTCCACGTGGGATTCTCCCCCAAACTCCTGCTCTCCATGCTTGAGAAGCAGGACACAGAAGGGGCCTAACCTGGGGACTCATGTGCACTTGCCCCTCGGCCAGCGCCGCGTCCTTCCCCAAGTCACGCTTCCGACGGTAAACCCAGAGCGCGTGTCCACACGTGGCCGCTCCTCGGCCCACACACCAGGTGTCCACATAGCGTGTCAGAACAACCCAGAGCACGCTCCGCTTCTCTAAGGACGTTTCTGTCCATGCGTATACATAGCATCTGTCCTCTAGAAATACCAGGCTGTCCTGTTCTGTATCACAAGTCATTCTTAATAACCGGACGGCCCAGTTCAGAAGACACCTGGAAAGCCCGAGTTTCTGATCCAGCTGACGGTGGACGTTCATCTTACTGTCCCGTCGCCCCGACAGGCTGAACCACGGGACTCGGGAGTGCGCAGGCCCCGGCCCCGAGCGCCTGTTGATGGTGTTAGGCTTCTAGGAGCGTGTGCCGGGGGGCTGGGGGCCAGGAGCTTAGTGCAGAGGGCGGGTTTCCTGGAAGCCTGGAAACCCACGGTGCCGTCTCTCCATTCCCGTCTACCTGCTTTCTAAACTAGCTGGAAACTTCAGTGAGGTGCATTGTCCTCAGGTAAGCGCCCCTCAGTTCTCTTGCGCGCGTGTGAAGGAATCCGGGGCTGTGCACACGTCCTCACGGTCAAGCACGGCGTTGAATTCAATGTACCGCTCTTTCTCCTTCAAAATCAATAAAAGTATTTCCTGGAAACCGGTCACTGTTTGTTTGAATTTGAACTGGTAGCTTCAGTTCCTGTCCCAGGCCCACAGGGGTGCAGGACGGAAGTCTCCATCCTCCTGTTGTAAGCCGGCACGACCCGCTCTGGGCGCACAGCCCGGACGAAGACGCACAGCCTTCCCCTTTGACCCGAAACGTGCACTGAGCCCAGTGGCTCTTTCCGGGTCTTAGGGATTCAAAATTGGAAAGAGAAGAGTGCGTGCGTGTGTGTGCGCGTGTGTGTGTAGTGGTCGCGGTGGAGGGTCGGGGAGGTGTATGGTGTCTCCCGTGTATTTGCCACGTCTCTTCCTAGGCAAGTCCTGCAGAATTAGGGTCTCTAACTCCCACACACTCTCTATTGAGCAGGAGTGAGAGGTTTGTTCTGATGGATTCAGACTAGAAGAGTTTTCATTTTAAAAAATGAGCAGAGTACCCGATAGCTTTGGGGGTAAGGAGTCCGCTTGCGGGTGGTTTCAAGCAGTTTTGTCCCGTGCTGTGTCGGGCTGGAGGTATGTACAGGGCTGTACTTCCCGCCCCTTCACCTTCCCTGGCCTCTCTGTTGCTCAGCACGCAGGAGCCCCAGCCCTGGTCTGCGTCTCGTGTCGGGAAGTCCGTGGACACATGACTGTGCAGATGTCCCCATCCCCAGTCCGTGGGTCTGCCCACTTTTTCTGTACGGGTCTCATTCTAGCCGTGGCCACTGAGGCTAAAGAATGCCTCTACCACAGAGAAAATTCAGGAATGCCTCCGTACAGCTAAGGAGGCTTGTGCGACACGTGCAGTGCCCCCTGAAGACTTTCTTGCTCCGGCATTTTGGAGCAGGTGGGTGCAGACACCCTTGTGCCCAGTGATCGCTCCTCTGGAAATGGAGGACGGCCCGCTCCGCTCAGCCCGCGTGGCAACCTCTCACCTAGTAGCTTGTTTCCATCGGCTTTAGGAATCACAACCCTAACCACCCTCAAAAGGGCAGTGGGTAAGCAAGCATCTCTGCTTCTAGGAATGGACAAAGGGAGGAATTTTGCAAAAGCAGAGAAGCAGCTCCGTGCCCTGGGCTGGAGCCCTTGGTCTGCACACTGCAGCCAGTGTGGTCGCCGCCGTCACTGCAGCTTCTCGGATACCCTCTCCTCTCCAGGGGAGCTGGGCAGTGGGCAGGCCTGCAGAGGGCCCTGGCTGCGCGGGGGACGTTCTGGAGGAGAGCCAGATCTCGACTGCCTCCCCAGGGGCAGGCACCCAATTGTCCTTGCCACAGTCACCCTACCTGCCGCCTGCCCTGTGGCAGTAGGGAGCATGGCCAAGTCTGGGGGACACCCTCAGCTCAGTAAAGATGGACCCTAAGGCCCAAGACAGACGAGTGAATTCTGCTGCGTATTTCACGGATGTCCGTTGCTGCCAGCGTGCTAGTTACTCTCCCGATAGTCAGGCACTCAAGTCCGTTGATAAGATCCCACTGCTCAAAACACACATGTATTTTGTGACCACCCAGTCTGAATTTTAAATACTTGGCAAAATTCACAGCTAACACCGATATAGTCGGAGCTTCTCACAGATTGCTTACGGGTCACTTAGATTTGTGCCGAGGAGGTAGTCGAGGGTTGAAAGCTACTTAGTTAGCTGCCTGTGTCCGGAGAGCTCACTGTTCTCAAAACCAATGTAAATGCTGAGTAATTTAAGCACCATCGTGGCTGTGATGAATAGGACAGCCAAGGTTGGAATCTACAGAGCGTGGCCGAGGTTAGGGTGTAGCGGTGGTTTTCTCCCGCCCGCAGTGAGACCGTCGGGGGTTTGGGATGGAAGGGCACACTGCACCAGAACCGCACGCCAGGTCTCCCTGGCTTTAACACAATGACTTCCCTGTCACGCACAGCTCACTGACCTGAGACTTGACCCGAAGCCACAAGCCCTGACGGTGTGTCCGGAGGTGGCATGGCCCTCTGCCCTGAATGGGGTCTTGGGGACTTCCCCCACCCCTCCCTCCCACCCACCCACCCACCCACCCACCCACCCACCCACGCACCCACGCGGCTGAGCACATTCCTTCACTTTGGCTCAGACGTCAGGTTCTTTCGGGAGAGCCAGGCTTCCGGAGCTGCCATCGTCGAGTGCGGCTGGCAGGTCCAGAAGGGCCGTGAGAGCCATTTTAGCAACTGATCGTACCCAAAACGACCTGAGTAAGCAATGCAGCGCTCCGTAAATGGCTGTCACGGTAAAAGAGATGCCATTCTGAGTTAAACTATCGCTAACTCGTGTTCATTAGGAAACAAACCGGATAGATGACCCCTCAAGTCTGCTGGGCAGAAACGTTGGGGTAGGACACTCGGGGTGGGCTGCCTGGCCTTCCGGTGTCTACTCCCTCCTGTGCCAGCCTCTTCCTTTCCTGGATACACGGCTTTTACTGGGGACTGGGGGGCAGGGAGAGGACGTTCTGGAAGCGGGGTCTCTAATGACGGTGGTGTTCAGGTCGTGGTGTTAGGAGTGGGTCTTCCACGGGCATCTCCACTCTGACAGCCGTGAAGCAGGAGGCCCTTCCCACGTGGGAGGGAGGGTAGCACCGTGCTCTGTGCACAGAGGCTGTCTCCCCAGCTCAGACCTGACTTTGCTTCTCAGGGGCTGGGTGGGCTGTCTACTGCGCTGTGTGCTCCGTGTGTCAACCCAGCTCTATTGGAATTTGGGGAGATTAGTAGACATTTTAGAATTACATAATGGTGTCCAAAAACAACTATTTGAAGTCACCTGTGAGCATCTTTAAAACCAGAAAGAATGGGCAGACGGTACTGATTTTCAGTAAGCGAGAGGTGGCACGTGCGGCAAAGATAGGTGTGTGTGACGGGAGCCTTGACTTACACAAGTTGACTTTAAGTATCTTTCACTATTGACAAATTTTTGTTTGTGTACCCTTTCTCCCTAAAATTACTCTTTTGTGACTTGGGTGGTTTTGTTCCTCTTTTGGTATTCTGGGTTTATGAGTGTGGGGTAGAGAATCATTACTGAAGTACTGACCTTCCTGGAAAGATGTGCAATTTAGAACAGAATAATGTTTTTTCACTTAAGAAATGATTATGTTTAAGAGCTGTCCTGTGCCCAGAAACCGCAGGGTCTTCCGCGTGGCCTGCTGTCCCCTGCTGGTTTTCTGAACACTCTGGGCTGCTTGTCTCTGTGCCGGCCTGTGCTTGCCAAGACCGTGCACATCTGGTTAGGTTCATGTTCATGGAGCGTCTTTCTAAACCCAGAAGAACGTTTACTTTAGCCATTTCAATCAGCCCGGTCCTTCCCGTTCACCGGAACCTGGACACTCGCAGCTGCCGAACTTCCCTAATGGTGTGTGCAGAGGTTAGGGTTGTAACCATGCTGGAGGCCTGGCCCTCTGCTTCGAACCTACGGCTTCATTTACGTGGCGCAAATCCCCAGTTAAGATGGGACGGGCCGTTGCCTTTCTGATGTGTTAGCAAGAGGCAAATAAAAGAATACAGCTATGATTTTGTGGCAGGTCCTCCCTGTAGTCTGTGCCTTACGCCCCGGGGCTTAGCAGATGCTGACGGACGGTTGCGTGACGGCCTTCCCCATGCCCGCCGTCACGCGGTCGCTTCGGCTTTGGATCTGAGGTTTGGGTCTGTAGCGCAAGTTCCGACAGTCGGGGTGAGTTTACCCCGGGAGCTAGGCCCTGGGCTCTGTGGTGGTGCTGCGGGGGTCGGGCCGCCGGGTCAGTGTGGGCCTGGACTCACGATCCTTGGCAGTAAGCACTTGCGCTCTTCCAACCCTTGATTTTACTTTGCCAGTGAGCCCCTTCCTCCTGCCCGTTGAGACGCGCCCACTACCGCTGCCCGTGGGATTTGCCCCTGAAGAGCAAAGGCTGAAGTTAGATTCTAAAATGTGCACAACCGTTTTGTTTTTCAGGTCTTGAGTCACCGCGTCCCAACATAATCCTTGGGTTAGTAATCTGCCAGAGAATAAAGCGTCCTTCAGGTGCAGGAGAATTAGATAAAGTAGAGGAGAAGCGGACCCGCCCTCAGACCCAGGAAGAGACAGAGGTTTCGGTGTATCCCAAAGTGTCCGTGGCCCCGCAGCCCGAGAGGAAGCCCCCCAGGTTCCAGGTGGGCTCCGGGGACATGGCTGTCAGCACCACACCCCCGGGGACTCCTCCACCGCCGCCCCCGCTGCCGGAGCCCCCTGCCGCGTCTGCTTCGTCATCCGTGCTGAAAATCCTGTCCTCGCTCAAACCGGGAGCCCCGGGCACCGTGCCCGCAGCGCCCGCCGTGCCGGCTCTTCCGACGGCCGCTCCTTCCGCCAATCCCTCCACCTCCAAAACAGCGTCACCCCTGGAGCACATCCTGCAGACGCTGTTTGGGAAGAAGAAGTCTTTCGACCCCCCTGCCAGAGAGCCTGCGGAGTCGGCCCCGGTCTCCCACCCAGACCCCAAAGCCAAGGCCGACGGAGGGCTGCCCGCGGCGCCTTTGCTGGATCCGATCGTGCAGCAGTTCGGCCAGCTCTCCAAAGACAGAGCCCTGGAGGACGAGGAAGATGACCGACCCTACGACCCCGAAGAGGAGTACGGTCCCGAGAGAGCCTTCGGCGCGCAGCTCGAGCGAGGGAGGCGCCCCGACGCGGAGAAGGCCCCCGAGACCGCCGAGCGGGAGGAGGTGGCCTACGACCCGGAGGATGAGACCATTTTAGAAGAAGCCACAGTGGCCATCGACGACCTGCCCAACCGGATGTGTGCGGACGGGAAGGGCGGCGCGGCGGACAGGCCCGCTGAGCCGGCGGCCCCCGGGGCGGCCCCCTCCCTGGTGGAGCAGCAGCAGATGATCGAGGAGCTCAACAAGCAGATCGAGGAGCAGAAGAGGCAGGTGGCGGAGCAGGAGGCAGCGCTGCGGCAGCAGAGGGCGGCCGTGGGCGTCTCCATGGCGCACTTCTCCGTGGCCGACGCACTCATGTCGCCGCCCCCAAAGGCCTCCCTGCCTCAGGCCGAGCTGTTCCCGCAAGAGCAGCCGCCCGCGGGCCGCCCGGCCACGCTCCCCGGTGCCCCTCCCGCGGCAGGCCCCGGCTGCGACCCGCGGCAGAGTCGGGACCCGCGGCAGGCCCGGCGGCTGGCCGCGGAGCAGTGCGAGAGCGAAGCCGGCTCCAGGCCCCCCGCAGCCCGGGAGGACGGCGCGGAGGCTGCCTTGCCCGCCAAGCCAGATGGCCCCAAGCACGAGCCCTCCGCGAGCCCGGTGGTGCCGCCTGCGGAGGGCGGCCCTCCGTCGGCGGGCTCGGGCAGCGCGCCCAGACCTGCCCGCAGGGTGCTGCTGCCCACGCCCCCCAGCTCCGCCTTCCAGCCGGGCTTCCCTCTGCCGAGCGACGCGCCGAGTTTTCCCTCCCCGGGAGCGAGGGACCCTTTCTCAGCTCCAGTGTGTGCCGCTCAGGAAAAGTACGAGGATCCGAGAAATGCTCAGTTTGCTGAAAAAGGTGACCCCCCTGCGGTTGAAGCCGAAGGAGACAGACCCGGTGAGGGGGCCGCCACGTTCCCCTCAGCTGGACAGAGAGGAGGGGCCCCTCTGCCCCCAACTCAGGGCCAGCGTGAGCCAGCGCCACGCACGTTTGGGACAGCGGGGCTTCATGGCCCCAGTTTCTCAGGACCAAGGGGGCCAGCCCCTCCGTTTTCTGAAGAGAATATTGTTTCTAATAGCGATGGGCCGCGAGGGCCTCCCCCGGCCAGATTCGGGGCCCAAAAGGGGCCCATCCCTTCCTTGTTCTCAGGGCCACATGGGCCCCCTCCCTATGGGGACAGCAGGGGCCCCTCCCCTTCCCACCTTGGGGGACCCAGAGGATCAGCACCACCCCAGTTTGAGGAGCGAAAGGACCCCCACGGGGAGAAGAGAGAATTCCAGGACAGCCCGTACGATGAGCTGGCCGGCCCTGCCCCTCAGTTTGAAGGAGCAGAACAATCCCAGTTTGTGGGAGGTCGAGGCGCGGCGTTCCAGTTTGGAGGCCAGAGAAGGCCTCTGCTGTCACAGTTTAAAGGACCCCGAGGGGGTCCTCCTCCCTCTCAGTTTGGCGGTCAGCGGGGGCCTCCCCCCGGCCACTTTGTGGGCCCGAGGGGGCCGCATCCCAATCAGTTTGAAGGACCCAGAGGCCAAGCGCCAAATTTCATGCCAGGACCCAGGGGGGTTCAGCCTCAGCCATTCGAGGAGCAGAGGGTGAGCTCACCCCCGAGGTTTGCCAACCCCCGCGCGCCCGCACCCCTCCCGTTCGGCGGACCGAGGGGGTCTGTGCCCTTTCCCGAGAAGAGCGAGCCCGCGCCCCCCCGCTTCCACTTCCAGGGCCCGCCGGCGCCGGGGCTGAAGGCAGCCCCCCGGCCGCTGCTGGAGCTGCCCAGTCACCCGCCGCCACACAGGCCCGAGCGCTGGGACGAGGCGCCCGCGCAGGGCCCTGAGCCCGAGTTCCGAGAGGCCAAGGGCCACGACTACAGGAGCCCGGCCTTCGAAGGGCGGTCGAGGGAGCGGTTCGAAGCGGGGCCCAAAGAAAAGCCTCTGGACGAGCCGGAAGCCGCGCCCGAGAGCCGGCCCGGCCGGGCCCTGGACGAGCGCCGGCGAGAGCGAGGGCGGCGCTGGAGCCGGGAGCGGGACTGGGAAAGGGGCCACGAGCGCGGCCGGCACCGCGACAAGGACGCCGGCCGCGAGTGGGACCGGAGCCGGGAGCGCGGCGCGGACCGGGAGCGGGGGCGGGATCCGGAGCGGGCGTCCGAGTGGGGCCGGAGCCGCGAGCGCAGCCGCAACCGGGAGCGGGAGCGCCGGCGGGAGCGGGAGCGGGAGCGCTCTCGCAGCAGGGAGCGCGGCCGGGACGGGACCCGCGAGCACGGCCGGGAGCGCAAGGACCGCAGCAAGAGCAAGGAGGGCGCCCGGGACCCGAGAGCGGACGCCCCGCGGGCCGCCACCCCCGCGGGGCAGAACTAGCGGCCGGCGCGCCTCCCCGCAGCGCCCTCGGGGAGAGCCGGCCTGGGACGCAGAGTAGAACCCCCTGCGCTTCGAAGGGACTGCGGCTTTGCGTACAGTGGTTTCTTACAAAATTCCACATCTTACAACTCAGATGCTTTTTAAAATCTAAGAACTCGGTATTTCCATTTAAAACTGCTGGAATGGGAATGTGTCTACAGAAGCATATTGCTTTCTCGGATTATAGAGTTATCTTTTCCAATAACTTGATTATAGTACATTTTAAGGGACTTTCCGTGGACCTTGGAGCCATAGCTGTACCGAGATCTGCTCTGAACAGATCCGGGTCTGTTTCTGAAAGCTGCTGTCACAGGCCGGCTGGCACCGAAGCCGAAGCCGGGAGAAGGCCTTCTGCTCCTCCCGCGGTGTGCGGAAAGACAGAGCTTTACAAATGCGTTTTTCTTTTGTCACGAGGAAATTTGAATTACAAATTTCAACCAGGAAACAAAACATTTCTTAGTTTTGCTGGTTTTGTAGATCACCTTATACATTTTTTTTCTCAAAGACAGGATTAAAAGCAACATCTGTCCAAGTAGAAACTGTTGCATTTTTTAAATAGCAATTTATTGAAAAAGGTGTAACCTTTACCAGCCTAAAAAAGGTGAGAAAAGAAGCCAATTAAGTGTTCTTTAAAACGGGGGTGGGGGTGGGGGTTGACTTTGATTTGCATAATCAGGAGCATTTTTGTTTGTGAGGCGACATCCCCACAGCCCTTCCTGTGGCCCAGGGAAAGTGCGCCCGCCCCAGGCTGCTGCCCTGTCCGTGATGCGCTGTAAAGTCTGTCCTTGAGAGTGGGACGGTGTTTGTGTGACGTCTGAGACGGAGGACGGTGACGTGCTGTCGCTCCACGACGGCAGAGAAGCTGCTCCTTGTCGCGCATCGTCCAGTCCTTCCGAAGGGGAAAGCAGAGACACCCTTGCTAATTTATTTGACTGTACAAATAAATACACTTTGATAATTTTTTTATATTTTCATAAACTTACTTTTGCAACTGTAACATTAGAGAATTTCATTCATTCTTTGGAGTCTCCTCCATTGTACGTCACTACGGATTTTTCACTTTCTAGCACAAACGTTCAAATGGTAAGAACGACACGGAGAACTTGGTGACTCGTGTGACCGGTCCCAGACCCCGTGTCAGTATGTTAAATTGCATTGAAGCGGCGTCAAGCTCCAACATCTATACGATGTGAAGGGTTTTTTACATGTAAAAGAAATTTTTCTAATTTAAATACACAAATGTAAAAATCAAGTGTGTTTCTTTAGGTTTACTTGATAGAAATTTCTGTAAATTGTATTTTATATTGCAAAGTGTGATATCACTGTACATTAAAACATGCAGCTCCGTAGGTTTGTTACTCGAGGTAGAATAAACGTCTACAGAAGGTTTTCTGTCCCTTGTGTGCTCTCACTCTTCCCCGCTGGGACTTGGGCTAGACCCGTGCGGGGGACACGACCATGTGTCCTCAGGCAGCAGACAAGCTCCGGCCTTGAGCCGGGTGACCCTGCAGCTCTGTCTGCTCAGCGTGTGGCTGGACGTGCCCAGTGCTGCTCAGGGAGCACGTGGCGAGGTGGCGTGCGTGGCGGTGGCGGGGCCAGCAGGCTGACGAGGACCCTTCAGGGCTCCGGGAACCTGCCCGCAGCCGCGGCGGGAGCAGAGGTGAAGGCAGCAAGTCACGCTACCCGTAGCTGCCCTCAGTCCGGTGACGCCTTGCCCGAACTTCCCTTTCTCAACTTGAGCCCCCCCCTACTCTGCTGTGGGCAGAAGCGAGGACATCTTTTCCGGCAGGACAGGCTCCCGTCCCAGCAGAGCTCACAACCAACTCCGGGGGCAGAGGGGCAGCCCACAAAAGTCCCTGGAACCTGCTGTGGAGCCTGAGGGGCCAGCCCTGACCACGTGGAGGGCCGCTCTCCAGAGAGCTGCTGGCCACCCAGACCCTACAGGTCGGAAGACCCAGCTCTGCAGGACAGACGCTGAGGAGTGCCGAGCACGGCGCCATGAGCCATCAGGCCAGCGGGCTGCCGCCAGAGGGGTCTCCCCGAAATGTCAGAAAACTGGGTCCCATTCTAAAATCCTCAGTCCATCGTCTACTCAGACGCTTGGTCTCGTGTGTGTTCACCCCAAAGCCCGTCTTCCAGAGGCTCCATGCAGCACCAGGCGGCGCCGTCCTCACCTTGCCAGCGGTCGCCCCATCAGCTCTCCCACCTGCGACCGCGTGCAGCCAGTGTCACCCACAGGCCGGGACCCCCGAGGCGTGTGTGGCTCTCCAGAAGCCCAACTAGCGAGGGGTCCTGCTTGAGGATGTGTCCCTGGGACCCGAAAGCCACAGTGTCACCTGGGGAGGGGTGCCACCAGGCTGTGGCCCGTAGTCCTGGTGCTGTGCCGGCTGGGCTGCTCGGTGCAGAGGCAGCTGTAAGGGGGTATGAAAGGAGCATGTTCCCCAGAGCGCTGGGAGGGGCTGGGCCTCCACGGGGACAACACTGAAGAGGCTGGGCACCCTCCCCAGCTCCACCCCCCACCCCACTAGTCCAGGGACCTGCCTAGAGGCAGTGCTGGGTAGGGGGTGAGGCCCGCAGGGACTGCTCTTGAAGGGGCCCTGAGCGAGGGGCCAGACAAGCACAGGCCGCTATGGACAAGCCCACCTGAGGGCCTTGGAGGGGAAGGAGGGAAGGGGGACCTCCGCCCCCGGGCTGCTGGGTCTCCCTGTGAGGCCTGTGGTTTGCGCTTACCATAGGACCCTGGTGGGGGGGGGAGCACTGAGAGGCCCTGTGACTTGAAACCCAGCAGTAACTGTTGATGACATTTGTCGGTTTCCTTGAATCTTCTTCCCCTGTTTTTCTTTCACAAAATTGGGATTCTGTAATTTTTTTTTTTTACGATTCTATTTATTTGACCGACAGAGATCACAAGCAGGCAGAGAGGCAGGCGGGTGGGGGTGGGGGTGGGGAGGAAGCAGGCTCCCTGCTGAGCAGAGAGCCGGACTTGGGGCTCGATCCCAGGACCCTGAGATCATGACCCGAGCCGAAGGCAGAGGCTTTAACCCTCTGCGCCACCCAGACACCCCTCAAAGTAGGGTATTAAGTAAACCAAGATACACGGCCGCGGTGGGGAGATGCGGCCATCCAGAAACCAGCGCTCCTGGCGGACTCTCTGGCCCTTTCTCTGCCGATGCCGACAGCTGCACCGCCAGGGAAAACACTTAGGAAACGCCCGAGCAACAGAGATGTTAAACTGAGCTTTGTCTGCGTGCCTCACGCAAACCCAGAGGCAGGCAGTCGCAAGGGGCAGAGGGGCCTCGGGGTCCCGGACAGCCGTCCTCGTCGCCGCGAGAAGGCTGCTGGGCCGGCATCACCTCCTCCCCGCAGAGCCTCGCACGGCCTCACCCGCCCGCGCTGCTGGTCCCGCGTGGTCGGCCGCGCGCACTGCCCCACGGCCGGCCCTAGGGCGACGCCACGGGTGGCACACAGCGGGTGAGCACGCAGGGGCTGAGCCACCACGGACACAGCGTGGGTCAGCGCGGCGGGCCGGGCCCGGCACAAGCGCGCGCCGCCGCAGGAAGCGCATCCAGAGCCACCAGGACACCCGCGCTAAGACTGGCCGGTTTCCGACCAGGGACGTCTCCGGCTAAACGCCAGCCCCGGCGCGGCCCCGGCTCCGCCCCAGCGAGAACCCCCAACCCGAGCACTGACCTCAGCACGGCCCCCAGCTGGGCCCGGAGCGCGGCAGCTCCCCGACCACCGCCCCAGCCCCGCCCCAGCCCCGCCCCCAACCCCGCCCGCAGCTCGCCCCAGCCCCGCCCTCAGGACGACCCCAGCACGGACCCCAGCACCGCCCCCAGCACCGCCCCCAACCCCGCCTCCAGCTCGCCCCCCAGCCCCGCCCTTAGGACGACCCCAGCACCGCCCCCAGCACCCCCTGAAGGCTCTCCCCCACTCCTTAAACCACGTTTCCAGGGCTCCTGGGTGGCTCAGTGGGTTAAGCCTTTGCCTTTGCCTTTGGCTTAGGTCCTGGTCTCAGGGTCCTAGATTGAACCCCGCATCGGGCTCTCTGCTCAGCAGGGAACGTGCTTCCCCTGTGCCTCTCTGTCTGCTTGTGATCTCTCTGTCAAATAGATAAACAAGATTTTTAAAAAATAATAAATAAATAAATAAACCATATTTTCTAAACTAGGACAATGGCAAAATCACGCCCCCCACCTAACCGGATGCAGCCATCCTGAAAACGGGGCAATCTCAGGAGAAGACAGTCTCTCCCAAAACAAGCAGGGACAAGGTCAGCCACAGCTGCTGTGGTCCGACCACAAGGCCTTCTTCACCACCCAGTCTGTGCTCCCGGCTGGGACTCCCTGCCTGGTGGGACCCCGAGGACTTGCAAAGCCTGAATTCGCTCCTTGTACTTTTGCACCGACTTCAATCACAGGACTTGGGGTACCTGGAGGTGCCCTGGGAATCCTCCGGCAGACCCTCTGCCCCTTGACAGGCAGGCCCAATCAGCCTGGCCCATACAGTATCCCTTCTTTGCCCCTTGACTCACTGGCACAAAGGGTCCCACGGGGCCAGGTGGCCGCCCCCGCCGACAGCCCAGTGAGACCGTCACTGCGTCCTCTGGACGAGGCTCTCTTCCACTTGAACTGAGCCTTCTAGAACCAGACGCTGCAGGAACTGGCAGCAGAGATCCAGCTCGTGGATCAGGAGAGGGACAGAGAGAGGAGCCACCCCATTTCCAGCTCTCGGTTCCCAGATCCGTGAGTCCTGGCTGTGCAGGAGCGAGACAAGCTGATTGCTGACCTCTAGCATGCACTGTGCCCCGGAAGCGCCACCCAGACCTGCAGATGCGGCCACCAAGCCCGCGCGGTGATGGAGTCTGCAAAAGGCCAAACGACCAAAATCCAGAACGCGGACCCGAAAGGCTGGTGAGGGTGTGGGGCCTCAGGCACCCTTATCCACTGCCAGTGGGAGCACGACCTGGGGCAGCCAACTTGGAAGACGGTTTGCTGGTTCCTTACAAAAGGCTTAGAATGCGATCTGCAGCCACTCCCGCTGGTGTGTATCCCAGGAAGCAGAAAACTCTTCTCCACACAAACACCTGCACGTGGACGTTTGGCAGCTTTATTCGTAACTGCCAAAACTCAGAAGCAACCAAGACGTCCTTCAGTAGGTGACAGACAGACACTCTGTGGGCCATCCAGACCACGGAATACTATACAGGGCTAAAAAGAAATGAGCCGGGGCGCCTGGGTGGCTCAGTGGGTTAAGTCGCTGCCTTCCGCTCAGGTCATGATCTCAGGGTCCTGGGATTGAGCCCCGCATCGGGCTCTCTGCTCAGCAGGGAGCCTGCTTCCCCTCTCTCTCTGCCTGCCTCTCTGCCTACTTGTGATCTCTCTCTGTCAAATAAATAAATAAAATCTTAAAAAAAAAAAAAAAAAAGAAATGAGCCGTCAGAGCCCGAGAAGACATGGAAGAATTTTAACTGCATCTAACAAAGTGAAAGAAGCCAATCAGAAAAGGGCTCCACACGGGGTGATATAGGCAACACTGTGGAAAAACAAATATCAGGGGCTTCCGGGGGAAAAGTAGGGAGGGATGAGCAGGCAGAACACTGAGGAGTTTTAAGGAAAATACTCAGTCTGACATCCAACATACATGTTCAAAACATGTGTTTTGTTGAAATTTATACCTAAGCATATTTTTGAGTAATGGTTAGTGGTATTGTGTTTTAACCAATGTGCACATGTCCATTGCTAGGGTGTAAGATACAGTGATTTGTTTTAAGATTTTATTTATTTATTTGAGAGAGAATGAAAGAGAACAATCACAGAGGGAGAGGGAGAAGCAGACTCTTTGCTAAGGGGAAAGCCTGATGCGGGGCTCGATCCTAGGATCCTGGGACCATGACGGCATCGGAAGGCAGACGTCCAACCGACTGAGCCGCCCAAGTGCCCAGGAGACATTGATATCTGAATGCTTTCTTCTATTCTGTGACCATGGTGAGGTCAGGGTTTTTCGGGCGTTTTTGACATAGATCGTCAGGTTTTCTGCAAGGAAAGACAGCTGTACTTCTCTCTCAACCTGGTGCCTTCTCTTCCGCGTGCTTTCTTGGACAGAGTGGAGCTTCCTGTACAATAGTGAGCAGCACTAGTGACGGGCGACGTCCTTGCCTTCTTCTGAACCTCAGGGAAAGCAGTCAGTGTCGTACTGGAAAGTGTGAAGCTGGCTCGAGGTATTTCATAGATACCCTGTGTCAGGTTGAGGACATTCCCTTCTATTTTTCATAGTTTTTATAGGGATCTTAGATTCGTCAAACACTTCCCCCCGCCTTGGTCTGTTAATAGAATAAACGATGTTGGGTTGATTTTCAAACGTAAACAACACTCGTGTCACTGGAGTAAGTTCTACCTGGTCAAGACGTTTTATCCTTTTTCAAAAATGTCATTGGATTCCATTCGCAAAGACTCTACGAGGAGTTTTTCCATGTTGGTTCACGTCAGATGGTGCCCTGCGGTCTTCGATTCCGTGGTATCTTGGTGGTTTTGACATCAAGTCACGCTGGTTTCACAAAATGCGCGTTTGTGTAACAGTTTCACGTCCAACACTTGCCCTCCTGACACACGGCTCCCACGGATGGTGAGCTGTGGGCCCCGGGGACCTAAACGGACTTCAGGACCCACGATGGGTCTTCCTAGATAAGGACCATGTGAGCCGCGCCGCCCTCCTGTCCTTGTCCTCAGAGTCCCTCTCGAGAGTTCCATCCTGTCGCAGGCGTGGGGCAGGGCCCTGCTCACAGCAGCGGGGGCGGGAGACTCCCTCACGCCCTGCACACTAGGCCCTGGCCTCCTCGGGGCTCTGGGCTCCTCGGGGCTGCCTCTGAGGGCCGGGCAGACCCCCGGGCGGCGCGTGTCGGTGTCCCGCCCCGCTGTCCCGGGAGCGCGCCCCGCAGCGAAGCCAGGTCGTCGCAGCTCCGTGCACGCGCCGCGCACGCCCGCGGCCTGCAGGACGCCGAGCGCGAACCGGGCACGCACCGGCGGGCCGGCTCTTCGCCTGCGGGGCGCGGACACCGCGGCGGACACGCCTGCAGCTGTGGGACGTCGGACCTCCACGGTGCTCCGCGCTTTCGCCCTTGGAGTCGGGGTCCTCGGACCCGCTGCGCCCGCACCGGATCGGGGCTCCAGGTCCCGCGCGCCCGAAGCAGACTCGGCTCCGGGCCCGATCCCGGCGATTCGGCGCGCGCCACGGCCCGGCCCCGAGGCTCCCCCACGCGCGCGGCGGCTCCGGCAGTTCGCGCCGGCGGGCTCCTCCGTCGGGCCGGCTGCGCAGAGCGTCGGGGCCGCGACACGGGGGAAGCGAGTGAGAACCGCGGCGGGCCCGACCTCGCCCCTGCCCCGAGAACGGACGCGGCGGCGCAGCGCCGCACGCTCGGGCACACGGGCGCGGTCCGGCCGGGGCGCGGGTCACCGGGTGCACGCGGCGGGCGGCTCCCCTGGGAACCGCTACCGCGCACGCGCCCGCCGGCCCCGCCCCTGACCTGCGCGCGCAGCCTGCCGCCCCGGCGGGCGCCCCCGCCCCCACCCCCAGCTGTCCGCACGCACGCACGCACACGCACACTTCCCGCAGCCGCCCGCAGACACACACACCTGCGCGCGCAGCTCCGGGGCCGACCGCCGTCGGAGGCGGGGCGGCCGCGGCGCGCCGGCGGCCGGGCGGTTGGCGGGGGCGGGCCGGGGGCGGGGCCGCGGGGTAGGGGGTGGGGTTTCCGTTGCGGGGCGGGGCGGCGCAGGCGCGCTGCGGGCCCAGCGGTTTCCCGCCCCCCAACGTCGCCCGGCGAGGCCGCGCCGCCCCGGTGCCCGCCGGCCCCCCGCCGCGCGCGCGCCCCGCCGTTGGCTCCGGCATGTCGGGCCCCGGGCCGCGGGAGCCGCCGCAGGCGGGCGGGCCGGCGGGCCCCGAGGGCGCGGACGCGGCGCCGGGCGAGGCGGGGCTGAGCTTCACGACCACCGACCTGAGCCTGGTGGAGATGACGGAGGTGGAGTACACGCAGCTGCAGCACATCCTCTACTCGCACATGGAGGCGGCGGCGGCCGACGGCGACCTCGACGCGCGCCTCAGCTCGGCCTTCCTGGCGGCCGCGGCGCCGGGCGCGGCGGCGGCGGGCGGCTTCGCGGCGGCGGCGGCGGGGGGCGCGGCGGCGGCGGCGGCAGCGGCGGCGGCGGCGGCGGCGGCGGCGGGGGGCGCGGCGCCCGTGTACCCGGTGCTGTGCCCGCCCGCGCTGGCCGACGGCGGCTTCGCGGGCGCGGCGCCCTGCCTGGGCCACGTCGACTTCCAGGAGCTGCGCATGATGCTGCTGAGCGAGGCGGGCGCCCCCCCCGCCGCCAACGCCGCCGCCGCCGCCGCCGCGCCCCCCGCCCCCGCCGAGAAGACGCCGGGCGCCGACGGCCCCGGGGCGGGCGCGCCGCGGCCCAAGGCGCCCGACGGCGGCGGCAAGGAGAACGCGGAGGGCGCGCCCGAGGCGCGGGCCAAGTCGGCCGTGCGCGTCCGCCTGGAGGACCGCTTCAACAGCCTCCCCGCCGAGCCGCCGGCCGCCCCGCGCGGCGCCGAGCCCCCCGAGCCCGGCGTGGCGCTCAACAAGTGGGTGTCCCTCCCCGCCGCCCTCCCGGGAGGCCGGGCGGGGGCGGGGCGCGGGCCCGCGGGCTGCACACGGCGAGGCCCCGTGGAGCGGCCGCCCGCCCGGCTGGGCCCGGGCTGGACGGGGTGACCCGGGAGCAGAGGCCGCCCGCCGCGCCGCAGCCTGGGTCTCCCCGCGGACGAGGCCGGGGCGGGTCTGGGTGTAGGTGGAGTCTCCGCGCCAGAGCGCCGGCAGGGCGGCCTCCTCCGGCCGGGTCTCCGCGGGGAGCACACGCGCTTGGGTCCGGGGCCCACCGGAAAGGTGGGCGCTCTGGGCAGGGGCCGGCCGCCCGTGCTGAGCGAGTGCGCAGCGCAGACCCCGCCGCCGCGCGTGCCAGCGTGCGCTGTGCGCCCCGCGTCTGCACCTGCGGGCCGGCGCCCCTTGCACCAGGTCTTCCACCCAAATGTCAGGAGAGGCCTGCCCCCCCCACCGCGACTCAGCTTAGGGGTGACTCCACACACGGGGCAGACTTGGTGGCAGGGAAGTGTCCCGATGACAGAACGCAGCTCCAGTCCCCCCACCAGGAAGCCAGCCCCTCCCTCGCGGCTCCCCTACTGAAGAGGAACTGCGCAGGGGTGGGGGGGTGGTCCTGGGCTTTCTGTCCCTCCCCACCCTGGGATTTTCCCCATTTTGTCCCTAGTCGCCAGATTTTGGAGAATGGCCAGAAAAAGAACAAGAGAGATTGGTCTCAGGTGACATCCAGCACCCTGGTCCTTCCAGGAAGAAGCTTGAGCTTGGCCACTGCCACGCCGCTTGAGCCTGGCTCTGTAGAGGTTTCCACGAGGAGGGGTGCTCATCCTGGCAGATGCCGGCTGTCTAGACGGCCTGCCGCTAGCTGGGAGAGCGTGCTGGGGGTCACAGCCTTTGGCCGCTTTCCTGCCCCATGGTCTTCACGCATCTCCGCGTCTCCTTTGTCTTGGCAGTTTGGTCACTCTTATCCGACATCCTTCCGAGTTCATGAACGTCCCTCTTCATCAGCAACAAAACAAATGCACAACGTTGGTAAAAAACAAAACCGCGGCGGCCGCCACCGCTTTGCAGTTTACATGCCCTCTGTTCACGGCGAACACTTGCCCTGGCTCGGGGGGCTCGAGCCTCTCACAGACGCAGGTAAGGGAGAGACTCGCCAGGGCTGCTCTTCTGTACCAGGTGGATTTTATTTTCACTAGGCCTGAAGGATTTTTCTTTCATTGAGCTTAATAGTCTTTAAAATCAAGGCCGTTCATGCGGTTTGGGAACATGTTAAAGTCCTGGATGTACGCAAAGTTCCTCAAATTCTACCGTCTTTGCCGTGGCTTCGGTTGGAGGGCATTTGGTTTGCGTGTGCGCTGGTAAACTTGCTGTCGCCTCATTTTTTCCAGGGTTCTGGGAACCCGTGTTCTGTACTCGAAGCTGCCAAGCATCAGGACATTGGATTGCCTCGAGCATTCTCTTTCTGTTACCAGCAGGAAATTGAATCCACTAAACAGACTTTGGGCAGTAGAAACAAAGCCTTGCCTGAGCAGGTTTGGATTAAAGTAGGAGGTAAGCCATAAAGCAGAGGGAGCCCCGTCCTGCTGGCCTCTTGGCCGAGGGTGGGGACGGCAAGACACCGAGTATAAACACGAAGTTGTCTTTTCTTTTTTAAAGATTTATCCTTATATTTGAGTGAGAGAGAGGGAGGGACCAAGCGCACGAGCAGGCTGAGAGGCAAGGGGAGAGAGAATCTCAGGCAGACCCCTGTTGAGCACAGAACCCGTGGCGGGGCTCGATCGCACGACCTGAGCCAAAATCGGGAGTCGGCCGCCAAACCGACTGAGCCACCCCGCGCCCCTCACGCGTCATATTTATGCTTTGGACGGAGTCGTTGAGTTTGAGGGCTGCTTTTCCTCACTGGTGATCTCCATAAACGGAAAAATGATAGACTTGCATAAATTCCGTTTCCTTCAAGTTGCTGAAAGCACTTAATAGTTGTGCTTTTGTTTTTTTGTTTCTTATTTTATATTTCGTGAGTGGGACAGGAGTCTGAAACCTGCTAAAAGCTTTAGGAGACAAGTCTACAGATGGGCAAAGGTTTCAGTTGGGAGCAAGAGGCCATAAGATGATTCAGAAAGTTTTAGAAAGAAACTGCTGAAGGCAGCTTGAACTTTGTTCACCTGGAGAGTGAGCTCTCAGCCCCTTTCTCCCTGCCAACAAAGTATTTTTCGACTTAACTTCCCGAGCTGATGGGGGCGGGGCGGGGGTGGAATGCTGCCTCCTCCCGGCAGTCGGGCGGGCGTTCTCCCTGTTCGGACTTTTTATGCAGAAGTAGGAGCTTCCATTTGCAGAGTGAAGGGTTGTTGGTGGCACAAACCACATACTAACTTCTTTGCTTCAGGAACAAGATAGTCCCAGCGCTGTGAACTCCCCGCCGTGTCTTCCTCGCAGGTCCCGATGTGAACGCTGTATGGAGGGACCCTTTGGCCACAGAGACTTAGGTTTCATTTGGCGTCTCGGGAATGCCTGTCACCGCACACAGGGGTTAGGTGCCGGCTGGCCTCGATGCGGTGGGGCTTGCTGTGTTCCCCTGGCACACATAAGAGCTGTGACGTGATTCCTCCTCCCAGGGGCGGAGTCGCTGGTCAACTGGGGGCACCCTGAGCCCTAGGGCACACAGGTCTTGTCCTCTTCTGAGCATGGGAGGTAGAGCACCTGCTGTCCCGCTAGAGGGACTGTATAAAAGAAAATCCTGGGGAGAAAATTTGTTTTTTCCATTCTGAACATCAGAAAAGTCAAACAACCTCTTGGTTTCCCTGTTCACAGACAGCAGCTAACACCTGTTGATAAATGAGGGGCTTCGGACAAGGTTCTGTGGATCACACGCTGCTCGGGGTGTTTTAATGTAGTTACAGATTTATGTTCAGTTTTGTGCTTTGGAGCTTGGAGCTTTGCGCGAACATCTTGTACCGGTTACCGTAGTGGGTCCGGCTCTTCCCGCTCAGTTCTGGGCGTCCTAAGCCCACTTGTGTGTCGTTCAGGTTTGAAAAATGCCACAAAATACATTCAGCATTAATGGGGACAAGTTAAGTAAAATAAAAAATTAAATGCCACTCTTTCCTTGTTTTGCAAAGAAGAAGCGCTATGTAAGCAAGCCGTAAGTAAGAGGAACCGGAGTAGAGCGCGCCAGCTGGACGCAGGTGGAGAACGAAGAGCCCTTGGAGAGATTCAGAACGTGGGCGAAGGCTCAACCTCCACGCAGGGCGCTTGGCCTCCCGCCGAGTCCTCGCAGGCAAACCTCGGGGAGCAGACCCAGAGCGGGCCCCAGGGAGGAAGGTCGCAGCGTAGGGAGAGGCACAACCGCATGGAAAGAGATAGAAGGTAACGCGTGTGCTTGCTTGTCGACACGCAGGCTTACTGCAGCTCCTGGCGACGTTGGGCAGCTTACTCCTGAAACAGTCGTTCAGTTCTTTCTAAACGTGTTCCCAGTGGAGACGAGCTGGCCGAGGAGATGCTGACTTGGTTCAGCTCGGTGGGCCGGGGTCCCCAGGGTCACCCCAGGTTTGATGATTCACTGGGAAGACTTAGAGCTGTGACCGATCGCAGAGAAAGGACGCAGCAAATTTAGCCAAGGTGCCTGGGGAGAAGTCCGGGAGCCAGACGCGAGCTCTTGGGTGTCGCCTCCGGACGCGCTCTGCTCCCTCGGCCCCTGGTCCTGAGGCCCGCGAGCTTCCCAGCGGGGAACGCTCGTGAGAGACTCGGTGCCCCAGGGTTTTATTGGCAGAGCGGGTCACGGGCACATTCCCTCCCTGGTGAGCCCCAGAAGGAGAGCCGGCGCTCAGCATGAACCGTATTGTTTGTACCAACATTTTAGGCACAGTTAGGCACCTCGCTAGTGGTGCCGGGAACCCTCCCGAGGCTGCGGTTCCCAGCAGCCGCCCGGCGCCGGCCGTGGGAGCGGGCCTCGGGAGATCGCTGCGCTGCACACCGGGGCACCCAGCTTTGCCTGTTTCTTTTAAGAATGTTGGGGAGGGAGGGGGTTAAAACTGTTTTTAGGTCATTTTATCTGCAGATTTTATTTAGAATTTTATTTAGATTTTACGTAGAACCAAAAGGTGGTTAATTTCTCTGTATTGCAGCTGGGTTTTTACTCGATGTTTCCGTAACATAATTAAGGTAGTTAACATAGTCATTGACGGGGAGTTCGCCCCAGTCTCCTTTCCGCAGCACGGGGCGAGGCAGGTATGCGGCTCCGGCTCCGGCTCCGGCGCTGACCTGAGGCAGTTTATTTCTTTTTAAGGGACATGTTACAGCTAGCTAGCCCGCCCGTGGTCCTTCTTAGACCTGCACACACGCACGCACGCACACGGGCACGTGCACACGGACACGCGCACACGCTCTATCAACCTGAAGGACGGCTGTGAGCTCCAAAGGGCTGCTTTCCCACCCTGACGTTTCGTCAGCGTTTCCTGGGTACCTGCCGTGGGAGGACCCTTCCCCGTGGGCGGGCAGCCTGCCGTCCCCTCGGGCACCACGCTGCCGGTTTGCTCCCTCTCACCTCCGTGCCTCGTCGGTGACATTGATCTGTCCCCTGCACGGACTGGAGATAAGCGTCTGCTGTTGTTTGCCTGACGAGATCCCTGCGTCCGCTCCCACGTGTGTACGTGGGAAGGTGGGCAGCAAGGGTTGCGCTCCGTCTGCTGCCCTGTGTCCGCGCGACGCCGAGTGTCCTCTGTGAGCGTTAATGTGGTCTGATTGTAAGGCCCGGTTGTGATTTAAGTTCTTTCTAAAATTCCCTCTAAAAAGACTGGGTTTCGGGGTCTTAGCAGGTGGGCGGTCCGTGGTCCTTCTGTGAGCCAGGGCCCCTTGGCGGTCAAAGCTGTGACGTGGCTGCGGATGAGGCCCTTGGAGAGGGAGGCACTTGGAGAGCAGAGTCGTGACTCTGAGTAAGGAACGATCTACCCAGGGAAAGAGCACACGCAATTTTGCTTCCCGTTTGGAGGGTTTGGCTCTGTCCTTGGTCTAGAGACTTGAACCTGGCCCTTGCTCCTGGCCCACGAGCAGGGCCGTCCCAGCGGAGTGCAGCCGAGTGCCAGGGGCCAGGCCAGGAGCAGTGGCCTGGCGCCTGCTTCTCGGCGTGATTACTTTGGATTTTGCCTGTAGGCGCAGGATCCGCATTTGCTGTGACGAGTTGAATCTTTTAGTCCCGTTCTGCAACGCGGAGACGGACAAGGCGACCACCCTGCAGTGGACCACGGCGTTCCTGAAGTACATTCAGGAAAGACACGGAGACGCTCTCAAAAAGGTCAGTAATGAGGGCGGGTGCAGTCTCAGAATGTTATAACCTACAAGTGATTTTTTGGTCCATTTTTCCCTAAGATACCCCCGACGGTCCGACGGTCCGAGGGTCCTTTGTTTCCTGGAATCCGTGTTGGATACTGAGTTCGCTTTGAACAAAAGCTCGTTAGTGTTGTAGCGTGTCACTTACGGACTGATGGTCCCAGCCTGGGTCGGTTCGCTGACCTGCGGCGTCTGCGTGACGGTCCGTGCTGTGGGCAGCGGACCGGATGGGGCTCGCCCCGGTTTCAGGCACCCGTTTCCCTATGACAGCTTCGCGAAGGGTTGAAGTGAGACGAGTTAGGCAGGAAGAGAGAGGCAGATAGCGTTCAACAGTCTGGAACCCACATGCATTCAGAAGGCGCGCAAGAGATTTTCTTCCATGGGCTGGGTGACCGGGGACAACATGGGGGCCCTGGGGCCCGAGCACCTGGACCTTGAGTGCAGCCAGAACCGCCTTGACCCTGTCTGTTTGGTCCCAGGGGCAATTCCAGCGAGCGAGTGCGGCTCCCGGCAGGGCCGATCGCGTGGTGTGAGCGGGAGGGAGCGCAGCCGCCCCTTCCTCGGGGGTCAGGTGGGAGAACGGGGCGCTCCCGGCATTGGCTTCACTGCTATGCCCTGGGGGGCACCTTGGCTCCCGGTGCCGGCCTTAGCGTGCTGGCGGTCAGGCTGAGCGCGGCTGAGGCCCTTGGGGGGCAAGCCCTGCGCACCCCAACGCTGCTCCCTGTCCAGGCCATCATGTGGCTTCTGTGGTCGCGGCGTCCTGCAGGGACCGAGCTGAGGTTGGCGTGTCGATGCGAAGCCTTTTCCAAAGAGCCTCCTGCGTGTGGATCGCACGGGGCAGGGCCCGCGGCTGTGCTTCCGTCCCCACTCTGTCTCCGCGGGTCGCCGTGGCATCGCCCGTGTGATCGCGTCTCAGAGCGGCATTTGCGTCCCGCTCCCTCCCAGTGGCTTACGGTGACCCTGCGGCTCGCGTTTGAGGTTACGTGTTCGAGGGAGGCTGTGAATTTTAATAAAATGATGCTCTTGTGCATTTTTTGTGAAGCTTTTTTTCTCGATTCCAGCCAGTTAGCGCAGCGTGATGGTGTTCGTGGCAGGTGTAGGACAGACGGGCACGTCCGGCCGCCGCCCGGAGGTCGACAGCACAGGCGTCCCCCTTCCTGCCCGTCCCGGCCCCCGCCGCCGCCCGTGCCCGCTCTGCTGGCCGTCTGTGTGCTCTGGAGTGCGGAGTCTGTTTCTTTGTTTTTCTTAAGGGATGAGGTATTTAATTAGGTTCTTTGTAAGAATTTAGAACGCCGCTTTGTGAGGGCCAAGTCTGTCTGGGAGAAAACACCGAGCGGCGGTGGCCGTGAACAGAGCAGTGGCTTTGCGCCACGGCAGAGGCCGGGCCCGCGGCTGTCCTCCTGGCCTCGCGCGTCCGCCGCCTCCAGCTTCTCTTCTCCGTGTCGACGCTCTCGCCCTCCGGTCTCTGGGTTCTGCAGATTCCCGCGGGAGGCGTCAGCGAGGCTCCGGGGATTTTCACGCTGCGGGTTTGGGCACGGGTGGCGGTGGCGAATTTCCGATGCGATCGACCGCGGAGCTCAGCTGAGGGCCAGAGGCGCAGGCCTAAGTGGCAAAGCCGGTGCGCGCGGCTGCAGGGAACCCGCCGTCTTGCCTCCGCATCCCCTGGCGAGCCCCAGCTCGGTGGTCCCCGGGGGATGCGGGCTCACGCCTGCTCACGCGCTCGCTGGGAGGTCACCCCCGCCCCCAGCTCAGCAGCGCGCAGGCTCATCTTAGGAGAAAGACCTCGGCGCTTCGCGAGGTTTACCTGTCGGGGCCCGACCGTCCTCGTCACTGCCGGCTGCATCTGCAACAGTTGCGCGAACCTTCCGTCTCTTTCCAGGCCTGGACTCAGCTGCCAAGTGCCTCGTCCGCTCGGGCCCTCCGGAATGCGCGGTGGATGGGGAGTGCCGAGGCGGGGATGGGCTTTCGGCCGCGTCGGCGTTTCCCCTTCTGGCACTTTCACCTGCAGGTTACCTTCTCCGCCTCGCCGCCGGCTCCCGCCTTCTCGGCTTTCCCGCCCGCCGTCTTCAAGACGGGACGAGAGTCCGTTTCTTGTTTGACTTCTCTCTTTTTCCCCTTGGCTGCCGCGTTTTCTTTCTTAAATTCCACGTGGGAGAGAAACCATACGACTCTGCTCCACAGAGTTCACTCGCACGATCCCCTCCAGTTCCGACCACGTCGATGCAAAAGCCGGTCTTCGTGTCCTGACGGCGGCGCCGTGGCCCCATCTTGCCCATCCGTGCAAGGGCGTCGCGGTCCCTGGCACAGCTCGCCTACGGCGGACGTCGCTGCTCTGGGCGCTCGGTGCGCGTCTCCCTTCGCGCCACCGCGTCCGCATCTTTGGGGGAAATACCCACAGTGCGATCGCTGGGTCGCAGGCCGCTCTCTTGTGAGCTTTCCGAGGGAGCTCCGTGCTGTTGTCCGGAGTGGCCGCACCAGCCTGCGTCCCCGCCGACGGTGCGGGAGGGTCCCCCTTTCTCCGCATCCTCGCCAGCATCCATCGTTCCTGACTGGTCAGTTCCAGCCGATCCGACCGGCGCAATGATGCTCCTGATGCCGGGTGATTTGAGCAGCTTTTCATGTGTCTGTTGCCACCCGGATGCCTTCTTTGGAGAAAAGCTTTTATATTTTTGAAGATGATTTGGGGCGCCTGGGTGGGCTCAGTCGTTAAGCCTCTGCCTTCAGCTCAGGTCATGATCCAAGGTCCTGGGATCGAGCCCCTCATCGGGCTCCCTGCTCAGCGGGGAGCCTGCTTCTCCCTCTCCAGCTCCCCCTGCTTGTGGTCCCTCTCACTGTGCCTCTCTCTGTGATAAATAAACAAAATCTTTTAAAAAAACCAAAAATGGAAATGATTTAACGTTTGGCCTGGTGTACCTGTTAGCGGTGAGTTATTAATATGATTCATCTGTATGTGATGACGGCACTCAGCTCACAACGGACCTGTTAACTGTCTTTGTATGTCCTCCGAGACCAGAGATGTGAAAACTCATGTCTTATATCTCATGTATAAACATGGCTTGGGTGGGCCCGGCAGGAGCAAAACCTCCCTGCGGAGACCTGGGACCAGCGCTGTGGCCAGGCACTGTCAGGCCACGGCCCTGGTCCCAGGTCTCACTGCCGGGCGCTCCCCGTGGGCTGGTCCTGCCCTTTCCGAGTTGGGGCGTCTGTGCCCTTGTCTCTCGGCGGCCGTGGGTGTCCCGGCTTCTGGTCTTATTCTGCTCTGTTGGCTTTTGTGGGAGGGCACACGGTAGTGTTTTTTCCCGTTGTAATTTGCTTGTATGTTGTTCTGAAAGCTTACCTTCTTTATTTTTTTGTAGTTTCAATCTTTCTGACATCTTGAGTTTAAAAGCTTTTGGTCTGTTTTTCACATTTATTTATTTCGTTTTCATAAGCGAAGATGGTCTGTATAAAGAAACAGTTTCTTGAAAGTTTGCTGAGACTTTCGTTGTGACCTCTTCTGTGGTCAGTTTTTAAAACGTCTGTATTTATTTGGAAAAAGCATGTATTGTCCATTTGGTGAGCTCTGCGTTTGTTAGGTTGGGACCATTAATAGTGCCTCAGACCCTTGCTCTCGGGACACCTGGGGGGCTCAGTGGGTTAAGCCTCTGCCTTCAGCTCAGGTCATGGTCTCAGGGTTCTGGGGTCGAGCCCCGCATCGGGCTCTCTGCTCCGCGGGGAGCCTGCTTCTCCCTCTGCCCCTGGCCCTGCTTGTGTTCTCGCGCGCTCTCTCTCTTTCCCTCCCTGTCAGATAAATAAATAAAAAGTTTTTAAAAAGAATCCTTTAAAAAACAAACAAACCAGACTCTTCCCGTCCTCTGTTGTCGGGCAGACCTGCTCCCAGAGGCCCGGCCCGGTTCCCCGTGCTCAGGTTGGTCTGCGCTCACAGGGCCCGCGTCGCCCGTAGCCTTCCTGGCGCGGCTCCTGGACGTGCGGTTGGAGCCATCGCTCTCTTCTCTCTTAAGAAATTTGCTTCCCAAGGCACCTGGGTGGCTCAGTCATTCAGCGTCTGCCTTCGGCTCAGGTCCTGATGCCACGGTCCTGGGATGGAGCCGATGTCGGGCTCCCTGCTCACTGGGGAGCCTGCTTCTCCCCCTGCCCCGCTTGTGTTCCCTCTCTCGCTGTGTGTCTCTGTCATAAATAAGTAAAGTCTTTAAAAAAAAGAAAGAAATTTGCTTTTTTTAAGTTTGGTTTTACTTATATCATCTCCACACCCACCTTGGGGCTCAAGGTCAAGAGTCACACATTCTTCCTGCTGAGCCAGCCAGGTGCCCGCAGAAGCCGCTCTTTCTATCAGGCGTTCTCCTATTTACAAACCTAATGTGCCTGTCAGCTTTGTCTAGACGTCACGTCAGGGTGTTCTGACTCGTAAAACTCCTAGAAACTCCGTCATTTCACTGAAACAGATGCTGGTAGAGAGGGTCGGACAGCGGCTGCCGGCTCGCCTCTGGCCCCGGTAAGGAGGTGCCGGGGCCCCGAGGAACCCAGCCCGCACCGCGGCGCCCCACTGCTGGCAGAAGTGCGCCCAGCCGGGTGGACGCCCGGCGCTCACCTTGTCGTGTGCACGGCGTTCCCGTAGTCTCGAGTACTTTCTTTGTCAGAAGTGACGGTTTCCTTCCTTGTGACTTTTACATTACTTTTTTATTATTCTCAGAGGTAAATTCTACCTTCTCATATATGGGCAAATATTTTCATTTTGGGCTTTTGAGTGTCAGGATATACATAGGAAATTGGCTCATCTTAGACCCTCAAGCCCTTTAAAGTTCAGGAAGAAAATAGATCTGAGCAGGTATAGCCCAAGTGCGGGTGGCAGGAAGCGCACTGCGGCCACCGCTGGTGGGCCTGGTGTTATCAGTGAGGCGCGGTACTCCTGCGTCCCTTGGTGGATGTGAATCCAGGAGGAACCCGCTACAGCCCAGCGACAAAGACAACATGATTCAAAACCAGCAAAGGATTTGAGTACCTTCTTCCAAAGAAGATAAACAAATGGCCCGTAGGTCTGTGAGCAGACGCTCAACATCCGTGATCGTCCGGGAAAGGCAGATCCAAACCACGGGGCTCTGCCGCATGCGCCCAGTGGGTGTGGCTGGCACGGACAGATGGACAGACAGACAGGTGGAATAGCAGGTCTCAGAGCGGAACACTGTGCAGCTGCTGTGGAAAATGGGGTGACAATTCTCAGAAAGTCAGAATTGCCAGATGGGCTGTTGGATTTGTGGGTGGGGATCCGGGTGGACACTTGTATGGGAATGTCCACAGCCGCCTGGACGTGGAGGCCCCAAATGTCCATCAGCAGAGGAGTGGGTGAGCACAGCATGTGCACCGACAGCAGAATGTGGTTTGGCCACGGCCCGGGTGCCCCCGAGGCTGCCGCTCACGGAAGGACAGCTTTTGTGCCAACCTCTCTGTGGTCCCAATTCGTACGCAGAAAGTGGGACATGGGGTGGGTGCTGGGGGAGGGCGACAGTCCGTGTCTCATGGGGACAGAGTGTCCGTGGGGGGGATGGTGAAAAGTCGGAAACCGTACTGATCACCTGGCACCGTGAAGGTAGTGCCACTGCGTAAAACCATTTAAAGTGGCTGAAATGGGGGCGCCTGGGTGGCTCGGTGGGTTGAGGCCTCTGCCTTCGGCTCGGGTCAGGATCCCAGGGTCCTGGGATCGAGCCCCGCGTCGGGCTCTCTGCTCGGCGGGGAGCCTGCTTCCCTCTCTCTCTCTGCCTGCCTCTCTGTCTACTTGTGATCCGTCTGTCAAATAAATAAATAAAATATTTTAAAAAAATAAATAAAGTGGCTGAAATGGAAAACTTCATGTTCTGTATTTTTTTACCATAATAGAAAATCTATAAATGTAAATTTAATTTTTAAGAATGTTATGCTTTAGGGGTGTCTGGGTGGCTCAGTGGGTTAAAGCCTCTGCCTTCAGCTCAGGTCGTGATCTCAGGGTCCCGGGATCGAGCCCCGCATCTGGCTCTCTGCTCCGCGGAGAGCCTGCCTCCCCCTGTCTCTGCCTGCCTCTCTGCCTACTTGTGACCTCTGTCAAATAAATAAATAAGATCTTAAAAGAAAAAAAAAAAGAATGTTATGCTTTAAAAAAAAAATTACAGAAACGTATCCATGCGCAGACACGGGGAGAGCAGAGCACAGAGCTCCAGTGTTCCTCGGACACAAGGGCGCGATGTCAGTACCCCCGCCCTGCGGCCCACGATGGGTGGTTTAAAGCCTTCCGCAGATCTCTCGGTTTCATTCTCAAGGGCATCTCTGCACGTAGACACGTGGTTAAAAAGCCACACCGCATCCAGACGCCCCAACGGGCTTGCAGCCGTCTCTGTGCTGCCCACTCCCTTGATTCAGGATCCAGATGCCGTCCAGCCGAACATTGGTTGGTGGTGCTCGACATCGCTGAGTACACAATGGTTTCCTCCTTTCCTCCCTGTCCTTTTTTAAAAGATTTTATTTATTTATTTGACAGAGATCACAAGTAGGCAGAGAGAGAGGAGGAAGCAGGCTCCCCACTGAGCAGAGAGCCCGATGCAGGACTCGATCCCAGGACCCAGGGATCATGACCTGAGCTGAAGGCAAAGGCTTTAACCCCCTGAGCCACCCAGGCGCCCTCCCCCCGCATCCTTTTTTGACTGAAGAGATGGAACCCTCCGTGCTGTAGCCTTTCCCGCCTTGTACATTGTGCGTACCCCGGTCCTTGTTTCCCAGCGGCTGATGAGATCAGGCCCTGTGCTTGCTCTCGCCTTCTTTTGTGAGCTTGGGGCTGCCCGGTGTGCTCAGGAAACGGCCAGTCTGGCCCTGCTGTGAAGCCCGGGACTTGTCTAAGTGCCTAGAGGCAGAGAGCAGGAGCAAGGGCCGCGGTGGACAGGGCTCCGCGGGAGCCAGCTTTCAGCTTCCAGAGCTGACCCCTGATGCCGGGCCCGCCGCTGGCCTCACTCCCGCCGTGTGCGCGGGGTAGTGACGGGCCCGGTGTCTAGTGGGTGATGGAAGTTCTGCAGGGGACGGCAGTGATGCGGGACAGCCGGCCCGGCAAACGCGTGCACCCGTGAGAATGGTTAAGTAGCGTGCAGTTGACTGTGTTAGAAAACATAAGTATAGGTGTTTGTTTTTAAGTAAAGAAGCCTTTTTAATATGGGTGGGTATTACGAGAATTATTGGAAAATTAATCGTAGGTGTAAATGTGACTCTGAGAAAAACGTTAGAATCCCTGTTTTCACCCCGCACACCCCTTACAAGAGGGGACGTGAGTTTGTGGATGACACGTTTCCATCTTTTGAAGTAGTTTAGGTCATAACTTCAACCTTTGGTGTATTTTTAATTTTTTGTAATCTTATTTATTCATCTTAAGTAATGTCTACACCCAGCATGGGCCTTGAACTCACGACCCGGGATCCGAGAGCTGCCCACCACCACTCGCTGAGCCGGACGGGCGTCCCCAGCCTTGTCTGTTTTGAGATAGTTTCTGAGTCCGTAAATTCACAGCATTAATGGTTCTTTCTCAACTTCAGGAATTCGAGAGTGTGTTTTGCGGTAAGACTGGCCGAAGGCTCAAGTTGACCAGACCAGACTCCTTGGCGGCCCGTCCTGCGCAGGAGAGCCTACAGAGCAGCCCGGCCATGGACGTCAAGTGACAGGAAGGGACCGCCAGTTCCGGCAGCGGCGGCGGCTGCCCGGGGCCCCCAGCGTCCGCGCGGCCCCGGAGCCCCAGCGATCTGGCTCTGGGGGACGTGAGTCCCGCTGAGGGGCCTCCATGGGGACGTCACAGCGCGTTTTGTAGAGATGTTTGTCTAGAACGAAATCCTTAGCCTTTCGTGTCCTCTTACACCATTTGGGGATGAAGACATGTTGACAATTAGCAAGAAACTTTTCAATTATCTGCCTGATTCCATCATGTTTTCTTAACATGATAACTTCAAAAATTAACATCCTTTGTAATTTCCTTAGTCTTCCAAGGTGCACCGCTTTTTACTTACCTTATTTACATTTTAAATATGCCCACTTAGCAATTGGAACAAGTTAAATTGTTCTTAATTAGAAGTAGTTTGGAAATTTTACTCCTTTGTTTCTCCCTCCCCCTGTGCTGACTTCCGGTGACATGGGCCCGTGTTCTGTGACGCGGTCCGTGTCCAGCCTTGTCGCTGGACATTTTCCAGAGACTCCCTTTGAAGCCACTTTTGCCCGTAAAGGAGATGTTGTCACCGTGGATTCCTTCAATGCCCTCATTTTCATATTCAGAGTCATTACTTGGTGTGTAATAAACTAGTGTTTGGAACTGAGGTTTTCACACGAGTGGCTTTATTTATCACAACAGATAATAGTGGGTTTTCTCGCGGTACAGACTCACCTTCAAGAAACATTTACTCGGAGGCAGTTTGCACACGAAAGAAGCAGGTAAATCAGACCAGACCATGTGGAGGGGGTGCCGTACATGAAACCCTTTATTTGTTAGACTGGGGTCGCTTGGGTCCGTCTGCCTTCTTACTGGGATTCGCTCTCAGTCCTCACACGAGTGTGGTGCGGACAGGCGGCCGTTCCAGGCCTCCGCGTGCATGTGCCCCGTCCCCCTCTCAGGGCTGGGGTCCAGCTGGCGCACCTGGGCCTGTGTCTGAGGTGCGCGGTGACCGCTGACGGGCCGTTGTAAATGCGCTAGGGACGGCTCCGGACAACGGGTCGACGAAGGACACTCTCAGGGACTAAGTGTCCTGTCGCTGCCGTTGAGGACACGAGGGGAGGCCAGGAGGGCCGTGAGGGCCGTCTGGATGACATGTGTCGCCGCCCCCCGCCCCCAGAGCGCTGCGGCTCCTCGCGTCCTTCCGGGGCTCCCCGCTGGCGTCGGCACTGGCTTCTCGCTTCCTCTGGTTTTGTTTTAGGAACTTCTAGAACCTGACTTCTCCCCGCCGCCTCCCATCACGGCTCCTTGGCAGGCTGAGGTGTCACAGATGCCAGGGGTTCCCTGAGCACCGACAGCACCGGGGAGGCCAGGATCACCTGGAGGCCCGGGCTCGCCGTGGGCCCCGTCTCGGCCGTCTTTGCTGACGCCAGGCACACCCTGCGGTCCTGGAGACGCAGCAGGAAGGTGAGTGTAGACCTAAGCCTAGAACAGCCACTGAGCCTCCCGCCCCTCGCCCTTCTGTGTGGGGCTTATTTAAGACTGTGCGGGGGGCAGGGGGGAGAACGAGGGCAGAGGATGAGGCGGGGAGGAGGTGGGGCCCGGGGCCTGTCCCCAGTGCCTCGGCTCAGACCGGAGCAGGGCTCCCGGGGAGCTGAGGGAAGAGAGCCGAGCCGGGGGTGGGGCTGCAGGGCTGCCTGGTGAGTGGGGACAGGTGACAGTCAGCATGGCCTGCGCGGGAGCCCTGTGGGGCGTGCGCCTTGGGGATGGGCCCCCTGGGTAGGTGGAGCAGGATAGGGCAGCTGGGGGCGGGGGGCACGGAGCAGGGGTGCGGCCTCAAGGGCCGGCGGAGGAGAGGCCTGGGTGCTCAGGGAGGACTGGAACGTGGTCTCCGCCCGGCCCACGGTGTGGGGGCGCATGGAAGGCTGTGCGAGGGGACTCAGGTGTCCTGTGAGGCTGGCCCGGGCTGCATCGCGGGGCCGGGGGGCTCCTCATTGGACACTAAACCTCAGGATACATGTGGGCCAACTCGGAGGGAATTCTGGAATGTGACCGCCCCGGACGCCAGCCTGCTCTCGCCCAGCGGAAACCGACCGTGACGAGACCTGCCCAGACCCGGTGTCGCTCCGACGGGTCGGTCTGACAGTTCCTGGCAGTTCCCGACCATCTGAGATGGCTTCGCCCAGAGAAAGACATCGTGACACGCGTTCCCCACCCAGGTGCAACCCCGGGCCAAGTCCCAGCGCCCTGGGAAAGCTGCCGGTGACCGGCACTCACCTCGCAGCCCCTGGTCCCCAGCCGGCCCGTCCAGTCCCGCGCCCGCCGCGCCTTTGTCTCCTCTGTCTCCCGGAGCCCCTGTCGGAAAGCACCGGACACGTGAGGACCCGGCTGGGGTTCGAGGGGGGACCCACCAGCGTGTCACCCGCCTTCTGACGGGCAGGGCTCCGCCTGCTGAGTGTTCTCCTGAAGTGAAAACACTCAGAGAAGCAACACGCCCCCCGGGAGTGAGGGCGATGGAGGCCTGTTCGCGAGGGTGTTCGTAGCAGGCCAGAAGGCCTTCAGATCCCTGCTCGGAGCAACCTGCGGCCTGCTGGATGCCTGCTGCTGGATGCCTACTGCTGGAGGACAGCAGGGCCTCGCGCCCCGAGCCGGCACCGGAGACGCTCAGAGCCTGCAGCCGTCCTGCGGCCGCGCCAAACCGTGGGACCGTGACCTCGGGACCGTGACCTCGGGATGGACACCGCATCTGCGAAGATGTGTTTGTCTCCAGGGCGGAAACTGTTCAGCCTTGGAGTTTCTCGAATACAAGGGCAGCAGCCCTGCTCATCCTGGAAGGGCCGGACTTGCAGTAAACTTTGTCTCACCAAGGAAGAGAGGAAATCACAGTTAAGTTTCTCTCAGAAACGGTTTTCTTATGCTTTTTCTTAGAAACAGAACTCCTGGATCAGTAAGCGGGCGCGGACCGGAATGCCGAGCTCTAAGTCCAGAACTGGGGCCGGGCGGCCCGGTGGCGGGAGGCGGGTGGGATGCGGTGCACACTCGGACAGGAGTGCGTGTTAAAGGCCGTTTTGGAAAAGCCCAGTGTCCACGAGTTCCCACTCGTGTCATCCACGAGGCCCGGTCCATGGGGAGGGCGTCCGCGGCTGCGGCTCGGCGGGGACCTGCACGGACCCTGTCAGCAACGGGGCCCAGCCATGAGGCCATGCGGTTTCTGCACTGCACCTCCCAGCGCTTAGGACGGAGTTCTGTGTGATTGTTGCCTTTTACAACAGAAGCGCTCGCGTGCGCCAGTTTTTCAGGGGCGGATGCAGTTAAGCGTGAACAGGCTCCTGCTGTTCCTCCCTCACATTTTGTCTGCCCCCGCCCCCGACCGCTGTTCTGATGGTGTCCGTGGGGCCCGCGGCATGAAGAAGGGGTTAACCGGGCTGCACAGAGGTCGGCGCGGCCCACTCACCTCTGGGCCCCGGGTCTCCCAGCTCTCCGGTGGGACCACGGTATCCAGGGGGCCCTCGGGCACCAGGGTGGCCGATGGAGCCCGGGGGTCCTGGGGGACCTGGGGGCCCCGCTGGACCAGGCCGGCCTGCAGATCCGGGTGCTAAAGGCTTCCTCAGGTGGGCGGCTAACTGTGCGATTTGTTCTTTTGGAAAAACAAAGATGCAAGCGCTTACTCGAGGAGGATCAGCAAAGGCCGCCCGCCAAGGCAGAAAAGATCGAGGCCCCTAACTCTCTTCGGGGCGCAGCCCTGATACTGCTCCCTCTCCCGCGTGCCCAGGAGGAGGTGCTCATTTTGGGAGGAGTCCTTACAAATCCTCTGGCGCAAAGTGGCCAAGAGCTGGCCACTTCGTCCGTGAAGGCTGGAAGGCGCAGGTCTCCGTCCCTGCTGCCGGCGACCCAGACATCTAGACCCGCCCCCCGTGCCCCTGCCTGTGCGGAAGCCGGGGGAGGGAGCCCCCGCCGGGCTCAGATGGAGACTAGCCGCCCCCCAGGGAGGAGAGAGGTGGAGGAGGCCGGGGTGCGCAGGGGTGGAGGGCACTCACCACCGAGCATCCCTCCGCACAGCTCCCGGATGTGCTGTTCGCTGGCTTCTCGCCCCTGAAATTCACCCCGTCAGTGCGGCTGCAGACTGGGGGCAGCCGGCTCCCTTAGACGCGGCCCCCCGCCCCACATCAGTCTCGGAAAAGTGACCAAGGCCGGCGAACACCACCCTCAACAGAGGGAAAGACGTACCGGGACTCCGGGCTTCCCGGTGATGCCAGGCAGGCCTTGTACTCCTGGGAAGCCCACGGGGCCGGGCGGGCCTGGGAGGCCCTCGACGCCACTGGTGCCGTTGGGACCCTGGATGCCCTTTGGGCCCAGCTCCCCTCGACTGCCGGACTAGAGGAAACAGGACGAGGCAGGCCGGAGTGCGCAGCGGCCAGCAGCTGCTGCCCCACCCCCACAGGCCGGCCCGGCGTCTCCTTTGGACTTGGTTGCTGGAACAGCTGGCGGCCACTTACCTCTCCTTTGGGTCCGACCGCACCACCGGGACCCTGCAAGAGAGCGGTTGTCCACTGCGCTGTTAGCCGGCGGGCATTCGCTTCCAAAGGGCAGGGCTAGTGCGGGCCGGCGCGGGGCGGGGGCAGGTGGGGAACCGCCAAGAGACCACCCTTGGGGCTGCCTCAGGACGTGAAGCGGCCACTTCCTTTCACCGTCCGGAGTAGTTCTTCTCTGGCTGGGATTGTGTTCTACGCACGGACGTTTTTGTGACTTATTTTCCTAACGAGGGTTTTTGGTAGCCGCCCGGCACGGCTCGTTACACGTATTTACTTTGTTCCCCGTCTCCAGCGTCACCTCGCTCTAGTAACGGGCGTCTGGACCTCTCTGTGCCTACAGTCCCCTTCTCCAACCGCGTCCTCTGGAAGCTTCCCAGCTGCACGTGCGGAGGGCCGTGGTCCCCACCGAGGGGCTCCTAGCAGGCAGGCACGGCTGCCCCCATCAGGTTGACAGGGCTGGGGGCCGGGGCCGGGGCCGGGGCGGGGGGCCAAGGCCGGGGTCCGGCTGGTCAGAGTTGTCCAGGAATTCCGCAGAAGGACCCGTGCGTGCGCGCGCACATGCAGCCGAGCTTGTCCTGGCTACAGCCACGGGGCCCGCAGCCTCAGCGTCCCTGGGGCTCCCCGCGCTGCCCAGAGCTGCGGACTGCACCCCCACCCCGCAAATGCGACTAATTTATTCTCAGCTGTTGACAAAAGCGAGGCCGATTTAATCCCACTCACCAGCTCTCCTTTGTCCCCAGGAAAGCCATCGGAACCTGCGACGCCCTGAAACCACACGCCCCAAGGTCAGAGAGCGGCTTTCCAAGCTCGGGCGCCAGTCCCCAAGCCCTAGGCCCAGGGTCGGATGCCAATGACTGCACAGACCGGCAGGACACACGGTCCCTCTCTTGCCAAGCAGCATCTCAGGGTGCTGTTGCTTACTCTAGGCCCTCAACCAGTACGAAGAGGGCCAGGAGTCCCCAGAGGTCACAGGCCCGGCCCCTGAGCCTGTCCTGAGAGAGTGCGCCTTCTACAGACAGTCCTGGGGCCCAGACTCCACTCCCCACTTACAAGGCCCCATTCCCAGAAGGTCAGCGGAAACACCCCCTCCCTGTGAGCTGGGGCTGGGTGTCCAGAGCGGTCCCCTCTGCTCAGAAGGCATGAGGGAGAGCAGCTAATGAAGGAGGGAGGGAAAAAGAAGGGACCTGAGCCCTGGGCGTCCACTCACCTGGTCTCCCTTAGGGCCGGCGGCTCCTCCTGGGCCCTGGCACAGAGAAGGGCAGTGTTAGAGGGAGCTCGGGGATCCCTGAGGCGGCCCCCTCCAAGCTGCGGAGCACGGCGGGGCTGGGAAAGCAGGCCCTCCCCAGGTGTGTTTCCCGTCCGTGGCAGTGTTCTGTGCATGCCCATCTCTGGAATCTTCCAGAAAAACGGTCTTGGGGGCCCCGGAGCATCGCATCCACGGTGCTGTGACTGTGTCACAGGCCTCCTCGAATCTGGCATCCCTCCCAGTACCATGGGCCGTGCGCGGGTCATTGCCCATGTGAACTGCTGCGTCCCAGCGCTCAGGGCTCGTGTTCGTCACCTTCCCAGCGGACCCTGAGACGAGGGACGGGTCTGGAGGAACTGCCAGGATTGCTCACAAAACATGGAAATAAAGATTGTCCATCTGCTCCAACAGCAGCAGAGTGAGAACTTGCCCGAGGGGCAGAGATGAGGCCGCCCGACGACAATGGAGGCCAAGGGCAGCGAGGGGCGGGAAGATTCAGGCAAAGCCGGTGGGCACAGCCCCCGGGGAGGCCCCAGCCCGGTTGGCGAGCCCCAGACACCTGGGATTTCCTGCCTGGAGGCTGATGAAGGGCCCCTGGTCCGGCCACAGGCCCGTGGTTTCTGTGCCCCCCGCCCCTGCCTCCCCCTGCAGCTCCTCGGCCTCCCGCCTGCGGTGAAGTCTGGCGGCCAGCCGGCCATCGTGGGACCCTGAGCTCACATCTGAGGAGGGCTCCAGGCTGCCCTGACCATCCCCAGACGACAGGGACCCTACAGCGAACGTCCCGACAGGCACAGGGCCCCCAGGACGGTCAGAAGCAGTGAGGCCTAATGGTGCCTAGAGCCGGGGCTTCGCTTATCTAAAGTGCGTCAAGCAATCCTCAAAAACCCAAAACATGAAGCCCTGGGCCTCCCCTGGACTCCACGGGGATCCGCCAGCAGCGGGCAGGTCCACCGCGTGGGTCCTCGGGATGGAGAATGGGGGCGGGGACAGCCACTCACCCGGTCACCGGTGCCACCTCGAAGGCCCTGGGGGCCCGGCAGGCCAGGGTCTCCCATGCTGCCCTTCTGGCCCTACAGACAAGGACCAGCCTGTCAGCACCCACAGGGGAGCCTGGCGGGGACAGCGCCCCCCGCCCAGCAGGCCCCCCTGGGCTCACTGGGCATAAAGCCTGGCCCCAAACCTCACCCACCTGGAAGCCTCGGATACCAGGGGCTCCAGGAGGGCCTTGTGGGCCCAGAGCCCCCTGAAAGAGAAGGGGAAGGAGTGAGTCCCGCTCCGCTTGCCCCGGGGACGCTGGGCATCAGGCCCGGAGGCTGCGGACAGACGTGGGAGCCCTCTTGGCGGCGGGGGGGGGGGGGCAGTTGGGGTTGTAGAGCTTGGCCTTCCCCTCCGCTGCCACGCCTCAGTCTTGGGACCCAGGTACCCACAACCAGGGCTGTGGGGCCGGCGTCCTCATGATCCCTCTGTCCGTCTATGGAGGGGATGGGAGGGGAGGGCAGCATCTTGTGGAGCCGAGACCAGGCCGCTGACCTCGGCCAGGTGTGGCGACTTAGTCCCTCGGCCCAGAGGTCCCCAGCTGGGCTTGGCCCTCACTGTCTTTCGGCTTTCACGGGGTCAGCCCACGGGTGCACCCAGAAGGCCTCCCCGGCCTGCACAGAAACCTGGTCACGTGGTGTTGCCGCGGCACCCTTCCCCTGGGCCACCCTGCGTCCCTCACTCACCGCTGAGCCCCTGTGGCCAGCTTCCCCACGCTCCCCAGGCACGCCAACGTCTCCCTGCACAAGGAGAAGGGGAGCGCCGGTGTCCCCGGAATCCGTGGACTTGGGGGGTGGGGACGGGTGGGGAGGGGGTGGGGACGGGTGGGGGAGGGGTGGGGACGGGTGGGGGAGGGGTGGGGACGGGTGGGGGAGGGGTGGGGACGGGTGGGGGAGGAGGTAGGAGGACTTACCGGGACCCCGGGCTCTCCTGAGGGGCCGGCCTCTCCCAGCTCGCCAGCTCGGCCCTGCACAGGACACGAGATCCCTGAGTGCCCACACGGCCCCTCCGTCCCCGCCCGGTGCTGCCCCCGCCCACCCACCAGGACAAAGAAGCCACATACCAGTTCTCCCTTCTCGCCCTTGGACCCTGCTCGTCCCGGGAGGCCCTGCACGAGTCAGAGGTCAGGGCTGCCGAACCCGCAGCAGAGCACCCCAAAGAGGGCCGGTTCCCCTGCACAAGCCCCTGCTTGGGGGCCCAGGGGCGTGGACCCCCATCTCAGGAACAGCGAAGGAAGCCCGTGCTCTCACCGGCAGCCCGTTGGGACCCTTCTCTCCTGGGGCACCATTGCGACCAGACTCTCCCTGCGGGAGATCGGGGACCGGCTGCTGAGGCCCAGGAAGCCGAATCCCGCAGACCCCCCGCCCCGCAGGCCACCGGCCCGACACCAACCTTCTCACCGTCGAGTCCCGGCACACCGTCGCGGCCGTCCTTGCCTGGCACACCCTGGGGACGGGGGACGGGGTGAGGCCTGCTGTGCCCCTCGTTCCCCCTCCTCCCCAGTCCCCGCACTGTGTCAGCAGACCCCAGGCCGCCCCGCCCCACGCGGTGACCTGGGCAGCCCTCAGACTGCAGCCGAGGGCGGCTGGTGCATGGCAAGGGGCCAAGGACAGTGTGAAGGGTCCCACACGCTGCCACCCACATCCCCGCAGGGACACTGCCCCATGGCCTGGGTCACAGGTGATGGAACAGGCTTGGGAGCCAGGAGGAGAGCACACGGCCTCCCTCATGTGCCCTCCCTTCATCCTGCTTTCCCCGAGAAGGAGGCCGGAGGAGCGTCCGGGGGGCCTGTCCTCGCGGGCTGGGGTCAGGAGGGGACGGGAGGGGGGTCAGGCCTGGGCTGAGCGCCCGAGAACCCTCAGAACCCTCCTGGCTCCAGGCCAGGACAGCACGGGGCACGCAAGACCCTCCACCTGGCCCCCATGCCACGAAGACACCAGGGGTGCCCCGTCGTTGAAGGAGAGGGATTCTCCGGGGGATGGGGTGGGGGTGGTCGGGGCAGCAACGCCATGCTCCGTGCAGGGACCCAGCCTCCGCCCAGCGCCAGGGTGGCCGTGGGTACTCACCGGCTCTCCACCCGGGCCTGCTACCCCAGGGACGCCTTTGGGACCAGGCCTGCCCTAAAAGACACACAATTGGCTACATTTTGGGGGGAGTCTGAGAAAGCTCCTCCCGGGTGCCACCCCTCAATCCCAGGCAGGCTCGCGTCAGGGACTGTGGACTCCGGGGCCTGAGTGCTCAGGGCTGGGGGACGGCCCCACTGGCCCAGCCCGACAGCAGGGGAAAGGCCTGTGGATCCAGGACCCAGCCTCGCATCCCATGTTCACGTCGGCCGCCAGACACGAGCTCATTAGAGCTCCCTGGAGAACTGCCCAGGACCCCGCGGGCCAGGCCGAGCTGCTACCCAGAGATGCACCACCCCCAGGAAAGGGCAGCCCCCCCCCCCGGCATGTGTCATCTGGGCGTCCCCCCCCCCACCGCCCCCCAGATCAGGGTTTTTGGAGGAAGGAGCCAGAGAAGCTAGATTTACTTACAAGGTCACCCTTGGGGCCACGGAAACCCTCAGGGCCCCTCTCGCCTCTGTCACCCTGAAACGACGGGGCGAGGAGGGTGGGGGGTGGGGGAACAGAAAGTTAACAGCTCGAGCAGGTTGGAGAGCCGCCCTGCGGGGAGACTGACCAGGCCGGGCCCCAGAAGTGGTTAGAAGAGCAGGTGCTGCCAAGGACCACGGGGGCCAGAGGGGCCAACTGCATCCCGTGAGTGTCCGGACAGAAGGGTACCAGCTCTTCCAGCACACTCGACCCACCCCCCAGGTGTGCCCACTGCCACTGCTCAGGTGTGCCCAGGGCTATGGGCCCATGAGAGGACTCAGTCCTGGGAAGGGCCAGCCCAGCGCAGTCCAGTGGGACTGGGGGAGGCACCGGCGTGCGGAGGAGGAGGAGGAGAGGGACGGAGAGCCCTGGCTGCTCTCCACCCCAGATGCACACATACCACTCTCCCCGGGGCTCCTGGGATCCCTGGCGGCCCTCGGAATCCAATGGGACCCTGTGAGGGAGAGCGGGGGTATCTGGGCCTCTTGTCTGAAGCCTGGCCAGCGTCCCTCCGAGGACCTGGCTCCATCCAGAAAGATCTCGGCTCCAGCAGCCCCAACCAGACAGCCCCCAGCAGGCCCCTCCTCACTGGCCACCCAGAGGCCCAACCCTCTTCCCCCCATCTTCCAGGGCCTCCCCCCAGCCCCTCCCCTCCTGAAGGTGGCCTCCCACAACAGCCTGGGCTGATCTGAGATGGCCAGACTTACCCGATCCCCTGGGGGTCCGGCTGGCCCTGGCAGGCCCCGAAGTCCCCGAGGTCCCTGTGGGGAGAGAGCTGGGAAGGCAGGGCTTGGGCCAGCAGCCTCTGCCCCCACCCCATGATTGCATACCCCCTGGGTGCCACTGAGGGCCCTATAGTCTTCCCTAGGAGCACCTGACCTCAGGCAAGATGGAGGAGGTGGTGGGCAAGATGGAGGAGGAGGGGGCCACAGGTGAAGGGGGTGGTGCAGGGCCACAGGTGGGCAAGATGGAGGGGGTGGGCAAGATGGAGGAGGAAGGGGCCACAGGTGAAGGGGGTGGTGCAGGGCCACAGGTGGGCAAGATGGAGGGGGTGGGCAAGATGGAGGAGGAGGGGGCCACAGGTGAAGGGGGTGGTGCAGGGCCACAGGCCCTGGAAGGGGGACAGGGGAAGGGGAAGGGGCCACAGGTTGGAGGAGATGGGGCCACAGGCCCAGGGGAGGGGGCCTGGGACTTGCAGCCTGGTAGACACAGGACCTGGCCGGTTCCCTGCACAGGGACCTGGCGGACGGTCCCCTGCAGCCCTAGGCAGTCCAAGGGGCTCCGGTCCCACCTCCTCACCCCTGTCCAGCTCCTCCCCCTCCTCACCTGCTGCCCCACAGTGCCTGGGATGCCAGCAGGCCCAGGGGGGCCAGGATCGCCCTGCAGTTGAGATAAAGGGGTATGAGCAAGATCAGCCCAGGCTCTTGCGGCACCTCTCCAAGCCCACTGCCCACCCCCAAGCCCACGCTGTTGGGGCCATCGCCCCACTCACAGCCTCCTGAGGCTACTGACCCTCCACCAGAGAGGCCCCCAGGCTTTCCCAGATGCCCCTGCCTGGCTGGCGTGGGCCCTTCTGCCGCCCATGCAGTGGCCTCTCTGGCTAGAGATGCTGCCAGCCTCCCTGGAGCCACGGGAGCGGCCGCAGGGGCAGGGCAGGAGCCTCCAGGAGACACTTCTCCATCCACCTGGGGGAGGGGGCGCCTGAGCTCAGGGAACCACGTGAGACTGGGCAGGCAGGGGTGTGTCCCGGGACCCTGGCCCAGCTCGCCTGGCTCTGACCAGCTGGGCCCCACACAGGCCTTGTACACGGTGCACCCCAGATGCAGCCAGTACTCTCTCCCTCACCCCCACCATCCATGGGGGCCTGCCCAGACCGCAGCCCCGGCCGAGCACCCTTCTCTCCAGCCACCACCCCCCAGGGCCCTCATTCACCTTCTCGCCGTCCTTGCCGACCTCTCCTTGCTCGCCTTTGTAGCCGGTGGGTCCCTGAAAGCCAGCGGTGGGCGGCAAGTCACAGCCCACCCCCTGTGGCCCTGAACAGGGCCTGCATGGCCGCCAGCCCAGGTGGGCAAACTGAGGCCTGGTCAAGAGGGGCAGGGCTTCCCAGTCCTGGTGGCCACACCAGTGCCCACTGGTTACCACTGTGGAACGGGGGGTGCGGACAGAGCGAGGCCCCCAGGCTGGGCCGGAAGTCGGCCCTCCTTTTCTTCTGGAAGAACTGGCAGACTTTCTGGACCCCTGTGTCCCCCCAAGTCCCCTAGGGATCTCAATTGGACCAGGCTGCCTCCTCCTATGGGGCATGGAAGGGGCTCAGTCACCCTGTGGCCGCTGCTCACCTTGAACCCCGGCATTCCTGGGGGGCCGGGGGGGCCGGGAGGGCAGATGGCTGGGCACTGTTGGAAGACAGAGCAGTCAGAGCCCTGGTCCACACAGCCCTGGACCTGACCGAGTTCAGTGCCCAGGGGCCCTCGGAGGGGCTGTTCCACCAAGCAAAAGGGACCACAGGCCACACCCGGGCCTCCTGGGACCGCAGACAGGGTCTCATTCAGTGTGGGTGCGGGGTGCAGGGAGGCCTGCCGGGAGCCGGCCTCGGCGGTCTGGCCCCTCGGCCTCCTGCTCAGAGCTGTCCCCCCTTTCTTAGCGGACATCCAGCTACAGTGGCTACCGGCTTCACAAAGGGGCCTGAGTCCTGTGCTCCCTGTGGGCAATTTCAGGCCGGGCTTCTCCTCCGTGCACAGGTGTCCTGCAGGCGCACTTGGGATGTCCACACCCAGGGGTATTGTGAAGCCCTGGGACGGCACGGGGTTTTCTAGATCATTCCACAGCTGATCCGGCACAGACCCGGTGCCATCCATCTCTGCCCTTGCTGCTCCTGCCGGGCCCTTCCCCGGATTCTGGACAATCTCCCTCTGGGATACCAGCTGGTCAAGCGCTCTGGACCCTAGGTGGGGCAGCTTCCTTCAGGAGCCCAAGACCTCTGTATGCCAGCCAGACGCTGAACCGTCCACCAACAGCCACGCGCCGTGGAGAAGGACCCGGGGCCACCCCGGACGTGCTTCTCTGCTTCCGGGAGTGACACACCTCCGAGATGGAGAGAAAAGGGAGTCCCAGGCACTAGCCCAGGGCATTCTGTGCTGGGGACACCCTGTGTCCGTGCCAGCCAGGGTGGGAGACACTGGCCACATGTGGCTGGGCACTCCGGATGTGGCCGCACCACAGAGGCCCAGGCCCATTTACAATCCCTTCTCCCTCAGCCCAGATTCGTGCGGCCAGGGTGCAGGGAGGCTGTGCCCAGAGCCAGCGCCGCCCGCACAGGCCGCACCCCGACCCTCCTGTGGGTGGGGAACAGGCCACTCTCCGCATGGGTCCCCAAGGCACCCCAGCCCCCTTCAGAGATGGCTGTGAACGCCTACCTGAAGGTCGGTGGCGCCTTCAGGGAGGACCCCCGGGTGACCCTGGAACACAAAGACAGCTGACTTTGAAGCTGCCCCCCACCCCCAGCCCCTATAGGCCTGCCAGGGGGCTCAGGCCCTGCCTCTCCCACAGTGGCCAGTGCTGGGCACTCACAAGGACAGATACCAGCTGCCTTTGGGGCGGAACGGTCGCCAGGCCCGAGCCCTGCCCATCCCCACGTCAACTGACCCAGCCGCCACAGCCCTGGGCTTCACGCACATCCAGAGAGTGGACGGGAGTTATAGGGCATGGATTTGGGGCTGAGGGCCCCGGAGGGGGCAGGAGAGTCAAGCCCACTGTGCCTGGCACTTCCCCCAAGAAGCTCTGAGGCCCCTGCCCCATACTTACGGGGGGTCCTGGAGGTCCCGGGGGGCCAGGGAGGCCGGGTAGTCCAGAGGGTCCCTGGGGGTAGGGGGTACGACGTCAGGTGGAGCAGTACCAGCCCCTGCCTGAAGGGAGGTAACCAGCTACTTCCAGAGAGAAGCCTCCCTCCCCTGTGCCCTTCCGGGGACGCTCCCACTCTGCCAGCGTCGCCCCACCCTGGCCTGGTGCTGGTGTCCAAGGTGCGTCCCAAGGCCCAGTCTCTCCTTGTCCCTGAAGGTCAATCAGGGCTTCTATCAGGCCACAGAGAAAGGAAAAGGGGGGGAGAGGAGGAGGGGGAGGGAAGGGCAGGAGAAAGGGGGCGAAGCAGGCAGGGCCCCTGCTCTAAGCAATGGGGCAAGGTCAGGGGCAGCCACTCACCGGGGGGCCCCGGAGACCCATTCCACCTGGGACGCCACTCTCTCCTGCTTCTCCCTGGGGCGGGGGGAAGGGAGAGAAACCCAGGGGTCTGCACCCGCAGAGCTCTGAGGACCCCGCACAGTGCTGGTCTGCCCCCTCGGAACAGGAACCCAGGCAGCCTGTCAGGCAGCTGCCCCTAAGGAGGACCAGAGCCGCAGCCCTGGTTTGGGACCTGGCAGCCAGCTTAGCCCTGGGTGCTGTTGGCTTGCTGGGGGCTGGGGTGCAAGGGTGGTCAGTACTCACCGGGGGTCCGGGGAGGCCTTTGCCCTGCAATGCCAAGCACTGAGTCAGAACTCGCCAGGGACTGGACGGCTTTGCCTGCCAACCCACCCCTTCCCCTAAGACGGGTGGGGTGCAGGGAGCAAGCCCTCAGGGGATGACCCTCCCTGGGGGAGAGAGGGCATGGTCCAGGGACAAGAGAGCTGGACACTGCCTCCCAGGGCTCCCGGAGGGCCCCCCTCACGCTGGTCAGTCCTGCTGCAGGGGAAGCGATACTTACCCCCAGCCCGGGAGGCCCCGGGGGTCCGAGACTTCCCTATAGAAGGAAACCAGGGTGTCAGGAGCAGGCTGGGCCCAGGCTCCCAGGTCTCTGAGAGCACAGCTGTTCCCCTCCCCCACTCTTTTACAGAAGACAGGCCCAGGAGGAACCCCGGATGCCCGAGGGGCCCGGGACAGGTCTTTTGTCAACAATCCTGCTGAGAAAAGTCCAGACTCTGTTGGAAGTGGACACAGAAAACAGCACAGGTAGGCCAGGCCAACAAGAAGGCCCAGCCCCAGGGCTCCCGGAGCCCCCACCGGAGGGCCCCATGCCTGGTTCTGGTTACCAAGGAAGCCCGGGGACCCCGGAGAGCCAGTGCCTCCTGCTCCTCTGCGTCCAGAAGACACGGTCCTGGCAGTGGAGACCACCTCCCTACCCATGTCCCTGCCCCCCTGGGGCTCCCTCCAGAAAGCCTACAGCTGACCCCCTACCGCCTCCTTCCCAGGAAACAGAGGCCTGGAAGGCTGAGTCATCCCCCCTCCTGAACCCGGTATGAACCTGAGGACCACCAGAGGCCAGTGACCAAAGGCCAGTGTGGGGCTTGGTGGGCTGGCTCCTCACCACCCTGTGCCCACTTCTGTACCCTCTGCCTTCTTGCAGACATGGGGCCCAGCGGCACCACAAACCGGGGGCTTCCCCCACCCCCTCAAGTGGAACCCACACTCTGGCAGCAGCACTGACCCGCTCTCCAGGCGCGCCCTTGGGGCCGGGCGGTCCGTCCTGGCCGGTCAGGCCCTGCGGAAAGAGGCAGAGGGAGGGCTGGAGGGGCCACACGGGGAAGACAGGCCCCCCAGAGCGCACTTTCCGAACTAAAATGGGTCCAGAGGCTGACAAGGGCCTAGCGTGTGGCCCCGTGGGCTCCAGCCCACCTGCCGTCCACCTGGAGGGCGAGCAGCTGGGGGGCCCACTTGTCTGGGAGCCCCTGCTCCGGTCCCTACAAAGCCCAGCCTGGGGCTCCGAGGAGGAGGGCCGTCCGCTCCCGGACCAGCAGGAGCAGGTAGCACTTTCCCCTCCGTCTGGCGCGGCTGGGTCTCCGCCAGCCGTTACCGCCGGCGCTGAAGGGTCTGGGCTGAAGGCCAGCGGAGCCCTGCTGGGGGACCTCCGGAGACCCTCGGGGACAGAGCAGGCACAGCTGGAGGACAGCAATTAAACTCGGCCCCCGGATCAAACCCCTCCAGGTCCAGGCCCGGGGCGGGGGGAGCGCAGAAGGGGGCTCTCGGGAGGGGAGTGGGCGGGGGGAGGGGCAGGCACACTCACGTCCACGCCAGGCAGTCCCGGCAGCCCAGCCTCTCCCGGCTTCCCCGGCTTCCCTGGGGCCCCTTTCGGTCCCTGGAGGAAGGGGGCGGGGTGGGGGGGCGGGCAGAGGCGTGAGAGCAGGTCCCGCCCAGACCCGTGGCCTTCACCAATGAGAGAAGCGCCTTCCAGCTGGGGCCCCGCCCAGCAGCTAGAGATTGGCTCCCGTCCCCCAGAGGCCCGCCCCGCCTGCTCTCCTGCGACCCCCTCGCGGGCCCCCGCCCGCGGCCCTCCCCAGCTGCCCCCACTTCCCCCCAGTCACACCTGTAGCACATTCACCAGGATGCTGCTTTGGCCGCCCCAGCGAAGGGCCAGTGGGTCCCTCTGTGGGACCGCCCGTGTGCCCCAGGACCCTCAGCTCCCAAGCCTGGACAGCTCTGGGGAAGCTCGCTGTGGGACTTGGCCTGCCTGGCCAAGGACAGCTTCCAAGCGGGTCCAAGCCGGACCCTCTACCCAGAGACCCGCCGAATCCCACACACCCCCTCCCACCCGCTTCCTGGCCAGGCCTCTGCTCTGGGCCCTCGGAGCCCCCCGCACCCCACCTCCCCGCGGCAGGTAACCGGGGCCAGGGGTAGCGGAAGGGATGTCAATGACCCCTCTGTTCTAGGTCCACCCCTCCCCTCACCGGAGCTGGACACTCACCGGGGACCCAGGCAGACCGGGAGGCCCAACTTCTCCCTGCACAAGGGAAGACACCGCATGTGAGCAGTGTCTCCTGATAACCCGGGCCTAGAAGACCCCTGGAGATGACACGGGAGCATCCCCACCTCATGCACATCTGGGGGGCACTTCCCCTCTGGGGTCAGGCTAGAGGTGGGGGCTGGGGAGGCAGAGATGGACCCTGGGGACGCCGCCCCTACAGGGCCCACAGACCTTTAAGCAGGGTTCTGAGGGCAGAGGGAACAGGTCCCACAGCCCCCCACCAGCACCCACCAGCCTGAGAAGCTTCGGAAGTGTGGGCTGTGGGCACTGAGAGGCCTCCTGCTCCTGCCTGATGTAGGGTGGCAGTCCCCCAAGACTCTCAGAGGCCCAAGGCGGCCCCCAGCCCCCTCCCACCCATGACCAGCCGACGCTCTGCAACATTTTTAAGGGGAGCCCTCCCCGGAAAGAAAGACTCAACTTGACTCCCATCAGCCTGGGAGTCCTATGGGGGGCCGGGGCCCAGCCCCAATGGGAGGGGTGTGTGGGCCAGCCATGAGCTGTCCCAGCCCTCCCTGCCTCCACCCTGCAGGGCTGTCGTTGAGCACCCTATGGGTCCAGGTCGGCCAGGGTGGGGGTGGGTAAGAGACCTGGGGCCATCCAGGGCCTGGGGGACTCAGAGAGGCTGAGGACCAGTTGCGGGGGGGTGCTCCTGCAGTACATTACAGGTGAGGAGAGGCCTGGAGCGGGCCCCTACCTTTCATGGAGGTGGCTGGATTGGGGGTTCAGCCCAGATAGTCCTGGGACACCCACGGAGGACTCCGTCTCTGGGGCAGAGCCAGCTCCCAAGCCCAGCCCCCTCCAGAGCTGGCTCCCACCCCTAGCGGCCTCCAAGACCCACCCAGAGGGACAGGCCCTGCACCTCCACTGCCATGGCCCCTCTGGGGACCCGGAGACACACACCTCAATACCCACAGTTCCAGCGCAAAGGCTACTTGCGGCACCCCTCCCTGCTCTGGGGACACAATCCCGGTGGGGCGAACCCTGAGCAGGAACCACCCACACCCCTTCCCCACTTTGTCCCAGCCCTGGGAAGTGGGGCTTGGTTTTGTCCTCATCAGGTCTGGAGGCTCAGGGAAGTTGGGGCTGGACTAGAACCCCACCGAACCCTCCCTGCCCCTCCCTCTCCCAACTCACATCAATGCCATCTTTGCCTGGCTTTCCAGGTGGCCCTTGGGGGCCAGGGGGTCCTTGAGGTCCCACTTTCTGAAACGGAGAAACGTCGTTATGCAGCTGTGTCCTCCCCCGTCTCCCGTGGTGCAGGTCCCACCTGCCAGCCCCGGGTCGGCCCAACAAGATTGTCCCCTCTTCCTGGGTCAGGAGTGGTGCTGGGGCCTGGCTCTGGGGGCCCCCCTGACCGAAGCCTGCCTCGGAGACCCCCCCAAAGCCTCAGGCCGGCAGGATCTGTGGCCTTCATCTTCAGGCCAGGAGGGGCTGGCCACTGCCCCACGGGAGCCTCAGGGAACAAAGGCGACATTATGCCTCTCTAGAGGTGGTGGCCGACCCGGCCAGGCGAGGACAAGGCACCGTCCTGAGCTCGTTCCTGAGGTGTCTCGGTGTCCATGGGGGTGAGGGCGGCCATGGGCTTCAGGTCCGGGTCTCTAAGGGTCCTCGAGTTCCAGGCTCACTCGCTGGCCCAGGGTGGTCCCAGGGCCGGACCGCTCGATGCCCCATCTCAGAGCCCCAGCCTCCCCCCCGGGGCCGCCGATCTCCAGTGCGGGCCTGGCGCACCTCTCCGGCCCGCGCTCACCTGTGCCTCGCTCCCGGTGGCGGCCAGGAGCTGGCCCAGCAGGAGCAGGACCAGCGTGGCGGCTCCGGCCATGGCTGTGCTCGCGCTCTGAGCGGCACCCGCGGTGGCGGCAGGGGCTCGGAGCGGCGGGCGGGGCGGGCGGCGGGCCGGATGCCAGTTCCCGCCCCGCCGGCCAAGCACAAGCCCCCCATTCAGCAGGGCCCACCTGGGGCTTCGGCTCCGCCCCACACCTCCCCGCCGCGCCAGCCAGGGTAAAGAAAGAAACCCAGTGGCATTTTTTTGGCTGGCCTCTGAGTTAAATTTATCCCCGGGACTGATGAGGTACATACATACACCTTTTAGCAGAAAAGAAAGACGCTCTTTTCTCCGCCTGCTCCTCCGCCGGGGTATGGAGAGGGCAACAATCCCACATTGAAGGGCTCCTTTGGAGAAGGGGCAGCTTCAGCCCTAGAAACAGAGTGACCTCTGCAGAGTCCCGAGTGGGATAGAGGCTGCCCGAGACCCAGGAAGACCCCCGGAGAGGGGAGCATCCCTGTGCTGGGGACCAGACCAGGTCCACTACAGCTCCCATCCTGGTACCCCGTCCTGCCTGGGCAGAAGCCTCAGGCCAGGCTTGCGAGGCTGGGAACACCTCCTAGTCCCAGGGTCCTACTCCAAAGTTTAACTATCTGGAGTGCTCCAATCATGGTATCCATCACTGGCAAGGGTCAGACTCTTACCCTCTTACCTGGCCCTCCCCACCACAAGAGAGAGCCAAATGTGGTGCCGGCACAGGACAGTAACAGCACCGGGACCCCGGGGCCTGAGCAAAGCTGCTAATGGACAAGACCTCCGAGGCTGGTGTGGCTGTTCCTGCTGTTCACAGTCTCGGGCAGCTCAGGGTCGCGGGGTTTAGGCAAACTCTGCTTTACCCTCGGAAGGCACAGGAGCAGCAGGGTGGGGGGCAGCACCGGGGACCAGGAGCCTCCATGCCCACCCCAGGGGACTCCCACAAATCCAGGTCACCTAAAGGCCCACCAAACTGGCAGGATCTCAGCCCTGCCCACAGCCAAGTATCGGAATGTTTAGAATTCCCTGGGAAATGCTGCTTTGGGATTTATAGTGCACTGCATGAACGTTGCTTTCCTCTCTTTCTTTCACTGGTCAAGTGCATTAGCGAGAGGAGGGAAAGAATGAGGTACAGATTCCGATCTGCACCTGGACAGCTGAGAGGCTCACGAGGGCAGGCCTGTCTGTGGAGGAACTCCATTTCTGTGGGTGGGAACTCAGGACTTCCGCGGTGCGTGGGTTCACAAGGGACCAGCGGGTGGACGAGGAAAGGGATACAGCGGGGAAGCAAACGGACTCGGTCAAGAACCTCAGCTCAGCACTGTGGTGGACGGGCTGCTCACTCCCTCACATGGGGGGCGGGGAGCGGTGAGAATTCTATCAAGGAAGGCAAGAGAAGCCCGGAAGCTCTCGCCCTCCAGCAGAGTTCAGGTCATCCTAGGACATCTTCAGACACCCCAGCCCTTCCACCCCACCCACAAGCCCAAAGCCTGGGGAGCAAGTCTTCTTCCCCAGCAATCCCTCCTCCCTGCCGCCCACGCCCCCCTTCCTGGATCAGACTCAGAGAAAGTCCAGCTGGGTCAAGGGAGTGAGCCGGTGCCTGAAGTCTGGCTCCAGCCTTCACCCCAAACCGGTCCCTGGCTCCACACAGCCCCTCTCCCTGGGGAGCTGCCTGGAAGCTGAGCCCCAGTGGGCTCGAGTGGGTCACGACCTCGCACCTGGCACCCCCAGGCAGAACCAAAGCATCACCCCTCTGTTTCAGGCCATCGCTCTCGGTGAAGTGTGGGGGGCGGGCGGGCCAGAGTGCCTGCCAGTCTCTAGGTCCCACTGCTGGGCACAGGCACCCCCCTCCCAGGGTTGTTCCAATGGGATTTTCCTCCCACTCTGGGTTCAAGCTTCTCCATGGAACCTGTGCTCCACAATTGTCCACATTGTGCATTCTCACCACTAGGGGCTCGGGGGGGGGGCTGCTGAGGACTCAGTGTTGGATGACCCCCTCATCTTCGTGACGCCGTCACCCCTCTGTGGTAGAAATTCCATCCCTGTGCCAAACTGAGTTCAGGCACCAGGGGACCATCCCTTCCCGCAGACTGGAGGGGGCAGGGGAGAGCCAGCAGCACCGGACACAGCCCGCCCCAGCTCCAGCACCGGGGAACATTAACTCAGGGGCTGGCCCTCCCCCAAAATGACTGCCAGTCTGCCCACCTCTCCCACCAGGATAGGAGTTAACGGTCCACGCTCTTGAAAAACGGAGCCCAAATCACAGCCTGTGACTCAGAGCCCCTCCCTCTCCGGAAAAGCTGTGACCTGGTCGCTTCAGTGGTTCAAAGGCCAGGGTGCGGCCCTCTGCAGGGCTCTCACCCCGTTGGTGCTGAAATTCCAGTGTGTCAGGAGGGGGACTCCGGCCCAGGGGGACAAAGCCTGGCTGAGAGCCCACCGGTCCTTGAGGACAGGGAGGTGCACTCCACCCCTACCAGTTGGAGGGGTCAAGGGGTCCTGGTGTGGTACGTAGAGCAGCCAGGGTAGGGACGGAGGAAAACAGAGCCACAGAGAACGCTGGGGAGCGGGCCCCGAGGCACCACAGTACACCCCAGACCAGGGTAGGCAAAGATCTCGTCCAGACCCAGGGTCCTATCAAACTGCTGCTCCTCCTGCTCAGCCCACCCAAGGGACCGCACATGAGTCCCAGACCCGCTCCTACACCAGTGACCAGAAGCAGCCATGGGACCAAGTGCCCAGCTCCAGAGGGCCCAGGAGGCCGTGTGGTCAGGGTGCCTAGGACCGATGCATCTGTCCAGGGGGCTGTACATGGCTGTTTCCACGGGTGCTCACAATGGCCAAGTGGGCCACAGCTGGGCTAGGCCCACCCAAGGGGCAGAAGCCCAAGGAGCAGCACCACCGTCAAACTAGCCCCCTTCCCGGACTCCAGCCACCCAGAGTCCACCCACAGCCCCGTGGGCCACACTCAAATGCTCAAAGTCAAATGAGTTTATTCAGAAAAGGCCTCTGCACCAGACTAAGAAAATGACACCCCCCCCAGGCCAATTTACAAAGAGGGGTAGGGGGCAGGGCACAGAGGAGGTGGCAGGAGGGGAGTTCGAGGTCAGGATTTCAAAGTCCTGGCTTTCCAGCAGCTGCGGTGGCCACTATAGTGACGATCAGGGAGAGGCCAGGACTGCACGGTGCTGAGAACAGATGGCAACGGGGCTCCCCAGACCTGTGGCCCGGCCAGGATGCCCACGGGCACCCGCTTCCCTTAAAGGTTTCTGGGTTTGGTCTAAGGCCCCACCTCAGCTTCCTTATCTAGCCATGGTCCTGCGGTGGCTGAGCTCCCCGAGGCAGCAGGCTGCAGCCCTGCCCAGCCTCCTGCCTCTTCCACTCCATTCTCACTCTCTTGAGCCTCAGGACACCCTGGCACTGCGCCATGCCAGGCGGGGACTGGCCTCTTGGTCCCACTGTCCCCACCATCGCCACCCACCGAGGCACCGTCCCCAGGGTCCTGATCCACCTTCCTTCTCTTCCTCACCTCCTCTGCCACCTTGGCCCCCGCGTCCTGTTGCCCGGGCTGCTCGGCCTCCCCGGGGGCCTGGCTGCCCGATTCCTGGGACCCCCCGCCAAGGCTGCTCTGGCTGAGGGCGCAGCCCTCCAAGTTCAGGGCAATCTTCTCCACGTCCGAGGCGCTCTGGGCGCTCGGCTCCTCCGGGGCCTGCTCCCGCCGGCTGGCCTCCAACTTCCTCTTCTTGCTCTCCTTGGGGCTCGGGGGCTCCGCGTCCTCCTCCCCGCGGCCCCCCGCCTCCCCTTCCTGGTCCCTCGCCAGAGCGCCGCCGGGCGGCGAAGGGGCACCCGCGGCCGCGCCGTCCCCGCCCTCGGCCCGCCCCGGCCCGCAGGTCCGTCCCGAGGCGCCGGCGTGGCGCAGGGGGTCCCCGGGGCTCCCCGCGCCCTCGGCCGGCCGCAGCCTGCGCAGCTTGTCGTGCGGCCCCCAGACGAACTTGCGCCGCGGCCGGAAGTGCTCCCAGGCGAAGCGCAGCAGCCGGCGGCGCTGGCGCGCGCAGCGCACGGAGAACACGAAGTAGTCCAGCGCGCTCTGGCGCACGGCCGGCAGCTCCCCGCGCACCAGCGTCTCCTCCAGGAAGAAGCGCGCCAGCGGCGCCTGGTAGCGCTCCAGGCCCAGCTCGCCCAAGGACTTGAGGATGCGCGTGATGCGGAGGTTGTTGTGGCTGTGCCTGGGGGGGTGGGGGCAAGCGGAGGGGTGCTGGCGGGGGGGCCAGGACTGTCCTCCTCCTCCCGCCCCACCCTTTCACCACCCCACCCCCACCCCACCCCCGCACCCCGCTGCCCTGGAGAAAATGGCCTGGGGGCCCGGATAGTGCAGGTGGGGGCTGCGATGTATTTTCTACAAGGCTGCTGTCCCCTTGGCCCCGCGCAACCGCCCCTCCCTGCCCCCCAGCCCCAGGCGCGAGGCTGCAGGAGAGCCGCGCGGGACCCTCTCGAGCACGGGGCCTGGCCCAGGGGCCTGCTACCCACCAGCAGGGGAGCTTGCTCGCTCCCCGCCCAGCACTTCTCGGCAGGGGTGAGGGGTCCCGTGCTTGCAAGGCTGATGGAACGGTGGGCAGCCCGACCCACACCCAGGTGGCGGTGGGGGCGCAGGCAGGGAAACTGACTCGCACGACTTTCTCGGTTCTCACCCCCAGTGTTGGGACCAGCCCCCCGTGCAGTGCAAACAGGGACGGTGCTCAGGGCCTTAGGCGCGTGCTCCAGCACCCCTGCAGTCCCTCCTCCCCCAAAGTGCTCCCCCACACCTGCCCGGAACCTAGCACAGCCCCATCCCCCTCACTTGGGGTGGAGTGAGGGCTGGTCCTTACCGGTTAAGGTTCTGGAAGCGCTTCTGGTAGTTCTGTGCTCGGCGAACTTGTCCGGTGTCCCGGTCCTCCAGCTGGATCCCGTAGAACCCCAGCATGAGCTCGTAGGCCTGGACAAACCGCTCCCTGACCTCCTCGGAGCTTTTAAATGCCTGGAACACCCACCCCCCCGCAAGCCAGCGGGAGCTCAGGGGCCATTGCAGGCGCAGTGGGCTGGCTGCCGCCTCCCTCAGGCCCCAGTTCATCTACAGGCCTGGACTCAGACGAGAATTCTGAATGTGACTTTTCTTCTAGCTGCTACGAGGTCTCACTGGGGCCAGAGGCATCTGCCCCAGCTCCCAGAGGAATCCTGCCAGCCGCCAGGACAGCTTGGGGGGCTCCCAGGGTGGAGCACATGGTAGGAGACACACAGTGTCCTCGGCCCCCCAGACCCTGCCATCTCTCCAGGTGTCCTGCGCCAGCCCAAACCAGGTGCGACGAAGCCCCCATCACGAGGACTCTGCTCTCTGCCCTGGCCTCTCTGACTTAAGGCAAAGGGCTGAAGAGAATCCGATTTCTCTAGAAGCCTGTGGGGAGCAGCAGGGGGCAGAGGCAAGGAACCGTGAACCTCGCAGGGCAGGGCAGCTTCCCGGCCCGCATTGCTCACCTCAATCTCCCGCAGCGTGAGGGGCTTGGCGTGCCAGTTCACTCCCGGTTCACGCAGAGGGAAGAGCCTGTGGGAGAGGGCGCGGCACCGGTCCCAGCACAGCAAACACGGGCTCCCACCACGGGCCAGGTGCTCGCCAGCCTCTCGGGGTTCAAGGCTCCGCTCCTGATGGTCTGGCTGGACGAACCCGTGTCATGGGCTCTCACGAGTCACAGCCGGGGGCGAGGGCAGAAGGGTCAGGGGGAGACTGTTCTGGACCAGGGTGCGGGGCAGGGCAGTGTGGCCACAGGAGGCTCAGCTCCAGGCTGTCCTCTTTATTCACTTAAAGATTTAGTTATTTTTAGAGAGAGAAGGGAGCAAGAGCGTGCAGGGGAAGGGGCAGAGAATCTTCATGCAGACTTCCTGCTGAGCACAGAGCTCAACTGGGGACTCGATCTCATGACCCTGAGATCCTGACCTGAGCCAAAACCAAGAGTGGGACGCTTAACTGACTGAGCCGGCCACGCGCCCCTCCTCTTTATTCTTACGTTCTTCTTTCTGTCTTGTCATTCATATTGCAGAGCTGTCCCCCACAATACTGTATGCCCAGGAGAGGCCCTAACCATGCCATCTTCAAATGCACAGCGGATTTGGGGGGCAGTGTCAAGGGTCCCCAAGGCTGCCATGCTGACAAGTTGGAACCCTGCCACCCCTGAGCATCCGAGGGGCTCTGCAGGGCCACATGGCCTTTTGGGACTGGGGACCCAGTCTGCGTGCCACTCTGCCTGTCCCCTACGTCTGTGTTCAGCTCCCAGCCTCAAAGGCTCTGCACAGCTGCTGGACACACAGACTGCAGGACAGCGGTGGTGCAACGCGGGGGAAAGACTGCAAAGGGAGCACGGGGAAAGGCAGAGGCACCTGCTCCATAAGCCCCGCCCCTCTGGCCCCGCCCACTCACCACTGGATGTAGGAGTGATTCTCTTCCAGTAGGTCATAGTCCTCCCTCCAGTTCTGAAGAATGTCTTCAATGAAACAGCCTGGGGGCCCCATGGGGACAAGTCAGTGCAGAGCTGCTGGAAGCCACCCCCACCCCCTTGAGGACCTTGGGGCTCCGAAGCTTGTATATGTCTCATGTGACCAACTCCCCCAACCAAAGCCCTTGATTTCTTTGCCATTTAGACGTGGGACCTCCACTGCTGGCTGAGTGTGGACCCGGGTGAGAGTACCGCACTGGGCCTGGGGGCAGGAGAGCCCAGGAGGCCCCTTGGGAGAAGGACATGGGGTCTCCAGCCCCACACCTGTCTTTGTAGAAAGGTGGCCTCACTGCCCCCACCAAGCCATGGCCTGTCAGCTGGAATCTGACCTCAAACGGGGCGTGTGTAGCGGAGCCCCACCCCGTAGCCTGGCCTCGGGCAGGGCAGCTGCTGTTTCTGCAAAGGGCCAGACAGTGAACGCTTGAGGCCACAGGTCCTGTGGGCACTGTCGGGGGAGGAAGCCACAGACCGAGCATGGGCCAGTGGGCGGGTCCTGGCACATCTCGCAGACACTGATCCCTGAATTCCGTGTAGCTTTCACAGTACAGAGTATTATTCCATCTTACGTTTTTTCCAACCACTTGAAAACGTAACAGTGATTCTTCCTTGCTAGCGTGTGCATGCGGGTTTTCCACTAAGGCGGCCCCGCCTAGGGGGTCTGGGAAGCCCTATTCACTGCCTGGCCCTGCACAGAAAACAGGCTGTGGGCAGCGGCCCGGGCGTCCCCTCAGCGGCCTCCAGGGGGCGCCGTGCGGCTGGCCGAAAACCTCAGGTCCACCAGCGGGGACCCCAGGACTGGGAGCAGGGGCAGCCAGTGGAGGGGAGATGGCCCGGACACCCCGGCTGGGACAGAGACGCGGGCCGCCTGGCAAGCGCGCACCGTTGGGCAGGAACCGGATCTCGTTTCTGTAGAAACTCAGGTTTGGCATGTCACCGTTGCCATCCCGTTCTATCAAGTCCTGAGGAGCCAGAGAAAGGTGCCCGTCGGAACATCTCCAGACACGGGCTGCCTCCAAGGGTCCCTCGCACTAGAACACTCCTGGCAGGGGCAGGGGGCATCTGCTCTGGGGCCCACAAACCTCTGACATGCTGAGGGCTGGCGAGGACCCCACGTACCCCGCAGGTGAGGACAGCAGCTCCCTCTGACCACCACCTTCTCCTGTCGCCACTGCGGCCCGGGGCTGGCAGGTCCCCATCATCGGCCCCCCTTCCCCACCCGAGGCAGCTCAGGGCTTGCCTGAGACTCAGGGTGCAGAGGGCACGGATGAGGGCGACGGGAAGGCCACCTGCACAGGCCCCGGCATGCAGGACCTTGCGCGTGTGCTGCTGGCTGGCACTGGGCCCTTATTTTAAAGGCCAGGGCGTGGAGGCTCAGAAGGCTGGCCCACTATCCCCGTCACCCCAGGATGAGGGGAAGGAGCAGCTGTCCCAGATGGAACGTGGGACTTTGTCCGAGAAGAGGTGCTGACCGGACCCATGGTCCATGAGGCCTTCTCCGGGTGGAGGGGGGGAGGACTCTTGAGCTGAGGGGGGCTGGCGAGGTGGGGGGGCGCCCCAGACAGCTGTTACCTACCGGGTAGTTGTGCCGGTACCTGCGTGTGTCCCGCATGGCTCGCCAGTTCCGGGACCCCAGCATCCTGGCCTGGGAAGAGAGGAGAGGGGCTGAGACCCCCGTGGGAGACCCACCAGTAGGCAGGATCCACCCCTAGCGAGCCCCCATCATAGTAAGGACAGCAAGGACCTGTCGGCTATCAACAAAACCGGAGGGGACAGGAGAGCATGGAGCAAGGTGTGCCCTCTGCTTGGCCGCTGCTGCCTGCCCCAGCTCTCGGGACGCCCCGGCTGACCAGCACATTCTTGGGACACAGCCCCCTCTCCCCCATTTCTAACTTCACCTCCTACTCCCATATCCGCTGGTTACCTCTGCTTGGACCCCAGCCTTAGGACTTCCCCCTGGGCCTACCCCATTGCATCCTCTTTGCACTGTGCTCGAAGTTGTCACCAGGCTGTGTCCCCAAAGGCAGCGGTCTCACAGCCTACAGCCCTGGGAGGGGCCCCAAACACTTGTCTGACAAAGAGATGAATGACCGAGGCTCCTGTCTCTGCCCAAGCCCGGAGCTCATAGACCAGATCCTGTCCTCCAGTCCTGTGGGGGAGCCCCCTGGGCAAGATACAGAAGCTCCTCGTTGCCCTCCAACAGCTACGGCCCCTATAACTGCAGGCCAAGCACCCTGGGGTCCTGGGAAGGACAGAAGGGAACTGGCGACCAGGATGCCAGGGCAACACTGCTTGACCCATCCTGTTAGAGGGTGCGGGGCATGAGCAAGGCTGAGCGTGGCTGGTGGTCCCACAGATGCTGGGGAGGAGAAAGGGCCGACAGATAAGGCTCCGGGGCATGACAAGAGGGGACCGCTCGAGCCAGGAAATACCTGTGTCCCGGATCCTGGAAGGAGCAGAAGAGCACTGGAAGGGGGCTTAGGAGGCCAGGCCTACCACTGTGTCCCTTGGCTCTGACCCCATCCCAACTCCCCAAGATCCTCCAACTGGTCTGAGCCCCAGCAAGGATCAGGGGGTGCCTCCATCCACGATTTATAGACAAGGGCAAGCTAATATTCTTGCCTACCAGCCAAGGGCCAGCAGAGAAAGCACAACTCAGCAGAAGCTGGCCCCGCCCACCACCAGTTTCCTTTTCTCTTCCTCCCTGGGGCCAGCCAGGCGCCTCCCGGGGTCAGTGCAAGACGACCAGCCCCACAGGTGCACAGACGACACAGCCCAGGGCAAAGCACCAAACCGCCATGCTAGGGCTCAGTCTGGGGCATTTGGGGTGTGCTATGGGGTGGGGGTGGGGGTTTGGGGGAAGGGGAGAGGATTAGGGCCTGAGGAGGGACAGAAGCGGTAGATGGCAGAGGACTGTGGGGAGCCCCCCGTAGGTGGGTGCTGCACCCCATCATGGGATGGCCGGGGTGCTGGAGCACCGCTTTAGGAGCCGTGCCCAGGAGACTATAGCAAGGGCCGTGTCCTCTCACTCCGTCCAAGCGTGCATCTGGCCCAGGAAAAGAGCCCGATTCCTGCCCTCTGACTCCAGCCCAGTGACCCTGACCACGGCCCAGCCCTTTTCCTCAAGAACCAAATGCCTGCCCCAAGCACCACAGATATGCTCAGGCTCCTGGGCTACTTGGCAGGTCCAGGACCCCTGGGGTCCCTCTCACTGACCAGTCCCCAACAGAGAGAGCCACCAAAGAGCCAGAACTCTCAGGTGCCAGTGGGAAAACCGGACCTGGAGAGCCTGCAGGCTGGAAATCAGACGCGAGAATACGCTGTCTTCTAGAAGCGACCCCTATCGTGCTATGTCCCCCATAACACCTGGGACCCCAGCTGGAACCCCTGTCCTTACACCGGGAAGGACGTGCTGCCCAGCGAATCCTCGCCCATGGTAAGGAAGAGGAACACTAGTAACAAAAAAGAAACCAGTGGTAACCAGAGAAACTCAGCGGCAACAAAAGTAACTGAGGATGACAGGGAGTAACCAGTGGCAACAAAAGTCACCATGGTAATGACAAGTAATCAGTGGGGACAAAAGCAACTGCTGGTCACAAGTCATCAGTAGTAACAAAAGAGACAGCTGGTAAGGACAACCAGCACTCAAGTGTAAGCGGCCGCTGGTCACCACCAGTAACCCAGCGCCTCCGGGACAGGCCTGGCTCAGCCAGGCCACCTCCAAGGAGGCGGGAGGCCCCCCATAGGGGGGTGCTGCACCCCCAGAGCAAAGTGGGGGTGGGGCGGGCTGGCAGGGAGCAGGTGGGGCAGAAGCCCGGAGCACCAAGAGGCAGGGAGGCTGGCGGAAGCAGGGGAGCGGCGGCACAGAGGATCTCTCAGGAGGAGCCTAGGGCCTGGAGGTGGGAGGTGACAGAGAGCGGGGTCAAGAACGCGCCCAGGGCATCCCCTTGAGGAAGTGTCAGCGCATGATTCGGCTCCGGGCACACAGATCCGAGGGTGGCCCTGGATCTCCCTGCAATGTCCCCTGGCTGGGCCAGAGCTGGGGGGCGCAGGTCCGGGCAGATCTCAGGGTGTCGGGGGGTCTTGAGGGAGGCACGAGGGGGCTGTGAGCGGGGGAGAGGGCGACAGCTGGAGGGAGAGCCAGGCCCCAGGCCGGAGCTCCAGGGAGGACGGCTTGCCCGGAGCGGGGCCTAGCTCCCACCTCGCGGCGGCCGGGCAGGCCTGCCCGGGGGCTCGGAGACCCCAGCGCGCGTCGGGGCTGCACCTGGAGCGCTCCGGGCCGCGCCGCCCGCGCGTCCTCCTCGTCCTCGTCCTCCGCGTCCGCGTCCCCCGGGGCGCCGGCCTCGCCATCCTCGTGGCCTCCGGCGCTCGGGCCCTCGCCGTCCTCCTCCTCGTCCTCCTCCCAGGTCGAGTCGCAGTCCGGGTCGTCCATGCTCCGGCGGCGGCGGGTCCCGCGCTCCGGCGGAAGCGAAAGTGAGCGAGGGAGGAAGCGCGGGGGCGGGCCGGGCCGAGGGGCGGGCCGGGGCCGGGGGGGGCGGGCCGGGGCGGGGCCGCCGCCGCCGCCGCCGCCTGCCGGAAGGAGGTCCCGGCTCCGAGAGCATCCCTGGCCGTGAACGTCCGTCCGGAGGACGCCCGCCCGCTTCCCCGCTGAGATTCCTCCCGGGGCAGGTCCCCAACCCCGCGGCCACGTCTCCGGGGAGGATGCTCTCCACCCGGGGTCTCCCCGCAGGATTCCCCACAATATCCCTTCCCCCTGGGAGGATGCCCCTCCCCAAGGATTTCTCCCCGAGGTTGTCCGTAGAGAATGTCTTCCCTCCGGAGAAGCCCTCCCGGAATATGCCCCCTCCCCGCAGTATTGCCGCCTGGACACCTCCCCCGAGAGAATTTCCCCCAAAGTCCTCTGTGCGAACGGCCGGCCGGGAAGCCGGCTGGAGCGCCCGCAGTCTAGAGGACGCCTCTAGATGCAGGGGATGTCCCTTGCAGATGCTCATCCCAGAGAATCAGTCCCAGAATGCCCCCCAGGACAGTATTCCCCCGAAGAAGCCTCCCCCGGAAGATTGTGCCCCTGGAGGATGCCCACGGGCTGGGAGGCCCCTGTCTCCAGAATATCCCTTTTTGCAGGGGTGTTCTCCTACAGGAAGTCCCCCCAGAGGGACGTCTCTCCTGGAGGAGGTCTACCCACCTCCTTGGAGAATGTCCCTTCATAAGGATGAACCCCAGGAAGATCCCCCTGGAAGTCCTCCCCAGAAGAGGCCCCAGGACACTCCCTGCACGGGAGGCGGGGGCTGCTGCGGTCTCATCAGAGGCTCCTCTGGAAGGTGGTTTGCTTCCGTGATCCCCCAGACCGTAGGCAGAACTCATTCTTGTGGGAACAGGATGCAGAGCCCCGTGTTCCTCCAATAGTCCACAACTGGGCAGTTTGCCTCCTCAAGGCCGGAGTGTCTTTCCAGTGTGCGGAGAGTCCTAGAACGTGCCGCCCTCGTGGGCCTGAACTCTGTCCCCTTAGTCTTGTCACATTCTCTCCGTGAAAAGAAAGCACAGGGGCTCCCTGCACTTAGTGGGAGGCACACACAAAGTGCCAAACACCAGGACTCAGAGATGACTGGGGGTCACCCTAAGGCCCCAGTTCAACACCCCCTCAGGGGCCTCTCTAAGGGCTGGGGGCGGCTGCTGCTGGAGGCCCTCTTGCATACAGCCGCACATTCCAGACGCGGCCGAGAATCGCCTTCAGCTGCAACCTTCCCAGACGCTGCGGGTCCCTTACTTCATCTCCGCCTTGATGTCTGCTGGTGGTCACAGGACAGTGGGTGACCCAGCCCTCAAAACGAAAGTGGAGACAGTCTCCGCAAAAAACATGTTTTCTGTAGCTAGCTACTCCCCCACTTCATTATTTCAAAAAGCTCAGCGAACAGTGGGTGGCTTTTAGATGGATCTGGTCTTGAGGAGGACTCCTGGGGTCAAGGCCGGCCAGCCCCCGGGGACGCTCACCTCTCCCAGCCCTGCAAGCCCGCTAGCAGGCCCCAGGCTGCCTGTGCAGCCAGAGACAGCCGGGAGCTCACCAGAACCTTCCAATCTTGGCTGTGGGCACAGCGGAAGGCCTTTCTTGGTGCAGGTCCGGACTCCTTGCTGGCTTGTTGATCTTTGTTAATTCGCTGGGTACATTCTCACTGGGCGGGAACTGTCTTCACGCTACCTTACTTTCTAAAAGGTTGACAGGGACGCCCTGAAGGTGTGGACGTCTGAGTCCATCTGTCTGTCTTTCCCTTTCTCTCTCTTTTTAAAGATTTTATCTATTTGTCAAAGAGAGAGAGAGAGAGAGAGAGAGAGAGAACACAAGCATGGGGAGAGGCAGAGGTAGAGGGAGAAGGAGGCTTCCCACTGAGCAGGGAACCTGATGTGGGGCTCGAACCCAGGACCCCGGGATCATGACCTGAGCTAAGGACAGATGCTTAAATGACTGAGCCACCAAGCCACCCCCTTCTCTCTTTTTAGCTTTATTTATTTTAGGGAGAGAGAGAGAGCGCGCGCGCAGCGGTGGATGGGAGGGGTGAGGAGAGGCAGAGGGAGAGAGAAACCAGGCGGACTCCACACTGAGCAGGCGGCCTGGGTGCCTCGGACCCAGGATGGCCACCTGAGCCCAAACCAAGAATCCAATGCTTAACTGATTGAGCCACCCGTGCACCCCCATCTGGGCACATCTGCAGGTGGTCTGCCCCAGGCGGCCAGGGCAGGGTTCTGGGGTAGCAGGCAGCCATGGCACATCTGGCGAGGCCAGCTCCTGCCCTCTTTCAGAAATGTCCTACTTCTGTGAGGGCGACACCCCCACGTCACAGACCGGGTCCCTAGGCCGGGAGAGGTTCAGTGCCCCAGATGCCTGTCAGTTTGGCCGGAACTGGCTGCCGGGCAGGAAAACTGGGATGGAGAGAGCTGGGCAGGGCCTCAGGCACCTGTGAGGCCGTGCCAGGGATGCTTGGGCTGGCCTCAACCCTGCCGAGGACTGCAGCCCCCACAGACACAAGGGAATGGGGACTGGGCCCCCCAAAAATGCCTGAGCCAGGGGGTGGGGGACACCTGCTCTTTGGCCATGATGGGCTCAGTACGCCCCTCGAACCTCCTCTCTCAGGCATGCAGCAGACGGTAACTCACCAAACGAGGCACTAGCTTTTCCAGCAAGTTCGAAGGGCCGTGAAGATACGGTTTCAGATGGGGGTTTGCCGGCAAGCCTGGGGAAGAGCCCCAATCTTTGCTGGTACCACTTGCGACTGCAGAGCTGTTTGCCCCGTTTCCCTGAAGTTCTCTCCAGGGACTGGGCTTCTGGCAGGCGTTACAATTCCCACCACAGGACCTGGCCCAAAGCAGGCCTTGTGGGAGGTTGCAGGGCACTGAGCTTGCTAGGACGCAGACCTCTGCTCCCCCTTCCCCCTTGGACACACGTGGGGCATGTTCCTACTCTGTGGCAAGCACAGGGACAGTCCTGTCTGGGCATCTGGGGGTGAGGGCGGGGTCTGCTGCGCTGGGACAGTAGCAGGTCTCACGGGACTGCCTCTCAGACCTCGGGAGAAACGCCAGTGGTAGGCCCTCGTGGGGAAGTGGCAGTCTGGGGCTCCATCCTGGGCACTGACCGGCTCCTGCTCAGGGAGATCACGCACAGGAGGCCCACCCAAGCTCCACAGTAGGAGATCAACCCACGCCAAGCCTCTGCTCCTGGTTCCAGCGCAGCGTGGACAGCTGGGCTGGGCACCGGGGTGCTCAGGTTCAGGAGCCCAGACACAGCTGGCCTTTCTGCGCAGGGTGGACTGGGCCCTGCTGGGGAGAAGGGGCGCCAGCAATATGTTCAAGGCCACACGTGTGACGGCGGGCTGGGGACAGGCCAGTCTCCGACCACGCTGGGCCACTCGCTGAGTGTGAAGTTCCTGCCCTCACCTGGTGGACTGCTCTGTGGGCCGGGCGCCTGCTCCGAGTTGCCGGCAGAGGCTCTCGGTGGATGGGAACGCAGCTTCCGGGTGCCTTGTCCAGATGAAGCGCCTGGGACCAGGAGGGCGGGCGTCCTCTTCTCTCTGCCAGGATGGCTGGACCCTCCTCCACGGAGAACAGATTCAGCCCAGAGTCCCACGTGGCCTGCCAATGAAGCCCCAGACGTCCCAGCTCCGCCCGAAATCAGCCTTGTTTGCCGTCCCCGCATTTTGTATTTGAAGGACCCGCCACACTAACAAAGTTTCCACTCTGGCCTTGTTTCTAGTTGGTGAACACATTGTATCAGGGGAACAGCAGGAGGTCTGAGAGTGTAGGCTGCATTGTAAATCTTGGGGAAACAAAGGCTTCCTACTGTTAGAAAAGGGGACTTATTCTGGCGCCAAAATCACGAGACCCGCCGTGGTTCTTTCGTGCTTTAATGGTCGGCGCTCAAACGCAAGCCCCTCGGCGGCCCGGCCGCAGCACCGGCCTCCACACACTCATCAGGCCTAGTCCCAAGGTCCCGGAGATACAAAAATAGCCCGTACGAACTCTGCTCCCGGCATGTAACACCGAGTGGAGTGTCTCGGTACTCACTACCGAGCACAAAGCATCTGAGGAAAAATACAACACAGCTTTAACTTCTGCAGTATTTTTTTTCATATAAAACACTAGTAAAATAGGCTTCTTAAAAATTAAATAGTGAAATACCACCAAATTATATACATCGTTACAGTACAAGTGAGTGAGGCGAAGTCTCCGGCCTGTTTCTTGGGTGCAGGCGCTGGGGGGCAGGGCAGCCTGAGTCTCCTCCCCAGGGAGCAGCCCGATTAGGAAGAGCGGCTGACAGACGGACACACGGACGGACGGGGAGAGCTGCGGCACCCAGCAAGACCAGTGCTCCCCACAGGCCGAGCAGGCACCCCGCTCCTCACTCCAGCTGTCCTGCTCCTGCCCCGCGCTCTGCCCCGTGGAGCCCGGACCACAGCCCCGCCAGGGGCCAGCACAGCTGGGGCTTCCCCGCTGGTGCGGGGGAGACAGGCCCAGACGCCGGCTCTCCACAGCCGAGCCAGCTCTGGTCTCTCAGGGCCCCCCGGAGCCCCAGGTGGTCACAGTGGGCCCCGCGGGAGCCCCACGTGCCTGAGGGCAGGCGGCGGGCCGGGGGGTGTCTGGCCGGTGACAGCAGTGCCCCGGCCCCCTGCCGTGGCTGAGCCACGACTACGTTCGGCGCCGCTTGGCAGCGCTGGGGCTGGAGGGGTTGCTGTTCGCCGTCAGGACTTTGTCGGTGACCCGGCTGCGCTTCCGCTTGTCTGCCCCTTCCTTGGACCCCAAGTCAGAAGGGTTCTTGTCTTTGCTGGACTTTTCTGTTGCTTTCCCCAAGCTTCCTGAAGACGAAAAAACTGGGAGACAAAATCATTTGGCTGAAAACAGAATATCCAGAGTTTTACTTCATCTTCTTACCAAATTCTAGAAACCTGCACCTACACAAGGCACTTGGGGCTGGGGCTGCCACGGGACCCGCAAAGAGCTGGGTCCCTGAGGATGCACCGCCTCGCAGCCCTGGGCCGCAGGACCCTGCCCGCCTGCCCACCGATCCTGCCTCGTGGAGCTCGGCCTGTGCCCGCTGCCTGGCAGCTGGTGCTGGACCTGAGGTCTCCAGGGCCTGCTTGTAGTGCGGGCTGCCCACGCCACCACCCAAGGCTCCCACCCAAGCGGATGGAGGAGCGGACAGGACAACTCTGGCCACAAGCGGACTGGACACCCAGGCTGGGGATGGGGTTGCTGCTCGTGGGGCCTAGGGGAGGGTCTGGGGTGTCCCCCACTCACCATCGTCAGCCCCGTTGTGGGGGTCCACATCTTCCTTCATTTCCTCCTTCATTTCTTCTTCAATGACCACTTTGCCTGTGGGGCGACAGCTGACGTTTACCAAAACGGCGGGAGACGTGGCCCTGCCCAATGCTGTGGACGGCTCAGGCCGGGGACGGCTGTGTGTGTGGATCTCAGCTGCCTCCAGGCCGCTTTCAAAGAGAGCCGACTGTTCTAGAACAAGCTCCCTCCACTCCCCAAGGCTCCCCGGACCGCCCCTTCCCCAGTCCACCTGGGCCAAGAATCACCAGCCAGTGACCCTCACCTCCTCCCTGAGGCTCGTGACCTTCACCCTGACATCACCTCCCTCGCCGCATCCTGCCTCCTAATCCCGGGCCGGACCCCACTAGGCGGAGCCTCACCTTCTCGGACTTCATGAATGATTTCTTCAGGAAGGACAAAATTCCTCTCTGGGTTTGGGAATGGAAGAATCTCAGATTCGTGCTGATGGCAAAAACGGCGATTTTTGTTATAGAAACAAAGAAAAAACCACGATTTTAGCAAGTCACCAAAAACGTGGAAGAGCCAGCTTTGCAGCACCTGACAGACGCGGAGTCACGGAGTCACAGGGCTGCGGAGTGGGGCGGGAGCGGCTGAACGACATTCTGTTCTGACATTCTGTTCCGTTCCGTTCCGCTCTGCTCGCGGTCTGCGGGGAGCTGGGCTTTCCTAACACACCCGCAGGAGGCAAAGCTACAGCGCCAGCTGCCAGCCAGCGGGGGGCACTCCTGCCCACCCCCCCCACCCCCGGCCAAGGGCAGGACCCAGTGGCCATCAGAGGGCAGTGACCGTGCTGAGGAAAGGCCAAAGGCCGGGGCACCTCCGGTCTGTCTTCGGAGCAGGAGCCCAGAGGCACGGACGGTGCGCAAGGGGCAAGCCTCTGCCTGAGAAACCAGGCGAAGCCAAGAGTCGTAAGGGACACCGCGCTTACTGGAGTTCCACTTGCTCTACAGGACCCAAGGGCCCCACAGGCCAAAGGAGACAGAGACCCTGGAGACACAGGACCCCCAGCTGAAGGGAAAGGGGAGCGGGCAGGAAGGACTAGGACTGTGAACGAGCAGGCCTGCTCCTCTGTGCAGGCTGCGACCGTACTGCAGCCGGCTGCTAGCCCACACCCATGGCCATCGGCATCTGCTGGGGCTTCAGCAGCCCCACGGCTCCCGGGACTGTGGGTCCCCCTGCAGTGGGGGTCATGGACCTATACAGCCAAGGTCCCACCTGACCCCAGCAGCAGCCCCAGGGAAGCCCAGGGGTCTGAGCAGGGGACAGCCTGGGTGTCTTGCCTAATCCTGAACAAGGGACAGGCAAGAAGAAGCTGAGAACGGGAGAAGGGCTATCTGTCCGGGACCCAAGTCCCCGAGTGCTGCCCTGCGGCTCGCCAAGGTTGTGTGGACCTGGGCTGGGTGTCTGTGTCTGTCTCCCGGGCTGCAGCAGGGCCCCCCCAGGACAGGAGCCCCGCCACCCTCTCGTCTGTATCTGGCTTCTGGCCCCCACTGGCCTAGAATCAGGGCCCAGGAAGTCTGGGGACCAGGTGACCCCATGACGGGATGGGTGTGGAGGCAAGGTCCCCCGGGGAGCAGCCCCTTCAGCATGACAGCTGGGCCTTGCGGCCTCACTCCCAGGACGCCTCCTGCAGGCTGAGCATTCAGTCCCCATAGCACAGCTGCCATCTTTGTCCCCTCTCTACGAGGACAAGGAGATGCAAATGACCTGCCCACAGCCCCCAGGGAGCAAGAGCAACACTGGGTCTGGACAAAGTAGGCCTCGGCTGGGAGGGCTGGTGCTGGGAGGGCTGGTGCGGCTGGAGTCAGCCAGGAGGCAGAGCCTTACCTCCCCCCTGCACAAACTCCTACCCCTGTGCGTGCCTGTAACTCCCACCCCCGCACCACTCTCCAGGGGCTCTGGCCTCCTCTCCACTCCTTGACCATCATCTCCCGCTGCCACAAAGCCTGAACCGCTGCCGCTCCTGGGCTGGGAACATCCCTGTTCCTTTGAGCCTTCCCAGTCGCCGAGTGAAGCTGCCTGCCTTCCCATGAAACCGCTGCGGGGGCCTTTGAGGAGGGGACCGTTACTGCCTGGCTCTCACAGAAGCCACCAGATTTACCTGACTCAAACTCCGATCCCATCACCTTCCTGCCTAGAGCACTGTGGGGCCTCCTGCCTACTCCCACAGGCCTCAGCAACCTGGTCATCTCCCTGCAAAGACTGTCACCGGCCACCCCACGTGAAAGAGGTTCTGCATCTGAAGCCAGCCACCGTCACCAGGGTGGGGTTTTTAGTGAAACTACTTGAGCTCCCCGGTTTATTTCCTGCTGTCCCCTGGGATGTGCACAGGTCAGAGGGACCCCAGAGGAGGAGCTGTGTCTGGGGGATGGTGGGATCTGGCTCACCAGCGCCTGCATGTCATACATGGTGCTCAGATGGTCCCAGATGACCTTGGATGGGACCTGACGACCAATGTTCTGGCTGAACTTGTCCCGAATACAGATCATGTGGAAATGTCGGTTCACACCTGTGGGAAAAAGGAGTAAGCCTGTGAGGGGGGGCTTGGCTAGCACTTAAGAGGGGAGAAGAGAGGTGGGAGGCAGGGGTTAGCAGCAAAAGGGTAAAGATAGGGCAGGAGAGTGGGTGTAGCAGATGCAAAGAGAGGGTTTAGGAGGGGACAGGGTTGGAAGAGCACAGGCAGGTGTGGGGCTGGGGATGGGGTGGGGGAGGAAGAATACTGGGGGGTGGAAGGATGCGGAAGGGGAAGAAAGCGGGTAAGAAAGGGTGGAAGAGCCCAGGAGGGGACAGGAGGAGTACAGAGAGTGGGGGTACAGCAGGGGCGCAGGAGGGGGCAGGGTCGGCAGAGGTAGGGGGCTAGGCTAAGGAGGGAACGGAGGGAGGGGTGGGGAAGGGTTGGCGCGGGGTGGTGGGCGCAGGAGGGGATAGAGGGAGGGTACATGGGGGGTGCAGAAGGGGGCAGGGTCGGTAGAGGTGGGGCTAGGCTAAGGAGGGGACAGAGGAAGGGTACAGCAGGGGTGCAGGAGGAGGCAGGGTCGGCAGAGGTAGGGGGCTAGGCTAAGGGGACAGAGGGAGGTACAGCAGGGGCGCAGGGTCTGAGAAGTGGGGGCGCTAGGCTAAGGGGCGGACAGAGGGAGGGGGCCGGAGGGGTGCAGGAGGGCGCAGGGTCGGCAGGGAGGGGTGGGTGGGCACAGGGGTCTCCGGACGCAGAGGGAGGAGGCGGTGCAGGTGGGTGGGCGGGCGTGAGTGGCCCCGCCCCGCGCCCCCGGCCGTTGCCCGGTCTGCCCCGCCCCCACGCGGGTCCGCGGCCTCCGCGGCGCTCCGCTCACCGACGGGCTTGTGGCCCAGCATGGCGTGGAAGAGGCACACCTCCACCTCGGGGCTCCACACCACCGTCTCCTCGGCTGGGCTGGTGGCCGCCTCCCCCGGCCCCTTGTCCCCCGGCGCGCCGCCGCCGCCCACCTCGGCCTCCCCCATCGCCCGGCCGCCCAGCGACGAGCCCCCAGCGGGAGCGGGCGCGGCCACGGCCTCCGCGCAGGCGCACTTGCCGGGGGTGCGCGCGCTCGGCGGGTTTGCTCTCGGGCTCGAGCGCGGCGCCAGCGCAGGCGCAGCTGAGGGGCGGCCCCCGCGGCGCCCCCTGGCGGCTGGGCCCCGCGGCGCGGCGCGGCGCGGTGGCCGCGGGCGGACTGCGGAAGCGCTCAGGCGGGCAGGTGGTGACGCCGGCGGCGCGGGGTCCGGGGCGGCCCCTCCGAGCCGTGCGCTCCAGGGGCGGGACGGCAGCCGGACTTCGCCGACTGAGGCGCTTAGGGGGAAGAGCAGGCAACTGACCACGCCCGCCGGCCTGGGCTCCCTGCGGCCTCCGCTGCACCTGCCGGACCTCAGCACGCCACGCCGCACGGGTCCACGGCGGGGGGCGGGGCCTTCTCCGGGGCGGGGCCAAGGCGGGCGGCCGGGAGGAAGTCCCGCGAGGAATCGAGGCATTACCCAATCAGGGCCGCCGGCTCCGCCCCGTCCCGCCCAGCCACGCCCACCGGTGTTGGGGCCCCGGGGCGGGCGCCCGCGTGCGTCGCGTCCCGCCGGGCGCGGGGTCAGGTCCGGCCGAGGTGCGGAGCGTCTCTAGGCCTTCGTCTCCTCCTGCGTGCAGTGGAGCGCGTAACGGCGCGTTCCCCGGGGGTCCTGCCGAAGGTCGGGCGCCCCGCCCGCTGGCCGCTCGGGTGCTCGCTCAGGCTTCCCCTCCTGCCGAGCGCTGCCCCCGGCCGGTGCGGGCTCGGGTCAGTCCCGCTCGCTCGGACGGACCGGGAATCAGAGCGGGCTCAGCGGGCTGGGGCCCGAGTCCTCGCTGCCAAGGGGGCTGCTGGCGACTCGCGCCCCCCCACGTGACACCGGGGAGTTGTGGCTCTCCTGTCTCGGGGTCCGGAGAGCGCCCAGGGGTAGTGACCTTGGACCTGAGAACTGAGGCCTGGGACACAGGCTGAGGGGCGGAAAGAGAGGCCTGTGTGGTCCTGGTGCCAGAAGGCGGGTTGCAGGGGGAACCCAGCTAGGGGTCTGATGGGGTCCAGAGCAGGCCAGGCCCAGCTCCTGGGAGGGAACTGGGTCATGGGTGGTGGCTTCTGGAGGCTTCAGTTCCTCGCTTGGTGTTTGACCATCAGACTGTCTTGAGGTTTCTCACCCTGACCCCCACGCAGAAGGATCCCACCTGGTGCCTCATGGGCCCACACCCCGCCAGTGCTCCGCAGTGCACACTGCCTATTTGTCATCCAGACCATCCGTGACTGCTTGTTTGGCATCTGCCGTCCCCGGCAGCTTGTCTCTCAGATCCAGGGGCCAGGGCCAATCTGGCCCACAGCAGGAGGACCGAGACCACTTGTTCACGGACCCAGTAACCAACTGACCAACTCTCTCTCTTGATTCCTGAAGCTGAATGATCCCCTGTCCCCCCACTGCGACCTGTGTCGTCCACATCTTCCAAAGACGCAGTAGGCCTCCCAAGTGTCCTCATCCCAGCAGCGGGGGCTTGGACCCCATGTGGGAAGCACCCAGGCCCTGGAAAGGGATCTCTCCCATGACCAACAAGCACACGAGCCGTCTGGTCTGTTCATCAGTCTTATATGAGTCTGGGTGCTGTAAATTATTCCCAAGACATGCTCTGGGTGCTGCCCAAGTGGAGGTTCTTGCCTGGGAAGCTGATGTCACCTCTGGAAGGTAGTGACCGTTGCTTATCAAAGGACACCTGTCCTTCACTCCTAAGGGGACATCTAGTTCTTGGTTGTGAGAGCTGGGTTCCCAGGAAGGAGAATTTGGAAGGCTTTGGTCAGACATGCTCTTGTGTGTCCACCTTCCTTTGGGCACTCTGTCCTCGCCTCTGAGTCTCTGGGGTGGAAACGGAATCCTACCCCAGCTTGGCTGGCACTGCTCTGTGGACCACTCCTCTGTGGCACAGAGTGGAGCTCACCGCCGGACACCAGAGGAGTACGCTGATGCAGAAAGCACAGCCTTCAGAGTTGGGAGGCCCGCCATGGTGGTTCACGTCCACTTGCTCAAACACGGGCCTCCTCGGACCTTGTCCTGACATCTGGACGTCAAGGGCAACAGCATTATCCCCATTCCTGGGCTGAGGGGCCTCAGAAGCGGGAGGTGCCCAAGGCACCCAGGGCTGCCAGCTAGGGTGACAGGAACGTCCCATCCGGTGCTAGCTGTGACTTGCAGCCCACACATCTCGCCGCTAGGGGACGTCTCCCACCCACTGTTTGACTCGGACCGGCACTTTCTACTCCTACGCCTGCAGTCGGGAACCACGTGAAGGCTTTTCCTGTTCCCTTGGAAAGAAAGTCCAATTCTTCACACAGGGCATATGAGGAATCACCGGATTACCGGGACGATCCCGTTTGTCCTGCCCACCAGGCACGGCTACGCCACGTCACCTGCGGTGCTAGGCCTGGCCCAGGGGCAGCGGGGAGCTGTGGGACACCAGGCTCCCGGCTGGTCACTGGTTAGGTGGCATGTTGCCTTCTTTGCGGGGTTGCCAGGTTTAACACATAAAAATAAAGGATGACGCTCAGTTAAATTTGAATTTCAGATGAAAAATGAGTAATTTTGCAGTATTGGTATGGCTCAAATGCTGTGTGAGATATGCTGATATCCAAAATTATTCGTTGTCTATTTAAAGTACAAATCTAACTGGGTGTTCTGTGTTGTATCTGCTGATCCTACTCCTTTTGCCTTAATTACGGTCTGGTCAGCAGCTTGCTTTGTCTTGCAATAGAGAGACTGCCAGGCGCGAAGTGTCCCCTCTGCCTGTCACTGAAGTGAGCCACGTGAATGAGGGAAGGGGAGGTCCTGTCCCTGCTGGCGCTCATGAGGGTTTGAAGGGGGAGTGAGCCATTCAGGCTGTGTGCGCTGAAAAGCCCTGCCGGCGTGGAGTGGGGTGCGTGTGTGCACTTCCCACCCCGGGGCTCTGGGACAGACCACACCGAGGGGGGCTAAGTTCTGGCAGCCTGGGTTTTTGCGAAGGCAGCCCCTCGCCAGCAGCTTGCATCGCTCGGGACAGGTCAGAAATGCAGATATTCCCACACATGCATGCGCATGCCCACGGCTCTGCTGAGTCAGGGTCTGGGGGCCCAGCACTCTGGGGGAAGCAGCCCTCCGGGGGCTTCATGGGAGGCGCACAGAGGGGGCTCCACCCAGCAGCCTCTCTTGCGGGCTTCAAGTGGCCTTGAGACGGGTGGGGGTGGGGGTAGGGGGCGGGCGAGGCTGAGCTGCCTGGGATCATCTTTTCCATTTCCAGTTTCCTGGTGAAAAGGAGCATCGTGTCTGCTGCGTGTCAGGGGACACATGGCCTCCCAAGCCCTTGGTCATCAGAGCCAGCCCTGCATACAGCTGTGAGTGCAGTGGCCTCACCTATGACCGTAGGGGCCCAGCCGTCAGCAAGTACCCTGGTTATTTTTTGCTGGTGGCTATTACTCTCCCTTCTGCGGATGGGGAAACTGAGGCACACGAACGTTGGGCAAGTGCTCTCCTACACCAGCTGGGGAGCCAGGCTTTGACCGTGCAGGGCCAACCCTGTACCATCTCACCATCTCTGAGAATGGGGTTCCCCAGGGGACTGCCCTCATTTCATCCCCCCCTGAGGGGACTGACGACCTGCCCCTCCTCCTTCTTGTCCCACAGTCCCAAGGGAGCCTGGGGGCCCGTTTGTGGGATCGTGCTTATCCAGGACAGTGTGGACCCTGAGGGCCATGGAGAGTGTGGGTGGGGATGCAGGGAAGGGAGCCCCGGCACAGACCGGGTTGTCTTCTCAGCTTCTGGGCTGGACCGGGCCCAGCCCCGGGGCACAGGAACAGACCATTGATTTGGAGCTATGTATGTTGGCTTTGAAAACCTCCTGCCCCCAGATGATTCAGAGCCAACTCCAGCCCTACTCCTGCCCATGGAGCCCTTACCCCCCCTATTTGTTTAACATGAAGGTCTTTGCTGGCCATCTGATGCCAAGTGTCCTGCAGCATTTTTTTTTTTTAAAGATTTTATTTATTTATCAGAGAGAGCGAGGGAGAGAGAGCGAGCACAGGCAGACAGAATGGCAGGCAAAGGCAGAGGGAGAAGCAGGCTCCCTGCCGAGCAAGGAGCCCGATGTGGGACTCTATCCCAGGACGCTGGGATCATGACCTGAGCCGAAGGCAGCTGCTTAACCAACTGAGCCACCCAGGCGTCCCTCCTGCAGCATTTCTGACTGCTGCCCCCGCTTCCTTGGATCTCTAGGGGCCCTGGGACGACTCCCACCTCCAGAGCCCTGAGGGCTGGGATGTGGCCACAGTAAAATGCCCTGGCACCGTGCGTGGGCTGTTGGTCATTTGGGCTTCACGTCCATCTCAAGGGTACAGACGAGGGGCCAAGTTTATTGCTCAAAGACAGAATCTTTCCCCATTCATTCACCTTCCAAAGGCCAGCTCTGCTTCCCTGTGTACCTACAACAGAAGGAAATGCTTCGTGGGGTCAACGTGGAGAATGACTAATGTTCTCTTTGGACCAGGGAACAATTCTGTTTCATAGGCAAGAAAAGTCACCCTGGGAGCACACCCCCATGTCCCGTGCTTCCCGCCCCCGCACCAGGCTCTGAGGTCTCCAGGCTTTGGTGCACCTTCTGGTCCCCTGTGAGGAGGTAGAGGCCAGGTGGGAGGGCGGTCAGCTGGAGCCATGGACACAGTGCCACGGGCCCAGGGCCACAGCTCACCAGACGCCCAAGCCTGGCAGCGAAGGGAATGTGGTGGCCGGCGCGGCTGGAGTCCGGTTCTGTGGTTCAGTGGAAGGGGACAGAGTTTCCTCCCCCAGGGCCCAAACCCAGCACTTCACGCCTCATCATAACATCGAGTACCGACCGATAACCAGCGTGGCCGGTTACACCCCACCTTACAGAACGAGCCGGAGGGCCTGAGCTTGTCAGGGAGCAGAGGGCATGCGTCCCGTGGGGCACAGGGTGGGCACCGGGCGGGCGGAGGTCACAGCCCCCACGCTGACCTGTGTCGAGTCACGCAGGTGTCCCCAGAATTTGAGGAGCCCTGTGGCGGCCGGAGGAGTGTGGGGAGACGCGCCCCAGGCAGGGCGTTCTTCAGAGTGAACGAGCCCTGAGCGACCAGGAGGGAAAAGCCTCCACCGATGGAAACTTCCCGCCCAACGGCCGTTCAGCGTGGTCCATGCCGATGCCCCGTCTCACGCTCCACCTGTGGCCGGAGCCCCGAGGTCAGGGTGCTGCCTCTGCCCAGGCTGTGTCCTCCCCAGGCGCAGAGCTGGGCTGGAGGTTCCCTCCCATGCCTTTGAGAGGCCTCTGATCTCATCATGGGGCTCCGTCCCCACGATCGAACCACCTCCCAGAGACCCCGAGAGCGAAGACCATCACCCTGGGTATTAGGTTCTCAACAGAGGGGCTTCTCAGGGACACAGGCACCCAGAAGGGTTAGGAGGAAGCCTGAGACAGCGTCCCTGGGGCGGGGGGCATGGGCCTGGCCTGCGCCAATGGGAGCAGGGGGCGTGCGGTCAGGATGGAGCCTGGTGCGCGGCCTGAAGACCGTCACTGCGCTGCCCCGCCGTCTGACCTTCCCCTCCCACTCAGCTTTTACTTTTACTAAAAAAATGAAAACACACAAAGAAAATAATCTCAAATGATCCAGAAAAAGTGTTCCCAGAGACAGGGATTGGAAGGCAAATCGGGGAGCCCGGAGCCTGGGGCCGCATGGGGCCTTGCACAAGCCAAGCAACTGCTTAGCTTCAAATTAGTTTGAAATAAGACTTTAAAGAAATATGTAAGGATTGGGAAGGAAAACAGACACATGAAGGAGACCTACCCCCATGGCAGCTTTTCACAAACAGCTTTTGTGTAATTGCATACGTGATTCCCAAAGACGGAGGCGGCGATCAGGGCATGTGGGCACGTGTGCGTGCACACTCTTCCTTAGCAACCGGGGTCTCTGCTAGGACCACACAGAGTCAGAGGTGGGGTGTGGAGGCCCTGTGGGGAGTCATGCGGTCTGGGTCCCTGGGGACTTATGCAGAGCAAGGTTCCAGCTCTGGTCGGAGGAAACACACGCACAGATGGCCAGCTGCCCCCTTGGTTTTAGACACGAAGGGAAACACCCCCTTGCTCCGTTGTGGGGGCAGCCGAGGGCCCCCCCCCTGGCTTCTGCCTGGAGCAACAATGATCATGTGAGTTTGGGGCTCTGGTCCCCCCAGGGCCACCGCAGTCCTGCCAACAACTGTGGTCTGTCCCGGACGGAGTATTTGCAGAGAGCTGCCCCAAATGGCTGTGCCTCATCCTCCCGGTCAGGCGTGAGGCGGGGACTCTGGTCCACCCCTGGGCACTCAGCGCCCACCGGCATCTGATGCACATTGCTGGGGTAACTCCTGCCGGGATGGGCCTGGGGGTCAGCGGGGGTGACGACTCAGGAGGGCCCTGCAGGGAAGGTGTTGGCCGTAAGTCCTCTCCACGGCAGTCGCTGGTGGGACAGTGCGCAGGGTGCGCTCCGGGCTCTTGTCTTGCCACGGCTGGAGGGCGCCTCCCTCACGCCCCTTCTTGGAGACGCATGGGGTAGCATCAGCAGAAGGGACCCTGGCCAGCTCAGGGGATGGAGAATGACCGAGTGCCCTGGGCTTGCAGAGCTCATGGGAAACAGGGTGACCAGGGGCAGTGAGTCCCCGCTCTCAGACTTGGTTCCTCTGGTCTGGTGCTCCTGCTGGTTAGCTCCCAGCGGGGTGGGAAGAAGGCCTTTTCTTTTCTTTTCTTTCTTTTCTTTTCTTTCTTTCTTTCTTCCTTTCTTCCTTTTTTAAAGATTTTATTTATTTATTTGATAGAGACACAGCGAGAGAGGGAACACAAGCAGTGGATGTGGGAGAGGAAGAAGCAGGCTTCGGAGCCCGATGCAGGGCCCAATCCCAGGACCCTGGGATCATGACCTGAGCCGAAGGCAGAGGCTTTAGCCCACTGAGCCCCCCAGGCGCCTAAGAAGGCCTATTCTTAAGGAAAGTTGAGGTGTTGGGAGAGAGGCTGGGGGTCCCCACCGCATGCGGGTGACTCCAGGTCCTGTGAGAACGTGTGTCCCTGCTGCCTCAGTTGGGTTTGAAGGGCAGGGGCAGGCCCTACAATCCTTGTGTGGAGTCGGCCTCTCGGGCTCAGAGCCCTCCCACCGGGCTCCCTGCCCTGGAGCCCTGTGCACTGGGTCCCCCGGGCCCTGTGCTCGGTCCCCACACAGGGCACCCGTCTGGGCCCGGGCCGAGTGCCCCTGGCCGGCTCATCTCTGAGGCAGGTGAGGTCCCAGTGGGCAGCTCATGCTCATGCTGGGTTAAACTGGAAGTGCCGGCCCTTCCCGAGACGAACTCGAGCCTGGGATGATGCAAGTAGGGCTCAGAGCCAAGCACCCCTTCCGGGGCAGATGGTGGGAGCCAAAGCTGGGAGCTGGGCTCCAGGCTGGGTGGAGCTGAGCAGCGGCTGATTAAGCCCAAAGCCAGGGATGTCATTCAGGGCCTGGGTTGCCTCAGCCTGGAGAGCTGCCCTCAGCGCCCCGGGGTCATTCCGGAGCTCCCAGCCGGGGGGCATGGCCCCTGAGCCACGCGCCAGCCTGCTCGCTGGGGCGCTACGGGGCAGCATTGTTTGTGCTCCCGGCCAGGGAGCTGAGCACATGCGGTTTTCTGGCAGTCCAAGCTGGGAGCCGTGCTGCTGTTGCTGATGCCTCTGGCTTGGGTAAAGCTCTTGGGTTTTATGTAGGGAGGCTTGGCAGGGGGACAGGAAATTGTGTGCTTCCTCTGGGACTCCCTGCCGGCCTCTCCTGGGGCCACCACAGTCTAAGCGCAGCAGGTGACGGTTCTGCTGCAGGCTCTGGGCCAGAACTTGATTGTCGAAAACCCCCGAAGGAGCCTCTTGCTGGTCCCTCGGAGTACCCTGGGTCGTCTGGGCCTGTGTCCGGGTCAGCGGGAGGGTTCGGGGAAGAAGCCCACTCCTGGCAGCTGCCCTCGCAGCTTCAGAGGCGCTGCTCACAGGCCCCCCCCGGTCCCCGAGATCCCCCGTGTGCGACACAGAGCCCCTCCCTCCTCCCTGGCAGGGAGTGATTATAAGCATAAGACTTTGCCGTATCCCACTGCCCCATGAAGTCGGCAACAGACCATCCTCAGACCGAGGTCCCGGGCTTTGGTGGGCGGGGGGTAGGATTCCCTTATTTTCTAGGTCAGGAGCTTCCCCAGAGGAAGTGGGGAGGATGCTGCCCAGAGCCCGGGGTGGGCTACTTGCTTCCTCCCCTGGTCCTGGACTGGGGTGCTGGGGGCTGCTGCCAACCTGGGAACCCCACACCCTATCCTTCCTCCTTTCCCTTCCCCCATCTGCCACTGTAAGTGATGAGGAATTCACGCTCGTCTTTGGAGGGGTCATGGCCCAGAGGTGCATAGTCTCCCCCCACACTAGGATGGCCAGAGGTGGGAGGTCCCTCCTATGTGAAGCCCCTAACCAAGGGAGGAACCATCTAGAAGCATCAGGCAGACAGAGTGATGGGAAGGGCTTGGATCTCCGGCCTCTGGGCTGGGCCTATGCAGGGCTCCCTATCATGGGAGTCTGGGGCTTGGCCCATGGCTGATTTTCCACCCTCGTGTTCTATGGGAGTATCACTGTCCCACCCCCACCTGAAGCTGCTAGCGGACGTTCTAATGGTCATGTGTGCGCTCAAGCACAATGTCCCTGCAGTCCATCTTCGTGGGCTCAGCTGCTCAGTCCATCTCCATGGCGTAGCTGCCGGACTCAGCACAATCCTAATTTCCAAATGGAAATTTCCGTGGCAAAGTTTGGCAGACACTGCCCTTGTTATTAGCTGCTGTTTTGGCTCTACAGGGAAGAAGCTTCCTCATGTTGACTCTCTGCTGACAGGGCAATCAATGCAAAGAACAGTGGGTTCTTCCTGTAGTGCCCTGTACAGCTCCTTCACCTTCCACCCACCCACCCTCCATCCGTCCGTCCGTCCCTCAAACACTTAAGGGGTGCCCCCTCTCTCTATGTGCCGGGCACTGAGGAGGGAACACGGCTCACGCTGGAGAGAAGAGAGACCAGTGATAAGAGAACGTAACACTCTGGTAGTGAAGAAAAGCGTCAGAAGGCGGAGGCGGGTGTCCGCAGCCGTGGGAGGCCCCATTGTCCCGAGGCCTCGGGGCGCCCCCATGGAGCTCCTCTTCGCACCATCTTCCGGCGTGTCTGACAGCTGTGTCTCCCCCTCAGCACTGCACCGCCCAGGCCAGCCCAGTTTGCCCACAGCTTTGCGACATCGTGGTCAGTGACACAAATATTTTCCTGTCAGTGTCATTTCCCCCCCAATATCCTGATTCTTGGCCATGGAGGATTCTGTTTCCCATAAAAACGGACCCTTGATTTCCCCTGAAGCCTTCTCTTTCCTCCGCCTGATTGTGAGGTTGGGAATGATTGCCTCTGGGATGTCTGGGGCTCCACTTGTGTCAAATCAGAAAGCTCGGCAGCCTTCACGTGGCAAGTCCAGGAAACTCCCACCAAGGGTGGGAAGGGATCCAGCTTCCTAGTGTGGTGGACACAGGCCAAGCCAAGATGTTGGACCAAACTGTTTCCTTTGCAATTTTGACACAACCGGCTCAATTCCAGGACCCAGAGACCCGGCGGGTCTGCCAGAGGGGTCTCCCTCCATGCTGTTGAGAAATGACCTGGAGCATTTTTCTGCAAAGTAAACCCTTTCTCCTAGACCTGAGTAAGAAACGGGCCCGGCACCTTCAGCCAATCCATACACAATCTTTCTTTGTTTTTGTTGTTGTTTTAGATTATTTATTTATTTGACAGAGATCCCAAGTAGGCAGAGAGGCAGGCAGAGAGAGAGGAGGAAGCAGGGTCCCCACTGAGCAGAGAGCCCGATGTGGGGCTCGATCCCAGGACCCTGGGATCATGACCTGAGCCGAAGGCAAAGGCTTTAACCCACGGAGACACCCAGGCGCCCCCACAATCTTTCCAGTGGCCCCAGCGCTGAGCCTGTGTCGCTGCTGGACCCTGGGGGCACAAAAGGCCCTTCTGGGAAAGCCAGAGGCTTAGCCCTGGTGGCCGACAGCCACATTTTGAAGCATCAGAGGGAAGGGGCTGGCGAGGCATGGGCCCAGCCAGGGGCTCAGCCAGCTTTGAACGTCCTGCTCCCTTGTCTGCCTTCTGCCTTCCCTGTCACTCACCAGTGACCGTGCTATCCCGGCCCGTCTTGCCCTACAGCCATCTTCTTCAAGAACAGTGCTCAGAACGCCACAGGGCCTTGCTGGTTTGGGAGCTCAGACCGGTCCAAGCCTTGAAGACCAAGGCCATGCCCCGTGTGGCCCGTGGCCCCCAGCTCAGGTCTTGTGTGTCGCCTGCTCAGCACAAGGCAGGTGAGGGCTGCAGAGCTCCCAAAATTGGAGGGCGCCTGTAGGGAGAGGGCATGCTCAGGATCCGGGTCCCCGCGACTGTAGGACTGAGCCCCCGGTCCCCTCCGGCCACGGTCGGAGGAGGCCCTCAGTCACTCTGGCTTGGGCCTCTGTCTCCCTCTCCAGAGGCAGCAAAAACAGCGGGGTCTTTCTCACCTTGGGGTCTCTCAGACTTCCCATCCTCACTCTGGAGATGCCCAAGCCGGTTCTCTGCACTGAAGGGTTCACATGACTGTTTGGGGCCTGCCTGGAAATTTGGGATATTCTCTCTCCCTTACTGGTGACGACCTTAATCCCATCTGCAGAGAGCCCGCACGCTGCCGGCACCAAGACACACACTTACCGGCCCCGGGGACAGAGGAGTGTGGATGTCCTGCCTCCCGCGGGTCACGGGGAGCCTGTGCCGGAGCCAGGGGTGTCTGCGCCTGACCTGGGACAATGCAAAGCTGCGGTCAGAGGCGGGGGGGGGTACCTGTTTGCCCACGTTCTGGAGGCTTCTCCCTTTGGGAGGGCAGAAACAGCCTAGCAGGCTGCCTCTGGGAGGCCTTCGAGGGCACCGGCTTCGGCCCTCTTTGTGCCGTAAGTCCCAGTGTGGACTCACATGCAGACTTGCAGGTTGGGGAGCTGTCTTGGGCTCCCTGGCGAGTAATCAACGGAAAGTCATTTAAAGTCACGTACAGGCACTTGCCTTTGAAGAACCGTGAGCTCAGCCTGGGGCTTGCAGACGGCCGGCTGCTGTCATGGTTCCTGGGCTCACCTGCTGCGCTCTTCCAGACGGACGGACGGGGACTGTGCGCTCTGCCTGTTCTGGGGCTGAGGGAGGCGGTGTGTGGTTTCCCTTTATTTTTAGGGGCATCAACACCTTGGGGTAACACATGCCCCTCTCTCGGTGGCATGTGGCTCCTTGCGGAAAAGATGCCGCGTCCACGGGTGTGTGAGAAAGTCAAGGGTGCACAACCGGGCAGCTTCAAGCTGGAACGCGGCCGGGTGAGCGAAGAGGGACGTCGGCTGGGCCCCCAGCGTCGGACGGACCCATGGCCTGTGGGGGAAACAGAGCTAAACACGAAATCTGCTAGCCGGATAGGCCTCCGCACGGAGGCGGGAGAGAAAGGAAACGGTTTTGTGACCGCATGAGCACTAAACCAGAATGCAGCGGACCGGGCAGTGTGTCTCACAGACCATCTGCCAGGAGGGGCCAAAGACAGAGGAAAATGGCACATACTCGAGCACCAAGAACACACAACGCATCGCACGCGCGTTCTCCAGCGCGTTAGGCTTGCTGTGAAGGAGGAGCCGCGCAGCTCTGTGCGTCCCGCACCGTTCATCCTAAACCACCTGACGTTGTGCGCTCCTCCGTCAGCGGGCGGACTTCCTCGGAGGAGGGACAAGCTCTCGCATCTTTACGCAGGAGGGAGCTGTGGGGGGTCTGGCCCTTCCCTCCTTCGGGCTGGGGAGGGACGCCACCTCCCTCGAGGGTCCGTTCCAGAGACGCGGCTCCAGGCCCTCGATAAACAGTCCTGGGTCGTGAGCTGGCGAGACGTGTTCAGCTTTTAAAAAGATTTACGGACCTCTCAGAGGAATGTACACCCCTTTGAGAAAGAATTCAGCTCCTAGCTTCTTTTCTTTTTTTTTTTTCAGTTCCTAGTTTTCTAAAGGAGAGGCTGGAAGGGGAGGGGAGGGAGGGTCTTTCCCTCGCAGCAGCAGCAGCAGAAGTCTGGGGTGGGGGCGGGGCTCGTGGTCCCCTGGACTGGGGCCGGTCCTGGGCCCTGGGGTGCTGAGGGCACAGGGGACCCTGGGTCCAGGCTCCAGCCACCATGGCTCTCAGCCTGGCGATCACCCCAGAGCCCCAGGGCCCCCAGGACACGGCTGTGTTGATGTTCCTTCTCTGGGGCTGCGGGAAGGACGGGGAAATGGCAGGAGGTTGGTAAGCACAGACGTCACGCTGGGGAAATGCGGCCTTTGGTCACCGTCCCCATGGTCAGGGAGCCAGATCACAGGGCTAAAACCTGGCACGTGCTTCTGGGGAAGTGGGGTGTGCGGGGGGCACGGACAGAGGCTGCCCCCGAGGGGCAGCAGCCAGCTGTGGAGCTGTGGAGGGCGAGAGGCAGGTTCGGGAGTGGGGGAGCAGCGGCACCGGGCATCCGAGGCACGGCTGGGGCCTCCCAGGACTCAGGCCCCACCACGGCCACTGTGAGGCCGTCCCGTCACAGACCTCACCTCGTCATGCAAGAATCCACGTCTCCCCCTCTTCTTGGTGCTCCGACTGGGTGAGACCTCGTTGGGGTCGGGGCAGGGGAAGGGGGGCTCAGGACACAGGATGGAAAGAGGCCCCTAAAATTCATTTCCTGCCCACTCCTGGCAAGGCTGGATTCCTGGGGCAGCGGGGGACGGGATGACCCTACTTTTTTTCTTTTTTTTAAACGATTTTATTTATTTATTTGACAGACAGAGATCACAAGTAGGCAGAGAGGCAGGTGGGGTGGGGGGGAGCAGGCTCCCCGCCAAGCAGAGATTCCCGATCCCAGGACCCCAGGATCATGACCTGAGCCGAAGGCAGAGGCTTTAATCCACTGAGCCACCCAGGCGGCGCCCTCCCCTATTAACAGACAGTGAGGAGGGGCCGGGGCTGCGGGGAGGCTCCGAGGGAGCCGGTCCACATGAGACTTCCTAGGCTCCTTCCTAGAGCCCTGACCCGGGGTCCCGACCCAGAGAGGCAGCCTGATGTTCGGGCTCTCAGGGCCTCCCCCCAGGGCCCCGATCTGGGTTCCTTCTCTGGCATGGCACTTAGAGTAGATGCCCCAGAAAGAGAGGCACGGGCTGACTGTGTGGGCCACGGGGACAGGGGGGAGGGCCCAGGGCACCAGCGTCAGATATGGGGAAGCCAGTGGTGCTCGGGGGCCGGGAGGGGTCCCCTCTGGTGGGCCGGGGTCAGACAGGAGCTGGGGCTCTGTGGGGCGCGCGGGTGTGGCTGGACCAGGCAGGCCTCTCCCCCTCCTGAGGCCCCTCTGACGTGTCACTTTCTAATGTGAACGGATGACAGGGATGCCCGCAGGAGCCTGACTGCCGGGAGGAGGAACGTGATTAGAGTAATTTGGGCCCAAGAGCAGTGATGGATGCAGGCGGACAGAGCAGCGGTGCCGGTCCCCCGCTGAGCCACCCCCCATCGGACACCAGGGTCCCATCGGCAGGGCTGGGCCCGCGGCCGGGGCGGGGGCTCTGGGGCGGCTCGGATGCTGTCCCCACCTGACGGCCCCAAGAGGCTCAGGACGAGGCCCCCAGCTGCCTCGTTCAGCCCTGCCTACCTGTCGTCCCGCTGCCCTTGGCTCCCCTTCTGCTACCACGGGTCACTGTCCCGACCCCGGGGAGAGTGAGCTCCTCCCGGCCACCCGGTCTGCGCCCACCCCAATATCCTCATCTCCTGTTCTGTTTCCCTGATTCCCACCCATCCTCCTTGGAAGCCCCTGGGCCCACCTTGCTCAGCTCAGGGTCTCCACGCAGCCCAGGTCTGGCACTCAGGAGGGCGCAGGTAAATCTGTCCACGGGAACCTCCGTGTACTTGGAGGGCTCTGGGGAAGCACGGCCCAGGCTGTCCCCTCCACGGCCGCCTCCAAGCAGCCTCCCTGGATTACAGCCACCAGCCTGCCTGCGGTGTTGGGGGGCTCTGCTTCCTTGCTGTGCTGGAGGCTCTGCTCCCACGGGTGACCCAGTCTGGGCAGGACTCCCTGGGGGACGTTGGGAGGTGGGGATTTGGGTGGGGATTCGGGTTTTCTCGGGAGCCCCTCCCTTGGGGCTGAGGCATCCAGGGTGACAAGTCGACTCTGACATGGGGTGTTCACGTTTCCCTCAGGCTTCTCAGATGACGTGGGAGAAGCGGTCAGCTGTGCTCACAGGCCGCCCAGAGAAGAGCTCATCTGGGGGAGGAAGGATAGTCAGGAGACGCCTGCGTGGGGCATGTGGGCTGAATGCAGCCCAAGGCGGGGGCGCGGGAGGGTCCCAGGTGGAGAGAACTCTGGGCGGTGGCTGGGAGACCAGAGCGTTCTCCGCTTTGCCGCCGACCCTGAGGGATGGCGCTGGGTCTCCCTCTCAGACTGCATTTCCTCACCGGGAAAAGGAACTTCCTTCCTGCATAGTGACCCCCGCGAGGCCGTGCAGCCGACCAGCGCACAGCAAGGGTCTCATGTCCCTTCTCTGCTGTCCCGCCCCCTTCTACTGTGCCTGTCCCTCCCCTGCTGGCTTGTTCAGTGGGGGGTAGAAAGGCCGGGCCCCCTGCGTCCCCCGGCAGGACACCTGGAAGGCCATTCTCATGTCTGAGCGCCCACGGGTCAGCTGAGGCGTGTGGAGACACGGCGAGCCCTCTGCGTGGGCGCTCCGGGGACGGGGACCTCACTCTGTATAAGACAGACCAGTTCCCTTTTGGAAACAGCTGAGTATCAGAAATTTATTTGAACTTTGCGTCCAAAGCATGGCCTTGCCGGTGGGCCGAGGGACAGAGCACCCTGTGGGCGACGGGCAGCGCCGCGGGGGACACGCAAGGGTGCGCACCTGCGAGCGTGCCGGCCGCCGTCCAGGCCGGGGATGCTCTGCGGCGGCCGGCACGGCCCGGGCCGGGCAGTGGGCCCCCCGCCAGCAGGGGTCACCTCTAGGTGGGCCCAGGGGGACACTGTCCTCGGGACACTCTCTTCCACGTCATGAGAGAAGGTATCACTTCATCACGGAGGAAAACGGTCCCGCATCTTGAAAGTGAAAGTGAGCACAGCCAGCGAGGCGGCCGGGGTGGGGGCGCCTCCCTGCCACTTCCGCCCTTGCTCCGGGTCCTGCACCGCCTGAGCCGCAGAGCTCGGGCTCCGTGAAGAGGAAGGGGGCAGCCGAGTCGCTGTGTGGACCGGGAAGGGGTCGGAGGGCGACACCGGCAAGAAGCTCCTCGGCAGGCTGGGGCCCGGGCTGGGGGGCTGGAGTCCCGGGATAGCCTCGGGCAGCCTCTGCAGATGGCTCTCTAGAAGCTTCCTTGCAATGTCAGCGTTTCAGGATTTGGCTGGCCGTTGAGTATTTATTTATTTATTATTTTTGAAGATTTTATTTATTTATTTGACAGAGAGACACAGCCAGAGAGGGAACACAAGCAGGGGGACTGGGAGAGGGAGAACCAGGCTTCTCGCTGAGCAGGGAGCCTGATGCGGGGCTCGATCCAGGACCCTGGGATCATGTCCTGAGCCAAAGGCAGAGGCTTAACAACTGAGCCCCCAGACGCCCAAATATCTTACTATTATGATGATTTTATTTAGTATTTCTGAGCCAGCACATATCACGTTGACAAGACACAAAAACACTCAGAGAGGGTGAGCGTGGTCTCAAAGACCCTCCCGGGGAGCGTCTAGGCGGGGAAATCGCTGCTGGGAGGTGAGACTCTGCTTGGAAGGGGCGAGTCAGGAGTCACGTCCAGCGGGACCAGGAGGGGTCGGTTGGGGCTGCAGTTCCCCTCCCCTATGCAAATAAGCAGCCCAGGGTCCAGGTCCCCTTCCTTTCGCGAAGCCATGATGCTCCCCGAGGAGCCCCAGCCTAGATGGGGAAGTCGGCCGGCCGCAGGTGCTCAAGTGTGTGCGACAGGCACCCCGGGGGCCGGGCTCCCCGTGCAGATCACAGGAAATGGCTCATCCTGGAGCTCCAGTGAGGCCGACGTTTTCCTCTGACCTGCCGGTGGCAGACAGACAATGTCACAGAACACACTCCCAGAACCTTCTTTTCAAGGGACTGCGGAGTTTCGCGGTGAGCGCTGGCCGCCGGAGGGACGGGCCCTCGCACGGTGCTGCAGAAGGCCTGTGGCTGTAGCAGGGAAATGAAAAAGGCACAGACCCTGCGGCTGGAGATCCCGACCCACCGTGGGGAGGAAGGGGTTAGGTGCGCAGGAGCGAAGTGGAAGACGGGCCGGGCTCCGAGCTCCCTGGGAGAGGGAAGGGCTGGAAATGGCCTCCCGAGCATCCGCACGCGCCGCTGTGTCCGTCCGGAACATCGTCTCCCGCACTGGGAAGGCGCCTGTGCCCCACAGCGAGCGGACTGGGCTCAGGCTCTAAGATGTCGGACGTGGTACGGGCAAGTTGCCCATTTATAGCTCCAAGTGGGAAGGGAGAAGCCAGAGGCACTTTCTGTCCCTGGGGTCACCAAGAGCTGAACACCCTGGATGGAAAGCAAAGAGCAAAGCCTGAGGACGCAGGGTCGTCCCTGCAGGTGGAACGGCCCGCGGACAGATCCAGGCGCAAGGTAAGCGCGGCAGAGCCGCCTGAGGGACCCTCCGTTCCCAGCTCCCAGCTCCCAGCTCCGGTCCTCACGACCAGTCCCTGAGTCCCACCCACCCTGGGACAAGGGACTGCGTGTCCCCCCCACCCCACCCCATCCCACCCCCGCTTGTCAGGGAGGCAATCCTAGGAGGGCAGCTGGCTGGGGAGGGGAGGGGCCAGCCTGCACGTGGCACCCAGGCTGCGCAGGGTACCCAGAGCGTCCCCCGCCGTCCAGTACCCGGGGACTCCGACTCACGTGCTCGTCCGAGCCGCCTCTCTTACAGGGGTGGGAGGCTGCTGGGCCTCCAGTCGCAGAGGTGGGGGGCGGAGGACTTCCCTCTCCCACCGTGATGGCAGCGGGAGCCCCCAATTTGGGATGCCCACCGGCCCGCGGCGCAGAGGACCTGTGGGTCCTGGGAGGCCAGCGAGGCTGTGCAGTGCACCTCCAAGCTGAGGGGCAGCTGGCAAGAGACCGAGACGTGTCCTTTGTGGAGTTTGGTCCGGATGGGACGTTGGGAGGCAGAGTCCTGGGGAGCTTCTTGCTTCCCGGGAGACAGTGGCCCCAGGACCCCTCAGGGCTTCTGGCCAAGCTGCAAGTCCCCGAGGGGACGCTCGGGGCGGGAGACTTGGGCACTCACACCACGCCAAGCTGCACCCAGGCCGGCTGTGGCCCCCTTGGCTACCATCCGTCTTCACCTACAGGATCGCTTCCTCACAGGGATGCTTTGCCAGAATGTTCTGGGCACGTGTGCCTGGCCTCTCTCCCTCTGCTCGGGGCGGAGGGACAGAGGGTTGCTGAGCTGTGCAGGTGACGGCCGTCTGGGCCTGTCATTCCAGGGGACACCACAGTGGGTCTGGCTTTGCCTCGGGTTCACCTTGTGTGTCTGTGACGTCTGGGCGCCGTGTTTTAGCGACGCGACCTGTGCCCCTGGCCCTGTGGGAGAGAGGGTCCCGTGGCCCACCCAGCAAGAAACAGGGAGGGATGTGGATGTTTGCTTCTTGGTTAGTTTGTTAGATTTTCTGAGCATCCGGCTCCGAGCAGGCCAAGATCGGCAGGTGCGGGCAGGGTCTGACTGAGGCCCCGCAGGTGGGGCCGGCGTTTCTCACAGCGTCCTGAGCGACAGTCCCAGGGTCTCCTGGGCAAGACAGCGAGAACCGTGCTTGGGGATGAGAACAAGGCTTCCCGGGCGCCTGGGGGGCTCAGTGTTGAGGTGTCTGCCTTCAGCTCAGGTCATGATCCCGGGGTCCTGGGACTGAGTCCCGCATCGGGCTCTCTGCTCAGCAGGAAGCCTGCTTCTCCCTCCGCTGCTCCCCCTGCTTGTGTTCCCCCTTTTTCGCTCATAAATAAATAAAATCTAAAAAATAGCTTGCTGGGGTGTGGGCCTTGGGGCCTCTGTGTGAGCGGGCCGCTCCCAGGGCCACAGGGTGAGTGAGGCACCCGTCCCTGCCGCCGCCCTGGAGGGGCCCTGTCAGAGGTGACAGGTCAGGGTGGCTGGGGCTGAGCTGATGGGTCTTGCCTTGGCTCTGGGCCTGGCTGGGCCTCCCCAGGGGCTCCCTAGAACAGCGTGAGGCCCTCACATGGCTCTGCCCAGAGATGGACCCAGGCACCAGGCGTCTGCCCCTCAGGAGCTGGGCCTTGGGCCTCTCGGAGCCACGGCAGGAGGCCCAATGGGGCAAAGGGCCGGTGCCCTCGCGTGTGGGCACGTGTGTGTGTGTGTGTGCCCGTGTGCACACACGTGTGTCCCCTCAACGTGCAGCGCGGGGCTCCTCCCTTCCCGACTCTGGTTCCCGGCTTCGCCCTTGTCCCCGACTCTACAGCGTCGTGCCCTTCATAAATTCAGCCTGCACCTGGTTTCCGTGGAGTTCTGATGAAAACTGGGATTGAGATCATGATCGGGGCAGTGGGGGGGGAGGGCGTGGGGGGCGCCTCCTGCGCGCGGGCTCCAGCGGCGGCCCAGGCTGACGCGCGTCTTTTTCTTCCTTCGTGTGTAAATTCTCTCCCAAGCCCTCCTCCTGCTGCTTAGCGATGGTCATAGGCCGGGATGCCTCTAGGAGAACCAGGAGGGGGGACTCATCTCCTGTGCACGGGGGCAACAGGGGTCCAAGCTCAGGAACTCGCGGGAGGGTCTGGTCTCCTGGGACCGTGGCACGGACACGGGGTCTGCTTGCAGACCGCCTGCCCACTGTCCCCCAACTTTCCCCTTGGGTTGGCCTGAACTTCTACCATTAGAGTTTCATTCCTTTGGATATTCTTGCGAGATGCCAGTGCACCCCTTGGAGCCGGGAATGGAGGCGCGTCCGGGACTCCCCTGCTGAGCAGAGGCCGGAGGGGCCTGCGGCGGAGCCGGAGCCTCTGCAGCCTCACCGTGGCGGCCAGAGCTGAGCAGCAAGGCCGCCTTGCGGAGCTCCCCGCGGTGAGCCAGCCAGTGAGTGACCCAAGGGGGGCGTGGGCGTGGCACTCTGCACCCAGCCGGGGAGCGAGGGAGGGAGGGAGGGAAGGCCACACATGGGGCTGGGCGAGAGTCGCTGTTGCAGCGCGGGGGGGCCCCCCCGCCCCAGGGTCCAGGAGCTTCTCTGTGTGCACACGGGCTGGGCTGGGACCCCCAAGCTGGCGCGCCGGGCACATGGTGGTTCTGAGACCAGCCGGCCCCTCCGGTCGAGGACACGGGGGCCGCGGAGGGCCCTCCGTGGAGCCCCGCAGCCCGGGAGGATGCTGCTCGTCCCCCAGGCCGGCCCCGCGGGGATGCCGCGAGTGAGAGGCGAAGGCCTAGCAGGGGAGGCTGGAGAGGAGGTGAGTGGGGCCGGCTATGTCAGGGGTGGGTCCCCAGGGGATCCCCCCCACCACGGAGTCCTGGGGGGAAGCTGACTTGCTTCCCTGTTTCCTGGGCTGGAGGGCCTAGTACATCTCTCGTAGGACCCTGCATCCCCGTCAGGGGGCCTCCTCTGTGCCCGGCCCGCGGGGCTAGAAACGGGCTCAGGGCAGGCAAGGTGCTGGGCACACAGCTGGCGTGGACTCGGGTCTCCCTGGTGTCAGGTCTCGAGGGGACCCCATGATGTACGGGGTTTTCTTCTGCACCCATTCCTTCCTCTCCTGCTGCTTCTCGACGCTACGGTGGGGACAGGACCAGAGCAGGGGAATCAGGGTCCCCAGTCCCCCCAGCCTTTGGGAGATGTGGTCAAAGCCTGTGTGGTTTTGGTCCCAGCGTCCAGACAGGGCTGTCTGCTGTGCCCATACGTGCCCGCTGAGTAAATGAGTGAGTGAACGTCCAGATGCCTGCAGGTCCCCCAGCCCCAACAGAAGACAACGACCGTGGGGGCCACCGCCTCCTTTACGGAGAGACTCAGGGCTTTGTCTTGCAGATGGCGGGGTGTGGTGGTGAGGGCTGGGAGCCCGTGTGAGCGACAGGAAGGGCTTTCAGCATCACTAGTGACCAGCCATGCTGGCCGCTGAGTCTGGCTGGGGGTGGGGGCTACAGCGTGACACAGCCAACCGCCGATGCCACGGGGCTGCACGGGGCACAGACATGGGAACGTGGGGACCACAACAGTAAAATGGGCTTGGGGCCACAGCACAGACCCTGTCCCAGCTGCGTCTAGGCGGGTCTGGGCTGGCGGGAGCTCCCCATCCTACGTCAACTCTGCCCCCAGCCTGGGGAGCTATCTCTTCTGTCCATTCCGGGCGGCGTCCTCCAGGACCCACACTGTCAGCCTCGAAAGAGGGCCGAACGGCCACGTGCACTTGTTGGGGGCAGAACCGAGGCTCCGAGTAGCAGGTGTGCCCGAGGTGCCAAACACTGGGTCGGGGAGGGGGTCTGAGGGTCTCTCAGAAGGAGTCTAGGCTCTTGCTCCAATGCCCACCGCCTGGGCCTCGCCTCAGCCTTTGCCCAACTGATGGCCGCTCGCTGCCTGCCCCTCAGGGCCCAGTGGCCCCCTTGCCTGCCCGGAGCAGGTGCCCATGCGTGAGGTCTGGGCTGGCCTACTTCCCCTTGCGGATGGCCCCTGGGTCATGGCCAAGGACTGGCGCTCGGCCGACTGCCCGGAAAGGTCCTGTGCTTGGAGAAGGATCCTGTAGGGTTCAAGTCGGGGGTCCAGATCCAAAGCCACCGTGGAGACTTGCCAGCTTGTCATTTTTTGGGTGGGGGATGGGGTCACGGTGCCCCGGCGCTCAGACCAGGCCTTTTGTGTCCTGAGTCAGGGAGGCTCACGGCCATCTGCCTGACAGTCCCCCTTCAGGGCAGTGAGAACCTACTTTAAAAAAGCCTGCATTTCATTTTCCAGACCTCTCGCTGTTCTGGGCAGCTCCTCTGGGATCTGTCTCCCCCTAGCTCAGGGGACCTTCTAGGGCAAGGCCAGGAGGCCGTCCTGTCTGGAGACCGGCTCTTACAGATCAAGGAGACCCCTGCCTTCCCGGGTGCCTGGGGCTGGGGCTGCGACCTGTGGCCTGGGGCCGTGACAAATGATGCTGGGATGCTGGGCCTTGGCCTGGCTGCTGGCCCAGGGAGCTGCCTGGACCCACGGCCCCTCCCCCTCACCTGTGGCCTAGTCGCCACCAAAGGCCTCCCTCTGGGACCTGGCCATGGCCTCTGCTCTTCAGGGAGCCTGCCCTGCCCCTCAGGAAGCTCACCCACGCAGCCGGGACACACACGGCCTGGCTTGGGATGCACGGCAGGTGCCAGGAGGCAAGACCCCTGCCGAGCCAAGCAGACATCCAGGCCAGCTCCCAGTGGGCGGGCGTCTGGGTAGAGCCTGGCCGTCTTGGCAGGGAGGAGGGGGAGGCCTGGGTCTGGCCAGTGCCTGACCCACGGGACCCCTTGCTGTCCTTCGGGGCATACCAAAGCTTCCTAGGAATCGCCCCTGGAGAGGTGGGGTCCGGACCCCTGCCATCCCGCGCCGTCTCCTTGCGGAGGACGGTGGCAGCTCCACAAGCCCGGCTCCTCCCGGCGCCCTGGCCTCTCGGGGCCGCTGCCTCCCGTGTCCGCCCAGCCCGGCCTGTGCCTTTCGTTTCTGTCCTGACCCCCAGCGGTGTGGGAACAAAGTCTGCCTCTCAGGCACCACTAATTTCTTCTGATGAGAGGCCCTTTCTGGATCTGGGAGAGGGGCGGTCTCTCCTGGTTTTCAAAGAGGTGTGGAGGGAGGGTGCGGGGTGCTGACGGGGACGCTGAAAGAGATGGGGCCCCTGGGGGTGGGCGCCAGGTCCTAGGCCTCCGCTGAGCCCCATTCCAGCTCCGGGGGTGGGGGGCATGGAGGCCCAGTGGCCACCCCTCCCCGGCTCTCCCGGCCCCCTCCTTGGGCCCCACCCCGGCTCTAATAGAGCGTCTCCCGAGTGGCGTTGCTGGAGAAGGTGTGGTTGCTGGACACGCTGTTGGTCTTCCTCGAGAAGGCCGGCCTCTTCCTCCTGCGTCCCCACAGCGGGCAGAGGCCGGCCAGTGTGGCCAGAAAGGCCTGGCGGAAGCTGGCGGACACCAGGTTGTAGAGGATGGGGTTGACGGCGGAGCCGGCGTAGAAGAGGGCGTTGGTCAGCATGTATAAGTAGTGGTAGACGTCGTACAGGAGCCTGCGGGGGCGAGGGAGAGGCTCTCAGGCCTGCACGGCCTCGCAGCCGCGGACCCTCGCTGGCTTGGGACAAGAATCGTAAAAACTCCTTGTAAATGTTTTGACGTGCGGATGTTTCGTAATAAATTTCAGGTTCTGGCGTCTCTAGAGAAGTTGGAAGTTCTGCCCACATTCCTGCTGGCACCAGTCGGCGCAGCTGGGTTGTGGCAGCCCTGCCGAGCCCGTCTCCCCCTCTCCCTGCATGGCACCTGGGCGGCCCTTCCTTGTGCAGAATCCTGGCACGCCTGGGCTGTAGGGCGTGCTGGTCCCCAGCTTCCACCAAACAGCCAGGGCAGGAACCCCCTCCTTGCCTCCTGGGCAGCTGCATAACTTTCCCTCAGCTTGCTTGCCTCCACTCACAGGCATCTCACTCCCTCACTACTTTCCCAGCAGGCAGCCCTGAGTTTCAAGAACCCTTTACCTTGGGGCTCTGCTCCCTGCCCTTCTCCTCCTCTGCCCTCAATCTTCCCTCCCTGCCAGCTCCGCATCACTGGAAAGAACCTGCACCCCGGGCTCGGAGCTGCACAGACAAAAGCTCACATGGTGGGCCCAAGGCTGCCGTCTCAGAGGGGCCTGCTGGCCAGGCTAGCCTCGCCGCTGTCTGGGAGCGTGGATTTCAGGGATTCTCCGTCCTGAGAGGTGGGGCTCTCCGGGCCTAACCTGTCTGTGCCAACAGCGGGGTTGATGCTGAGCAGCTCCTCCCCGCCGGGACTCTGGGATTTGGGCCCCCGCCAGCCAGGGGTGCCCACATGACCGGCCCCAGCAGACGCCCTGGGTGCCGGGCCTCTGGCGAGCTTCCCGGGAGACAGCATTTCACACGTGGTCTCAGCTCCTTCTGGGCCAGATAGCCAGGAGGGGGTTCTGGAAGCTGTGCCTGGTCTCCCGGACCCCTCTGTAGGCTTTTCCTGATTTTGCCGTGTGTCCTTGGGGTGCGATGGGGCACAGCATGGGTGTGGCTCTCCCTGAGTCCAGGGAGTCCTCCTAACTTTTCCCAGCGTGGAGGTGGTCTAGGGCGCCCACATAGCTGCCCCCCCCCAGCAGAGCCCTTCTTGTTGCTCTCCAGAAGTCTCTAAACTTCTCTCATTCCCCCTCTCTTAGGAGCTGCTTTCCTTTTCTGCTATAACCTGTCCCGTGGCATCTGTCCCTCTGTGCTTTCCTTCCTTCCCCCACCCATCTGTGGCCACACCACGAACCCGTGGGAACCCCTGACCTGCACCCTTGTCCTGAGCTTCCCTGTTCAGCATCCCCACCTCCCATGCCAACCCGCAGGATGAGCTGCTCCCAGCCCAAGGCTTCCCGCTCTGCCCCAGGCTCCCGGTACTCACGGGGTCCACTGCTTATCGGAAATGTAGCAGAACATGAGCCGCCGCACGTGGTAGGGCAGCCAGCAGACCACGAAGGCGATGACCACGGCCCCTGAGACACAGAGAGAAATGGGTCCTATTCTGCGCATAGAAGACTGAACACGGTTAAAATGTCACCCACAGCTAACACAGATTCTGTGCCACCTCTCTCAAAATGCTGACGGTATTTCCTGCTGAAAAGAAAAACCTGTCTTAAGATCCACGTGGAGCCCTGAGGGACCCCTGAGACACTCGAGGGAGAAGAGTGAAGCTGGAGACGCTCATGTCTCGGTTTCAAAACCCACCATCAAGCTGCAGTGGCTGGAACAGTGGGACATCGGCCTGAAGACAGACACAGAGACCACGGGACAGAGAGCCCAGAAATAACCCTCACTACTATGGGCAGACGATTTCTGACAAGGCTGCCCAGACCACGGTGCCGGAAACAATACTGGGGAAACGGGACAGCCATGTGCAGAAGAAGGAAACTGGACCCCTACCTCACACCATATACAGAATTAGCTCAAAATGGATCAAAGATCTAAATGTAGCAAAGAGTACAAAATTCTTGGAGCAAAATGATGGGCACCAATTTGACAACACCGAGTCCAGCAGTGAGTGCTTGGATACAGGACCAAAGGACACAGGCAACAGAGTGCAAAGTTAGTGCACAGAACAGGAAAGAACACTGCATCGCACATCTGATCGGGGATTAACATCCAGGACGCACAGAGCATGAAAAGGCAACAGCAAAAATGAAACAACCCAATTATGTGTTTAAAAATGGGCAAGGGGCACCAGGGTGGCTCGGTGGGTTAAAGCCTCTGCCTTTGGCTCAGGTCATTGATCTGGGAGTCCTGGGATCGAGTCCTGCGTTGGGTTCCCCGCTCAGCAGGGAGCCTGCTTCCCCCTCTCTCTCTGCCTGCCTCTCTGCCTACTTGTGATCTCTGTCAAGTAAATAAATAAAACCTTTTTAAAAAATAAATAAAAATGGGCAAAGGACTCGAACAAGACACACAGGTGGTTACTCAGCACATGGCAACGTGCTCGTCACTCACCCTGGGACGAATCCAAACCCGAACCACAATGAGGTGCCAGCCCACACCCACCATGGCTCTATGAAACAAACCAATGCCTACACCCTGAGAAAACAGTGATTTTTGGTGTGGATGTGGAGAAATGAGAACCTTTCTGCAGGGTTGTTGGGAATGCAAAATGCAATGTCCACTTCGGACGTCCAGCAGGTATCCAAAATACCCACTTTGGGAAACGGTATGGCAGTTCTTCAAAAAATTAAAAATAGAATTACTCTATGACCCAACAATTCTGCCCTTGGCTATAATCCCCAAGGCACTGAAAGCAGGGACTCAACCCAATGTTTGTACGCCCGTGGCACTGTTCACGATGGCCAAAAGGCGGAAGCAACCCAGGTGTCCACGCGCCCGGCGGGTAAACGCAGTGTGTCCGGACCCTGGAGTATGCGCAGCCTTAAAAAGAAAGGACATTCTGCCACCTGCCACGACTTGGGCAAACGGTAAGGACTTCGTGCTCAGAGACATAAACCGGGCATAAAAGATGATCCCACTTACCTCGGCCCCTCGAGTGGCCGAATCCATAGAGACAGAGAGGAGGGGGTGGTTGTCAGGCTTTGGGGAAGAGTGACCGGGGAGTTAGAGCTTTACGGGGACAGAGTTTCCGTTTGGTAAGATGAAAATGTTCTGGAGATCGACGGCATGAACGTATGTAATGCCACTGAACGGACACTTACAGACGGTCCAGACCGCCAATCGCGTGCTAGGCGCATTCCACCACAGAGAAAAAGAAAGCAATAAAAAAGCCACTTGGGAGAACCCGGGGCTGGCTGGGCTGTCCTGGACATGGTGTGTCCTCATCTTGGGACATGGGGGGAACCTGCAGCAGCTGCTGGGTTTGGGGGCCCGGGCCCCTTGGTGGCTGCCCTGACCCTCCTGGCCCAGGAGACCTGGCCTGGGGGAGACCCCATGATGGGAGGGTCACCTGTTGGCGGCAGGAGATGGGTCGGCGGCACTGGAATGTTCCAGGAAGCCTGTCCCTGACACAGCGGAAGCGAAGGCAGTGTTGCTGACCCCTGGACACAGCCTGTTGGTCACTGGCCACAAGGTTACTGTGGGCTGAGGAACGCTCTTAGACTCTTACCATGACTAATGCCGAAATGACAAGATTTTGGAAATATTAGCCCAAATTAATTATGTAAATGGATTTTATCTATTTCTTCTTTAAACAATGTGGTTACTAGAGCATTTACAATTGTGTGTGGGGTCTGGGTCATGTTCCTACTGGATGGTGCAGCTCTGGGACTCTTTCTTTCAAGAAGCAGTGGCTGCTGCGGGGCAGGTGGCCCGTCCGCTGGGTCAGGATGGCAGCAGTTGGGAGGGCTGCTGGGAAGCACGAGGTAGGTGGTCGGGGTCGGGGTGGGGGCTGGGCTGGGTGGGGCTGCTTCAGCAGTGGGGACTGGGGGGCGGGGTGTTTTGAGAAAGAGCCTCCTCAAGGATGCCGCCTCTGGGCACGAGCCAGGCCCAGGGACCCCCACAGGGAGCACCACGACCCACAAGAGCGCAAGCTCGACCCTGCGCTCTCCTGTGAAGGGGGCTGGCTCGGGGCCTTTGTAAGGGCTGGTCTTCAGGCTTCCTTATTAGAGCGTGGGCCGCCGTCCGGGGGTGCTCTTCGCGTCTCTCCAGCCGGCATCGGTCTCTCGGCACACGCGGCAACCCACACCTCTGCGCTCCATGGCTGTGAGAGCAAGCGGCCTGCCCCTGAGTCCGTGCTCGGGAGCCTGGGGAATCGGTGAATGGATGAGTGACAGGATGGACGGACGGTTAATGGGCGATGGGTCAGTGGACGGACGCACAGAAGAAGGGAGAGATGGATGGACAGACGGATGAGTGCAGGGCTGGCTGGCTGGACAGACCCGTTGGTGGGTGGGCGGATGGTGGACGGAGATGGCTGGGAGGTGGCGGGCAGATGAGTGGGTGCAGCCAGGCTTCTGAGTCTACCGGGGCTGCTCCGTTGCCGGGGTCTCCAACTCGGCCCTGTTTGGGGGCGTGAGGCGGCTGCTCTGCTGGCCCCCAGCTGCCACCCATCCCTATGGGCCCAGAGGTTACATACGTAAGACCCGGACGCCGTGCTGCAGGGCTTGGATCCTGCCAGGCTCGACGGACATGCTGAAGGAGCCGTGCTGGTCCCCAGCCGCGCACACCTGGCCCTGCTCAGCGGCCTGGCGGACCATGACGGTCAGCTTGTTGGCGATGATGGTGTTCAGGATGGAGATGACCACCATGGGGAACACAAAGGACATGAAGGTGTTAATCTGCAGAGAGGCAGGGAAGGACAGCGATCAGGCTGGTGTGGAGGGGACACCACCCTGCCATCTGCCCCACCAGATGGGACCTGGAGTATGGAAGGTGCTTGGTCTTCTGGGGCAGACTGGCTTCCAACCCACCCCCGGCTCAGAAGGGTTCCCAGACCGTCTGCCACGTCGGCAAACCCCTCTGCACAGGGCTCAGCCTACCGACCGTGCGGGGAATAAACTCTGGTGTGTCCTCGCTGTGGGGAAGGGCTGGGCTCGATGTTCCCAGGCCAGGACACAACGCGTCATGGATGCAGTCCCCGAGCCCCGGGCTGTCCTCCAGGATGGCCAAGCCCAGCAGCCCTCCCATATATGGACAGTCCATGTTTGGACAAACAGGCGAGACCTTTCTCCTGCCCCACCCACGGCCCCTCAGCTCCTCGAAAAGAGCTTCTCATGAGCACCTCTAACTTCCACGTCATTTGTATCCGGGGAAGCTGAGGCCCGGACAGTCCGAGGGCTACACTTGACCAGGCCCTTCCAGGACACCAGGCTAAGACCAATCCCTGCAGCCCCTTTGAGGGGTGGCCGCGGTGGGTGACGGGGAACAGGCATCCCCTGGAGCCAGTCCTAAAACTGGCATCACCTCCCAGGGCAGATTTTGTGGCCGCTTGCTCTGGGCAGGGGCCGGGTGACCTCGCCTGCCAGGGGAGTCACAGGGGCGCGTCCCAGGCCCTGCCAAGCTGCCCCGTGTGCTCCCTTTGAACTTCACCTTCACAGAGGCTTTTGGCTGCCCCTGGAGAGGCCGCCTGCACTGGCTCCGGCCTGGCAGCTCTGACTCGCTGGAAAGTTCCAGGGGTCTGCCCGGGGCCTCCCCGGGCTCCAGCCGGCCCCTCTTGCCGCCCCTAGCCGGGTTTGCCTGCAGCCCAAGGACCCTCAATCGTTCGACGGGACGGTGTCCCCAGGGTGAGGACGGCCGCACCTCTGTCCTGCTCACACACGCAGAGCCTAGCCAGACCCAGCGGCCACCAGGGCTGCGGGCAGCTTTCCTCTGTGGCCCTCCTGGCGGTCGGGCGTCTGTCCAGAACAGGGCAGACTCCCATGCCTGCTCCGTTGAGCAGACGCCAGCTCAGACCTCCAGCTCAGACCTGCAGAGGGCCTGCCCACCCTCAGGCCCCACCCGGGAGGCCACGAGACCTCCCAGGAGGCAGTGGCCTGAGGGTCAACTCCAGTTCCACTGGAACAAGGCTCTGCTGAATGGGAGGACACACAGGCCAGAGAGAGGCCCCCGGGTTCCTGACAGCTCCCACGCCGACGCCCTTCTCTCCTGTGTCTGCCGAGCCGGGGGGCAGCTCCCCGGTGGGACCCCTTCCCAGCTCTGTTGTTTGGAACCCACCTTCCGCTGGACGGTGGGGAGGTGACAGGGGCAGAGAGGCCACTCCAGGAAGGTTTCTGGGTCTGCTCCTGGGCTGGAAGCCGGGCCGGGGTGCAGCAGGACGTCGGCTCTGGGCCCAGGAGACAGACTAATTCCCTGTGACTCACCTCGGCCCGGCACAATTTAAACAGAACGAATGTATCCAACACAGATTTTAAATGTCAAAACATTGAGATACCAAACCCCGCTGAGAACAGGCGGTAAACACGGCCACCTCCAAGGGCCAGTGGGGGTGTAAGCAGTGGGCAGGGCCCAGCTCGGGGGCCTCTGGGGTCTGTTCAGAGGCCCCCGTGGATCCCCCAATGGAAGGGGTCCAGGCCCTTGCTGCTGAAGTCCGGAGGGAGGAGCGGCCTGACCCGCAGGCCTGCCCTGATCGTGGGCTCAGGCCAGCGCCGGCTGCTAGAGGGCAGGGGTCTTTCCCCGAGTCCCCCACCCCTCCAGCCTGGAGACCGAGACTGCAACTGGCTGTGGAAACCCCGGGGGGCACATGACCTTGGGGCTTGCCTTCTCTTGCCAAAGCTTGCAGCTTGGTTGGGGGCTCCTTCCTGCCCCCTGGTTCTGGGAACGGGGAGCAGCCCACCCTTCACCATGAGCGAACAGGACCACGTCTCGTGAGCCTCGTGGACAATCTCTGGGGATGCTGTCCTGTCACCACAGGAGGGCAGGAGGGCTCGGGTGCGGGAAGCGGGGGCCTCCCCAGGCAGGCGGACGAAAGATGGGCACCGGGCCTGGCCCACGCATTTGTCCCGATAACACAGAAGACCTGGGGACAGACTGGCTGATTCTAAAATGCAAATAGAGGCATAATGTAATAGCGGCCAGGAAAGTTCTGGAGAGGAACAGCGATGGGTCAGTACCGTCAACTTACCACCCACTTACCTCCCACCCCACCCATGAAACGGAGAATTTGCGAGAACAATTTGGCACAGATAAACGGACAAAGAGAGGGGCGGCACAGCAGAGGCCAGAAATGGCTCCCGACGAGGCCAAGTGCAGCATCTAAGCAGGAGGGAGAGGGTGGGTGACGGCCAGAAAGCCTCTGTCCCCCTCCCCGCTGCTTCCCTGAAACCACCCACCCCTCTACCCAGTGGCTCACCCTCCAGCAGGCCTTTAATTCAGGAAGGAGCCACGACCTCTTTGTCCTGCTGAGCCCATGGCAGAGAGGGAAGATGCCTTTGTAAGATTTGGTACCATTTTCCCAGCCCGTAAGGAGCCCGGCCCGGAAGAACCAGCCCGAGGGGGAGGAGGACACCGAGGGCATTGCTGGAGCTCCGGGATCCAGCCGCGGCCAGACTTCTAGTTCTTCCTCAGTAAGATAAAGGCTTTATTCCCCTTAGGACAATCTGAATTGGGTCTCGAAGCTTGTCCTGTAGCTCAGAGATCCCACACCAAAAATCCAGATGGAGCGAAGATGAAAATGTAGAAATCAAAGCCAGGAAACTACCCGGAGAATCGCGGAAAGCCTACTTTCATCACAGACATTCAGCTGTCGGAATTTGGGAAATAAAGTCATCCCGGCACTGCTATAAAGTTTTGCTGTAAAAAATCAATGATGGAAAAAAACCATTCTCTCAGCCCCAGGAGAAATTCCTGTCCCACCGCCCCTCCAGGTGTGCCCGTCCCCCTGGCCCCTCCCCGTCTCCCTCTGCGGCTTTGAGGTGGACCCGGAGCCTCCAGAGACCCCTGGTCAGAGCCTGTCCTCCAACCCCCATGGCCCTGACTGACCGCTTGGCCAGCTCCGGCTGACTGGGGGAGGACAGCTCTTCTGAGCGCCAGGCCAGGACTGTGGAGGCCTCCTGCCTCCCTCCTTCCCTGCCTAGCCTCTGGGCTCCGAAGCCCAGGCCTGAGCTGGAAACTCCTGAGGCGGGCTGGCCTCGGGGAAGCAAGGGCGCCTGGTTGGGGTGTGGACCTTGGTCTCAGACAGACCTGGCTGTGCACTGGCCGGTGAGCTGTGGCTTTGGGCAGTTCCCGAATGGCCCCCGAGACCCAGCTTTCTCATTTCTAAAGGGGGATAGTATGCACACTCAGCTCAGTGCTGTGAGCGCGGTCCGTACTCAGGAGTGCCCAGGCTGTTACTGGGAGAGCCGAGGAAGCAGGTGGGGGGCACTCAGTGTGGGACTGCGCCAGCACGCCCGAGACATTGGCACGGCCAGCCCTGTCTGCGGACTCGGGGCTGGTCTCTGGCTCCAGCACTGGTCACCGGTGAGGGGCGGAGTGGAACCGTGAAGCAATAAAGAGGAGGTCTGCCTTTAGGGACAGAAGGTCTGCTGGAAGGGAGGGCTGATCCCCCGTACTGCGGGACGCACGCAGCAGGCAGGGGGTGCAGGGAGCCGAGCCTGGCCCCGGGGCCCTCCGTCTGCGAGGGGGTTCGCCAGTGAGGCTCCTCTCCTTCTGCCTTCAGACGACCTACGCCCACTGCTCACTTCCTCTGTAGAACCATCTTTTGTGTAGTACGGTGGCCTGTTTCTCTCTGCTTCACCCCGTGTGTTTAAATAAAGAGCTGGGCCCTGGGCTCACACTGCTTCCGGGCTCAACAACCAGCCTGTAGTGAGGGGAAAGGCATGAATCCCGGTGGTTCAGCTTCTTGTCCAAACTCCCCAATGGAGAGAGTGCTGGGACCTCCTCAGCTGGCTTGGCAGGTGAGCGGCCCCACCAGGCCCTGGCTCAGAGGGGTGGCCCCCAGCCTCCAGTCGGTCCCCAGGTGGAACAGAACCCCTCCTCAGACCCAGCAATCGCGTCACACGAGCAAACACGCACCGGTCTCCTTCTTCTGGCGCTGCTGAGAGCAGGGACAGTGATGGGAGTCATTCCAGAGTCCTGGCGTGTCACCACCCCTCAGAGCAGCAAAAACCCAACAAGAGCACCAGAGCCCACCCTTCGGCCATCCAGTGAGCTACGGTGCATCCACACCAGGAGCTGCTCTGTTGGCGTCAGGAATGAGTCCGACCGGGCGTGGGGCCGGGACACTAGTTGAGCGAAGAAAGCAAGCCCAGAGCAGCTAGTGCGAAGTAAGGAGACCGTTCCCAGGGGGAACCCCAATGGAGGCCAATATGGGCTGACCTGGGGGGAGGGCTGGGAGGCGCCTGTCATGCCCTCCTGAACTGAAGGCACAGGAACGGAATCAGTGGGACACGTGGTTTGCTTCTCCTACGTGTGCGTCCGTGACAGGGGCCTGGGATCCTTGCCCGCATGGTCACATGGAAATCCCACATGCCCCCACCCCAGGACTGGGAAGGGTCAGAGGCACAAGGGACCGGAGCTCAGTGGGTATGTCCTCACTTCAGGGGTGGACCAAAGACAAGAAAAGGGTCCTTCAAGGTGCCACAGCCCAGAATCTTCCATTCCTCATCCAACAAGCACCTTGATGCTTCAGACACTGCTGGGACCCACCACCCAACAAGGACACCTTCCCATGGACACACATCTGGGAAACAAACAGACCAGTATTGAGCTGCACACTGCACTGTGGGTCAGCACTGGCCCCAGTCTTGGGCTTCTGGGGAGGAGCTGTGGACATGTGTGAGTCCACAGGTGGAAGAGGATGGGGTGTGTGACCTGGAGAGGCCACATGAGTCATGTTTAGTGTCTGCAGGGCCACCCAGGGAGGAGGACTCCACAGGTCAGGAGTCTGCTTCCGGCCACAGAGCTCTCCGACCACCATCCTTCCCACACTGCCGGCTCTAATAAGCAGATGTAACAAGGTCACCGTGAGCGCCTCCAACTCCCCTTCCAGGTGACACACAGCCGTCAGCTAAGCATGGACGGAGAGCTTGTCGCGAGCCGGACAGCAAGCTCAGGGCTCCGCACGTCCTTCATCGAATACGCACTGGATTGACGAGCTAGACTCTGTCGGTGTTCTCACTTCACAGAAGCCGCGGCCCGGACCCAGCTATGCGCCCAGACCCTGTCCGACCCACAGCTGCCATACTCACCTCCCTCCCACCTCCTGCCTCCTGGATGGCAGGAACGTGCATCCCCTGGGTTTGGGCAATGGCCGGACTAGCGTGCGGCCACTCTATCTTCATCCGTGAAACTTCGCTGGACACAAGCCCTGCCCTCAACTGCCCAGGGAGGACACTGTTTTGGGGTGAGTACGAATTTCTGAGAACAATTTCCAGTCCAAAACTCATGACTCCTTGCTGATCTCTCCGGGCCGAACCTCTGTCCATTTCTCTCTTCTTTCCTTGCTCTCCCTTTTGCTCCACCACGGTCCCCATGGTCCCCTAGGGCTTGGATCGGAGGGACCAGACTTACTGGGGACTCCCAGGAGGGAATGATTCAGCCCAGGAAGCTGGGGCTTCAGCACCATGGACAGCGACACCGAAGCAGGTGGCTGCTCCAGGGACAGGGGCGGGGTAGACCTTGAGGGGAGACCAGAGGTCATGGTCTGCGGTGGGTGGGCCTGGGCTGGGCTGGGGTAGGGAGGACTCGGGGAGACCCCAAGCCAGCCAGGAGCAGGCACCCTCAGGAATACTCCATCCCGTCTCTTTTCCTGATGAGGGGCAGGGGCGCACCTGTAACCTGTGTGACCTGTGTGGGAGGTCCTCCCCCCACCCTGCCTGCCACTCCTGCAGTGAATCCTGGGAGTGAATCTGGAGTGAATCTGGAGGACCCCCCCCCCGGCCCCCCGCACCGAGCCGCATCCTGTCTGCCTCCGGCTGTGCTGCCGCACTGGCTCCAGCTGGGCTGCCGGGAGACCCTCAATCAGATTAGGGAAACTGCTTCCCAATAGGCCTGTCCCTTCCTCCAGGAGGAGCAGGACGGCCCCTCCCCGGGAGTACCCAGGAGGGGCACGCGAGGCCTGGCCCCGGCTCAGAGCTGGGGGCTCGTTAGCCTCCACAGCAGCTGGGGTGGCGAGCTGCGTCTCGGTCGCGCCGGCGCCTCTGGGAAGCACACGGAAGGCATCTGTGCGGTGCGGCTGCCGGGGCTGTGGGCTGAAGGCCTGTTTGCCATGTTTTCAAATATCTGTTGCTTAAAAAGCCCAAGAGAATGTTCAAATCATCTGCTAAGTAGCAGCACCCGGGTTGACAAGGACGGCAGAGTAGTGAGCAGCGAGCAGGTGCATGGCTGGCCAACCCTGCGGCCCGGTCCCGCTTCTGTGCCTGCGAGGGGGACAGGAAGGCGCCTTGGTGGTCACCTGACCCACGGAGACCATGGAGCACGTGAGCCGTGCCCGGTTCTTGTCGTTCCCCGACCCTCACACCGTGACGGCGACGGTGTTCTTGCGGTGACCAAGTCTGTCTTGTGGGGTGGCTCCCAGTTCTTCAGAAGTCAAACAGTTGCTGATTTGATCAGGTTTGCTGAGCCTTTAGTGTGCATTTTTCTAATGTGCAGGGAATTAATTAGACTCCAAGGGATTACACGTCGCGCCAAGTCTGTGGATCGTCCTGGGGATTTTGCCTTTGACAGAACCCTGGGGCATCGAAGCTCTGCTCCATGCCAGGAAAACATGGGACCTGGTCCCCGTCAAGACCCAGGTGGGGTGGGGGGCCATGCGCGGACGCCGGCGGGAGTGGGTGTCGAGGCAGTTCAGCAGATCCCTCATCTGTGTCTGGGGGGTTCTGTGAGACGGGGAGCTCCTGTGCTGTGGGGCGGGGAGTCCGAGCCAGAGCAGGAGCAGGCGTCCCCGGCACCTCAGCAGCGGGGTCAGGAGAGCCGTGCACAGCCAGGGCTTGGCGGGGGACCGTCCTCCACATCCGCCCTGTTCTCTGTGCTCCCGGCGTTGCCAGCAGATGGACCTGCACCCCATGACCGTCAGTGTTTTCTCGCCATGTAATTGTGTGGGCAGTTCAGCAAATATCCTGTTCCTTCCCAATTTCAAATTACTGTCCCCCAGCAGAGTTGGTCACTGCTCCTGTGGACATCTGGTCTGTACCCAGCTCCTTTCAATAGAATTAACGCTCTGTCCCTGCTTTAGGTGAATCTGATTATGGTGGACCCGGAGTGCGGTGGCCGGTGTGACGGAGGAGGGCCGGAAGGGGCCACCCACACCCCAAGCCCAACTAGGGCTGCACATGACTCTGGGGCCCTGTTCTCTGGCTTCCCTCCCAGCGGCGATGCTTCACTCTCTCCCTGCCAGGTGGCCACTGGGGCCTCCACCCAGGGCAGCTGTGACCTCAGAGACGGTAGCGGGGTCCCCTGCCACGGCTCCCCTCAGCCCCACTCAGCGAAGGGCAGGAGCGCCCGCCACCCGGTTACCTCAGAGCAGGGTCCCCGATGACCATTCTTCCTTCCACCCCCGAGAGAACACGACCATGTGACCAACCATGGACTCTGAAACAGTAAAGAGGCCTGACGGACCCGAGACAGGCCGCCCTCCGTGCGAGAGCCGGCCGCTGCGGTGACAGGGGCCCAGCTCTCTGATTCTAGGTACCAAAGAGCAAAGCAGCCAGGATTTGGGCCCAACGGCCTGAGCTCATCTATTCTCAGGCCGGGCCTGCTTCTTGCCGGTAAAGCAGGGGGTGGGCTGGTCCATCTTGAAGACCCTGGTCCTCAGGAACGGGGACGGTCCAGGTTGGAAATGAATTGAGGACCAGGACAAATGTGGTCTGTGGCCTCCAGCTCCCGTGGTCAGAAGGGTGGCTTGCTGGAAGGACCCCGCCGCCCTGGGCCGTGCACCTCTGCCGTGGGTGGTGCTCCGAGCCCGAGGGCCAGAGGGGCTGATGGGCTCCAGGGAGGCCTCGCTCCCGAGAGCAGAGACCGGCAGTGGGAGGTTTGCCGAGATTTCCCGGTATTGCGCTTGGGGAACCGGCAGCCCTTTCTCTTGTAGGAGCACAGCGGCCACCGAAGTGGTGTGAGGGGACCAGGCTGTGACCGGGGCCTCCCTGGGACACAGGCCCAGGACAGCAGCTCCTTCCCAGCTTGGGAACCCCAGTCTGGGGCAGCCCCACGTCCTGCCCTGGCGTCTCCGCTTGCAATGTCGCAGCACCTAGGGCTGCACCCTCCCTTGTGTCCACCCATGTCCCCCCGGTTTTGCAGCCCACCCTCCGTCCTCTGCACCAGGTGCCCAGGTCCTCCTTATCCGACCTTCACGAGCGTTCACGGAGCATCTGCTGTGTGCAAGGCAGTGTGCGCAGACTGAGGCGGGCGCAGAGGACGGGGAACGTGCACGACTCGGCGGCGAGCATGAGGCCGTCCGGTGGAGATGAGGGGCCGTTCTCTGGAGGAGGAATCTTCACGCAGAGCCCCAAGAGATGAGGGGCACCGACGGGGGGGAGGAGGTGGGCCTCAGGCCCACGGGGGCTGGGTGGGGGTCGCATTACGAAAGGTGTCGCAGGAGCAAGAGGAGGGGGTGAAGAACTGGGTAGAGCTGGGGGGCAAGGAGGGACCCGGGCCCAGAGAGCGGTGCCCACGGGGACGGTGCAGCAGACAGCTGGGAGAAACTGGGGGGCTGAGGCAGGACCCAGGGGCGGGTGGGTGTGGGGACAGTGGCAGGCAGAAGGCAGTCAGCGTGAGCCCAGGAGGGACCCCAGGGAGACTCTTGGCTTCTCGGGCGGCACAGTGGCTCCTCGGAGGCGCGTCTCCTCCCGCTTTAGTAACCCCCACTCGGCGTCTCATCTCGCATGTCCTCCCAGGCTAGAGGCTCCCCCACGGCCCCCTCGGCCTCCTCGACGAGGCGAGGCTCTTTCTCGTGCGACGTCTCACGCCCTGGCTTTCCCTGGCCTTCCCTCGGAGCCGTCTGCGGGCTGTCAGCCTCCGTCCCCGCAGCAACTCCCGCACGAGGCGTTGGTGAAACAGGGTTTGTCCTGCTCTGTGGTCAGAGAAAACCGCAGCCTGGGGTTCTTGGAGGTGCCGTCCCGCCCAGCCCGGGCGGGTGGGAAGGTGCGGGCAGAGGTGGGCAGAGGGGGCGAACGCACTGCCTTCGTCTGCCACGGCAACGCGCGCCAGACACCCCGACAGGCTGCGGCCGCCCTGGATCCGGTCCCACGCCCGCTGCCGCTGCCGCAGATCTCCCGCTGTTGACGCGGGGGCACGCTGTGGGCTCTGGGAGCCCCGCCCGGTGTGCAGTGGTCCGGGGCATTTACCCAGCCCCTTCGGGCCGATCTGCTGCTGCCGTTGATCCAGCCCTACGCGGTCAGAGGAGTTTTCTCGGCTCGCTCTGGCAAGGCCACGGCCTCCGGGTGCACCTGCTTCCTGCGCCGGCCGGGCCAGTGGGCAGACTACGCTCGAAGGTGCCAATGTGGTCACCGTGCAGTGGTCAGTCCGGGGGTCAGTGCCGGGGGTCTCAGCTTCTCGTGGCCGGTCTGCTGTTATCGCAGTGAACTCAGCCACCTGGAGACAAAGTCTCATTGACCAGAAACTGTGGGGAAAACCCACAGCTTTTCGGGGACTGAGCAGAGAAAGAACGTTCCTACAACTGGAACAACACCTTGGAGGCCACCCTCTGGGCTGTGGGACATCTGACCCACGTGTCTGACCAACGTGCACAAACCCCACGCCTGCTCTGTCCCCAGACCAGCTGCCACCAGCCCCGTATGCCCCGAGGTGGCACGCTTGCCCACCAGCACCTTTGCCATCCTCGGGACCTCCAGGGCTCCTGAGTGTTGGCCTTAATTGTCACTGGTGGCCCCAGCCTTGCGGTTGGGGCCAGGCCACGGGGCACTGTCATGGGTCCCTCCTCTACCAAGACTGTCATGAACTCGCCTGCTGGTGGCCCGAGCAGGAGGGTCCTCCGAGACGGCTCACGGTGTCCCGCAGCCTGGATACACACCTTTTGCAACATGTCTGGCCGCTCCTCCCACAGAGACAGGGAGTCTATGGCCGCCCCCTTGCTGGCCTGGCTGGGACCTGGGACGTGCCGTGGAAATGCAGCCTTCTGAGCCAGGCTCACGTTTCCCGCTCTCATTCCCCAGAATGTGGCTGCCACCATGTGCAGAAACGCTCATTTGTCTCCTGGACGGCGAGGCCCAGGCAAGAGCCAGCCGCAAACTGAGACAGGAGAGTGAGGCCGTCTCGGGCTCATCCCGGCCGGTGGAGCCGCCAGATGACAGCAGACGCAGACCTGCGCCCAGCTCAGACCGGCTGAGCCAACCCGGCTGCCGCCTGGAGGAGACAGGCGGTGTCCCTGCTGGAGCCAACGGCTGTGGGCTGTCCTGCGCCGGGCAGAAGCTGGCGGATGCACCGTGTGCTCCCTGAGTCATGGGCCGCACCATGACATTTTCTCTTTGGAGAGAAACACCCCTTGAGAAAGGAAAATACACCCGCCGGTGCCGACGAGACGCCGCAAGGAGGCAGGGAATGAGCCCTGGGACCGGCGTGTGCCGCGGCCGGGCCGTCCTGCCCGGAACCTGGCGTTTTGTAAAGGCGACTCAGGAGGGCGTTGGTGTGTTGCCCCCGGCGGTGCCACAGAGCTGGGTGACGGGTGCGCAGGAGGACAGGATGGTTTCTTCTCGTTTTCATTTCCCGTGAAGAGAGGCTCCTCCACGGCTCTGACTTCTTGAAGAAGCAGCAGCGCGTCCTGCAGCCTCACAAGAGGAGAACCTGCTCTCTGCTGGGGCTCAGACTCAAGTGCAAAAACAAAGACGGGGGAGCCCCTGGCTGCCGGGTGGGGCGGGGGCGCCTGGTCCCGTGAGGGCTGTGTGGGGCTGGCGGCTCAGGGGCCTCGTCCCTCAATCCCTGCAACCGGCAAACGCCGGTTCCTGCTTCAGCTGGCTTCTTGGGCATTGGCGTGCCTATATGTGCCCGGGTGTCTGAGCGTGTGTGTGTGTGTGTGTGTGTGTGTGTGTGTGTGCTGAGCTCCCATACAGGTTCCTGTTTTGCTTCGGCTCATGCAGAACCACGGAAGTCACTCGAGCGCGGAAATGTCTCACGACGGTGCGGGCTGGACGCCTCGGCCTCCCGCCTTCATCCGTGGCCCTCGGGATTCTGAGCAGAGCCGCTGCCTGCGGAATCTCAGTCTGCCGCGGAAGCGCCGTGTTTCAGAACAGACTTTCCCCGGCGAGTACGTGGGCTGTCGTGGCCATGCTGGTTTCTGCGGGCTGGGGGCGAGGCTCTGCGGTCCGGGTGGCGGTCGAACACGGCGGCCAAGTCTGGCGCGTAGACCGGATCCCCGACGATGAAACCGAACCTGAAACGGGATCGCTGGGGCGCCGGTTCTCGGGCAGCACCTCCCCGCTTCGCACTCCCGGCCCGTGCATCCCCTGCACGTCCTCCTTCTCCCCCTGATGCCAGCCTTAGGGGTGCACTCGCCTCACGTGACCCGGGGGAGCGATCCTGCCACAGACTGAACGGTGTGTCCCCAGCTTCACCGGCTGGGCTCACGCTCCAAGGACGTGGTGTAAGGAGGTGAGGCCTTCGGGGGTGGCTCGGTCATGGGACAGGACGGGAGCTTTCGTCACAGAGACCCCAGGAGCTCCTACGCCCCGTCCACTGCGTGAAGACACGGCGAGAGGCCACCATCGCCATCGGGGAGTTGGGCTCTTGCCACTGTGTTCCTGTCGTGGACCTCAGCGTCCGGAGTTGTGAGGCGCACACGTCCGCTGTTGAGAGGTGCCTGGTCTCTGTCAGAGCGGCTAGAGCGGACGGATGGAGCAACGGACGGAGTGGACAGACAGAGCAGCTACGGCAGATGGGCGGAGCGGATGGACAGAGCGGCTCTGAGCGGTTGTGCGTCTGCCCACGGAGCTGTCCCAGCGCTGGCCTCCCTGGGAAGCATGGGGCATGGGGTCACTGTCCCCCGGGCAGGACGGAGGCCGCCCGCGGAGTCCACTCAGCCTTGTGGGGAGGCTGCTTCCGGAGCCGGCCTCTCATCCCCGGGCCACTCCCGCTGCATTGTCCCTCCAGCCCCGAAGGGAGTTTTATCTCCTTCCTAATAAGGTGTTTGTCAAAAGACTAATTTGTACATTTGTTACACTTGGGAGCATTTCAAGCAACGCCGGGTCTTGGTTGCCGACTGGGGACCGAGCTGAACCTCCGTGAGCCGCCGTGGAGGGCAGAGGCTCCGGCCGTCCCCGCCTGGCGCTGCCCCGGTGCGTCCACCTCTGCCACCTGCCGCCGTGACGGCGACCTGCGTACCTGCGGAGGGCTGGCAGGTGCCGGACTGCTCAGAGCTCCAGGTGTGGACAGGCTGACCTCTCCGGCACAGACGGCGGCAGGCTCGTCCTCTCCCCTGGGCGTCCTGGCGAGCCGGCCGGTGTGGCCGGAGCACCAGGCGAGAGCGGGGCAGGCGGCAGGGAGGCGGCGTTGCTCTGGCCGGCTCGCAGCTGCTGCGCTGAACACGGGCGCGTCGCCGTCCCCACTCGCAGCAGGCCGCGTGGGGGCAGAGCCTGGCCCGGTGAGTCCCTGAGGGCTTCCTGCGTGAATGAACCGAGCGATGAGGGGCTGTCCGCTCGCGTCCCTGTGACAAAGGGCCCAGCCCGAGAGGTTCACACAGAGCACAGCGCTTCTCACAGCTCTGGATGCTGGGGGCCGAGACAGGGTTCTGGCTGCAGACGGCCGCCACTTGTGCCCTCACGGGGCGGACGGGGACGAGGCGACCCTCTGGCGTCTTGGGAAAGCGGCGCTAACCGTGCCCACGGCCTGCTCACCTGCTGGGGGTCCCCTTCTGACACCGTCCGCCCCCAGGAGGAGGGGGTGGTTAGAGCTTCAGCAGACGATTTGGAGGATGGGGGAGAGAGACGCACAGCCCCCCGGCCCCCAGCTCCCCCCCAAACAGGACGTGTGCACGGGACACTTAAAACGGCCCATGAAAGCGTAGTGCCAGGAGCTGAAGCCCTCCTACAAGAACAAGGGGCAGGAAGCCCCTTCGAGAAATGCAGTGAGCTCGTCAGGGGGACGCCGGACCACCTGCGTCTGAGCCACGTTTTCTGGAAACGGCACAGGCCCGCTCTGCAGCCCCACACAGCCGCTCCCGAGCGTGAGGGACCGGGGCCAAGTGCGCCACGGGTTCCACGGAGTGGGAGGCCCACAGGGCGTGGCCGGGGGCGGCACCGTCCTGTCTTCCCCGTCACCCCCGTCTCAGAAATGAACTAAGCCCCGAGGACGGGGTGCTGGGGGAGCGCCGGGGATCAGCGCAGACCACGGCAGGGTGTCTGGCCCACAGCGTCCCCGTCGGAAGTCTCCTGCCCCGTCAGTGGGGACAGTCCCAGGAGCCCCCGCCAGAGGGTGGCCGTGAGGTCAAGTCAGCTCTGAAAACTAGGACGAGTGACGGAAGCCATCTGTGGGGGCGGCCACAGGGCTTTCCTGCGTCGACAGGTCCGCGGCACGCTGGCCACGGTCCCGTCTACGCAGCCAGCTCGGAACGCCCCGCGCCCGCGGAGGCCCCAGGCCGAGTGGCTCTCCGAGCGTGGTGGCCTCCCGCCCGGAGCCGCCTGCCTGCGTCCTCGGCGAGGTGACAGCGGCAGCCTCTCTCCGCTGCCTGGGGTGCCGGAACAGCCTGAGGGACCGCAGAGAGGGACGCAGGGCACCCAACCGCCTCCCCTAATCAGCATTAACGACGTCCCCCCAGAGCTGGGACTGACGGGGCCCCTGGCCGGCCGCCGGCGGACCACCGAGGAGGCCGCGTCCCTGTTATGACTAGTGATCAAGATTCATTTTCTCTGACAGATCTTTCCACACGCTCGTTGTGACATTTAAATCACTTGGAATTTGCGAGTCCAATGCCGGCGTGAATATTCATGGTGTGTTACTCTCCTCGCCTGGGGTGCGTCTCGGCAGTGATGCGACTAGTCCTCCCAACGTCTCCGCTGACGTCTCACCAGAGAACGTTCTGGAACCTGAAAGCCGCCAGAGGTCCCTTCCACGAGGCTGCCCCACGGTGACCCCGACAGGCTGGGAGACAGAGCCGGGAGGGGCAGGAGAGCTGGATGAGGGAACGTGGGGGCGGACAGGGGTGGACCGCTCGGGCCTCGGTTTGACCTCCTTTCCTTCAACCACGGGAGGCTGTGAGGGGCGCTGGCACAGACCGGGGGCTCCCCTGCCCTCAGCCGTGGCCATGCCCTGGGAGCAGGACGAGCTATGGCCTCCCCCAGAGCACTTCGGCCCTCCTCGTCCACTGCCCGGCACGGAGTGGACAGCCTTGGGGAGGCTCTCCGCAGTGGCCACGGACGCGGACCAAGGGCCGGTGACCTACCCATGAGTCTGGACAGTCAGAGGGAGCCAGGGGCCCACACCCCAACCACGTCCGACCTTCTGTCGAGGCCGAGGGACCTGGCCAGCCCGAGCTGATCCACACGATGGCAGGCCCTGTCCCTTCCTGAGCGCGTGGTTTCTATGCAAACAATGGTCAGGTCCTCAAAAATTTATAATAAATTAATAGTAAATGGGGGCACTGGGTGGCTCAGTCATTAAGCATCCACCTTCAGCTCAGGTCATGATCCCGGGGTCCTGGGATAGGGCCCCGCATTGGGTTCCCTGCTCGGCGGGGAGCCTGCCTCTCCCTCTCCTACTCCCCCTGCTTGTGTTCCTGCTCTTGCCGTCTCTCTCTCAAATAAATAAATAAAATCTAAAAAATAATTAATCACAAATGAAAAGGACGACAACGTGGCCCAGCAATTCCAGTCTGGGTGTGCGCCCCGAAGGACGGGAAGCAGGGACCCAGAGGGAGGTTCACGCTCTCCCTCCCAGCAGCGCCCTCACAGCTGCCAGCGGCAGGGAACAGGCCAGGGGCCGTCCACAGCCTGCCAGAGCAAGGGTCCCAAACCAACGGAGACATAAACCCTAGTTTAGGGTGTACTGGGGACCCCTCCCTGGCACTTGGGGGGGCGCCCTGCCTGGTTTGCCCGAGACACACATCCCGGGTCACCCTCCCCACGGCCACGGGGCTGAGCTCCTGTTGCTGACCCTCCCCTGGGCACGGCCCGCTGGGCTGAGCTCGGGTCCCACGCGGGGCTCGTGGACGTCCCCGCGTTCGTCAGCTGCCCGGCACCAGGGCTGGAGGAGGCTGGGGAGTGACGCCCGTGGGCTGAGCCGCCTTCCCTGTTGCTTTCGCCCCCACAAGCACAACCTCCCAGCCTCACACCAAGGCCTGGGGCCCGACCGGTGGGTGAGGCCTGCCCCCCACCCCTGCCTGTAGGGGAGGAAGCTGAGGGCTCGACTGCCTCACTGAGGCCCAGAGAGGGTGCTCGAGTCTCTCAGGCCCTCGATGGCCACTTGTCCTCATAGCCACGGGACCAGGGCAGGGAGGCCCATGGGCTGGGACACCAGGCTCTCTCCCTCGCCAGGCACCAGCACCGCCATCCCTCCTGACTCGCCTGCCCTCCCCTCCCTGCCGGACGCACGGCCACCGATCTCCCGGCTGGTCGCCCCGAACATCGCCAGGGCTGCTGGGCACGGTTGCCAGTGGCTGGACTTGGGCAGGGCCTGCCTCCTGGGCTGTGCCTGGGTGGGGACCTGGACAGGGGTCCCTGGGGACGAGGAGGCTGAGGAGGGCTCACGCCTGCCCTCCTGCAGGCCTTGCGCCGTCTGACCTGACCACTCCCCGCCCGTGACTCATGCGCAGAGGTGGACCGGAGAACAGAGGTTGCCTGCCGCAGAGAGCTCACCCGGCCCACGTGCAAGTGTGGGCCCAGCTGTGGCCGGCAGTTAGAGCCACAAACGGCTTCACGTGTGAAATGGAAACCGCCTCGCAGAGGGGATGTTGAGAAATGAGCCCTCTGCCATTTTTTAGAAACCAGACAGTAAAAATCCGCAGGAGTGGCCTGTTGGGAACGGAAGCTCCACTCACTGGCGGGGGGGGGGGTCTGAGGGGCCGTCCCCGAGCTGAGCTTCGGGGCTTGAGGGTCCCATCGGCGGTCAGAGCGGCCTTGTCCAGCTCTGCCCTTGTGACCCAGCGAGGAAGCAGAGCACAGGGACAGGGCACAGGAGCTGTGAGGCTGACGGATGGAGGGCTTCGTGGAGGAGGTGACCCCCAGACCCAGCTGAGCAAGTGCGGGAACGTGGGCATCTGGAGGGAGGTGAGGGCACAAATTCAAGGAGCCCTCCCTTCCATTGGATTAGAGCTGGGAGAACACGGGGCGCAGTGATCCACCTACTTTCCCAGACTCAAAACTGCTCACCCCTTCCTCCAGGAAGTTCTCCCTGCTGTTCCAGCTCACACTGCTCATAAGTCGATGTTGCTCTTCCTTGTCCTCATAGGGAGCCCTGGGAGGGATGCAAAGAGCCAGACCGGTCCTGTTTGGGCTCGTAGGTGCTGGGGACTTTTGGCGATCCCAGGGCTGTGCTGGGACCATTGGATGCTGCACAGTGAGCAACACGGGGCTGGGGGCTGGGTGGTCCTGTACTGGCCACAGAGCCAGGGGCCCAGGACACAAAACATGGCTGATGGCTTTGTTCAGGAGCCAGAACCAGGTGGTCTGGGACATCTCTCCTTGGACCCCAAGGAAGGATCCAGGCCTCTTTCTTTTCTCTTTTTTAAAAGAATTTATTTATTTCTTTGGCAGAGACAGATTGCAAGTAGGCAGAGAGGCAGGCAGAGAAAGAGGAGGAAGCAGGCTCCCCACGGAGCAGAGAGCCCCATGCGGGGCTAGATCCCAGGATCTTGAGATCATGACCTGAGCCGAAGGCAGAGGCCTTAACCCACTGAGCCACCCAGGCGCCCCTCCAGGCCTCTTTCAAATTAGCTTGGGGCAGCGTCCTGGGCACCCATGTGGACCTGCCCTCGGGCGGTGCCTCTCAGCTCTGCAGTGGCCCTCGGGGAGCCCCTGCAGACTGAGGCCTGGCCCTGGGCTGTGGATGCCCGGGTCTGGGGCCATCTGCTGTGAAAGCTTCCAGGGTCCACTACTTCCAGCCCGAGCCTCCCCGTCCAGCCTCCCCGGATCCGCGTCCTTGTGGAAATTCACGTCCAGCTGCCCACGTGTGCAGCCTGCGGCCGTCTCCCCCGCCAGCCCCGGGCTCAGAGTGGCTGCCCAGCGGCCGCGCGCAGCGACACGCCTCAGAACCCTCCCGCTAAGCGCCAGGGGCTGCGTGAGTGCGACATCAGCTGCAGACCTGCGGGCTGGGGCACTCGGTCTCGGGGCGGCTGTGGCTCCGGGCGGGGACGACCTTCTTTCTCTCTGGTGGCAGACAAAGCTGTTGGTGCCTCACCGTGCTCCGGCACGTGGACCCCCGGTCCTGGAAACCCCAGGCCGGGGCTGGCTCAGGGACCGTAGTGGTGGCCGAGGCAGAGGTGCCTGCCTCAGTGACAAGTCCGAGGGGACTGTGCGGGTCCTCGCTGGGGGAACGGTGTGACCAGACCTCGTTTCCCAGCCAGACCAGACGGGCGCTCTGAGACTCGAGGAGCGCCTCTGGGATCCATGAGCACAGGTGAGGCCGAGACCCTCATCGCTGCCACACACTCCCACAAGCCCCAGAGCCCACCGTCCAGCCCATCAGCACCGCCGTCCCCTGCCTGGACTCAGGGACCGGAAGGAGGGACCAGGCCCAGCACCTGGTCTGCCGCCGAGCTCTGAGGCGCTCACGGGGTCTCGACACACCTGCAGCCTCGCAGGCGGGACATAGGAAGGGACAAGCTGGTCTCCTGGCTGCGCTTGAGGTGGCCCCAGTACTGGCACAGAGAATGGTCCCACCTGACCCCCAGATCAGTCATCAGTAATGAAGGACAGTAGTGAAGAAAGCCTTTGGCGCCTGTAAAGCCCTTGGCTGGGCTCTAGCGGCCACGCTGCGTGGACAGCCGGCTTCTCTGTGGACTGGCCGGCAGGTGCGGGGGACAGCAGCGCCCTCTCGCGGGTGGGACATGGGATGCAGAGTGGGGGTGGCCCGGGCCTGTCGCCCCCAGCGCCCCCCCACCCAGGCTGGGCACCTCTGGGATTTCCTTCAGAGAGAGCTTGTCCTTCTGGGCGCCCTCGCCCATGGTGGCCGTTTCTCCAGGGCGGGAGAAACGAAAACACGTTTAGTTTCTTGCTGATGGAAGTGGAAGTCCTCGTGTGGGGCCCACGCAGCCGGCCCCGTGGAGTCGCGCTGGAGGGCTGCTCCTTGCAGCTCCTGTCCGGTCAAGCCCTGGGTCTGGGACAGGTGAGGAGACCCCTTGGCTCTCCCGGGAACCCCTGGGGCCCGGGCAGTGTATGGGGCAGGGGCTTGGGGCTTGAGGCAGAGCCACTGGGAGCCCTCCCGTGCCTGGGGCAGGAGCTCTGGCAGGTGGCAGGGGTCCCCATGCGTCTGGCTGAAGAGAGCCAGGGATCCTGACCCCATCCTGGCATCCCTGCTTGTTGTCCCGTTTCCAGCTTGCCGCAGGGCCAGAGCAAGCTCCGGACCGGGTCCCAGCACCCATGTCTGCCCCTCCGGCCCGCCCAGCACAGCAAAGCCACCTCGGGTCTCCGTCTCAGAGCGAAGTCAAGACCGGCTTTGCACACATGTCCCTTTGGCCTTCTGAGTGGCTGCACGGAGGAACCTTCATGGGGCCCCGACCCACACTCAGTGACTTGCGTTATGGGCTTGGAGCAGAAGGGTCGGACCCGGAACCAGGCAGGTTTCACGGGCACCTCGTCGGAGGGCCGTGAGGTCCGCTCGCATCCCCTTCCCGCTCCTCCTCGCGCACTGATGGGCTCCTGTTCTGCACTGGGACTGGGGGGAACAGTCCTGAGCTCAGCAGACAGACTGCGTGTCTGCGCCAGAAGAGAGCCCTGCCCAGGCAGGCAGTCCTGGTCCCGCCCTCTGCTCTGTCCCAAACGGTGGTCTGGTGGGGCTTTGGGTGGACCCCAGAATCTGTGAGTGTAACCTTATTTGGAGAAAGGGTCTTTACAGATGCAATTAAGGACATGGAGATGAGCTCATGCTGAATTAGGGTGGCCCTAAGTCCAATGACATGTGTCCCTACAATAGAAGGGAGGAGACACAGACACAGGAGACGCCCTTTGAAGACAGGCAGAGACTGGAAGGAAGCCGGGGGCCGCCAGCAACTGGAAGAGGCAGGAAGGACCCTCCTCTAGAACCACGAGGGTGTGCAGCCCTGCCCCCGCCCCCTGGCTTCAGGCCGCTGGCCTCCAGAGCTTCGAGCAGCGTGAGCAGTGAGGTCTGCTGTCCCCGTCACCGTGGCCCCAGGGCACTTGCCCTCGGCTCACGAGACCCTCACAACAGGCGGAAACTGGAAAGGTGCTGGGGGTTAGAGCCTTTTCCCAGCATGAGTATCTGTCTCTGGTGGTTTTAACTGGACGCTTTCTGAACACCTTCCAGCTGATCTCCAGATCTGACATAAATGTAGGTATTTTAATGCATTAGTCGGGCGTCTTTTAAACAAGCCATCAGGAAAATGAATTGCAGGAAGTCGAGCGGGTGTTAACCTCATCTAGTGCCCCGTGTTCATCCGCGTCAGCACGCCGGCAAGCGCGAACGGGGGGCCTCCCAGGAGCCCCGCTCTCCAGAAAAGCTCCCTGTGCCTGGGGCGCATGTTGCGACCCCAGATCACCGCTCACGTGTCTCGGCAGCCCACTGTGGCCGGCTGGTGCGCTTCCCCAATCTTCTGGGCCTCTGAGGGTGGAAAGGATGTGCCCCAGGACCCGTGCCTCCCCCCCAGCCCCCAGCCTGGCAAGTGCCCTGCTCCTCCTCAAACTTCACCCAGCACCAAGGAGAGCAGGGGGCCCGCAGGTGGGCTCCGGTCCCCTGGAGGACGGCTTGCCTCGGTCGCACGGGCCTTGGGCCGGGGCAAAGCCTAGAGCCCAGGCATGTTGGCAGCCTGTGGGGAACAGAGGGGCCTCTGGGCCAGCCACTTTGCTTCCCGCCTCACGAGCGCATCCTGTAAACGCAGCACAGGACGGCCCAGACCCAGCCTCTCGACACCTGGCTCGCAGGCGCTCCTGTCTGTGTCAGCTTGTGCCTCCCCACCCCCGCCCTGGACCCTGGTGCTGGCGCGCAGCAGGGGCCGCCTGCTGTCGCGGGAAGATGGGCAGAGCCCTGGAGGCCACCAGACGGCGATGGTTTCCCGGAAGTCGCAGCATCATTCTGTGGCTGGGCCCTGCCTCCCTCGGGCCCTCCCCCGCGTGGGGAAGGTCAAGTGGTGAGGTTCCGGGGCTCCCTGCGCCAAGGACATCCCAAGGGGGTCTCTGAGCTGCGTGGGCACGACTGCCCCTGGGCAAACCGCCTGCCCCCACTCGGCGCTCCTTTCCAGTCAGGGTTTCCAGCAGCAGCTGGGGCGCCCAGCCCCGGAGATCCGGGGAGCGAGGTCGGCACAGATGTGATCGCCTCTCCCTCAGCCCCAGCGGAGCACAGCGGCCCTCGGCAGCTCCCGAGTGCGCACATCCTGTCGGGCAGAGGGCCTGAAGCAGACGGACTTACAGCTGGACGCACCTTGGACTTTGGCTCTGCGCCAGCAAGTGCTGGATGTCCGAAGCACGGGGCCCCCGGGTGACACGACCCACACGCACTCGTGCTCCTGCCTGACCCTCGGAGCTGGAGGCTTTGCGGTCCTGCCGGATAATGGGGAAACGATCCTCCTTGAGCAGTTACAACCTCGCCATTCCTGAGTAGGGATAAGTCGTAAAAGGCTGAGGCCTCTCGAACTTCCGGAAGTTGACATGTGTGGGGTTCTTCTTTTTTAATAGAGGAAGTGTTTTTGAGTTATCAGGGCACAAAACTCACTGAAGAGTGCTCTTAACCTTTAAATCCGTCAAGGGAGAGTTACTGAACTTTATAATAAATTTGCCTTTTAATAGACAACGAACCAAAAACGTTTGTGTCCAAACAATGTCACCCCGTCTTGTAAGCTTCAGTGTGAGATTTACGCAAGCCCAGAGGCGCCCTCCACCCTCTCGTCTCTAGGAGGACTCTGCTTCTTTGCTGGGCATTCTGCTGCACCTTTGTTTTAATAGTTCCTTTGAAGCCAAGTCTTCTATCATAAACTGTCTCAGATGTTTTTGGAAACAAGCAGTGTTTAAAATCCAGGGCTGACTCCCACTTGGGTTACTGGACTAACTCTCTTGTCATAAACAACGTGAAATTGTACCCAATGCTCCAGCCCGTTGTTTTCAAACACAGGATGAGCCACCATGCAAGACCGTGGTGGCCGAGAGCAGGGAAAGTCACAACATGAGCCCACCATCCCCCATTTCTCTCCTTGGGGACATTTTCCGGATTGTAACACAAGGAGCTGCGGTCCGGACGCCGCATGGCTACCCTGGCTGAGGACGCAGAACTGAGAAGCTGGGGCCACAGAGCCGTTTGAATCTAATCTGCAGAGAAGGCACTTGAGAGGGGGCCCTCCGTGTGGGGGGTCCTCAGAAACCCGTGAGGGGCTCTCCATGGCCTCCATGTTGGTGCGCTGTGTACACAGACTGAAACCCCGATTGGTTATGGCCCGTGGCTGGTGTTCTGACAGCGCTGGAGGGCAGGGGTCTCATTCACACACCTAGTGTCCCACTGACATGCCAGGAGGCCACATCCGAGGAATGAGCTCTGGGGCCTAGAGGGAGGCCTCCTCTAGATGCTCCCACCTAAACCTCGAAGCAAACCCCAGCAGGGGACACTGAGACTAGAGTTGAGTCCTCCCAAGTTAGAAGGGCTTGGGCTTTCCGGAAAGCTGCGCGGGTGAGGTGTCAACCAGGGTGATGGGTCTGCAGCTGAACGGCCTACAAAAGTAAGTTGACACTCTTCAAAGGAACATAACAGAACACAGAGTCTCTTTAACATACCATCTACAGCATTTAGTATAAATTAAAAAATACCAGGTATGCCAAGTAACAGGGAAATGTGACCCACTGACAAGGAAAAGCAAAAAGCAATTGGTTAGAACAGCCCTCAAGATAGCAATAGGAAGTGGGAAATATCAGGTGTGAACAGGTACAAGGTGAATTCTTGCTGGACTTTGATGAATTAAGGGTGCACACTTACAGCCCCAGAGCAGTCATCAGAAGAACAAATACAGACAGGTATTCCTAAAACAGTTAGTCGAGGAAATAAAATGGAGTATTCTGGCTTCCCCGTCAGAAGACTAAGAAAAGAATCTCTGGAAACTGGGGAGCGTGGGAGGAAATCTCAGCAAGGAGAGAGCTGGAAAGGGGACCCCCCCCCCAATTCCATGCATGAATTGACATGAATCCTGGGCTTATCCTTCACCTGCCAATGTGTGGATGACACCTAGAGAACCGGGGTAAAGGAAGGACCTGAACTGCACTGTGATATAAACCACCTCCCGGCACCAGGACAAAACCTGGAGCCGTGTGCTCCTGGGGAAGAGCAGGACAGCACTTCAGAGGGTTTGCAAACGGCACTGACGGTGGAGCCACCACCAGACAGGGAGGCAGATCAGGCTGCTCCACCTGGGCTCCCTGCCCAAAGAAGCCACTAAAAACACTGACATTCTCCAGAGCGTTCTAGATGACCTAAAACAACACAGCAATATCCAAAGTGTTCAGAACGTAACTGTAGACGACTTATTATGGGAAGAACCAGGAAAATGGGACCAACTCTCACGGAAAAGACCATACAGACTGCTTTTGGGGAGACTCAGATGGTGGCACTCTAGAAGAGGACTTTGGAACAGGTGCAGGCACTGTGCTCTTCAAGATAAAGGCAAATCTCTTGAAATGAACAGAAACATGCAAGTTCTTCGAAGATGAAAAGAAACGACATCGAAAGAACCAATGGAAGTTTTAGAACGAGATGATACAAGAGAGCGATATACCGGACAGAGCAAGCAGTGTCCTGACGCACATATCACCCCCAGCACAGACCGCGACTCTGAGCCGACAGACAGGCCTGAACTCCTTCAGGGAACTGAAGTCACACTGGTGTGTTCTCTAAGCATAAGGAATTACAAATCAATGACAAATGCTGTCAACATTTGGAAATTAAGCAACATGATTCTCAACAGTCCAAAGACCAGCGGGGGTCCCAAGAGAAATGACAAAATATCTTGACCTGAATCAGAATATGTTGCAAAAATCTTGAAACGTTACTAAAGCAGCACTTAGGAGGGAATTTATAGCGTTCGATGTTTAACCTACAAAAGAACAAAGGCCCCGAGTCAATACTCCAAGCTTCCACCTTAAGAAATTCAGGGAGCTGAGAACAAATTAAATCCAAACCCAGCATGAAAAGGAAATGGAGATGGGAGCATAAATAAATAAAACTGAAAGCAGAAAGGCAACAGAAAAAATTCAGGAAACTGAAAGTTGGTTATTTAAAAAAGAATAATACTGGTAAACCCCCAGCATGTGGACCAGGGGAAAGAGGGTGCACGGGTCACCAGTACCAGGAATGAGAGAACACGTGGTCACAGGACCCGTGGGCAGCCTAGGGGACAGGAATCCCACCAGCTCCATGCCCCCAGAGGGGACCACTTAGATAACATGGACCAGTTCCTTGAAAGACACAAGTTGCCAGAACTCGCTCCCGCAGACGCACAACACTGGAACCCCTCTGTGCCCATGAAAGGAACAGAGTTCACAGCTGAGAACCTTCCGACAAAACTCCTGGCCCCGACGGAGTCACTGAGGAACGATATCAACCCTTTAAGGAAGACAGACGATCGCTTCCAGGAAACAGAAGAGGAGCCAGTACTTCCTAAGCCATTCTACGAGGCCAGCATGACCCTGATGCCGAAACCAAACAAAGACGCACAAGAAAATAAAACTACAGACCCATATCTCTCATGAGCATAGACACAAAAATTCCAACAAATATTAAATCAAATGCAGCAACATATACAAAGGATGATGCGTGGCCAGGTGCGGCCTGAGCTAGAAATGTGAGGCTGGACCAGCAGTGAACACTAGTAACGTTTTCCACTGAGACAAGGTCCCCAGAGTCGTCAGGTCCACAGAGACAGAGGCAGAGTGGTGGTCTCCACACTGGGGGAGGGGTGGCAGGGGATGGGCTCTTTCATGGGATGGGGAGGTGAAGGCGTGCTGGACACAGGTGGTGGGGACAGTCACACAGCAATGTGAACATGTCTAGTGACACTGCTCTGTACACTTAAAAACGGCTGGAATGGTAATTGCACGTTTGTGGCATTTTGCCACAACAAAAAATTAACCGATGTAATTCACTCTGTTAACTCCGGAAGGAGAACCACATGGCCACACCAACAGACGCAGGAAAAGCACTGAACAAAATTCTACATCCATTCGTGACTTCTTAATCCGATACATGGCCTCCATTAAAAACTTCAATAAACGGGGGCACCTGGGTGGCTCAGTGGGTTAAGCCGCTGCCTTCGGCTCAGGTCATGGTCTCAGGGTCCTGGGATCGAGTCCCGCATTGGGCTCTCTGCTCAGCAGGGAGCCTGCTTCCCTCTCTCTCTCTCTGCCTGCCTCTCCGACTACTTGTGATTTCTCTCTGTCAAATAAATAAATAAAATCTTTAAAAAAAAACAAAAAAAAAAACTTCAATAAACGAAAAACCTCATCTTTGATCGGAAAGTATGAAGACTTTCTCTCTAAGCTCGGGGACAAGGCCAGGAAGCTTTCTCTCCCACCCTGATGACATGTGATGCTGCAGGCCACAGCCGGAGCAGGGCGGCAATAAGAGGAAATTAAAGGTGGACAGAGTGGAAAGGAAGAAATAAAACTTTATTCACAGACAACCCAACTGCCTGCACAGAAGATCCCAGGGAACCTACAAAATAATTTGTGGAGTTCGTTAGTGTGCTCAGCACGGTTGCAAGACACAGCATCAGGGCGCGAAACCCGATCACACTCCCAAACGCCAGCCACGAAGGCCTGGAAACAGAAAAACAATCCCTCAAACGTGAGTGTGCTGGGATCTGTGTGCTGGGGGCCAGCACCGAGGACGGCAAAGGGGACCCAACCCAAAGGAGTCACACAGCGTCCTCGGGGACTGGAGGTCCCAGGGTGAAGACGGAAAGTCTCCCCACCATGACAGACGCGCTGACCCAATCCAAGCCCAAACCCCAGTGCTATTTTGTAGATATTTAAAAGCTGATTCTGAGATTTACGTAAACAGCCAAGGGCTGAGATTAGCCAAGCCGATTCGGAACGAGCTTCCTGAAGTGTGCCGGTGGCAGTGTGGGAGCAGGGGCAGGGCCGGTGCAGACGCGCAGACCGGGGGGGGGGGGGTCCGGGCAGGGCGCCGTGCGGGAGGACAGGCAGCCTTTGACTCAGGCGCCAAAAAGCTTCAGTGCAGGAAAGACTGTCTTTTCGTGAGCAGCGCTGGCCCCGTGGACGCGTACATACGGAGAAAGCGCCCGCATCTCACACTCTAGGGAAATGAACTCCACACGGTCAGAGCCCTAAATGCGAGACGTGAACCCGTAAAGACGGCGGAAGGTGGCAGGAGGAAGGTCCCCGGAATTCCTAGACACCGCCCGGAAGGCAGCGTCCGCGCCACGGTCGGAGGGGCCGCACTCCGCCAGAGTCAGTGGTCCTCGGGGACGTGCGAGGTCAGGAAAACGCAAAGGCCCAGAGGGGCAGAGACCATCTGCAAATCACGTATCTGGACGACGGACCCACAGGCAGAATATATTTTAAAACCTCTCCGCATTCAACCGTAAGAAAGCAAGTCGGGTTGACAACGGGGCAAACTCCAGGGCTGACTTTGGCAGAGGAGGCGCGCCCCGGGTACCCCGCCGCCAGGGAGAGGCAAAGCCACGACAGGGCCCCACCTCACGCCCCGGGACAGCTGAGTGAAGACAGCGGGAAACTGAAAACCGACTGTGGCGGGTGCCCGCGAGGAGGCGGGCCCCGGTCCTTCCACGAGGCTGCGGACGCGGGGCACGGCTCCGCCACTTTGGAAAAGCCTCGCAGCTTCCCAGCAGGCGGAACGCACCTCCTGGGGGGGCCGGCCGTCGGGCTCCCACCGTTCTCTGGGGACTAAGGAGGACGCGCCTCGCGCAAACCCCTGCCGCCGGGTCCGGCATCCGCTTCACTCGCCCCCGCTCAGGCCGCAGAGGCTCCGTTCCCGCGATGTCCTGGAAGAGGCGCCCGGCGGGGACACGAGACCCCCGTTTCCAGGAGCGAGCCGGGGCTGGCCCCAGAGCAGCGGCATGACAGGACGTGTGGGGGCGACAAGACGGACCTCGACCCTCCGGGGGCGGGTGGGTCACGCGGCCCGACGCGTGCACCTGAACTAGGAAGTCGACAGGAGGGAAGCGAGGGGCACTGGGTGGCTCCGTTGGCTGGGCTTGGCTGGGCGGCTGCCTCCGGCTCAGGTCATGACCCCGGGATTTCAGGATCGGATTTCAGGATCGAGTCCCGCGTCGGGCTCAGGATGGAGTCCGCGTCGGGCTCCCAGCTCCAGGGGAGTCTGCTTCTCCCCGTGACCCTCCCCGCTCCCGTGCTCCCTCTCACCGTCCCTCTCTCAAAAAAGAAAAATTGAAAAAGAAGAGAAGTGATTTTTACCAGGTGCCAATTTTGAAATAAAGGGTTTCCTGCAGGACCCTGCCCGTGGATGACAAGGAACAGCTCCTGGCCCCGGGGGGGGGGTGGTCCCCACACCAGAGGGCCGGGTCTCCCCCACGCGGCTACCTCACCGCCGTGTGCGGGTCACAGAGCCCTCGCTGGGCGTCTGGAGCTGTCCCAGTCACCTTGAGGGTCTGACGTCCCCGAGCCTCAAGGTCAACAGCCCCGGCAGTCGGCCGGCAGTGGGGCAGGTGGGTACAGGGCACCAGTTCTCCCCCTCCCCCCCACCGGCCCCGGCTTGGCTCCAGGGGTGAAAGGACGCACCAGGTCATGTGACTGGCCCAGGGTCTGGCCGCTGGCCCATGCTGAGTCCGCTGTGCTGCCGATGGCCGTCCCCAAGGTGCCCGCTCCCCAGCAGCACGGGTGCTCCCCTCCCCCCTTCCCTGCCCCCACACCGGCCCAGAAGGTCCACAGAGCAGCAGGTGCTGACGTGTGACACCCTCCAAGGGGGCAGAGCGGGGCTGCAAGTCAGTGGCCCCACCATGGGGCACCAGGTCTGGCTCGTGTGCCCTCTCTGGCCTCGGCTTCCAGGTGGGACCTGAAGAACCCGGTGTTTCCACCCGGGACAGCACCTGGCCTGTAGGTGGCTGCTTGTTTGTTGGGTTGGCCTGAATGTTGGGGTGCCGCTGGGGAACAGCAGGGGTGCAGGGCGCTGGGCAGAGCCCACGGCTGGGAGCCCAGCAACATCGGACAATGGCTGTGGGACTTGGGCCTTCCCGGGGGGCTGAGTGGAGGGGGCACGGTGCTGCTGGAGGCTTGGAGCTCCCCACGAACGTTCCCAGGACCCCTCTGGTCCTTCGGGCCACTGAGTCCCCAGGATGACTGTGCAGGCCCCAGAGGCCCGCCAGCGAGGGGACCTGGCCACCCCCCGGAGCCTTTATGGGACGAGGCCTTCACGCTCGTTTCCGACAGACTCAAAGAGACGTAATAGTTCACGCTGCCCAAGGAGCCCTCAGTCCACAGCTTGTCATAAACGCCCGGCCATGTCACCACCACCGCCATCGAGGTGCAGAACACTCACGGCCCAACATCGACCCCACCCCTGGCCCCTCAGCCACGAATCTGTCTGTCGCTTTGGCGTTTCCAGAATGTCCTGCAGTGGGAAGCGTGTCTCGGCGGCCTTCGGAGGCTGCTGTCCCCGCTTGGCACAGAGGGTCCGTCGTGGACACTCTGGCTGTCAGCGAAGCCCGCAGACGGGCAGGAGAGCCTGCGGGCAGGGCCAGGACTCCAGGCACAGAGAGTAGAGTGCGTGCAGGGGCTGGGGCGGGCAGGGTCTGGCGGGGTCAGCGCTCCCCGAGTCACACGGCGGCCGCGTTCTGGGGACGCGTGTCAGGGACGGCTGCGCCGGAAGACGGTTGAAACGGTGAATTTCACGCTATGTCTCTTTCACCACAACAGAAAACAAGAAAGACAGGTTTTGGATCCTGTTTCCTGCTCCAACACGAACCCCGAGGAGACCAGATGGGGTGCCTGGCTGCTCTTTCTCCGGTGGAGACAGACAGAGGCTCCCCGACACCCCGAGCGGGCCCGCCTGTCCCCGTCCAGGAGACTCCCCCCGGGAGCGAGGGTGGCCCCCAGGTGCCCGCTGGGCCCACCTGCACTGCGGACGGCGCCCTGGGGCGGACGTCGTCCTGGGACAAGGACGCTCTCTTACAGAGGGGCAGCACAACTCTCCAAACGGGAACCCACGCCCCACAGCGACGCAGCCTCATCATCTCGCCGTGGACGGTGCCTGGGTTTGGCGACCGCCCCTGCCGCGGACCTCACGGCGGTCTCCCCTTCTGGGCCAGCATCTCTTTGGAACACAGGCGTGGTGCTCTGTGCTCTGGGTCTCACGCCTGTGGCCGGGCTCTGCTCTCAGGGCTGGGCGCGCCGAGAGTCCAGAAACTCCGTCCGGCCAGGAGACGCAGGCACAGGAAGGAGGCTCTGTGCTGGGGGCAGGGCCGCGCTGTCCTCGGGCCGCGGAGCAGGGGTACACGGCGGCGCCAGTGGGGAGCCTTTCAGTGGGGAGGGAGTGCCCTCCCCTCGACGATGTCTGTTTTGTGGGGACCCTGGGGCTTGCCGAACGTTACTGAAGTTACTGACGAGTGCCTGCGTCACTGAGGTCGGCCGCTACCTGCGGTTCACGGGCAGGGGAAGGAGCGAGAACCAAGGGGCCACAGACGGAAATCCTGAGAAAATGACTCGTGGTCCGACTCTAGTGGAATCAATTTTCTTCCGCTAAGTGGGGATGGAGGCTGCTGCCTCTGTGTCCGTGGACTCGCATGAGACTCTAAGGGCCGAGCGTCACAGAGGCCACGGACCCCGGGCAGGTGGGTGTGGGGCACCAGCTCCTCCCCCTCCCCCACGCCCTGGCTCAGCCCCTGCCCAGGGTGGCCAGCTTCCCCCCACCCCAGCTCGGGCCCAACCCCCACCAGGAGCACTTCCATCTGAGAAGGAGAACAGAAGCAGGGAGCCCCCAGGAGCCCAAAATCCTAACCAGAAAGTGTTGGCCGCTGCTGGTGCAGGCCACCCAGGCTTTCACCTATCACGGTGGTGCGAGGCCGCGCCGCCCCTGCCCTCGGCTCCCCCACCCCTGCCCTCGCCTGGGCACCGCTGGTGTGCGGAGGGGCCGTTCTGCCCTGGGGAGGCTCCGAGGTGCCCTCTGTCTCTGTTCCCAGAGCTCATGTGCTCCCGCGGTGGAAATGCATGACCACCGGTTTGAGCATCACAAAGACTAAATTTACTGAGAAAAGAGCAGATTCAGGTTTCTGCAGAGATGAAGCCCTACCATCCCCACGGACGTTTGCCAGGGACTGGGCCCCACATGAGGACTAGCGTGGGGCTCTGGGATTCTGCCCAGCCGTGTCCCTCAGCACCGAGGGCTGGCAGTGACCCCGACCCTGGGGGTCAGTGCTCAGGGCACCTGTTAGGGAAGTCTAGACTCTGACCTTCCCTCTCCTGCCCACCATGTGCGTCCGTCCCCCACATCCCATGCCCCGAGTGGCACAGAGGCCTCCGCACTTCTGACAGAAAAGACGGGACCTCCCATTCCCCCTCTGTTAACTGAGCGGCAGAGACCGCCTACAACACGGACGGGTGCTGCTCGGGCACCTGGGCACGCACAAGCTGTGTGAATGTGTTTCCCTGTGTGTGTGCACATGGGGGTCTCCTCTGTCTGTGCACACGTGTTGCATCTCTGTGTGTCTCTGTGTGTCCACACTGTCACGTGCACGTCTATGTACGTGTTCCTGCGTGTGCGTCTGTGTGTTTGCATTCGCGCGGACACAGCCCCCAGGCTTTCCAACACTGGACCGGAGGGCTCGGCACCTCCCTACTCTCCTTCATTAACTGGGAAAATGAGAACACACGAGGGGACAGCAGACGTCTAGGGGCTGCGGCTGGAACCAGGCCAGAGCCAGCGACCAGGATGGCAACCGCCCTGGGGCCGGCAGAGTCCCGGGTCAGGGCGGGGGGCCGCCGGGATCACCAAGCCGGGCAAGCATCTGGCCGAGTCGGATCTGAACCGACGCTCGAACCCTCCGGGTCTCTGCCGCCACTGGTCTCTGGTCACACCGCAGGTTCGCTGGGGGGTGGACATGACCCCTGCCCCCAACCCACTCCAAAGCCAGCCTCAGAGAGCCCGGGGCGGCGGGATCCCCGTGGTGCCTGAGGTCAGAGCAGGGGACCGGGCAGGGCCGCAGGGGGATCAAACGCGACCCGCGTGGGCTGACCCATACGGGCAGGGCCCTTGTGGGGACTGTGTGCACCCCAGGGAGATGGCGCTGGAGTCGTGGGGTGTTCCTCAGGGGGGCTTTCTAGTGAGAAGACCCCTGGGGGCAGGAAGTCTTCGCTGTGACCGACAGTCTCTGGGAAAGTCAGAATCCGCTCCCTGCAGGGGTCAGAGGAGAGCCTGGACGAGGGAAGGCGGCAGGGCCCGTGGGCTCCACCTCCCAGCTACCTCATCAACTTGGGGCTCGGGTCTGGGGCCTCGGCTGGCCTGGGCCTTGCCCCGCCCACTGACAGGCTCCGCTCGGCCCAGCTCCCGGCGACACACCCAGAGATCACGCAACTGCTTTCAGCGGGGACTGTTCAGTGGCTCGGAAATCCGATCCCAGGTCCCCTCATTTCTGAACAGGACTCCCGCAGGCCAGTGCCCAGGAGGGGCCCTTGTGGACAGGGCGGGGGCTGGCGGCTGACCCCCCCGTACTTCCAGCGTGGTCGGTGAGAAGGGACACACTCGGACACAAGCACGCAGCCCCCGCCCCCCACCCCGGTCAAGCATCGCTGCTTGAAACCAGCGACGTTCGCCCCGACCTGCCCAGGGGCCCCAAAGCCCAGATGGGGGACGCGAACCTGGAGCCCCTCTCCTGAGCTGGAGCAGGGTGTGCAGAAGGGAGTGGGGACGGTGGTGAGGCCCCGGCCGCACTCCTGGGAGCCGCTCACGGCCGGCCGCCCGGAGGGAAGGCAGCTGAAGCCTGGGGCCTTCAGGGGAGACGGACCGTCCGGTCTCTGAGGGTGCCGGGCCACAGCGAGTGTTTCGTGAAGGCCTGTGGGCACGGAAGGGGGCTGCTGCAGACATCCGCCAGGACGCGCCCTGGGCGCTGCCGGTGTCCCTGCCTCGAGCCCAGGGACACGGGGGACAGCCCTGTGGGGGGCGAAGTGGTGTCACCCAGACGTCTGATCACATGATGCCCAGTACGGAGGAGGCCAGAGTGGGGAGAGGCTGCTTCGGGGGGCTGTGCTCACGCCACCATGGCTTGTTTGGGATTCAAACCCGCCTGCTCCTGGCCAAGCTCTTGGGAGCCCAGGGCAGGGACAGGGGTCAGAGTGGAGGCGGCTGCTGCGTGGGCGGCGAGTGCCAGCGACCTGAGCTGCTGAGCCCAGCCTGCCCCACGACACCTTCCGAGGCAGGAGGTGTGGCCGCTGGGCCCCCAAGCCCGCGCAGCTCAGGGGAGGCCCCTGCGCAGCTGGTCAGAGACAGCGCTGCCCTCTGAGGCCTCGGAAAGACAGTTTCCTACCGCGCGTCGCACGCGGCCCCGTGTGGCTTTGCCTCCAGCGCAGGGACGGCGTCCCAGGCAGGCAGCCGGGCTCTACGAACCTCCCTGCGACGCGCGGCTGGGGATGGGTTCCTCGGCACGCAGGGGACCCTGTGGCCATAAGCTGCAGCCCGGGGAGGGACGCGTAGATGACAGCTCCTGCCCGCGTGGCCGGCCCCCACCCCAGCCCACCGTCCTGCTTCCAGCAGGAGCCCTGGTCAGAGGCGGAAAAGGATGGCCAGATGGGCATGGGGCACCCTGGCCCCCTCCTTGACTCTGCGCCCCCAGACCCTTCCCCTCCATCCCACCCTACACCTCCACAGCCGCCCGGTCCTAGGGCCACGACACCGCCCAGTGGGGCATCTCTGCCTGGACGTCCACCCACACAGGGCCCTTGCTCAGGTGACGCCTTCTCTCCAACCTGCGGTGCCCGACCCTGCCAGGATGCCTCGTCCTAGCCGGTCCCCAGGGAGGGCTCCCGCCTGGGCTCCCTCAGCCCCCTGCTCAGACCCTCGGAGGGCTGACGGGCACTTGGCTCCCGTGTTGTCCACCTCACAATGGTCCCCCACCTGCCACCACGCACAAATACCTCAGGATCTTCCCAGCAGAAGCAACTTTGTCATTAGCAAAATTGTGCTTCTGAGCATTTCCCCGAGCCAGGAACCAGCGAGTGCTTCCCACGCACTTTCTCCCAAATCCTCTACCGCCTGAGATCGGGCTGGGGCTACCCGGTTCACAGATGCGAATGCTGAGGCTTAACTACGGAACCAGTCCCGGGTGGCAGCCGGTTTGGCTATAGCTCCAAGTGTGAGTGGGGGCGGGGCAGCCAGGAGGCACTGGACGCAGGGGGTCGGGCAGAGGTCAGTGCCGGCCTGCCGAGGAGACAGACCTAGCCTCCTGGGGCCGCAGACCCTTTCAGGGACGCCGGCGAAAGGGGCTGTCTACAGCACACACGTTTCCCTTAAACCCCAGCGAGTTTGGGGACAGCTGAGGCCCGTCTACGGACCCTCTGAGATGCCCCTGATCTGAGGGCCCAGCCCCTTTTGATAGGAGGGGACAAGATGGGGCGAGAGGTCTGGCAGCTCCGGAGTGAAAGGTGCTCCTGAGTGCCCAGCCCCTGCCCCCATCCCGTTCCCGGCTGCACAGAACCGCAGTCTCCTGGGGACATCCTCTTGCTCCCTGCCCCAGAGGGCACACAGGCTGGAGGGGACTTTTGGGGGGAAAGAACGAGACGCCCGAGACGCCCGAGGCACCCCTGAGTGGGGAGTGCCTGCCAACCCTGCCCCTGGCCAGACCCCACTTCTTCCCCATCCTTCTCCCCCGACGCGGCTTCTCACCTGGATGACGACCTTGATTGTGGCGGTGCCCACGACGGGCGTACACACCAGGCCGCCGGGGTGCTGGCCGTCGGCGCTGCGGTTCTGCTGGCCCATGGTGAAGGGCATGGGCACAGCCAGCAGGCCCGAGGCGAGCCAGATGGCGCTGATGAACTTCTTGGTGCGGCTGCGAGACATGAGGGTCTTGGCCCTGAAGGGGTGGCAGATGGCCAGGTAGCGCTCCACACTGAGGCTGGCCACGTTGAGGGCCGTGGCATAGGTGCAGGCGTCGCGCAGGAAGTAGTAGCCGCGGCAGCCGGCGTCCCCGAAGGCCCAGGGGTGGTGCACCCAGATGAAGTTGTACAGCTCCACGGGCATGGCCAGCAGCAGGATGAGCAGGTCCGACAGCGCCAGGCTGCCCAGGTGGTAGTGCACGGTGCTCTGCAGGCTCTGCAGCGACTTCTTGCGGCCCAGCGCCAACGCCGTCACCGAGTTGCCCACAGTGCCCACCGCGAAGAGCGCCAGGTACACGGCTGTCACCAGCACCTTGGAGTAGATGTCGGTGTTCACGTCCAGGTCGCTGCTGGGCGCCGCTCGCAGGCGCTCGGACTCGTTGCCCGAGCCGTTGCCCAAGCTGGGGACCAGGAGCGCCGCCTCCAGCCCGGAGGGCGGCAGCGGGAAGGGTTTGGCGCCGGGCGCGCCCTGGGGACCGGGCGCCGAGCCGTTGAGGCGCATGGTGGGCGCGGCGCCGGCGGGGACCTTAGCGGAGGGAGCGGCGGGGAGCGCGCAAGACTGCGAGCGGGCGCGCCGTCCAGCCGGGCAGCTCCCGACCCGGCCCGCGCCGCCCCGGAGCACTCGCGGCGCGCTCACCGGGGACCGCCGCTCCCCTCCCGCTCCTGGCGGGCCCGGCTCGCTCCGAACTCCAGCCTCCGCGGCTCTGCGGATCCCCGGCGCGGAGAGCCTGTAGCGCCGAGCGGAGCGCACGCACGGCCGCCCCGGCACGCTCACTCCCTCGCCTGCGCGGTCCTCGCTCGCGCTCCCCGCGCGCCCCCGCCCCGCACTCCGCCCGCCGCGCCCGCGCCTCCCGGGCTCCGCGCCTCCACTCAGCGGGCGGCAGCGCGGCGCGCCCAGCCGCGGGGGGCGGTGGCGGGGGGCGGTGGCGGCGGCGGCGGCGGCGGCGCGGCCCCAGCCTCTGTCCCCGCCCAGCCTGAGTGTGGGGCTGGCGGGTCCCCGCGTGCCGCCGGGGGTGCGCAGGGGGTGTGGGTTCTTCCCCACACCTCTCCCAGGAGTGTGCTCTTCGTTTGGGGTCTTCCCGACTTCTCACGCCCCCGCCCCCACCCCCAGGAAGGGAACTGCCCCCAGGTCGCTTGCAGAGCTCTCAGGGGGGTGAGGGAGGGACGGGGGTACTGGGTACTGTGGGCTGAACAGTCCGCATGGTGCCATTCTGGGTGCCCAGGGGGGCTCTAGCACAACTGGGTGGGAGTGGTGAGTGGGGGGTGCAGAGAGCAGGAGGAGAGCAGCGCCCCTCCCGCGGGGACTATGGTCCTGCACCTGGCACCCTGCCGGGCTTTGTCCCACCGTTTGTGCCAGTGGGGACACTGGCCTTTTATGACCACCTGGATGTGATCATCCGAAGTCACCCTCAGAGCCCATGCCCAGCAGGCTTGGGAAGGGTGACCCTGGGGGTCCCAGGGTGGGCCTGTCTGGCTGTACCTGCTGTGCGGAGAATAGGAACCTGGAGGAGGCGGAGTGGGGGCGGAGGCTCGGCTGTGGGAGGAAGAGGTCGGGCATCAGAAGCTGGGCCCCTAGGGACCAGCCCAGCAATGGGTCCGTATTTATTCCTCTCTTTTCAACAGGCTTTGGACTTGACTGCTCTGCAGAAACCTGATATTCTCATCAGGCGATCCCAGCACATAAAAACGTGCTTAAAAACTCAGCCTTCAAAGACAACGCAAACCTCCCTTTGCTGGAAGCCGCTGAGCAGGCTGGGAGGCCCCCGGCATGGCTCCATCCCGGCCTCGATGCTTCAAAACTGGGCACCTGCTTTAGTGTCCCCGTACTTCCGTTTGTCATCTGTGGCCCCGGCGTGGTGGTGGGACGGGTGGCCCCGGCCAGGGCTGCTCCGGACGCTGACAGTACAGGCACACAGCAGGGGCTCCGTGGACACCTGCGGCTGGGCATTGCTGACGGGATCGTGCAGCGGCCTCACAGGCGTGCGGGTCAAGGCCCAGGCCGGCAAAAGTGGCGTTAAACCCCAGACGGTAAGAGCGGCTTGCTCTCTGGAAGGCAAGTCCACCAACTAAGTAAGTGGCTCTCGGGATGGGGACCTGGGTGTGCTGGTCACGAGAAGAAGGGACGGTGCCAGACCACATGGGAGCCCTGGGTGACACCGGGGTCTTACCACGGGTGACACTGGGGTCTTACCACGGGTGGCGGCATCTGGTTGTGCCTCCCAGGAGCCTCCCCAGGGGAAGGCACCAGCTGGTGGCCACTGGGGCCCGTCCCTTTGCCGGCCAGCAGCTGAAGCTGCCCTGGACGACACTGGTGGAAGCGTGCTCCGGCCCAGCTGCTTAAGCTCACTGTTTGGTTTTCAAACCCTGACCTTTGCGGTAAGCTGGCCTTCTTTCAAAGATTTCTTCTTGAGCCAACCTAGGAGCTTAAAAAATCATAAAAGTCAACTTAGTGCAAATATTGGACGAGGCATTTGCTTAACACCGTGGAGGAAATGTCACTTAGAAGGCTTCGGTCTACAAAGAGGGCAGCAGGCCCTTGTCGGGGCTCCCTGGTGGCCCTCGTGGAACCCCTGTCCCGTGTCCCGGGAGCCTGGACGGCACAGAGGCCAGAATCTTCCCACTCATTTGGCGCGAACGTGTCCTGTAACAGCTGAGGCCCTTCTAAGAAAGTGTCGGCACGGCGCAGAGAGGACGGATCCTGTCTGGCTGTGTCTGCGGGTGACAGCCCGTGCCCTTGGCTGGTGTCTGCCCCCGAGACTGACAGGCGAAGCTTGGCACTTGGCGGGCTTCGCGGGGAGGGGAGCCCGTATGGTGAGCTGCTCCCGGCTGCTCGGAGAGCCTCGGGACCTGTCACCCCTGACCCCAGGCTCCAGGGCGAGCTGGCCGGTCCCATGTGCACGGATGTCTGAGCTTCGCATACAGAGCCCGCTGGGCCGGTCCCCGTGCTGGCTGCGCCTGCAGCCGTGGGAGGAATCGGGGGACTCACTCACCTCGGGAGCCAAGATCCAGGTTGGGGAGACGTCCGCTTTTCTGGGTGCAGGATTTCAGTCCCTGGAGTTATCAGTGCCCTGAGCTGCTCTCCGCCCTGGAGGCCCCTCTCTTTCCTCTGGGCACGCTCCGCGGGAGGGCAACTCTGGTGAGCAAGAGACATCTTCCTAAAGTAAGAAAAAGTAATCAGTTAGCGGTCGTACCGCTATCGGGACATCGCGATGATGTTTCCTGCAAGGCTGGGGCGGAGTGAGTGCTCTGTGGGAAGGTGCTGTGAGGAAAGTAATTCGAGGAAACGTAATTGCACATTTGCAGAGTTATAGGTGTGGATTTTCCCATCCGCGACATGGAAATCACACACATGCCCGAATGTACAGCATTCCAAGGAAAATTTTTTAAAAATAGAGCCACACGTGTGTAAATCCAAGTGAGGTGTGAGTGTGAGCCGGCGGGAGGGGCGGGCAGAGCCTCCCTCAGCTGGGGCCCCCGCCGGCTCATGGCCTGTTCGGGCTGTCGGCAGACCCCAGAGGTCCCGCTCCGGGCCCGTTGAGTTCCGCTGTGTCATCCTTGTCTCTCCTGGCCTCCGGGTGAACCGCACGCCCTTCACGTGGTCTGTGTGCGTGTGTCCGTGTGGGAACGAGAACACGTATGTTGGGCACCTGGGCACACGGGCTCAGAGATCTTCACCAGCAAGCGCATCGCCGGCCTCAGCCCCCGGGCTGGGTGTGTGCGTGTCAGAGAAACCGAGCGTGTGGCGGGGAGGGAGGAAGCCCCCGAGCGGGGAGCATGCCTCCAGCCTCCCCCAGGAGCTGCAGCGCAGAACCTCACTGGGCCGAGGCTTTTTCTCTGAATGTGTTGGAACCACTGTGGGCGCCTTCACCAATGGGCTGGGCCCCGGCCCTGGGGCCCCTCATTCTTGGATCTCTGTGGACGAACGCTGACAGAGTTAGTTTCCATCGGCCAGAGGCGCTCTCCCTAGGGTTTCCCCTTTATCCGCTGTCCCTTTGTCCGTCTGTCCAGCAGTAACCGACTGTGGTCAGCACCGGGCACGGGGGCCTGCCTTCCCAGGGCTCACAACACACCATGTGGGGAGCGGTCTGTGCAGAAGTGTTTGCAGGTGGGGGTCTGGGGTGTGGGGGGAGGAGGGCTGAGGGGCCTGGCTCCCGGCCAGGGGTGAGGACGGAGGGGCAAGGCCCCGGGGGCTCAGCGCCCGGCCCTGGAGGGGGACACAGCGGGGGCTTTATTCCCTCTGGATGTGCAGGCAAGGCTGTGCTGTGGCCGCAGGTCAGGGGCTGGTCCCCTGGGAGCCTCCATCGTCACCGCACCCAGAAGCCAGCCCCTCCTCACCAGTCCTGGAGGCTTGTCAAACAGCAGCAGCTCCTGACCCTTCCGGCAGCCGAGGGCCGGACAGCCTGGTGGAGCCCCCGTCTGGGACACCGGGGCTTCCGTGAGGTGCCGCGCCAGGAAGCTGGGGTTTGGGAGGAAAGGGGCCAGGTTGGATCATTTCCTCAGGAGAAAGAAAATCCAACTTCCCAGACACGTTCAAGGTCGCTCGGTCCCCAGAAGTGTCCTGGGACGGCCGGCTTCGGTTTCAGGCGGGCGTGCCCAGGAGGGTGCCTGTCAGAACGGCCTTAGAGGCGGCACGGTGATGCCCCCGGGCCAGGCTCGAAACGGACGGAGGGGCCCTCTGCCTCCCCGCTCACCCCTCCTGGTCATGCTGGGAGGGGTCCCTAATTTGCTCTTGGGCAGAAGACGCGCGCACACACACACACACACAGCGTCTAACACAGAAGGACAATCCCATCTGCTCAGTGTGCAAAGAAAATCGGTGTGTTTGCAGCTCTCGCCCTAGGAGGCGGACAGTTTCTGAGCCTGTTATAAACTTACCAGTTTGTGGCTGAATTTCCCAGGCACACTCCGAACATAACAGGCAATTTAAAGACGAGAGGGTCCCGTTCGGCTAATATGACGCTTCTATTTATTATCTGGAGGAAGGGGACTGGGACTTCTTGGACTCGGGAGCCTGCTGGCTGTTTGACAGCCCTGTGCGGGAACCCCTCCCCATGCCCCCCCCCGGCCCCCAGCACCTCCCTGGGCGAGGCGGGAAGGGGCAGGTGCTGGCACCGATGCCCACCTGCCCCTTCCCCTGCCTTCCCGACTTCTCTCCTCCTTGGCGGGGAGGATGGAGTTTGCATAAACATGATGCTGACGGTTCCAGCTCTTTCTCTGCAGAGCTGAAGCTCCCTTTGTCTGTAATCAGGAGTTCTAGTTGCCTAGAAATATTTAAATAGAAGAAATGTCTCTCATCTTGTAGTGACTTCATACGGGTTCCAAAAATAAAACTCGAACCGGAGGCTCTTTTGTCATTCCTGCCTCAGAGCTCCGGCAGCTGCTCAAGGGCACGCCCAGCCAGGTGGGGGCACTGAGGGCGAGTGGCCACAGGGGCTCAGGGCGGAGGACGACGTGTTGCAGGGGTGCGGCCGCAGGCCGGCAGCCTGTGGATTCCCGTGCGGCCCCACAGCACGGCTGGGACCCTGGAGAGCCGCGGCTGTGGGGCCGAGGGGGCGTCACGGGCATCCCCGTGTCCCTTACTCTCCCCTGCGGACACAGTAGGTCCTGCCCTGCAGGTGGGCCACAGGCAGTGCTCCGGCCAGCAGGGGTGAGGAGAGAGGCGTCCCCTCGGTTAAGTCCTCGTCTGGCTTCTGCCGCCCAACATGGGTTTAGGGTGGTGGGACCCCGTGTTGGAAGCTTTGGAGGAGATGCCCAGCAGCAAAAGAGAAGGTGCTAGAATCCCCCTCCCCAGGACCCCCACCCCTAGAGGTCTTTGCCTCGTCCCCAAAGTGCCCCAAGACAGCCCTCTAGGACCTCAGATGACGCATTCATCATCTGTCCACCTGCTCCAGGCTGAGGGTGCTCGGGGATCTGGGGGGGACCAGGGCCCTCTTGGGGGAATTGAGTGTGGGTCTAGGACGGGCCCGGGAGTCTGGAGCCAGCAGGGTGGACCCACCCAGGCCACATGGGGTCCGTCTCTGGGACAGGAGCCCTGAGGTATGGGAGGCCTGGATGACAGCCAGGTGACCCCCGCTGGCTCTCCCCTCCTTACTTAGATGCCAGGCACTGTCCCCAGGCAGTGCGTAAGGGGCCTGTTGTCGGCAACACGTTTATGCATGGTGGCCTTGCCCGCTGGACCTCACGTTCCTGAAGCGATGGCCTCTGGGCCTCCCCCTCCCCGGGCGGCCCAGCAATCACCATCTGCAATTACCAGCTGCCGCAGCTGGAAGTCCAGCAGCCTGGCCAAGGCATCAGCCTGCGGGCCCTTGACCGGGGCTCTGGGCAGAGTCTCCTGGCTCTCAGGGTCCCTGTGGCCGCAGGACTGAGGCGTGAGTCTGGCTGGCAGCCAGGCAGGTCCCCCCAGCTCCTGGAGGCCTTCCTGGTCCTCTGACAGAGGCCTCACGCCTGCCTTCCGACTTCTGGTCCTGACACTTCCTGACGGCAGTCAGAGGGCATTTCTCCACCCAGTCTGGGACCAATGTCCTCCCTTTGTCCTGTCCACGTGGCCCGCTTTATGTCCTCACAAGTTCCAGGGGCTGGATACAGGGTTTCTGGTTGAGGCCTTCAGAGTGCTGTCCCTGCGGGCCGCGCACCCCGAGCCCCAGCACCCGGGGCCTTTCCCACTCGGGGCCGATTGGGCCATAGCCCGCTGGGGCCTGCCCGTCCACGTCGGAGCCGCAGAGTGGACATTGAGCTCCCGTGGGGTCGGGCAGTGTGCCACCTGTGGGGACCGGAGCTGAGACCCAGCGGTCCTGGGGAAGCTGCCTGTGGCCTCTCTGCAGCGTGAGAGAGCCCCGCTCACAAGGAGCAAGAGGCTGGTGAGGAATTCTCTGTTCTGTGGCGTGAATCCAACTTTCTGAAGCAACAGAGACCCAGTGATCGGGTCCTCAGATCGGGGATGGGGAGACCGGCCACACTGGCCAGCACCCAGCCCATGGGGCTCCCGGGGCCTTCCTTCTTAGCCGTGGAGCCCCAGCTCTTCCTCCCTGGGGCCGGGAGCATCTAGGGGCTGCCGGAACCTGACCACAGCGTGGTCAGGGAGCACAGGTGCACATGCATGAAGCCACCCTTCGTCCTGGGGCAGTGGGGACACAGGGTCCCTCTTGTCCCTGCTCGAGGGCGCCCCTGCTGGCCTAGCCAGTGGGGAGCTTCTCCCAGGCTCAGAGCTGGGAGCCCCCTCCTGGGGCCAGGCTGAGTGTCCTTCCCTGGCTGGCGGGCGTCTGCGAGACGTGCTTGGAGGCCGGCTGCGTGTTTTCCCCTCGAAAGATGGGTTCGCCGGTTAGCACACCAGCGCGGTTCTGCAATCTGGTTTTAAAAATATCATCACTGGGGGAGAAAAGGAGCATAAGCGTGAGGACATGTGTTCTCGTGTAATGAGCAGTCACAGCCGGCTCCGGCGCTGCGTGCCTCTCGGGCGAGTGCACACACACACACACGCACACACACACACACGCACACACACATACACACGCACACACCGGAGCCCGGCTCTGCTCTGTGCCTGCTTTGTTCTAGGCGCTGCTCTGGCGTCCTGGCCCACACGGCTTCCCGCCCGCACACCCAGCCCCGGGCTGGATCCCCGGGGCGGGGATCCCCGGGGCGGCTTCGGGACACAACGGCTTGCTCGTCTTCCTTTTAAAAGGGCTGAGGCTGCTACACGGCACCAGCACTCTGCTGTCCACAGCCGGAGCGGCCCCGGCCCTCAGAGCCTGGCTTTGGTCATCTCTTTTGCCGTGTGTGTTTGTCAGGATGGTTCTCTGGACGGGACGATTGCGCCACTTCGTCTGTCCTCAAAAGGGGCGAAGGGCACTGCTCTGCCGTGGACGGGACATCTGTCGGTGTTGCTTGTCCGGAGCCCTGCGCTCTCTGCCCAGCCCTGCCCCAGCCCTGCCCCATCCCTGCCCCTATTGCTCAGTCACCGGCGTCTGGGGACCTGGAGCCCACCAGTGTGGCCTGCCCCCTGAAATCAGAGGTCCCCTGCCCACGGCCCAGGGGCCCAGGGTGAATGCTCGGAAGCCCTCCCACTCGCCGGGCAGAGCAGACACCCCTGCTGGCTGCTCGCTGAGCTGGTTCCGAGGCCTTTGACTCCGCTTGCAGCACTGACGCCGGGACCCCGTGAGCCGGACCCGCCCGCCTGCCTTTCCTCAAACGGGTTTGACTCAGTTTCCAGCCCCGGCCCCACATGTCTCGCGACGGGCACCTCAGATGTCCCTTGCAGGTTTTCGCACACCTGGGTTCTGGAGTCCTTGATGCGCAAAGTGAGCGAGATGGCCGGGAGCCGCCCCCGCCTGCTGCTGCTTCACACGCCCAGTGGGAACACGGCGGCAGCGCCACGCCTGGGAGACTCGCGTCTTCTCCAGAAATTTCGAGGCTCGGAGATGGAGACGTCAGCTCCTGAGACGCTCCCATCCGCCGGGAGCCGAGAGGAGATAATTAGCTTCTCCCTGTGACAGCGACGATCAGCTTCGGAACGGCACGCCGCCGGCTCGGACTGACAGGCCGCCGCCAGGTTACTGCAGGAAAACACGTTTGTGGGAACACAGAATTCTAGGCCCTTCCTGCTCCTTTCCGAGCACACCAGAACCTCGGCCCTGCACGTCCCTCTCCGAGCAGCCCTGAGCAGCCCAGGTTGTGGTCCTCCGGCTCCGCCCGCCAGGGCCAGGCTCGTCCTCCAGGTCTGAGCAGCACCGGGCCGTCTGCTCTTCTGCGAATGTCCCTTGAGGAAGCACAGGGGAGTCCCTGGAGGCCGGCGGGTCCACCCCTGTTCCTAGCGTGCCTGTGCACTGACAAAGGGCTTCTGGCCTTGTCAAAGAATTTGGGGCAAGAGGCTGAGCTGCTGAGGGGCTGAAGCGGGGGGTGTGTGCGCTGGAAAACACGGAGGCAGGAGGGGCCCGCGGGGCGCTCGGCACCGTTCTCCCTCTGCGTCTACACAAGCTTGACAGGACGGCGTCTGGTGTAAGATAATGGCAGACACTGAACGGCGGCCCCTGCCTGGGGCTGCTGCTGTGGCCAGGCTGGAAACCAGTGGGGTGCGTCCTCTCCGCCGTCCAGACATAAACCCCAGAGCGAGCCCACTGAGGCAGCCTCTGTGACATGGAGACATCATTTCCCACCGGGAGCGGCGTCCGGGGGGCGTGGAGGCCGGGTCTCCCTTGCTCCCTTCCTGTTGGGGCTCTCGCTGCTCCTGCAGAGCCCTCCCCAGGCGGAGGAGGGGGCAGAGGGGTAGATGGCCTGGGGTCCCCTCTGGCCTTTCTAGCAGGTGGCCTGGAGGCAGGAACAGGGGACACCCTCTCCTGAGCTCTATGTCCTTCATGGGGAAGCAGAACAGGATGTCGACCCGCCTCGTGGGGCCATGGCGGGAGTCGATGGGGTACTGGGGCACCCGGGGAGCCACAGGGCAGGCGGGTACCCGAACAGACGTGGGACAGGGAGTCACAGGCAGGGTGCAGCGGGGAGGAGGTCAGGAAGCAGCGCTGGGGGCAGGCAGGTGAGGCCGGGGCACCTGCACCGCCCCCCACACCTGTGCGGCAGCTGAATCTGCCCGCAGCAGCTCTCCCTCCGCGGCTGTTGGCAGTCCCCGAAGTGGGACTTGAGGTGTGACCTGTGGCCATGTCCCCGGGGGGCAGCATTCTTTCGTTCCACACTCTTCCTTGGCCCGAGGGCACCCCTGCCCGAGCCCACAGGCCCAGCCAGAGCCGGGCGGACGCACACAGGGGTTGGGGCACCGACGGCACAGGTTACCTCTGCTTGGAGCACAACAGAGGTCCCTGAGTGGGAGGGCGGTCAGCTCCTTTCTTCAGCCTCTGAGACTTCCCAAGGGTTTCCAGGACTTCCTTTGGAAAGGACTCGGGCCCAGAGGAGGGGAAGGTGTGGGATGCAGCTGCTTCTCCAGAGTGACTGCTGAGCTGGCCTGGCCCCGCTGGAGTGGCGGCCAGGGACCGGGGACCGCCAGGACCATGACCCATGCTCCGAGCCTCTACTGTCTATCTGGTGTCCTTGGCGCCCAGGGTGGCGTCTGCCTGTTTGGGCTTCTCCACAAACCCTCCCGCCATGAAATGAAGGGTGCACAGGAAAGGAAGACCCTGGTGCGTGAACCCCTGTCCCACTGACGTCCCGTCCAGAGGCACAGTGCCAGGCGACCACGGATCAGGGAGGAAGAGGCTGAGGGCGCAGAGGGCCAGGGTTGGACTGGCTCTTTGACAAGAGGCTCGTCCTGCTCTGGGAGCCGTGGGGGCCTCCAGCTCCTGGACGGGACCCGGAGGACGGTCTGCAAGAGGGAAGGTCAGGGAGGTCTTCATGAGACATGGATTTCTTGTGCTGTGATGAATCGGATTTTCCAAACTTCCATACCCATGTGTCTTTGTGCTGAACTGGGCCCTCATTCGGTTTATTTGAAGGAGTGCTTTTCTCAGGAAATGAAAACCCTCTTTCTCCACCAGCCGGGTGCCCCGAAGACCCCGGCAGTTTCCTCTCCCCTCCGCCGGGCACTTTCACTTAGAGCACAAGGCTTTCCTGGCGGGTGCCGTCAGCTCTAGGCCCTTCCATCAGGCAGCTGGGCCTCTGGCATGTCCTCCTCGGAGGCCCAGGCCCCCAGGAGTGCTCTGTGCCCGCCCCCCAGGTGCCTGCCCTTGGGGTACGGAGTCTGGCTAGAGAGGTGGCCACCAACCTGGGGTCCCAGAGGGTGTGTCCCTGGGGGGGGGGCCGGCTCCCTTTCTTCGGGATCTGTCTTGGCTCTGATGCTGCTGCTTCGCCTGCCCCAGCCCGGCTCACCGCGTGGATGGTGGTGGGCCGCCTGCCGTGTCCCGCTCCCTAGATGCACCCGCCGACCAGGGTCATGGCCCTTGGCCATCGGTGTGCTCCCCCTTTGCCTGCTACCTCCTTCCCAGGTCAGCTCAAACTCTTGATCTCCACAGGCCCCCTGACTCACAGGGCAGCTCCTCCGCAGCCCCCCACTCGGTAGGTGTTCACACGTACCCTGTGTGGGTGGAGGACCCCTAGGGACTGGGGGCCCCTGTACCAGCCACGGCTCTGCCCTCAGCAGCGGCCGTGGCCTCGGCATTGAGAAGATGCTTGGTGGGCGTCTGCTGGCTGACAAGGGCCGCCCGTGAGGCTGGGCCAGAGGCCTCCGGCATTGGGAAATAATATGAAGACGTCTGTCCGCAGAGGTCCCTACCTGTTGTGGGGACTTTTCTTGTGGCTACAAGCCTCCCTCCTGCCTGCCCTGTGTGGCCCTGTGTCCCTGGCCACCCGCTCCCCTCCCCTCCCGCATGTCACCCAAAGCTGCCCTTGGAGAAAGAGCTGAAACTAACTCCACCAGCAAATGACCGCTACAGCTGAATCCGGCTCTTTCCCTTCTGTCTTGTAACAAGGTAGTTTTTTTAGAAAAGCAAAGAAAACCTTGGGAGTGACATCTGGGAGGCAGGGAAGGTGTGTTGGGGGGTGGGGGGGCGGGGGGCGGTTTGGAGCCCCTGGGGCAGGGGCCTGGCGGGGAGACTCTGCTCCTCCCCACCCCCAGCCCAGAAACTGCCTCATTGGGAAGCTGAGGGACATCAGAGGAGGGAGAAACCCTACAGCCGACAGCCGTTCTCCTTGGTGAAGGGGGGTGGGGGGTGGCGGTGGGGGGTGGCGGTGGGGGCGGCAGCTTCTCCATTGTGAGGAGAGAAGTGGGGAGAGAGCTGGGCGCTTGGGGATCACAGTCAAGTCCGGAGGTCTCAGGACGTCACCTGGGGGCCTGAGCTGGGACACTCCATTTCCGGAAGCAGTAGCTCTGCAGTCCCCCGCTCCCAGCACAAAGATGCTCTGGCAGGTGCACTGGACTGAGATAACGGGGCACATGGCCCTGAAAGACACCCCCGTGACACAGTGACACCGCTCTGTCCTCTGTCAGTGCAGCCGTCAGAGATCAGAGGCGGCCCAGAAGGGGACAACTCAGAGGCCCACTTGCCAGCCCTACAACGGCAGCCTGGGGGAGAGGGAGGAGGAGGAGGAAGGGAGGGAAGGGGGGGGAGGGAAGAGGAGGAGGAAGGGGAGGAGGGGGAGGGTGGAGAGGAGGGGAGGAGGGTGGAGGGGCTGGGACTGGGGAGAGGGTGGCAGGAACCGGAGGAGGAGAGGTGGGGGAGGGGGAGAAGGAGACCGGAAAGGGGGAGGGGCAAGCGGGGGAGGGGAGGAGGGAAAGGAAGGAGTGGAGAGGGGAGGGCGTGGGGGCAGGAGACAAGACAGAGAAAAGGGGTGGAAAGAAGGAGGAGGGACTGGAAGGAGGAGGGGGAGGGGAGGGGAGGAGGGGGAAGGGAGGAGGGAGGGGGAAGAGGGAGGGGGAAGAGGAAGGGGGAGGAGGAGGGGGAGGAGGAGGGGGAGGGGGAGAACTGGAAGGGTAGGGATAGGGGAGGAGGGTGGAGGGAGAGGGGGAAGGGGAAGCAGGTGGGGAGGAGGGAGGAGGGGAGGGGGGAGGGGGGGGCTGGAGGGAGGAGGCATGGAAGGGTGGGGAGAAGGGGGAGGAGGGCATGGGAGGAGGAGGGAGGGGTGAGGAGGAAGGGAAGGGGAGGGGGAGGAGGGCGAGGAGGGGAAGCCTTTCGGGAAAGCCCCTCCCCGAGGAGGACTCCCCCTTTCCGCACGTGCCCGCTGCTTCCTGGGCTGGAGCAGGGCTCATTAGAGCCCCTCACTGTCAGTCTGGTCCTGGGGTTTCCGCGGCTCCCCTCTGTGTGCGCAGCCTGGGCACAGGGTGGGGGGCATGGGGGGTTGGGGCAAAGTGCGTTTTTGTCCTGAGGGGAAGGCAGGCCACTGACCCCTGGCGCCAGGTGCCAGTCCGTGGGGAGGGATGGGCAAGTCCATGGGGACGGAGATCCCGTTCACCCTTGAAGGAGCCGCCACCCCGCTGAAAATCCCGTGGCTGCTGCCTCCCCCGAGCCCACCCGCTCACAGCCGCCCGCGGACCCCAGCGGCACATGGACACGCGGACACGCACGGTGTGTGTTGCACGCCTGAGACACCGTCTTCCTATGCAGAACGAAGCCGCCCAGGAGAAAACGCCACGGAGGAAAGGAAACGGAGACAAAGCACATCCACCGTCCCGTCCTGTCCGAGCCTGGCGTGAGGGGCCGGGCACTTCACGCCTGTGCGCCTCGAGGGCCGGGGTATTCCCGAGGCACGCACTGGGCCTCGTGGCCTCCTGACTTCCTTCTCTGCCTCCTTGCGACCCAACAAGAAGATGCCGCCAGCGTGAGGCCACCGCAGAGGGCAGAAAGGGACCGTGTGGGAAGCTGACCCTGTGTGGCCGTCTCTGGGGAGCAGGCTGGGGGCAGCCGTCGGCCGGACCGCGTCAGACCCCTTCTGCCCCACCGCCCCTGCGGCGACTCTGGCACCCAACCCATCCCGCTGCTAGGATGGGAGAGGGGTCCCCTCTGCCCCAACCTGGGTGCCCCGGCCGGACCACCCGCTAGCCTTGGAGGGGCTGCCCCTGCCCTGCTGTCTCCCTGGGGAGGCGGGAAGTCAGCATGGGGGCGGTCCTCAGGGTTGTGTCTGCTGTGAAGGCGGCGTTAGCTGAAGCACAAATCCGTGGCGGGCCATGCGGAGGACAGGCTGGGGACCACCGGGCTCCTGACTCGTTCCTTCCAGGGGCAGTGACAGCCTGGCCTTCCTGCAAAGCAGTGACTCCTGGGAGGGGCTCAGGAGGTCTGAGGCAGCGTCAGCGAAGGCAGCGCTCACACCGGTCAGAACTGTGAGGACAGCCCAGCGGCCTGGGCCCTCTCCAGAGACTCTGAAGCCGGGCGAGTGTGAGGGCCGCGGGCTCCGCCTTTCAGTGCGGGTCCCCCCCCCCCGCCCCAGTTCCTGTGCACATGTGGGGCTGCAAGCCAGGTTAGCCCCATCCTCTGGGGGCCGTGGGGCTCAAGGAAGAAACGGCACAGCCCGGCAGGCTTGTGCGACTTTTCACGTCACCTGTCAACCTGGCGGTCCCCCGGAGCCCAGATGACACATTTTTCTGGGTGTTCTCGGGGACTCTGGAAGAAGTTGGCCCCTCCGTGTGGGGCCTCGTCCAATCCCCTGCAGGCGTGAGTAGAACGGAAGTGGAGGAGGGCATCTGTTCTGCCCTCGGTTGGGGGCTCGGGCTGTGGCCCTCTGTGGGAACTCCTTCACCGACTTCCCCGGGCCAGCCGGCAGACGGCGGGGCTCCCGGCCCCGGCGACAGGACGTCCGCACAGACGCACACATTCCCCTTGCGTCTGTCTCTGGGACCCCGGCTGGCGCGGGCTGGCTCTCCGGCTGTCAGGGCCTCCGATTCCCACCTGCGGAGCAAGGGCCAGGGCTGCTTCAGGCATCCAATGAGCATGCCCACGGCATTTAGCGCCGACCTGAGGACCCTTGTCTTCGTGAACCCGGATAAGCCCTTACAGTGGCATCACGCCCATTTCACAGGTGGGGAGACCGAGGCCACAGAAAGGGAAGTGACACGCCAGAACCGCATGTCTCTGGATGCGCTGGGTCTGCCCCAGGCCTGTCCCTGTGAAACCCAGGCCATGCGGCCAGCCCAGGCTCGCGGGTGCGCTGGGGCTCAGAGGGCACCGTCCCAGGCTGAAAGGCCCAGTTGGAGTTACCACGGAGCCCACGTCATAGCGCCTTCGCTTTCCATCTTCGTCGTCCTCATTGCCGTCGCGGCCGTTCCCGCCACCCCCGAAGCCTCCAGAGCCCGCTTCCCTCCGGTCGGGAGGGCGGTTCCTCTGTGGCCCCTGTGGGCCCCGCGCAACGAGCAGTGAACCAGCCAGCCAGGAATTAAACACAGCAGAACGTGATCCCCCGGGGAGCCCGCTGTGGGTGCCACGGATTCTGCCCGCGACTGGCGTCCACGGCCGGCACGCGCGCGTTTCTGATGTGCTGCCAATTAAAATAGACCCGAGTGTAAACGAGGGCCCAGAGTAATTGCTGTCCACGCCTCGCGTCCGTGCCCCCGGGCCGCCCAGGGGTGGCACAGGGTGCGTGAAGCCCCGGGTCCCGTGCACCAGCACAGCCGGGCCACGGGGGCACTAGCCTCTGACCCGACCAGAAGGAGCTGCCTAGGGCCCTGCAGCAGCCAGGAATCGGTGGCGGAGCGTCCTCAGAGCTCCACCCAGACGGACCCCTTCTTCCTCGCCCTGGGGAGGCCGGTCCCCGTATGGGCCCTGTTTGCTGATGGGAACACTGAGGCAGGGCTCAGTATCAAGTGTGTTCAAGGTCAGACACCTGTAAGTGCCGGAACCAAGATCAGGTTTGGAACCACCCTCCACGGGGAGAGCACTTTAGAAGTGAGTGTGTGTACGAGCCCACGTGTGCACGCTCATCCGTGCACATGGACCTGCAAGCGCACATATGACATAAACGTACAGGCCACTCGGGGGGTGACGCCCCAGATCTCAGCAGAGGCCCCAGAGGCCCACCAACTCCTGTGGCTTCCCGCCAACCCCAGACTGGACGCAGGAATCAGGGGAAAGCTGGGTGGGCGTGGCGCTTGGGACCCAGGAGCCCTGCCCACTTCCCTCCCGGGCTGCGGGCAGCTTCCCCCTGCCCAAGGCCCACTCTGGGGGCTGAGGGCAGCCTCCCCCCTGCCCCGGGGCTCTGGCCAACATGGCTGGTGTTGGGGCGTCCCCCAGAATGCTGCGAGGTGCCGGGTCTCCCAGGCCACCGACAGATGACTGTGGACGCATGGGGACCCTCCCGGGAGATGGGTGCTGCCCCAGCCCTGGCAGCCCAGGAGTCTGTCCCCTGCCCCGTTCCCGTCAGGCCTCTACCCTGTATGCCCTGACCTGCTGTCCTCACCCATCATGTGTCCACGGCTGGCGTCCCTGTCCATTCACAGAGCTACCTTGTAAGGTTTTGCTGTAGGGATGTCCGTCGTGACGTCTTCAACGGTCCCACGTGGCAGGACATTGGCGGGTTTCCGCCTTTCCTTTGCTTCTTTCAGCCACTTCCTTTGTGGCATTTCAGGAACGGATATCTGGTGTTTGTGCCCATCCCTCCCTGCCTCTGTCCTCCCTGCAGGACTGGGTGGGAACTTGCGGCCTGTGAGGATTCTCCTCCTGATTTGCAGAAGGCCACCCTCCTTCTGGGTCCTCCGGTCGTGGGGAGAGAGGGCCGATGCCCCTTGTGGGGCTCACCTCTGATACCGTTCCACTGGGGCCGGGCCTCCGGCATCAGAATGTGGGGGACACAGCCGTCCACGACACCTGCCTGGGCCACTGTATCGCTGTGGGGCCTCTGGGAACATCACAAGGCTTCTCAGACCCTCAGGCTCCCCTTCCATAAAACAGGGACAATTCCAACCACCTGCAGATGCGGGCACGTGATTTGTGAGCCCCGTGTGGTGCGCCCGGCCCGGAGAGCCAGGTGCCGTGTCCCCCAGGGTCCCGCGTCCTCTGACTCTCGCCTCAGCCCTCACTACCCCCAGCCGCACGCGAGCGGCTTCTCCCAGCGGCACTCCAGGCCTGGGTCCCGGGCTCATCCCTCCTGCCTGGGACGGTCCACTGGGAGCTTTGACACTACTCTGCAGGGGCTGGTGTAACCCCCAGCGGGGATGTGGCCGGCGTTCCCTGTCCTCTGCAGTGGGGCGAGGGGACGTGCCTCCCACAGTGGGATGGAGCCTGTGGAGTCAGCTGACCTTCTGCCCCAGCCCTCAGCTGGGCTGCGGGAACACGGGGTGGGGAGGGGCAGGCCTTGGGGTCTGGCCCTGGCAGCGCTGGGCCCTCGGGGGCTCCCCCGTCTGATATGTGCTCCTCCCCGACTGAAGCTGCTGTGCCTTGCTGGGAGTGGGACCCCATCCTGGTGCTAACCTGGGACTCCTGTCCCTCTGGCCTCTCCTCGCCATCTAGCCTCTCGCCCGAACAATGCCGGGGTCTCCGGCACCACGTGGCCGGCCTTGCTGCCAGCCCTGGATCCTGTTTGGTCCCGGCCACCCTGCTCCCTCCTTCCCCTGTGAAATGCGTGCAGACATCACGTCCCAGGAAGCTCCTGCCCACCCCCCAAACTTGCCCTTGCACTTTGACTCCTGGATGTTCTGTGCCCCTAGACGCCCTTCCCTGGCCAGCCTGGCCCAGTGGTCACTTAGGTGAGCTTGGCAGACCCCATCCTGGGGACCTCATGGCCGGGGGTGCAGCACACGTGGACTGGCATGGATGCGGTGGCCAAGCCCATCCCGGCGACGGGTCCCTCAGAATGCTACAGCATGGCCGTGGTCAGTCCTGCAGGAGGACGGCATCCTAATTCCAACATCGAAGTGATCAAAACATTGTGTTTCAGCCTGGGAACGGCTGGGAGGGGCCAGGGACCTCTGTTTCTCCTTTAAATAATATGATCAACTGGGGAGGTTCACCCACGTAGCGGAATTCACCCATGTTCATCCACCTTGGACAGGACACAGACTCCTGTGTGGTGGCGCCCCATGGCCGCAGCACACACGGAGGGACCACGTCACGTGTGGTCCCCCGTAGTGAACGCCGGAACAGACAGCTAGAGAGGAACGCGGATTCGTGGTTGCCACGGAGAGCGGGGCGGGGAGCTGGGGGTGGCGGCTAAGGGGGCGTTCTTGTTGCCATGATGAAAACGTTCTGGCTGCCTGCGGGGTGGTCGGTCATACGACTCTGCGAAGAGACGAAAACCCACTGAGTTTCCTTTTAAATGGATCAGTTATATGGGGTATTCCAATAAAGCTGTTTGTATGAGTTGAAGGAAGTGCCCATCCACAGGCAGGGACAGGACGGAGGGGCTCCAGAAGCATCGCTTCCTATCTGGTGCCTGGCGTCCCTCCCCATGAAGGGGGTCTGAGGGCCTGCCCCGCCAGGAGAGGGCGTGGGGGCACTGCCAGTGGGAAATCGTAACACCCTGGCTGAGCTGTCCGTCCCTGCCCCCTGCGGCCCTCCCGCCCGCCTGGGTTTGCTGCCGGGATCTCTCCGGCAGCGCCTCCTGTTCCCTGTCGCTCAGCACAGGGCCTGGCATGTAGCAGGTGCTCAACTCTCAAGTGTGGTCCCGAAGGCCAGGGAGCATCTGCGTCCTTCAACTCAGGCCCCCTTGCTCCTGGCTGATGGAAGTGGCCGGGGCAGGACCCAAAGGAGGACTGGCATCCGGCTCACATTCACAGAAATGTGGGGTGTGGAAGGAAGAGAGGGCCCCGTCTGCAGGCTCGGAGCCCAGGACACCTCCAAGCTCGTCCCTCCCCGGGACCCACCAGCCATCACTGTGGACTCTGTGGGTTCCTGGTGCCCTGCTGGGAGGGGCTGGCGTTGGGTCAGGAGTCGTAGCCAGAGGTGCCTGAACTCAACCAGGCGAAGGCAGGGCACGTCCCGGGAGCCCCGAGGCCTTGGCCCTCCAGCCACAGACCATCCCCAGAAGACAAGGGGGCAGAGGTGCCCCGCCATGCCTGTTGGATGAGCTTCGAGGGGCACCTTCCCTGGGCACCCTAATGCCTCGTGGTGACGGGGCTCCTGCCATTGCACCGCGGGGACTCTGGGCCAGGGGCTGCTGCGAACCTCCAGCCGGGACGCTGGGGCCCAGACCGCTTGCCGGCGTCCGCCATGGCTTCTTCCAGGGTGTGTCTGCTGAGCACTGTGGTGGCCACGCGCCGGCTCTCTAGGAGACGACGTGGACAGCCATCGTGGTCACAGCTCCTTAAGATTTGGACACTCGGGGAGAAAGTGCCCCGGGGGGGCGTTGGGTCTCCCCACCTCTCACACAGAAATGCACGTTTCTCCTGCGCGAACCGCTGTGTCCGGCCGTCCTGGTCTGAGTCCTGACGCTCTGCGCTGCTCCGGAAAGTGGCAGAAAGTGGGGCCCTGGTTTGAGGCCTCAGGCCCACTCACCGGGGGCTGCGCTCTGGAGGGAGGGGACTCTGGGGTCACAGTGAGGGAGGGAGATGCCCACCCAGGCGAGCTCGGGACCCGGAAAGCACTCATCTGGGGCCAGCCTCCCTCGGACTTGGAGAGCCCGACTCACAGAAACCCACAGGAAACACGTATAAAACCACCGAACTCTGCAAATTCATGGAAACAAAACACATTGGACCAAGAGATAGGTTTTAAGTATTAAAATATATTTATACACATATCATTTTAACCGAGGACACCCGCCAACAGACACTCCGTCAAGTCCCGCTGTGACTGGCGGCCGCGTTCCCATGAGCCCGCTGCGTGCTGCCGCTCTGAGGACGGGAGGGGAGCGGCCTGGACACCCGAGAAGGCGGCTCCCGCGGGCCCGCGCCCCTGCGGATGGCCTCACGCCTGTGCCCTATTCTCAGGAGGAACCGGGACGTCAGGCCAGCAGGGTGTCGTGGACAGAAGCCGCTGGGAAGCGCGGCCGGTGGTCAGCCCCGCGGCAGGGGCCAGAGCGTCCTTTCATCCAGTGCTTCCGACGGAGCCACACATAAGGCCTGTGTGCGCGGGGAAGGCGGGGGCCGAGGGCGCTCCCCAGGCTCCGGGACAGGACGGTGACCTCCGGGAGCCACGCCCAGGCCTGCAGGCCGCTTTGCATCTTCTAGAAGGAACAGCTCAGGTAACTGCATAGATGGTTCTCATGTGTCCAGGGGAAAATTCAGTGACACGTGGCTGTGTCCTTCACGGAGCGGGAAGTGGGAAGGGAATGGCTGCTGGGCCTCGTCCTTCCTGGCTGGAAGGACCGTCACCCTGGTCACGTGCCATTCTTTTTTTTTTTTTTATGTTAATAATTTTTTTTCCAATTTATTTATTTTCAGCATAACAGTATTCATTATTTTTTCACCACACCCAGTGCTCCATGCAAGCCGTGCCCTCTATAATACCCACCACCTGGTACCCCAACCTCCCACCCCCCCGCCACTTCAAACCCCTCAGATTGTTTTTCAGAGTCCATAGTCTCTCGTGGTTCACCTCCCCTTCCAATTTACCCAAAAGCACATACCCTCCCCAATGTCCATAACCCTACCCCCCTCCCCCCAGCAACCCACAGTTTGTTTCGTGAGATTAAGAGTCACTTATGGTTTGTCTCCCTCCCTATCCCATCTTGTTTCATGGATTCTTCTCCTACCCACTTAAGCCCCCATGTTGCTCACGTGCCATTCTGCACGTGCCCTGCTTGCTCTCTCCCTGGTGTCTGTGACTCACACGCATCCACCACCAGCTCAGGACCCTTGGAATCCAACGGGAGGTTTCTGGGGGGTCCTCAGCACGGAGGGGGACCCACCGGTGAGGGGTCAGCCCTTCCGGGGAGAAATCCGACAGCGTTCTCGGGAAGTGCCCGTGGGTGGGGGATGCGCCGTCACACGGCGCTCTGCAGCCGCGGGGCCGAGCAGGAGCCCCGGAGGTCCACGGGGCTGTCGGAGGCCGAGGACTGGCTGGGCAGAGAAGCTGCCAGGCCATCGGGAGACTCCGAGGGGGACTTGTACAAGAGGCAGGCGGTGGTGAAGAACAGGAAACCCAGCACCTGCGGGGAGAGGGGGAGCTCGCTGGGCCACACCAGAGCGGCCTGCCCCGCCCCAGCCCCGCTCCGAGGAGAGCACCCTTCTTCCTGCAGAACCCTTGTGAGGACCACAACGCTCTTCGTGAGGGACCGAACACGCCATTTGACTCAAAGCAGGACCCAGAGGAGGTGGAGGGCTTCACGGGCTGAACGGAGCCTCAGCAGAGACGCCCCAGCCCCGACCCTCAGAACCTGCCGCTGGAAAGAGGTCTTCGCAGATGTGCCTGCAGTTAAGGATCTTGAGATGAAATCACCCTGGCTTTGGGCTGTGTCCACCTGGCATGCCAGGTGCCCTTACAGGAACAAGGACACACACAGGGAGAAGACCACATGACCCGGGGGGCAGAGAAGACGCAGCCCGGATCACCCCCGCCGCCCCGCAGAGCTCCCCAAGGGACCGGACCCTGCGCCACGTGGGTGTGGGACCTCTGGCCTCTAGAGCTGAGGAAACCATAAATATTTACAGTTTTCAGCCCCGGGTTTGTGGCCCTCGCTCAGTGCTGCCGAGACGCACGGAGCTCACGGCCCCGCAGGGCTCCCACGCGGAGGGCCCTGGGCACGCCGGCTGCCGCCTCTCTCACCTTGTACGCCAGCCCCGTGATGAGCATGTACCGGCTCATGGCCGAGTTCTGGTACACGAAGCAGGAGCCTTGCTGCCCACACTGGTCCTGCCAGAGCAGGCACGCCTTGTCAATCACCCAGCCGAAGGCGATGGGTCCTGGGATGCCCCCTGTGAAGAGAGGCCCGTCAGTCCCGGCCATGCGCCGGGCAGGCACGGCAGGCGGGCTGCGCTGAGATCCCGACTGTGTGGGTTCTCAGAAAGGGGGGCCTCGGTCTTCAGTGATCTCAGGGGTGCAAGGTGGGCTTCAAAGCTCCCTTCTGGGGGGACCTCTGAGGCCCTTTGTGCTAAGGAGAAGCCGCCTTCTGGGCAAACCAATGACCATGGGTCCCTCTAGTGGACTGTTAGGGAATGGCGTCCCTCGTTCACTGGGCAAAGGCCACCTGGGATGCACACCAGCCAGGTGAGGAGACAAATGGTGGGTGCCCTTGTGCAGTGAACACACTGCGCAACTGTACCACTCCACAATGCAGTGCACAGTACCTAGGGTTCTAACCACAATCCACTGGATTCCCAATGCAAAGGATCTCTGCCGGTCACAGACACACCTGAAACGGAAGATAGCAGCATCAACACTCAGCAGAGGGTGGCAGTGTACCTCGTCACACCCCCAGGCCTGCAGCCAGGTCCTGGCCCAGCCCCCAGCCACGTCACTGCCTCCCAGGGTGGGAAGCCCGGTGCAGAGGCAGCTCGCTCTCTTGGGGGCCCCCGCACGTACCCTGCGGGATCTGCAGAGCTCCAGCGCAGCGTGCTGCAAGGGAAGGCTCTGGACCAGGGTGAAACCCAGGCCCGGGGCTTACCGTAAGGTTGCCGTCAGTGCAGGAATGCTGCTGAGGAATGTAAAGATAATTACAACGAATATGAAAACCAGAAGGAGGGGCTTTCTTTGACAAGTTGAAGTGCATTTCCCTGCAGTAGCATGGCCAAAACCAGAGGAAAAATTCTGAGGGACACAGCTACAGTCTCGGTACACCTGAGGAGCGCAACAACAGCGCCGATTACCGGAGGCAGGGGCAGGGGCCCTCCCGGAGTGCGGCGCCTCGGCTCACGGGCAGCAGCCGGACTCACCTTCCGGCCATCCGCGCCGGGCGCCGCCTCTCCAGGGCAGCCCGCGTGGCAGGGGGAGTAGTAGGTGAGGCCGTTGGAGCTGCACACGGGGCTGTAGTGCTCGGGGCGACAGGCGCACGCGGCGTTGCAGGCGGCCGTCAGCTCCAGGCGGCCTTCGGGCAGGGGGCTGCGGGCGGGAGACAAGGCGGCGGTGGGGTGGGGCCAGCACTGGAGGCGGGGGGGGGGGGGGGGGGGGAGTGTCCGGCCTCAGGACTCGGCCAGGCGGCCACGAGGGCTCCAGCCGAGGAAGGTGCTTCCCACGCACGGGATCGCTGGAAACGCCCACGCCACACGCGCCACGGCCCGTTCTGCTGCGACTCCCCGGCCACGTGCGCATCCCTGGCGCCGTCGCAGCAGAGGCAGCGTGTGCCCGGGGCCCAGAACACCAGCACCACGAGAGGACCCAGGCCAAAACCCTCCGCCGTGGCGCCAGCCCCCCAGCTGCAGACCCACGTCCACACAGATCGTGTGTGTGCACGCACAGCGGTGATCACGGACACGTTTTCCTCGTTTTCACTCCAATAGGAAACCCCATCCGGCCATCTGGTCCTTCCTGCCTGCCCTCGGGCACCGGACTGTGCAGCGGCTGCAGGCCCAGCTCCCACCTCCCTCCCATGGCGGCAGAGCCCTCGTGGGGGCCACGGCGGTGGAGCCGGTCCCTCTCCACCAGCCCCGCGAGAGGACCGTCCCGCCACGGCATGCTTGCACTCTGCGCGACCTGTCCACGCGACCTGTCCACTCCACAGGGAATCCCAGGAGGGGCTGCCCAGCCCACAGCAGGCCGTCCACACCTGCTTTTGCTCTTCCCCAAGTGCCAACAGAGGGCTGTTGCTCTCACATCCCTATGATGGGGGACACGTGAGAGCCGACCCGGGGCCACTTTCCATGTGCACACGTGGAGGGGAGCTGGACAATCACGGTCTCGCTTCCAGACCAGAATGCTGGGCTCAGGGCTTCTTAAGGGCTGACGCTGGGCTGTCTCTGCATGACCGTGAGCCGATGTCTTGCGGCTGTGACCCTCTCCAAACAGTGACCAACTGCCAACCCCACCTTCCCCATCCCTCACTGCCACTAGTGCCCCCGATCGGTGTGCTGGGCGTCCCCCCCAACCCCCAGTGCCGCCCGACCCTGACCTGCCGTTGTAGTCGGCTGTCACCCCCGCCATGGGCGCGTTGGGGCACTGGACGAAGAACACGAAGGTGGCCAGCAGGCTGGTCAGGGTGCAGAGCACACACAGCTTGACGACGCCCGCACCGCGGAGCCTGCACTTGTTCACAAGGAAGCCGCCCAGAAACGTTCCACCACCGCCTGCTGGCACCACCAGGTATCCTGCCAGAGAGGGGTGCTCAGCGTGGTCCTGGGGGGTGCAGGACAGGGCCGGCAGCCCACTGGCTCTTCTTGTCCCCAGGCTACGGGGGCGAGGGCAGAGACAGAGGCCCAGAGCCGTCCATCTGTCCATGCAGCAGCCGCTGGTTGGGGGCCGCTGGGGGAGCTTTGGTCCTGGGACCCCCAGGAAGGACACCCGGCCACCTGGAGGTGGAAGGACGCAGGGGCAGGGCAGGTCTGCGAGGGGGAGAGCCCAGTGGCCCCTGCCTGCCTGATGGGGCGGCCCCCAGCACAGCGTGTCCCCTGGCCCACCCAGGCTCACGGGCATGGCCAAGCCCGAGCGTCCAGCTGTTCAGGGGGGCACCACTGCCTAAACCCCTTCTGCAGTGAGCCAGGGACGACGAAGGCCCAGGCCCTGCGGGGAGCACAGACAAGCTGGGTTCCCCCGTGTCCCCCCCAGAGCAGATCCCCTCCAGGAGGGTCTGCCGAGAGAACTGGCCAGCACGCTGCGGTCGGCACTCCCACCTCTCGGGAAGGACCATCGGGTCCACGTGGTGACACCGCTGACCGACTCCTGCTCCTGGGGCGCTCCCTGCAGGACCACAGGCCCACGAGCCCTCACGCAGAGCTGGACTTCCCAAAGATACTCCAAAGACCCCTCACCCATCTGAGAACTCACGAAAAGGCAGAGGACCCTCCAAGATGCCACAAGTGTTCTCACCAAACAAGGTGGCGGCTTCTGAGGCGCTCAGGCTAAACTGGGACTCCAGGAACTTGGGGCCAAAGGTGGACATGCCGGCGATGAGCGTGGCCTCTGTGGCCCCAGCCAGACAGAGCAGGACGAATGCAGGGTTTTTCAGGAGGAGCCAGATGGAGCTGGATGGGGAAGAAAGAAGAGACAGAGGGTCAGAGTGGGCCAGAGCAGGGTGTGTGGAAGTACTGTTCCCGTGGTCCCATCCACCTGAGGACAGAGAGGCCCTGGGTCTGAGAGGGGAGTGGAGTGGGCTGTGAGCTGTGGCCACTCTGCCTCCATCCCAGAGAAACTGAGAGAGGGTGTGAGGCTGGGCTTCAGCTGGTGGGGAACGGGCTCCAGGAAACAGAGCTGCTAAACTGGGGAAGAGCCTTATCAGTGCTCTCCCCCCTCCAGTGCGGGGAGACCCTGAGTGCATGGTTCAGTGACCTGCGGGGCAGCTGTGACGACCCTGGCAGATGGCCTGAACCAGGAGCCGGGGGCTGGGGGAGGTGCTGTCCCACGTCCAGGGCTCACCAGGCCCCCACGGAAAGGGAATGGGCACGGGGGGGGCCCTTCCCAACTACCAGCCCTGGAGAAGGGGGGACAGAGGGGCCCCTCCAAGGAGGCTCCGGGTGGACATGGCCGCCCCCCTGTTCCTCTTGGTGCATACTTGGTGGGGGCGGTATTGCCGGATCCCGAGGGAGGATCTTGGCGTCGGCGCCCCGGACCTGGCCCACTGATTCCCCAGGGAAGCTGGCCTTGCTCCCTCGCTCTGGACAGGGAATGGGACCCCTGCATGGCCCTGGGGGACACTTGGCCTCAGGTCTCACTGTGGCCAACTCTGAGAGCGTCAGGCATGAGCTCTGGCAGCTGAACCCCTATGTCCCCGCCGAGGGACGGGCTGGGCACCGAGGCCTGCCCCACACTGCCTGGCCTTGGGATGGGCACCAAGTTTCTTTGAGGTCCACTTGCTCTGGCTAAACTGGGGCTCTGCATCTTGTTGGGGTTCAGGCCTAGCAGGGCCCGAGTGCTGGTCACTGCCGAGTAAATGTCAAGAATGGCACAGAAAGGGGCGCCCGGGTGGCTCAGTGGGTTAAAGCCTCTGCCTTCGGCTCAGGTCATGATTCCAGGGTCCTGGGATCGATCCCCACATCGGGGGGTCTCTGCTCAGCAAGGAGCCTGGTCCCCGCTCCCCCGCTGCCTACCTCTCTGCCTACTTGTGATCTCCGTGTGTCAAATAAATAAATAAAATCTTAAAAAAGAAAAAAAAAAAAAAAAAGAACGGCACAGAACAAGAGAGACTCCTTAAGGAGTCTTTCCTCTGAGCAGAAAACATGAAAATCACAGCCATGGGGTCCGGAAGTAAAGACGCTCAGCCTCTGAGCTGAGGGGGGCTCAGCCTCTGTGGGGGGCTCTCCCGCCTGCCCGTCCCGGCTCCCCGAGCCGTCCCGAGCCATCTGGCCACTGGGCAGCAGGTGCCTGGACTAGGCCCCAAGGTGTTTGCGGGAACGGTTGTCCCTGACCCCGGGGCTGGTGAGCGAGGTGGGCTGGGGGCAGAGGTCTCTCTGGAGCCCCCGGTCCTGGCAGGCCGGGCCGTCTCGCTCCTGCACCGAGGGAAAAGCAGGTCGTGGCCACGAAGGACACCATCCGACTGCGGCTGGGAGCAGCTCTGAGCGGCCCCCTGGGCTGAAATTCTCAAACCTGCGGCTCAGAGCTGTTCTCTGAAGAGAGCAGGTACCAGTGCTGTCCTCGGGAGCCCCAGCCCCAGAGACCCGGCTTCCAGGGGTGCCTCTGGTCCCCCTGCGCCAGCTGGAGATGGCCGCCCTCATCTCGTGCACCTGTCACAGCAGCTGCGAACACCTTCGCGCTCAAACTCTCTTTTTAGGACGCAGGCCGACAGTGAACAGACGTCGGAACCTGCAGCCTCGGCACCGGGGCCTGGAGCAGCGTCCAGGAGGGAGCTAAGGACAGAAACTCCCCTGAGCCCCGGCATCTCCCGCGGGCAGTGCTCACACTCACCCCGGGGCCATCCCCCACCCTGGTTCTCAGCAAAATTGACTTTCAGGCTTGAAGACTGATAACAATTCTCTTCGGTTTGGCACTTGGGTCCCATGTCCAGGAAGGGAAGGAGATGCCCCCAGAGTGGGTGCCGGGGGACAGGGGCTTGGCTGGATTCTGCACTGGCCCCGGCCCCGGACCTCGTCTGCTGGGCTCTTAGGTGTGGGGGACGCCCTGGGTTGGGCTGGTCCCCTCCCCGTGAAGCTAACAGGATTCCTTACCAATAGCTGGTTCGGGGAGCTAAGCCTGGGCACAAACCTCTTGGCCGCCATCCCCGGGGCTGCTGACCTGCTGGGGCGCCAGGCCGGGGGCAGGGAATGGAGGTTCTGCTCCGGTGTGGGCAGACTGGCTGGGCTGGCCCCCCACAGACGGTCTCGTACCCCTGGCCCCTGCGGTCCTGGGCAGCTCAGCCTGCTCCGGGGGTGCCCTCAGGAGTGGGCAATGCTATGCTGGTCTCACGGGAAGTGGGAAGCTGGGGAACCAAGCCCTAAATGGGTCAGGGGCCACCCCCCAACCCGTAGCAGGAGAGCCCCGTCTCCTCTGCATGAGGGAAGCAAAGCAGCAGACAGCAGACAGCGCGGGGCCCTCCACGGAGGCCACCTTTGATCCTGATACCCCTTCACATCGCCATGGCAAACACAGGCAAAAAGGACTCATTCCCGCCACTAATAGCCCCCAGCCCCCTGAGGCCGGTTAGACATGACCGTTACTGGGCTGAGGCCCCGGAGTCCTGGAGGGGCAAGCGGCACGCAGTGACCCCGAGGACCCAGGCTGGCCACCGTCCGCAAAGCCGGGGCAGGTCACACCCAAGGAGGAAGGGAGAGCACAGGAGGGCAGGGGCTGTTGCAGGGCCGTGAGGGCAGAGCCGGGGATAATCCCTCCTCCCAGGGTCCTCAGCGACCTTGAGGCGCAGGCGGGGGTGGAGGGGTGAGGGGGCTCAAGCCCGGAGCCCAGCAGGTGGCACTTCCTGATGGTCAGAGACGCAGGAGGGAGCAGCTGGCCCTCCCACAGGACCAGCCCTGGGAGGACCAGCTCCGGCTGCTGCTCCCGAGTCTCCCCGTTTTGGGGCAGAGACCTGAAGTGCCCGGGGTCATGCGGGAGTTTTAGGATCTGTGCGCTGACCACGTGGCCCTGGACGGCTCACACGGACTCTCCTAGCTTGGGGTCAAGATCTGGCGGGTGCAGACCTCCCCAAGGGTCCTCAGGACACGGGACACAGGGGAGAGGCACACAGCACCCCCCGGAAGGGACTTACAGAGGCAGATCTCTGATGGTTTTCCCGAAGCCGGGGCTGCTGGCAGCCTTGTGACTGCTGTCCTTCCACTGGTGTGTTTCAGACACTCTCATGACCACGGAGCGTTGGGAGCCTGGAAGCACAGAGATGTCAGCGGGGGTCGGAGACCGAGGGCGTGGCTTGGAGCCCCTCCCCGCTCCCAGGTCTGGGAAGGTCCCGGGGACAGATGTGGTACGGGGCTGCAGCACGGTGACCGCGGACCTGGTGGGGGAGAGCAGCAGCAGGACCCGCCCCGCGACCAGGGGGGACAGAAGGAGCTTCAGACTCGGAGGGGCCACGGCGGGGATGGAGCCCGTGGCCAGAGGCACGGGGCAGGCCAGCCCTGCAGGACGGGGGCCCAGACGGTCCGGGTTCCCCGCCAGCCCAGAGGAGGAGAAGAGGGACGCACCCACCTGGCAGCTGCCGGGGGTAGCCGAGGATGGGGATGGCGGTGAGGAAGGCGGCGGCCCCCGCCCCCAGGAAGCCCACCCACCAGGCGCCGACCCACAGTGGGTTCTCGGTGGTCAGCTCCGTCCTGTGGGGAGAGGCACGTGGGGTCAGCGTCCCGTCCACGGGCACACAGGGCACCCGCGCCGGCCATCCTTCTGCATACGGGTCCGTGAAAACCCAAGCCTCCAGGTGGGTGGCCATGGGGTGTGCAGTGACTGGAACCCACACGGGACCTGCACCCCCTCCCCCACCTGCCCTCCTGCCTCCTCCAGCTGGCCGCTCCGGGCCTGTAATCTGTCTAATAAACGGGTCATCTAGTGAGCGAGGCACCTTCCCGAGTCCCGTGCGTGAGCTATTCAAGTGGCTCATCTCGCCCAAGAGCGGGATCGTGGAGCCAGCATGGACGGAGGCTGCGGGCACCCGGCACCCGAGGCTGGTGTCGGCTGCTGGGGGGTCTCCTGCGGGCTCTGCACTGAGTCTGGGAAGTCTGTCAGAACTGGGTTGAATTTGGGGTGCCCGGTCGGCGTCAGGGAGACCCCACGGGGAGGAGTCACCCTGGCAGCTCGGAAGTCCACAGCCGCCCCGCCCTGGGCCTCAGAGAGACGGGTCCCGGTGTCGCCTGGCTCCGGGGAGCTGCGGACCCGCCACGCCGTCCCTGCCCCCAGGCCCCCGGTCTGCCACACACCAGGGAGGCCCCTCAGCCCCCACAGCGCCGTGCTGTCCCAGGGAGCAGCAGAGTCAGGACACTCACCGGCGGCCGATTTCGGTGTAAACGTTCAGCAGGGCGCCTCCGATCAGGTAGCCGGCGGCTGGGCCGAGGATGGCGGCCGTGTAGAAGACAGCTGCGGAGAGAGGGGAGCTGCGGAGGGGCCCCGGGGCCACCGGAGAGGAGGCCCCCCGCAACAGGGCGCCCTCTGCCCCACGGCTCCGGCCCTTCAGCCCAGGGCTCGTGTCCACACAGCCTCCACCGTGTTGGAGATCTGGCTGCTGTCAACGTTCCGCTTTTATTTTTTGTTTATTTAATTTTGGTTTTTTAAGCAGACTCTGCAGCAGCAAGGAGCCTGACGCAGGGCTTGAACTCACAACCCTGAGACCAAGACGCGAGCAGCGCCCACGGACGGAGCCACCCAGGCGCCCCTGCTGCCGACTTTTAAGAAGTACTTCTACAGATTTCCTGTCAGAGGCAGCGGCAGGCCGCACCGGACTCTGCATCCCTCGAGGGGGCAGACGTCCCCAGGGCCTCGTTGTGTGGGCCGGTGCCCCGTCGCAGTGACGGGACCCCGTGTCCCTGGGTCGGCACCGCTGAGCCGCTTGGAAGGACAGAGCCCAAAGTGAAAGGAGGAAGCCAGAGTTGGCGCACGAGGTGTGGCCAGGCCCCGGGTGCCGGCCGGTCTCCCTCGAAAAGCCTGGCCTGGCAGGAGGGACGCGGGGACGTGGTGGGCACGAGGCTGAAACCCAGAAACCTCAGTCCGTGTAAACGTGGGGATCTTGGGAGGAGCAGAGTCTCGGGCTGGCCGACCCCGGCCCCGGGGGAAGGCCGCGCGCACCTGCGGCCTCACCCGTGACCACGCGTGGCCAGCGAGGACGGAGGACGTGCCTGCCCCGTGCCCCGGCAGCCGCACTCACCGATGTAGACCGGGGAGTAGCTGGACTTGACGTTCTCGTCCAGGTAGGTGACGCCCAGCGTGTAGAGCGGCGTGGCGCCCACGCCGTGCAGGAACTGGCCCAGCATGAAGACGACCCGGTACCCGGACAGGCCCGAGGCGCGGTCCCGGCACGCCACGCTGCGGTTGGCCCGGCACGTCCCCACGCCCTCGGCCACCTCGGCCTCGTAGGCGCCCGCGGTGAAGTGCGGCAGCGTGAACAGCAAGGAGCCGGCGCCCAGGACCAGCACGCCCCGGCCCAGCCAGCGGGGCTTGTGTGCACCGCCCCCGAAGTAGCTGACGAAGGTGAGGCACAGGCAGGTGGCCACGTCGTAGCAGCTGGCGATGAGCCCGCTCTGGTGGCTGTGCAGGTCGAAGCGGCGCTCAATGGAGGTGACCACGGTGTTGACGAAGCCGTTGACGGTCATGCCCTGCAGGAAGGCCGCCGCGCACAGGAAGAGCAGGAAGCCGCGGGGCGTGTTGAAGGCCTGCAGGCACCTGGGAGCGAAGGCCCCCCAGCCGCACGCCGCGCTCTGTGGCCTGGCCGCCACATAGCGCATCTCGGGGGGCGTCCGGGGGCCGTGCTTCTCAGCCTGGGGCAGGCACAGTGGCCGGCTGCAGGCATCCAGGGGGCTGCGCACGGCAGGACCCAGGGTGCCGTGGCTCCGGGGTGAGCCGAGGGAAGCCCGCCTGCTGGGGGGTCCGTGGCCGCACCCGCCGTCCGTGGCTGAGGCTTGGCTTGGGAAGACCAGCTGTGGCTTGGAGACCAGGGGCTTGTCCCCCATCGAGTGCTGAGGCATCTCCGCCCGGGGGGCGCAGGGGGCAGCTACAGAAGCCGCCCGAGGGTAGTCCAGTGGCTGGTTTGTTCTGTGAGAAGAGCTTCTGGTTAGAAAACGTACGTGGACGCTTGACCACACCGACATCTCGGAGAGAACATGCCCCGTCCTGTGCCTGGTCCCTCGGGGCAGCCGGTGGCTCTGCTGCCCACACCCCAGTCTCATGGGGCTGACCTTCTGCCCCTCCTGCATCCAGGGCCACGCCACCAAGACCCACACACCTGAACAAGGCCACAGTCGACGCCCGTGCGGGTCCCGGGGCCACCCTGACCCACCCAGTCCCCCGTGGCCTCTGCTCGGTGGGCGTGAGCTGTGCTCGCTGCTCTGGAGGGACCGCCCCGGTGGACAGGGCCCCCATGCTGTCCAGCCTCGGGTCCTCATTAAACTCACACGCCTCCAGCACTCGTTTGGTCCGGAGTCTGGAGGGCAACGAGGGAAGGCGTGGCAGCAGGGTCGCGCCCTTGCACTCGCTGCCACGGCAGGTTTTCAAGATGTCACTTCGAGACACGTGTGCGGTGACACGGACAAGTTAGGAAGAAAAGGCACCCGCGCCCCCTCTGTCTGCCGCTCCCTACCCAGCCCCGTTCCAGGGGCCCTGCCTGGGCTGGGGTGGGGTAATCCTGCCTCCCGAGGCTCCCGGGGCCCTGTCGGAAAGCGCAGCACCGACGTGGGTACACGGCGGCCTCCGCACACCCCCGGCGGCTGGTTCTCCCTCCAGAAACCAAGCAGCAGCGCGCTCACACACACGGTGGGAGAAGACCTCCGACCTGCGCTGTAGGCGGCGGCTATGGGCCCTTTCCGCCGGGGTCTTCTGCCAAGCCCACCGTACTTTCCCCCGAGTGACCTCTGGTTCTGGGCTGAGCTGTGTCCCCCCGGGGGAAACGCTCCGTCAGCCATGAGAGTGTGGGGATGCGGCGTCTTTGGAGAGGTGAAAAGCCATCAGGATGGACCCCACTTCGCTGGGACTGGGGTGATAGAGAAAGGGGAGGCCTGCGCACAGGCGCTCACACAGGCGGACAGCACGTGAGAACCGTCCACCAGCAAGGACAGAGCCTGGAGCAGGGGCTCCTGCGTGGCCACCCCTCCCCCTCAGGCATCCCGTCCCAGAGCTAGAGTACTCAAGGCCTGGAGTTTCAGCCTCGGGTCTGTGGTCCTTCGTCTGGCAGCCCCAGGACTCTGACACACCCTCCCCCTTGGCGTTGGGCCACTTCATGCTCAGAGGCTCCCAGCAGGTGTGAAGCCTGACTTTGTCCGGAGCCTTTCTCCGGGAGCCGCGGAAACAGCACAGGCTTGAGCTCTGAGGTTTGGGGAGCAGCCTGCTGGCCTCGCCCAGGGCAGGGACCCTGTTGGTGGTGACCCAGGACCACGAAGTGTCCTCAGACCCAGGTTCACCAGGCTAGCCCTGCCCCCACCGCGCACAGTCCAGGGGGTCGGGTGGACGCTGGCAGGGGCTCCTGCCATCCCGTTCTGTCAGCAGAGGCTCCTTCCTGCAGCCTAGTGAGGCACGGCTTTGTTGGGCCCTGGAGGGGCCTGGAGGGGGTCAAATAGTGGTCTCCCCAAGAGACAGGTACATCCAGACACTCAGTGTGACCTTATTTGGAAGAAATGTCTTTGCTGATGTGATTAATGGGTTGAAATGAGGTCATCTGGGTTTGGGTGGGTCCTAATCCAGGGACAAGTGCCATAGTAGACAAGACACAGAGACGTCACGTGACAACAGAGGCTGAGACCGGGCGGACGCAGCCACGAGGAAGGGGGGGACAGGAGCTGGACACGTGGGAAGGACCCCAGCTGGAGCATCTAGAGGGAGCGCAGCCCAGCTGAAACCCTGATCTCAGGCTCTGGCCCCCAGCGCTGGGAGAAGCGCCCGGTTCACAGAGCTCTGCTCGGAGCCGTGGGAAACTCACCAGCCCCTGGGGACGCCATGCGCTGTCCCGTGTGGCCCGGTTTCCAGGAGGCCACAGGCCTGAGGGGAGGTGGCCGCTGAGCTTAACAGACCCCTCAGAGCCTGTGGGCGTGCGACCGGCCGTCCCCCCGACACCGCAGTGAAGGAACCGGAACCAAGCCCGCGGTGTCCGTGTCCGGAGCCGGCCGTGCACCACGGACACGGGTACCCACAGGCTACCTGCGGCCAAGTGCCGAGGCCGTGCGTGTCTGCAGAATTCCACGGCTGCCGTCCCCGTCGGCCACGAGTGCGCTAGGGCCTCATCAGAGCCGCAAGGCCAGCAGGCTCGAACGGGCAGAGCTGGGGGCCGCTCCTGGAAGAAGCTCTGGCCGGCTGGCAGCCCCGCACACACAGAGACCAGCTGCTGGAGCTGCGGTCACAGAGGCCACCTCCGCACGCAGCACGTCTGCACCCCGACCGCGGCAGAGCCCGCAGACCACAGCCCCCAGCACGAGCCCCGGCACCTCCCAGCCCGCGGCTCAGGCAGGCCACCAAAACCGCACACGGAGAAGCACCGCAAAGGTTCGATCTGACCCCAAATTCCAAGGCCCAGAGGCCGCCTGTGCTGATGGCACCACAGTGTTTTCCTCTAGATGCGTGCACGTGTGCACACACGCATCTGCAGGTCCACACGCCCACGCACAGCCACCTGCAACTCCGCACACACACACACCTGCTCACACATGAACCACACACGCGATGCAGGGCCAAGAGCGGGGACGGGCCCTGGAGCCCTGGAACCTCAACCGGGCTGGGGCCACGGGAGCCACGGGAGCCACGGGAGCCACGGGGAGCTCCGGGAAGCCCCCAGCAGCCTGCGGCGGGTGAAAGGTCAGGATCGGGCCTCGGGAACGACTCATGGGTCAGTATCCCGAGGAGGTGGTTGCGACACCAGCCGCCATCAGACACCCGCTCACTCAGCCCCGGCTTGCCTGGCACGCTGGGCTCTAACCGTTGGTCCTGCCTCTGCGGGAGCGAGGGCTCAGGAGGTGGTCGGGCAGCTGGCCTTTGTGATACGGACGGCCACAGCAAGAGTTCTCCCTTTAGAAACCAGGAGCCACAGGAGCACGGCACCGTGCGGCTCCGAGTCCGTGGCGAAGTTTCCCCTGCAGCGACCGCTGAGGGTCTTGGAAGCGAACATACGACGCTTACGCAGGTGCACCGCGTTATTTAAGGCAGAAATCCAGTCTGGGGTACCCTCAGCTGGAGGACCCACTGGTGGCCGCCGCCTGCACCTCAGAATTGAACAGCAGCCCTCGGAGCGGTGGGCCGCGAGCCTCCTCCCGGACGGCCTCCTCCAGCGGCTCTGGTCAGCAGCCTGGCCGGCGTGCGCCCCCTCCCCACTGTGCGGTCCGCTGGCAGCTCGGCAGCCGGGACGGGGCCTCTGCAGACTGTCCTGACGCCGGGAGCCCTGCCGCAGCTGCCCTGCACGGTCTGGAAGGCTCTCGCTCTCTCCAAGGCTCTTGGTCAGACACGGGGAGGTGGGCCCCCCGGGGACACCGCGTGAGGAGGGGGCGGTGCCGGAATCGTCCGCTCCATCTGGAGGCCAGTGGCAGAGCCCGAACGAGTCTGGAGACCTGTGACCCTCGGAGTCTCCCAGCCACCAGGATGGTCCTGAGACTCGTGGCACCTCCAGAGGACATTTCCGAGTTTGCACCAGGATCTTGGGCGGATCTGGTGCCAACAGGCGCGCGGGGGCCAGAGGCAGCTCTGGATGAGGGCGCGCCGGCGGTCACGCCGAGGTCTGAGGCCAAAGGATGTGCTGTGTGCCCAAGGACACCATCTCCCGTAGAGGCCTGTCGGCGTAGAGGCTGCCAGCAGCCCTGCCTGAGAGCCTCGCAGCTGTAGTGGCCGAGCCCAGCGGCACGCTCCGGGACGTGCGGGTCCAATGGGCACAGAGCTGCTCTGTCTCCATCTCCTGGCCCTCAGGTCCCTTGTGGGCAGTCCTTTGGGATGTGGGCACGTGACCCAGGTTGATCACGGGCACTTTCTTTCCAGGGTCTGCTCCCAAGATGGGCAGAGGGACACCCAGGTGGTCAGTGTGGTCACTCGGGAGAAGGTGACTTCCCGGCTGCCCTTCCTGCTGGCCACCCGGGCAGTGTCAGCTGACCCACATTAAGGCCAGGCCGGTGGCTCTGTGGACACTGTCTATGGTTTGTATCTTAGGCCCCCGTGGGGAGGATGGGCGGAAGGTGCCAGGGGCTGGAGGACCCAGCAGCCCACACGGGGAAGGAGTGGCCCCTCCAGGGAGGATTGAGCACCACTGTGCTTTCTCCTGGAGACCTGAGAGCATGTCCATCACAAACCGGTCTGGACAAAATGTGTGCCTGCTTTCCACCTGCTGATGAAGCCCGGTGGGCACCTTCTGTGGGGGCCGACGTCATGGTCAGTGGGTGCTGAGCCGAGCTGGAGTAGCGGGCCGGGCAATGCAGCAGGAGGCAGAGGCAGGAGGCAGACCCACGGGAGCCAAGGGCCACAGACAGTGCTTAGCAGGAAGGACAGGCCGAGAGGCTGCCCCTACCCCTCGGGGGCTCCAGGTACCGTCCACAGGTACCCTCCCCGGAGAGCCCCGGGGCCTCCCCCACCCGGCGACCCCTCTCCGTCCTCCGCCCGGAGCTACTGCTGATGCAGCCGGACGGTGGGCCCACCTGTCAGTCTGGTGTGTCTGCAAGGATGTTTCTAGAAGATTAGTACTTGAATTGGCGTACTCAGCGCAGGTGGGCCTCGTCCGATCAGTTGAACGCTGAGATAGCGCAAAGGGCTAACCCTTCCCTGCATTTCTCCTGCCTGGCTACCTTGGAACCAGGACATCATTCTTCGTGGGTCTCGAGCCGGCGCTCAGGTCCAGACGACCAGGCACATCTACCTCTTCTCTCCGCGGCTGCCAACCGCAGACGGGGGACCCACCAAACTCCGTAACTGCATGGGCCAAGTTTCTAATAATAAATCTTTATCTGATATATAATCTATAAATATATAAAATATGCGTATTTGTATATAATATAGAAATTTATATAAAAATATAATATTCATAACGCATTATTTATATTTTATAACATATAATATATTAATTTATATATAATATAATTACACAATATATATTTATATTATTATATTATAACTTATTGATAGAATAATATAAATAACATATATAGATTCATAGAAATAGTTATAGAGAGATAAAGAGATGCATAGAAAGATCTAAGTGCGTACAGATACGTATGTCTCTCTGTGTGTCTGCCTCTCCTCCTGACCATTCCCGCGGAGAATCCCGAGGGACGCAGCGGGTGGTTTCGTACTACCACCTGCTGTCCGCAAGGCCCGTCCTTGGGGACCTCCAGGACCTGGTCCTATGCGTGAGGTGCTCGCAACCCCCTACGCCCAGGGAAGTCACGTTGGTGCCAGCGGCCAGCGGTCCTGGTGCCGTGAGGACAGCAGAACCAGCAGAGGCGAGAGGCGGAGCTGGCCTGCAGGGGCCCCAGGAGGGCTCCAGGGCCTGCCCTGCCACCGTCGCCGTTCACAAGCATTCTGTGGCCCAGTCCTCAGCCACACGCCTGTCTCGGGGGGCGGGTCCTCCCCACGGAGCCAGGGGTGCGGCCCCAGGATGAGGGACAAGGCTTCCATGGGAATGCCAGCAGCAGGAAGGAGCCCCCTACCTCCCCATGATTTGAGTGGGCTGGGGGCTCTGTCTGGGGTGCAGCTCACACGTCGGGCCGGCCCTTCGCTGCTGCTGTCCCCGTCGTGGGGGAACAGCGAGGCTGTGAGCGTCCCTGCAGAAGCCCCGGACGGCTTTCCAGACCCGAGACACACACCCTGGACGGCCTCCCTCTTCTCCAGCTCCTTCCCAGGGAGCCCGGGGTCCTGGGACCTTATCCCACCCTCCAGGCCTGTCCCTGGTCCCACCGCAGCAAGGAGGCCTCCATCTGTTCCGGGGGGGAGAGGAGCCCCCTGGGGACTAGCCACAAGGACAATGTGTTCCCGGGAGCCTCCGGCCAGACGCTCTGCACCTGGGGCTGCAGTGGGAGGGGCAAGGGCGTGTGAGCGCGTGTGTGCACGTGTGTGCACGCGCGCATGTGCATGTGTGTGTGTGTGTGTGTGCACGTGTGCTCGCAGGCTCACTCAGGAGGAGACCACGGGTCTACACTGGCCTGGCTGTCAGCCACACCTCCCAGAGTCTGAGCCACTAGGCTCCTAGAAATCCGGGTCCCACTTCCTCCTACCCCACCCCCACCCATAGGCCCCCATGGCAGCTGCTGGGTGAGAAGCCAGCAGGCCCCTGGGTGGGTCGCCACAGCCCCATCTCCGAGAGCAGGGCCCTGGTCTCAGTCCAGGGGGGCCCACCTCTGCTGGCCACAGATGCCTGCGCAGGGCTGTCTGCAGACCTAGCAGGTGGGAGGGGCGCAGGGTCCTCCTCTGCCGGGCTCCCAGGGTCCCTTGACGCCACAACAGCGGGTCCTCCTCTGCTGGGCTCCCAGGAACAGTCTGGCTCTGGCCCAGCAAACGCTCCCGGGGAGGCCGGGGCCAGGGTGGGGGAAGCAGGGGCCCTCCATGTTGGGACCAGGGCGCCCCCAGGCTCCCTCCGGAACCACTGGCTGGGGTTGTGGCAGCTGGGGCACGGACAGGTTTCATTTCTGCTTCCTCCCTACACTCCAGCCAGCAGGACCCCTTCCGACCGCCCCTGGTTGCTCCGAGGTTGACAGCCACAGCCCATGTCACCGTGACATGTGCCACACGCCACATGGAGGCCCCAGCCTGAGCTCCCACACCACAAGGCTCCACCCTCTCCTCCGTCCTGCTCCTGCCCTCGCCCCCTCCCACCCTGGGTCCTTCCCCAGACCTGCCTATGACCCCGGTTGCTTGCCACCCCCCACGTGTGACCCTGCGTCCTTCCCCAACCCCTCCCCGTGACCTTGGGTACTTTCCCCCTTACTGTGACCTTGGGTCTCCACCCCCACCCCCACCCCACGCCACGACCCTGGGTCCTTCTCTCCGTGACCCATGGAGGTTGTTCAGGCAGCTCTCTTCTCCTGCCACCGAGGCCCACCCTGGGGGGGGAGGCTCTTGCTTGTTGAAGAAGGGGCTCGAAGCTACTTAGAGAGCGGATACCGGGTGGCAGGATCTGGGGTGACTACAGCAGTGCCTGGCCCCCCGTATTTGCATGCCTAGTGACCATGCAGAGCTGAGTGGGCGGGAAGCTGGCCACTTTGCATGGAGGCCAACAATGAAGGACTGTCCGGGAGAGAGACGGAGGACCTGCCCCTCGCCCAGACTTCCTGCTCCCCGCCCAGTCCCCACCAGCAAGCAGACACATGGGGAGGGCAGGAGAGCCAGAGAGAGGCACGCGCAGGTTTACTCGTCTTCCGCACCCATAACACTGCTCCGAGGAGGGGACAGAGAGGGCTGCGCTGTGCCAGGCAGCTGTTCCCACCTTGGGCAGGTGGTAGGCCTCTCTGTGTCTGCGTTTCTCCGATCCTAACAAGAATGTGGCATCATGGGGAGGAGGGAGATATGCCTCTCTCCTGCTAGTGGGTCTGGGCACCACGTGGAGCTCATGGGACTTGAGACCTACAGAAGGGCCTCACAGGGCTTAGAGCAGCGGCCCCATAATGGGCCTGTCTGGGCACAGGCAGGGTCAGCCAGGTCTGGGTGACGTCTTAGGCCCGTGGGTCCAAGGACCAGCCCAAGGGCATCTATGAGAGGCCGACCACCAGGACGCACATAAACGTGGGGCCGGAATGGGTGACTCTCAGACCAGCAGATCCCAAGTCCTTTTAGGACTTGGCGTTGGGCCAAGGAGCAGTACCTTGAGGACCCCCAAGTCTCCATGGAGAAAAAGCCACCCCTAGGTGGAGAGGACGTGTGGGCAATTCCCCGGCCCAGGAGCCTGTGACCCTCCCGACACTGCGCTTGGTCCTCAGGGGGCCTCGCCTGCCGCAAAGGGACCACCTTTGCCAAAGGGCAGGTGGTTTGCAAAGCGTGTCCACCAGCCCCCAGAATTGTGGTTCGAGAGGCTAATTCCGTGTCAGGCTGGTGGGAGGGGCCTGCACCATGGCCACCAAGGGGAAATGAGGGGTGTCTGAGGACAGCAGGCCGAGGGCCTGCGGCAGGAAGAGTCCCCGTGACCAGCCAAGGAGGGGCGGTGACTCGGGGCCCAGCAGGCCAGTTTCTTCCCCTGCTAATAGGACCCAGGGCCCGCCCCCCGCCCCCACAAAAGCCCTGGTTGCCAGAGACCAAGCTGGTGCCTCCTGCCCGCTCATTGGGGTGGGGTCCTGAGGGGCCCGGGGACCATCCATCGTGGGGGAAACCGGGCCCTGCCCCAGAGTGGGCCTCCACACATCACCCTCATGCTGAGGTCAGACAGGCAGCTCAGTGTCCCAGAACAAAAGTAGCTGGGAGTGTCTCAGGATTATTGTGTGTCCCCTTCCAAAAGCAGACAATGGGCTCTTTGCCACACCTGAAAACAGGAGGCCACGTGGCTCAGTTTCTGTGGCCTCTGTCCCCAACGGAGAAAGAAGCGTGGCCGGGAGATTCTGAGGGTTCCCGTCGCGGTACCAGACGCACCGCTCCCTTCTGACCCACGCCGAGGCCTTGGGGACCAAAACTGCCACAGTCAGCATGAGCCCACAAAGCCAGACACCGACACGGGCTCAGCCCTGTTGAACTGGGAGCCGGATGAATGCGCTCCAACCCTTCTAGGTCGCCTGGAAGCCAGACAGAGACCAAGAGCTCAGGATGCTGCGGCCGCTTGTTGAGGCAGGGTCCGCCGGAGACCAGGGACAGCCAGACGAGTCGAGTGGAGTCCCTCGGAACTGGGTCCTCTGACAAGGATGGAACGTCAGCCCCCAAACCCCCCTTCACTTGGCCATTGTCGAGCCCACCCTCCGGACACCCAGCCACCTCACCACAGACCGGGAGGGACTTGGTTGGGACCTGCTCAGGGACCTGCTCAAGGGGCCGCACCCCGGGCAGATTAGGCCATGGCCACCCTCGAGGGAAGTAGCCCCATAAACAATGTCCAGGCCGTGCCCAGCAGCTCTGCCCGGCAGGAAACAGCACTGAGGCAGGGCCGCCATGGGGGTCTGACCCCAAGGACCTGCTGTCCCCTCCCCTCGCAGCTCCTGCGAAAGCTGGCTGCATGGGCTCACTCCCCAGAGGCCCCGTCCCTGTATCCCACAGGCATTGGCCCTCCGGGCCAACGGCCCCAGCCTCCCCAGCCTCCCCAGCCTCCCCCACCCGTTGCCACACTGCTGTCCGCCAGGCCAGCCTCACCCGGCTTGTCTTCTCCCCACCAGGTACAGAGTTGCAAAGTGTCAGGAGTCACCCAAAGCTGGACTGAAGCCTCTCCAGCACATACTAGCTGTGTGCCCGCGGGCACGTGCCCCGATCTCTTCTTGCCTTAGTTTCCTCCCCTGTGAGACGGGAGCAAGCGCGGCCGTCAAATGCTGTGTGCGGCTTAGCTGAGAGCTCACAGCACTTGGCTGCCCCGTGTCCGGTCCACCTGCTCCCTGAACAGCTCTGCCCCAGCTCCTGCTACGATCCTGCTACGACCAGAGGCTTCCCCTCCTGGGAACCCCGCCACTCCCCGCGGGCAACGACAGAAATTTCCCAGGGCGTCCCCGTCTGGGTTCACTGAATAAAGCCAGTTTCGGATTAGGCGGGGGGAGGGGGGGAGAGAAGAACCCAGGCCCCAAAAAGCACGGTGTGGTGCAGCGATGGGAAGCGGTTCCTTTGGGCGGAAAAGTACTGAGGCGCCCCCGCGCCTCCAGAACAGGCTCCGCCACCAGGTCCCCCCGCGCACGAGGGAGCGCGTGCTCGCTGCCTGTCTCTGTCCTCGTGGCGCTGACCCCACAGGGCCCCGCAGGCTCCACTCGGTGCGCCCTGCCCGCGCCCGCCACAAAGGTGGGAGGCCGGCGTCCGCCTCGGGCTTCCCGTTCCGGGGCCAAGGGCGCCCACAGGGTGCCTAAAGCGGGCCGGCATCTTCGCTTCCGTCCTCCCCCACCCTCTGCCCGCACCCGGGCGCCCGGATCCCCCAGCCCCGCTCGGCGCCGGCTGCCCGCGGTGGGGCTGGAATAGGCGCCGGCCCGCGTGGCCCGCGCGCGGGGAAGGCTCCGCCCGCTCCCCCGCCGCGACGTGTGTGCCGCGCCCCCGGCGCGAACAAAGCCCGGCCTCCCGCGAGAAACTTCTGCGCCTGACGATTTCCTCCTGGACTCAGCCGCAGCCGATCTGCCGCAGGTGGAGGCCGCGCGCCTCTGCACCCCGGGGAGCCGCGTCCGTCCCTGGCCTGACCCGCGGGGCCTGCGCCTGCGTGCGCGCCCAGCCACCTGCCCTGGCCACCAGCCCCGCCGCTCCTCCCGGGCCGCTGGCGGCGACGGAGGCGCGTTTGCCCCCGATTTCCCAGAGGCAGCCGGGCCGCGGGGCGCACCGCCCGTGCCCTGCGTCCCGCCCCGCCGGCGCGGCGCCACCTGGAGCCCGCTGGCCCCAGCCCGGCGTCAGCGGGCACCTGCCGCCCTCCAGACGTCAGCAGGCCGGGGCCGGCGCGCCCGGGCGGCGCCCCAGCCATGGCGCCCCGAGCCCCGCGTCCGCGCCCGCCGGAGCACTCACCTTCCCGACTCCCGGCCGCCGCGCTGCGCCCCGCGCTCTGGCGGCTGCGGGCGCGGGGCTCGGGCTCCATTCATCCCCGCCGGGGCCGCCCGGCCCCGCAGCGACCGCCGGCCCCGCCCACCCCGGCCAATGGCTGCGCCGCGCGGGGACTGGGCCGGCCCCCCTGCGCCCCGGGCCCGCCCCCGAAGTGACAGCCCCGGGCGCGCGCGGCGGGGGCGGCGGGGGCGGCGGGGCCGGGCGGGTCCCCAGGTCTCCGCGGGCCCGGGCTCAGCGCCTGCCCCTGACAGATCCCTCCGCAGCCCCGAGACGCTCCAAGGCGCCGCGGCCCCAAGCTGCAGGCCGGAAGCCGAGAGCCGAGCCGCGGCGTCCCCAGGCCTGTGGCGACTGGGTCTCTGAGTCAGACCTGAGGCGAGGGTGAGAGGAAGTGAAGTTTCCCGCCAACCCTTCGGAAAAGCCACCCGGGCCGGTGGGGGCAGGGCAGCGGCGCGGGGGTGCCGGCCGGGGTGCGCCTCCGCGACGCCTCCTGGGGTCCGGGAATTGGAGGGGGGATGCCCGTTGGGGGCCCACCCTGGCTCGCGGTGAGGCCAGCACCCTCGCCGGGGAACCCAGCCCTTACTGCCCGCAGCCTCCTGGCTGGAATGACCGTCCCTGTGCCGGGCGCAGCAGGGCAGGACCAGAGGCGGCAGGGCCCCCAGAAGGAGGTCCTCTCCGAACCTCACACTGTCCTCCCCTGTGTGACTTCCAACACGTTGCTTAATTTCTCTGGGTCTAGTTACATCATCTGTACAACGGGGGTGATGACAACACTTCCTCCGAGGTCCCTGATGGCAGTAGGTGGACTGAGGCAGGGGCCCGGTCGAGCCACAGAGAGGGCCTCTCAGGGTTGCCCCGTTAGTACAGCAACAGCAGATCACACTGATGCCCCACAAGGTTTCCCTTTTAGTGTCCATAAAATGAATTCATTTTAGAAAAAGTCTATCTAGGGCTCCTGCGGCGGGGTGGGGGTCTGTCTGTTAAGAGATCACCCTGTGATTTCAGCTCAAAGCTCTGATCTCGGGGTCATGAGATGGAGCCCGAGCTGGGCTCGTCACCGAGCGTGGAGCCTGCGTGGGACTCTCTTCCTCTCTCTGCCCCTGCACCGCGCTTGTACGTGCGTGTGCTCGCTCTCTCTCAAAATACAGGGAAAAAGAAAAGGAAAGGAAAGAAGTCTGCAGAAGTCAGCCGCGGGTGTGTTCAAATCCTGACGGCAGTTGGGTTTGGGTAAGGAAGACACGACCAAAGCATGATCGGGGGCTGCTGCGGGGCCACACGGAGCCTGAGGCCTGCGCAGCCACCGAGGAGACGTGGGCTGACTCTTCCTGTGGGGGCTGGGGTGGGGCGGTGCTGGGGCTCATGGACGCATCCACATTTGCTCGGTTATTTGTGAAATGCTCTGCCTTCAGAGGGTTAGCTGCTGCCCACTCGTGCCCGCCCGCCCCCCCCCCCGCCGGTTTTGTCCTTGCCTCCATGCACACATCCACACCTGGACGCTGGGGCGAGGTCTGGCCACTCCTGGCATATCGGCCTCCATTCCTGGCCCCACCGTGTGAGAGGAAAAGCCACCAACAGCGTTCCCAGGAGACGTTCTCTCTGAGGATGAGGGACTCGCGGGAGGACCTCCCTGTCTGCTTGGAAGAGGCCGGCGAGCTGCTCTGCAGACCTGGCCTCGGGGAGGAGCCTGCTGGGAGCAGCATTTCCCAGTGGAGCTGACTGGAGATCACTTTGGTAGGTAGTGAGGTCCCCGTCACGGCAAGTGTGTGAACGGAGCGGGTTGACCTTCCGATACTGATGGTGGGAAAGCACTTCACACGTCAGGAGCAGCACTGGACTCACTGTTCCCAGACTTCACTTTGGATTTTATTCCTTGAGACGTATCTACATGAACAATTCACACATTTTACTGAAACAGTACGTTTCTTTCTAAAGAAGTAAATGCGCGTCGTTATGCTAGAGAGGCTAGCATCTACCAGATAAAGGACAAGAGTTCACTTCTAGCCAAGCACTACCACCTGGGAGCTCTGAGCCCGGGACCTGCTCCTTCCTTGTTTGCCAAAGGCTGGCGTCAGACAGCATCAGTGACGGCTGTCGCCGAGGGACAGGAGACTGTCCACAGCAAGTGGGATGAGGAAGGAGGGAAGGAGCAGCTCCCCTGCAACTCACTGCCGCTCCGGGTTCTGTGGGTCCTGTCTCCATCCACCGTCCTGGCGACAGGGCTCTCGTCCACCTCCCAGCAGCGCCAGCCCCCAGGGAGCCTGGGCTCAGGGCCCTTCCCCGCCAGCACTGTCCGGCTGAGCCTCTCACGGGACAGGCTCTGCGCCGGGAACCCTCCCGAGGCACTCACCCACCGGCACGATTTGAAAGGTAAATCAGGAGCAAACATTTCAGACATATTAATGCAAACTGCAGCCGTCGGTTCTCCGAAGCTAACGAGGGCGTAGGCACCTCGAGAGGCCCGGGGGGCACCAGTGTGCCCGAGACCCACCCCGTGCAGCCTGCCCCTAGGGACGGGGTGGTGCCTCAGGTTGGGTGCCGGCCCAGACTCCAGGCCCCTGGAGCTGTGGGAGCGGGCTGCGGCCTGCTGTCCACCAGCCACCGCACCTTAGAGAGGGAGGGAGGAGGCTGGCGAGAGGTCACCCACGGAGCCCAGCAGGCTTTGAGAACCAGAGCAGCCTGATAAAATGCCCTGGAACATTCTGAACTCAATAATGTCTATCCCAGCGGGGTTTTGTCTGGAGCGGAAGTAATTAAAAGGAAAAGAAAGAAAGAACCCAAGTTCCACCGGCTCCCCTGTGGTCCTCCAGGGGGATGCCTGGCCCTGCATCAAGACGCCTCCAGGGACTCCGAACAAGCCAGGTTCATGTTCATGGTCATTCTCCTTGGCTACCATCTCTAGAGGCACCCCAAACCCCAAAGCACTGAAGTGTGCAGGCTTCTGCTGTCACCGCCCTCTCCGTGGACGTTTGTCGGCTCTCCGCTCAACTCACGTCTGGGCCAGACGTCTCCTCCCGAGCTCGGAAGCGAGGAGAGAAAGAAACTCTCTCCGGGTCTTGGGACAGGTTCGTGGCCCAACTGCAGGTGTCCTGGTCCTCCCCCAGCGGACAGAGACGCCGCATTCTTCGCAGAGGCCACCGGCGGACCGGTCACTGCTCAGAGGCCAGTCACGGAGACGAGGGTGTGGGTGGAGGAGGACCACACGGCCCCAAGCTCGGAGGACCGCTTCGGAGGACACGGGGGGCACTCTCAGTTCCAGGAGAGGCAGGCCCCGCAGAGTGGGGGGAACCCCTCTGTGCCGGCAGCCCCACAGCCCAGCATGCCAGAGCGGCGGGGAGACAGCGGCCGGGCCCCCGTTGCCTGCGGAGCCCTGCCCTTGTCCAGACCCGGGGCGGCTGCCAGCACTTCCCTAGAAGGATCATTTGACCTTCGTAAGAATCCCCTTCTGGCGCTGGCTTCTGTAAAGAGACAGCTGTGTTTGCCAGCCAGAGGGCATCCGCACTGCCCGGGCCTGGCCCCCGGCTGGGAGGGGTGGGGTCAGAGGGTGCACTGGCAGGGCCCTTCCTCCGGAACGACCTCGAGCTAGGGGGATTGTTGGCAGCTTCACAGGTGTGCGCAGGGCCCCCCTGACAAGGCCCGAGAGGGTCGGGCCTTCCAGCTTGCTCTCCCGGGGACCCACGGAAATCCCGTCACTCATGAATCCTGTCCTTGCCTTGACTGGCAAGGTTGTTTGCATCGAAGGTGCTTCTGTGTCGCAGACATTTAAGGCAAACGTGCACAGAGCCAACATTTACGCGGAGGCCTGCTCCGGCCTGCCTTCACGGTTTGCTGCCGGGAACCACCGCGGACGGCGCGGGCGGGAGCTCTCCCCGACACTCTCTGCCCTCCGCATCTTCGTGCCCTCAAGCCGAGGCTGCTCCCCAGGACGTTGACCGAACAGGAGCGAAAGACCCCAGGAAGGGAAAGGCACAGGGGCCTGCGTGCCCACCGTGAAGCTGGGGGGCCTGTCCTCATGCCTGTGGAGACCCCCGTGCCCTACTGGCCCTGGCCCGGCTCGTCCAATGTCCCTGACCTGTGTCTCCCACTGGCCTGGGGCTGGAGCTCGCACTGCTTGCCTGGTGTCCGGCCCCTTGCCCTGCCCTCCTGCCTGCTCTGGTCGCCCTCCCCATGCCAGCCGGCCCCGCCGGCCCCGTAGACACGCCGCGGGCCGTCCCACGCCCGTGCTTACACACCACTGTGTCCTTCCTGAAAATTCCTTCTTTGCCCATTGTGGACGTCTCCAGCCCACCTCCTCCAGGAAGCCTCTCCCCGCCCTGGAAGCCGGCTCTCGGAGCCCTGTAGGTCTTTGTCTGTGGGCCTAGGCCTCGCCCTGGTGTTTCCCAGGCGGCACACCTCCCAGCAATTGGGCCACGCAGCGTCTGACCCCCCAGGCCATGAGCGAGGCACCCGGGGTGAGAAAGAGGGGACACACCTTCCTGAGACATGATCGCAAGGGGCTGCCTCGGTTTCTCCCAGCCCTGGGAGACTTCTGGGACGTCCACAGCCTGGCGCCAGACCCAGGTCCCTTCTGTTTGCTCCCAGAACTGCTTCTGGCCAGGGGGGTCTGTTCCCTGGGTCACGCGGACACGGGTCTGGCTGAACCAGAGCAGTGAGTGGCCTGAGCCCTTGGGTCACCTTCCTCCCCATCCATGACCTTTGTCCTGGACTACACGGCTCCCTCCCACAGGGGAGCTGCTGTGTGGGGGAGGCCTGCTCTCCCACCGTGAACCCCGCTCTGGGGTAGCTGGGGAGGGCAAAGTCGGCAGGTGCGGGTGGCAGAGGCAGGCTGACCTCAGGCGGCCGACCGCACGCCGCTGTCCCTGGGAACCAGTGGCCCCTGTGGAGGAAGGGCAGAGGGCTGCAGTCCCACGGAGGAGGGGCCGCGCTCTGCAGGGAGACGGGACCGTGGCGTTGGGAGCTGGCCAGGCGTGAGTCTGGGGGAGCAAGGGGCACAGGCAGAGAGAAGACCCTTCTAGCCCAGAGCAACCCTCCACCCTCGTGGGACGAGCTGACTTGGGACTTGGCCCGAGAGGCCATGTGTCCCTGGAGAGCCACGCAGGGGGGCAGAGGGTTGGGTGACTCTCTCCCAGCAGCGCGGCTGTGATCAGAGAGCAGCTGGCGGATGCCCCCAGAAGGACCCCTGGGGGGGTTGGGGAGAGAGTCCTGCCCCAGCATCCCAGGTGCCCCTGGACCCATCAGCCGGTGTCTTCTTGCCCCAAGCAGGGGCAGGCTGGACCAGGGGGCTGGGTGGGCTCGGGTGGGTCCTTGGGGAAGGTGAGCGAACACCCCCGAGACCCCGTAGTGGTGAAGAGCTCTTCCGAGGGTCCCCGAGAGTTGAGAGTCGGTGGCCGCCGAGCCCTTTCCCCAGCCCAGGGTACTCTCTGGCTCGCCGAGAGGACTGGAAGTTCTCTTAAACCCCAGGAACACAGACACCCCGAGGGGATTTGAAGATCTGGCTTAATTTCCGGATCCCAGATGGCCTGTCCCGTCACAGGAAAGGGGTGGCTCAAGGCTCTGCAGGACCTGCAGGGGCACCCGGCCTCCCTTGCCCCTCCCCTGGGGGCTCCTCCTCCCTCCCGGCCCCCCAAGGGCGGGCCTGCAGGGCCCCTGTCTGCAGTCACACAAGCCATCGCCCTCAGAGATGCTTCCCGCAAACCCCCCCTCGGGCTCCCCGTGGGCCCGCCGAGGTCACCTCCAAACCTGGGCCCCACATCCTCTGGTGCAGCCCCTGCCATGCTCCCCGCTGGGAACACGGACCCCTGCCCTCTGAGGCCGACGTGCCCGACGTCCTTCTCCACTCCCTCTGCCCACCCAGCCTGGGAGGCAGGCTCGCCCGGGCTCCGGCTCCAAGCCCAGGAGTCCTCCTGGCTCTGCCTCCCAAGACCCGCCACGGACCTCCCCGTGCTCCCCAGGAGGACGTCCGTGTGGGTCTTTCCGGCTGAATCCCACCTCAGCCTTGGCCCAGGGCCACCTCCTTGGACCCCAGTGTGCTCCCTCCCGGGTGTCCCCGTCTTACATAGGGACCTGTGGGCCCAAGTGTTCCCGTTCCCCTGTCTCTCCTCACCCCTGCCTGCTGCCGGCCCCGCCGGTCCCCTGGTGGACCTCCTGGAGGCCGGCCAGGGGCCGGGCTGGGCACCTGTGTGACAGCCCCTGCGCATTTCAGCGTGTCGGGAGAGTGACCGCCGCCGCTCCCTCCGTCTTGTCTCATCGCGTGTTGCCCACGTCCGTGTCCCTCCCCAGTGTCCCACCTCCACGGCTGCCCGGACCCCCCAGTCCCCTCAGCCAGAATGTCCCGCAGCCTCCTTAGGGGTCCCACTGCCCTTCCTCCCTGCCAGGGTTTTGTCCCCTTCCTCTGTGACCCGCTGTCCGCCTCCGTCTCTCTGTCTCTCCGTCTCTGTCTCTGACTCTGTCTCTCGCTCTCTGCCTTCTCCCGTTTCAGGAATTTTATTTATTGCAAAAGCAACATGACCACAGCATTACAGGAAATGTTTAAAGGAGAAACGTTTGCCCGGCAGCTGCTTTCCCTGTTTTTCTTGTTTTGTCCTGAGCTTGGGCAGCAACAGCATGGGCTCTGCGCAGCTCCAGAGGCTGCCATCCTCGGGTAACACTGTGAACACATCTCCCCCGCTGACCCTCCTCATCCCCAGTGCTGTCACCGTCCTCCTGCGGACGGCCACAACCGGTGCAGACGGGGGCAGGCTGGTCGACGCAGAGACCACAGATTGTCCCCCGCTTTTCTCTGTCCCGAGGGAGCCGGCACAGGGGACATCGGCCCTGGCCGTGGGCTCCCTGCCCTAGCCGTGGGGGGAACAGCCTTGGGCACGCGCTTCCTGAGGCCTGGACCAAGGAGGCACAGGCGAGCAGAGGGACGTCACGGGGGAGCTGCTGCGGCCATCACACGGGAGCCGGGCCTTTGTCACACGAGTGTCCGTGTGAGCACCGTGCACGGCAGCTGCGTCCCTCCGATGTGGCCCCTGCTTTAGTGAGAGGAGGGAGGGCGCCTGTTGCTGGCCTAGGGGCTGCAGGAGGAGGGGAGGGGGACGTGCTGGCTTTTCCTGGACACCCTCCCTTGGTCCGTGAAGCACCTAGTCCTCTGTCTTGAGAAATGCGCTGGGGCCCAGGCACCCCAAAAGCCAACCGCCCCCCATCTGGTACCCTGGGAGCAGCCAGAGATAGGAACTTGGTGAACTGCCCAGCTCAGGAGGGCGCCCCGCCGTGACCCTGTGCCTCTGAGGATGGGCTCCGTCCTCCCGCTTGGGGCCAACTCCCTGGGTGGCCCCTGGCACCCAGCAGTTACCCCCTCAGTCCCTCCCGCTCGCCTCTGTCCTGAGCCAGGCCGGCCACCGTCCTCGGTCAACACACCACCCATGGGCGGGGGGGCTGGCTTCCTGCTTCTAGCCCCCTCCTCAGACAGGCTGCTCCGCCTCCTCCCTCCCTCCTCCCTCTTCTCGCTGTCCTCCCCCCTACCCCTCTCTACCCTGCTCCTCACTAGAGCTCTGCCCAGGTGGACTGGTGCCCCACCCCCGTCTTTATCTCCCAGCTCCGGGCTCCCGATCTGCCGCGACCACAGCCTCCGACGCGTTCCTGCCATCTCAACTCCAGCACGGGCTGCACGGGGACGCTTTGCATCCACAGGACGATATTCGCTCCCCCCTAAGGACCCCCAGAGAAGGTGCCCACCTCACCCCTTCCCCTATGGGAGGTTCTGGCAGCTTCTGGGTGGGTCGAGGTGTAACTCCCTGGGGAGGGGCTGACCCAGATGGGCAGGCAGGCTCAAGTCACAGGAGCACGCCCACGTTCAGGGCAGCCCCACTCACACCAGCCAGCGGGGGGAGGGAAGCAGCCCAACGGTCCATCCACAGACAGACGGACGAACGAGGCGTGCGTGTCTACGCAGAGGGATATTCAGGCTTAGGGGCTGGTACGGGGCGGTGGCATCAGGTGGGGTTCCGGACGGCAGGCAGCCTACTTGGCTGAGTGAGATTGGGGCCGCCCCGCCTGCTTCACTCAACTTCTAGAGATGAGTGACTCATAGCTGGTTGCCTCCGAGCAGGGAAATGGAAAAACCCCAAGAGGGTTAATAAATATTTTCCTTCTACACTTCATTAATTGTGTCTCTCCATGGCCCGGGAGATGTTGATTTCCTTCCGTCCAGGTCTCACTCACAGTGACAAAAACACTCTCTGGGCCTGTCTCTGCTTCCTGGATCCCACTTGTAGGGCGATGCTCCCTCGCTTTATAGACAAGCCGTGATGGTGATGATGATGATGGTGATGATGATGATGGTGATGATGGAGATGGTGGTGATGAAGATGATGGTGATGAAGATGATGGTGGTGATGATGATGATGGAGATGGTGGTGATGATGATGATGGTGATGATGATGATGATGATGATGATGATGATGATGATGGTGGTGGAGATGGTGATGGTCGTGACGACGGGGACGGTGACGGTGGAGAGGACAGTAGGTCAGAAGCTGGACAAACAGCTCTGGGTTTTGAGGATAGTCAGGCCTGGAGGTGAAGAATGCAATGTCATCTGTAATAATTTGGTGGCATTTTTCTGAGACCGGAGCTGGGGGCCCTCTGTGTGGGCTCGGCAGGGAGAAGACTGGGAAGGAGGGGGCGTTGGGCACACGGTCTTTCTAGTCTCTTGTAACATCCCGCTCTATGATCCTGTGTCTCAAGCCCCGACTGCCCTTAGCCGCATGCATGCCTGGTCACAGCGGGTGGCTGGCCTGCTCCTTCCCTTCTTCGGAACTGTTTACCCATGCCAACCACACCCTGGGCAGGACCAGACCCCACCCGGAAATGCATCCTGGCAGCTGCTGTCCCAGGCGCTGAGGCTGGGTGGGCAGGAAGGTGGCCTGCCCAGGGCGGGTTTTCACAGTTGCGTTTGGTTCTGTCTTGGTTTTGGGTGGCATTCAGCTCTAAACCAAAGGATGGAAGCAGTGGGACTCCATTGCGCATGGTGGAGCGGAAAGCGCTCACAGGCCCCAGCCGTTGCCCCTCGGTGCCTGGCCCGCTCGCTCTCACTGGCCCCGGACAATGGCCAGGCTTGCCCCCTGCGGCCCGGGGCACACACCAGGAATGCGCTTTCTGTATTTCCACTCTGTATCACAGGCAGTCAGTTACCTGGAAATGGGGAAACTGAGCTCCTACCATGGGACTTGCATTAAACATTCTCTGACCTCATTTCTGGGGAGGAAGTAAAGGCTGGGGCCTCTGCGTGTGTGATGCCGCAGCATGTGCCTGGGCGCCGCCGTCCGCGTGGACCCCGCGGGGTTTTGTGCTGACCAGCCGGTGGCTTTCAGCTGCTGGCGGGACGCCGTCCTCCGTGTTCCCACGTGTCGCAGCCACGGAGCCGTCATGCCCGTCTCGGGGAGGCGAGGACCGTCTCCCCGCATCTGCAGCGAGGCTCCCTGTGCCCGCCCCGCCCAGTCCTGCTCCATTTGCTCTTTCTGGTGAAACCGGAAAGTGTGTGGTGTGGCAGGCATTTCCCTTTTTTTGATAGTGACATATTGGGACGATAATAAAGAACTTCCCTTAAAAATATCCAAATGCAAAAAAAGAAATATCCAAAACCAGAATTGCCTGGAGGTTCCTTTGAAGAGGAAGCTTGCTTCCGGGAGCTTCTGGGGCTGAGCCCACTTCTGAGATGGGGGCGTGGGCCCAGGCATGAACGCCCGGGGACCAGGGCCCAGGCTCCGTCCCTGGCAGCCCCTGGGGGTGCCCTGGGGAGGCTGAACTTGTCGCTGCCAGGCCAGTGGAAGAGGAGCCAGTGAGCTAGCCGCCGTGGGCTCAGGTCTGCCACCTGCACCAGAGACCGTCACTCCTGTCCCTCTCTCTGCGGTCCCTCCCACCCCGGGCAGGAGGAGACCTCCCGCCATGCGCCTGGAAGTACAGAAGGACCCCCTCGCTCAGCAAGCACATCTGCTTTGGTCTGGTTCGGGGAAGGGGGCGGAGCTCAGCCCCACAGCCACCGCCAGCTGCACCGCGCGCCGGGGTCCCGAGACCTTCAGGCTGGAAGGACACAGCATCCTCTAACACTTGTCTCCCCTGGATCTTCCACCCAATGGGACCTGGGAACGAGTTACGTCTAGCCGTCATCTCTAGCACCTTCAACTAGGGTCCTAAGTCCTTGGCCACTTGGACGTCCTCCCTGGAATGTTCTGTCCACAGTCAGGGACGCTCACATGTGGCCAGGGTGTGCATGGTCTGAAGGTGGGGGACAGCCTGACAGCCTGACAGCCTGACCTGACAGCCTGACCCCGCCCACCATGGCTCCAGATGCGTCTTGGCCCGCGGCTCCCCCAGCGGCGGCTGCCCGCTGCTTCGCCTCACAGAGCACCCCCCACTCCGCTGGCATCCCTTCCGCTGCCGAGTCACGTCCCGGATCCCGCTCTGGGCGGCTGTGACTTCTGGTCCGGCACAAACGTTTCTGGTTGAGCTGTCAGCGGCTGAATGTCCTTCCTGTCTCTCGACAGGAAAGTTTCGACTCTGGAAAATTACCAGTCCGGGAAGCAAGGGAAGTTTCTGCCCGGGCCGGTCCGAGGGAGACGTTTCCCGGGCTGGTCTCAGCCTGCGAGGAGAAGCGTGGACTCCTGGTAACTTTATTAGCACCGAGCTCCCAACAAACACGCAAACAAACCCAACCAACCAATCTCCGGGTTTTGTGCAGCTGGAAAGCTGTGTCCCAGGCTGTGCTCACAGACACCAGCCGGCTCGTGCTGGAGAAACTCCGTCCTCCGTGAGAGGAGGAGCTGCGCATTCGGACATACGCGGGCCCCTTCTGGAAGTCTCGGGAAACCCCAGTGACCAGCTGAATTGACGAAAACAGCAGCCGCACCCCTGCCCCAGCCCTTCCCTAGGTAAACCACCCTGTGAAAGCACCTGGTGTCAGGTACACACCAGTGACAGGTAAACACGAGGTCAGTCATGCGAACGGAAGTCACCATCCCCGAGGGGGCGGCTCAGCCTGGAGGCTTCGGGAGGGGCCGGCCCAGAACTGCCCCCAGGGTGCACCTGTGCGGCTCTGCGACCCCGCACCCGCCGCGAGGGCCAGCAGGTCTGCCCGGCTGTAAGATGGGCGCCGGCTGCACCGTGGCCAGAGCGGTGCCACCGTGTGCCGGGGCCATGTGCGCCCCAGGCCGCCCTGGGGCCACCATCCCAGTGGGAGCTCGCAGTCACGGAGCACCAATCAGACTGGGATCGCTTCCCGGCTTCAAGCCCTCCACGGGCCCCGTGACCTCACTGTCCTTCCCGCAGAGGCTGTGAGAGCTTTCCACCGCTGCTGTGACAGATCACCGTGACTCCAGGGCTGAGAATGACCCACACCCATGGTCTTACAGCCCCAGGCCCAAGTTCAGCCTGGGCCTCCCGGCTGAGGTGTGCACAGGTTGGGGCTCCTTCTGGAGGCTCCGGGAAGAATCCAAGCCCTGGTCTGTTCTGCCTCCTGGGAGTGTTGCTTTCCTTGTCTGGGGTGGGGGGCATGGACTTGCCGCAGAAGCAGAGGAGATGAAGGAAGAAGGGCAGAATCGGGGCTCCTGGGGCTCCTGCCACACCTCTCCCTGCAGGACTTGTCAGGTCCGCTGGAACCCCCACGGAGTGGGTCTCCTAGGGCGGCCGGCCATACGGGGTACCCCAGCTCGTGTGGTCTTGGGGCCCTTGCTTGTCCCTCAGAATGCCAATAGTGTCACCTCATGGCCACTAACCCAGGCTGGCTGCCTGCAGGTGGGGTCGGCGACACGGCCTTTCACACCCGGGGCCGCCTGGCAGGCGCAGCTGCTTTCATTCAACCTTAATTCAGTTCGACTTATTAAAAGATTTTTTATTTATTCATGACAGAGACAGCGAGAGGTGGGGCACAAGCAGGGGGAGCTGGCGAGGGGGAAGCAGGCTCCCCGCCAAGCAGGGAGCCCGTGCGGGGCTCGATCCCAGGGCCCCGGGATCACGACCGGAGCCGAAGGCAGACGCCCAGCGATGGAGCCCCCCGCGCGCCCCCCTAAGTTAGATCTGAATTTTAATGGCGGTTCGGTTACGAGAAGGTCTAAGGATGTTTGGAATAACTTTGGCAAAGGAATGTTCTTTCCTGCGTTCCGGGACATCTGAGCAGGATCGGCGATTTCCGGCAAGAACTCAGCGGTGAGTGGAGACCGGCCGCGGCCGTGGGACGGGGGAGTTCGACGGCTGGAGGGGCTCGCCCCGCGGCTCCTCAGGTCCGTGACACGCGGCAGTGGCACACTCCGGCTACACTGGATGACACAGGACGTACCATTGAGATCAGTTTGGCCTGGTTCCTGCAAAACGACATGCGTGTCTCCTTCTGCTTTTACGGCCTGGGCTCCTCAGGTGCGGGGCCCGCGGGAGCCCAGCCCAGTCCTGGGGACGTCCCCGCGCCACCTGGTGGAAGCGTATTGCCGGTGCGGGTCGGGCCGCGCTTTGGCTTGGGCCGCGGCCGCAGGTTGGGGGTTCCGTGGGGGCTGGAGGCCTCTCCTCGAAACCCCGAAACCCCAAAAAGAATTCCCAGTAAGGAGCAAGGCTGCTGTGCCGGGGACCAGCCAGCATGGAGGGGGCCCCCGCCAACCCCTCCTTTGTGGCCCCTGCTGGCCCCCAGCTGTCCGAGTGCAGGGAGGTGGGGGGGCCACCCCGCTCCCTTCCCCCTTGTGGGGTACTTCGGGGGAGGGGGGCTCATCTGTGCCACATGGGCCCTTGGGGAAGGGGCTGGGCTTGGCCTCATCTCCCTCACATCAAGGCCACTTCCAGGGGCACCATGACACCAGCATGACTCAGAGCTCAGGCCTCCATGCTCAGGAAACAGCAGGTCATGTGGGGTCACCGTGGTTTCTCCGTGACCGTCACCAGGACCTGGAGTGGAAACATTTGATAAGCCATAAATCTTTCCCCGGGAAAGTCCCCGGTCTCTGTGCCACCAGACCTCTGGCCTCTGCCCCCATTTGCCTGTGGCCAGGCAGGGCGGATGGGGAGACTGAGGCACAGGACCTACTGTCCCAGGTTGGGACAGGCTTCGAGGGAGTGGGCGGCAAGAGGACGCAGGGGTGAGGGCTGTGCCCGTCCAGAGAGCAGCCGGGACGCACTGGCGTGGGACATGGTGCCCGTGTCCCAGGTGCGCTGAGGTGCCCAGCCCTCCTGTGTCCCCCTGGAGGCCAGCCGGCCCATGGAAGTGCCAGGAAGGCGCCGGCAGCCCTCCCCGCAGCCCTGACTCCGGGTAAATGAGAAAGAAGGTGGCTTTCCACTCACGTTCCTAAAGCATCTCCTTCTGGAACGCGCGTCACATACCCCAACAGGCAGAGGCCCATCTCGTTCCCAAGCTCGCCACCTGGCTGTCACTGGCGCAGTTTCTGTCACCGTCACGTTTCCCTTCCCGTGTCCCGCACTGGCCCAGACCGCGGGCTGAGACGCACAGACCAGCACACAGAGCTGTGAGCAGGGCCGCTGTGAGCAGGGCCACGGCGGGTGCGTCCGGAGTCCTGCCCGCCTCCCGCAGGCCGAGCCTCCCACCCTGTCGGGCTCGGGAAACCATGAACCCGCACAAATACGCAGGGGAGAGCACAAGGCCCCTGGAGAGCCGGAGACGGGCTTCGGCCGCTGCCAGCGCTGACCCCACTGCACCCACGTGCAGGCCCTCCTGGCCCGAGTCCACGCAGGAAACGCAGCCTCGAGGCCTTGCCTTTTAAAAAAAGAAAGAAACATTTATTATTATTACTTTAATTTTTTAGAGGGGGAGGGACAGAGGGAGAGAGAACCTCCAGCAGACTCCCAGGAACACAGAGCCCGACACGGGGCTCGATCTCGCGACCCTGAGATCAGGACCTGAGCTGGAACCAAGAGTCAGACGCTCAGGCAGACTGAGCCGCCCAGGCGCCCGAGACGTTTTCTAAAATCGGACAATGGGTTGGTCCCTTTGTTTTAGTTTGTTGTCACAATCAGGGACGTAGGGCTGTGTGAGTCTCTAGGCAGCAGACCAGGCTTGACGCTGGGGGCCGGCCCCCTCCCTGCTGCGCAGACCACCCCCCCCCCGTCCTCTCTTCCTGCCCACCTGTGGGCTCCTGACCCAGGCCAGCCAAGCTGCCCGGCCTCTCGGGTGACGGCGCTCCTGGCTCAGAGGGCACGGCATGGAGGTCTGGCCCTGGTGCCCCCCCCCCCCTTCCCCCCCACCCCCTCCCCCCTCCACCCCCCAGCTCAGACCCGTCTCTGCTGGGGCTTACCACAGGGGACGCCTGCAAACCCCGTGGGCCGGGCGAGCCCTCCAGTTCCCGCGTGAGCACCGTCTTCCCCACGGGCTGAGGGAGCGTTGCAGGGAGGGCCGACAGCCAGGTCCGGCTGGTGTCACGGGCCCTCTCCAGGCCCGCTCACGTGACACGCGTCCAGGCTGCCGGTGGAGGAACTGGGAGGGCCCACTGTCCCACGTGGGCCACCGCTGAGGTCCAAGCACGAGAGGCGGGTGGCCCTGGACGGCTGGCCACGGAGCCGGCTGGGAACATCCCAGGAGCACTGCGGCCTCTTTGCCACTGTGGGGGGAAGGACCCAGGCAGACCCAGCCCTGGGGCCGGTGTCTCCCAGTAACTGGGTCTGACCGGGCTCCACCGAGACAGAGCAGTGCTCCCGGAGCGCTTTCCCGGCTGCCGAGCAAGGGCGCCCGTCGCCTGGCGGGTCGCACAGAGTCTCAGAGCGGGAGACGCCGATTCTAGCGGGCACTCTACCCAGCGAGTCGGGCCGCCCCGGCCCCACCGGCGCTCGGGTACTGTTCACACGGACGACTGCGCTGCCCTGTTTGATCCCGAGCTGGTGGACGTCCTGGGCAAGCGGAGGTCCGGTCCCAGCCGCACTAGTGATGACGTGAGCCTCGGACGGTCGTGGTGGGGCTGGCGTGCGGCCGCTCAGCGGGTCAGGCGCGAGCAGAGGCTCCGGGGGCTGGTGTCCGTGGGCGACCACGGCAGACCCACGTGTGTCCCGCCACATGCCGCGGCCACACGGTCCCTGGGCCCGGGAAGCTGGCGGTGCGTGCACATCCGTGCTGGAGGCCCCGGGGCTGTGGCCAGTCACGTCCCGAGCAGAGACGCCCAGTGCCGTCCTGACCCTTGGCCGCTGACCTGTGTCCACAGCGCGCTTGGGCCCTGTGCCAACACCTCACTTTCTGTCCCGGTTCCGCCTGTCCTGAACCAGCACCAGAACTTTCCCCAACCCTGCAGAGGTGCCTGCTCCTCCCAGTCTTGGTTTCCCTACCTTGCAAATGAGGCAGGTGGACGCTGACATCCCATTGTCTTTTTAACGTTTGCTGTCCTGTCGTCACGACACAGGGGCCCAGTGGCACAGAGAACCCAACAGAGCCACGCTGAGCGCCAGTCGGGGGCCTTCCCGGGACCCTCCGCCCCGGCAGCCTGCACCTCTCCGGTTGTAGGGGGCAGGAGGTCTCAGATTCGTTGTGGCCCCCACAGCCCTGGCTACACCCCCTAGTAGAGATATGGGACCAGAGACTGAGGGACGCCAGGCACAGGGACCTGCCGTCTACAGGCGAGCTCTCCTTCTCTCTCGGCCCGAGTCAGCGGGGACCCTGGACACACGGCCTCTCTGTGCCACTGAAAAGGAGCAGGTGCCCGTGGACGACGCGGCTGGGCTCTGGGAAGGCAGACACACTCAGGAGGGAGGGAAAGCAGCCGGCCAGCCATGCTGGGGCCGCCCAAAGCCGCTAAGGACACGGGGCAGGCTGGACAGCGACCAGGGCTGGACCTCCCCTGTCTCCCTGTCACCACCGTCTTCTCCCTTCCTTCCTGTTCCAGAAAGCGTTCTGGGGACGTGTGGCTGAGAAGGAAGCTGCCCTCGAAGGAAGGGGCTCGTGTCCACGGGGCAGCGCCCAGCTTCTCTGTGCTCCTGGCTCAGGGGCACACTGGTGGCCCAGCCTAAGGGCATGTTGAGAAAGGCGGCCTGGGCCGGGGTCCTGCTCTGGGCCCCTCTGACTCCAGCAGCCCCAGGACCCTGGGGTATCTTCACTGGTGTCTGCAGGCGTCCCGCGGGGAGCAGGTCAGCAAAGAGAGGGGCCCAGAGCGCAGGCCCTGAGCGGAAGCCCGGAGGCGTCCGGTTGGCAGGGGGTCACACCCTGCTGAGCTCAGCAGCCGTGGCTTCCCCCGAGTGCTGTGGACGGAGGGCGACCTTGCTCTGTAACCTTGGGAGCGCGGGGCTCACGCGTGTCTGTGTTTGGCTAACTCCACTCACAAGACGGTCTGCAAGCTCCAGCCGCGTGGTGTTTGTCAGTCTTTTTTTTTTAAGATTTTATTTATTTATTTGATAGAGAGCGATTACAAGTAGGCAGAGAGGCAGACAGAGAGGGAGAGAGGAGGAAGCAGGCTCGCCGCCGAGCAGAGCCCGATGCGGGGCTCGATCCCAGGACCCCGAGATCATGACCTGAGCCGAAGGCAGAGGCTCAACCCACTGAGCCCCCCAGGCGCCCCTAGCCTTTTTAAGCTGAATTATATTCCCTCGTGCGGACAGACCACACGGGTCCCTTCCTGCACCGATGTCCCCCTGGACCGCGTCTGCCTCTCGGCTCCGGGAACAGCTGCTGCGCACACAGCCGGGGCGCGCGGACCGCCCCTCCAGACCCTGTCCGTTCTTCTGGGGGTTGCGCCCGTCAGTCCAGCAGCCGGGTCAGACAGGGACTCTGTGAGGGACGGCCCCCGTTTCCCGGCGCCACCTGTGTCGTGCTGTCCTCTGGGAGGGCTTGTCCGGTGCCGGCCGGCGCAGCCGGCTTCTTGCAGGTAACGCTGTGCTCTGAAGACGCGTGTGGCCCTCGTATCCAGCTGAAGCCTGGTTACTGGCCTCGCCGTGCCGTGTGCCCTCGGACAGACACACAGCCTCTCCTCGGGCGGCCGCTCACGGGCGTGTGGGCTGCAGCTCACACTCCTGGCTCCTGCAGCGTTTTCGGGGCCGCACACGCTTCTCCCGTGAACGGACCGCGTGCGTAGACGGTTTCCAGCGCTAGCGGTGTCGTGACTACCGCGTGCAAATCTGCACGCAGGGACGTATGCGGTTGGGACGTATCTCCATGAATTTGGCTCCTTGCCTCCAAGCGCCCCCCATTGCCCGTCTGCCCGCGCTCCGGAAGCGCCAACCACACTCCTTCCGGCGGGCATGGAGGCTCCTTTCCTGTTCTTTGGCCAGTACTGGTTTTATGATTTAAAACATTACCTGCCAGTTTGAAGAGGATTAGCCAAGAGCCGTCGATGCTTTCATGGCGTCTCCGTTTCCAGTGAAGGGAAGCGCTGGTCGCCGGCTCGCTGGCCGCGCTGCGTCTTGCGTGACCCTGTGCAGGTCTTTTGCGCATTTCCTGTGGCCGTGCTGGTCCTTCAGAACATATTGCTTTACGAGATCACCTTCAACCCTTTGTGGCACACACTGAAACGCTTTCTCCTGGTTTGCCGTTTGCTTTTAATTTGGGTCCATGGTATCTTTAACCATCAGCTGTTTTAAATTCTTACGTGGTAGATATGTCCGTCTCCTGTGGCGCTTCGGAAGGACTCACCATCCCGGAGCAATAACGCGGCTCCTCCACGTTCCCGCTATTTCCTCTGACTGGTGGGTCTGGGAACACAGTGATGTGAAGCTGCTAAGCTTTGGTTCAAATGCTTATGTCAGTAATCAGCGTAGTGACCTGAGTCGACAGATGGAACGTAATTACGTGGTTAAAAATGGGTAGAGGCTAATTTTTCTACGGATCTTCATCAACCGCCCAGAGCAAACTTGTTTGGGCTCAGTCCATGGGGTTGGAGAGAATGATTTCCCCCAACTGCTCATCTCTTGCCTCCTAGGCAATGCCCCCGGGGGCTGGGGTCCCTCACAGGGCCTCTGCCGACCACCACGTGCGCACACAAGGTCTCTGACGAAGGTAGGAAGAGCCCGGGGCAGCATCCTCTTCCCCACGTGGCGTGTGGCTGGGGCTTCGGGGCTGCGGCTGGAGGACCGCCCAGCGGGCCGGGGAGGGGCGGGTGCCCCGGAGGGTGGTGGGCCAGACCAAAGGCTGCCTCGCACCAGGCAAGGACGCCCCTGCTCACAGTGCTGGGCGGCGTGGAGAAGACCTGACTTGTGGGATTTCATACGTCAAGACGATTTTTGTTTCAAGAGTTGAAAACTGATGAACGTCGGAGCTGTCCCGGGTCCTGTGGGAGGCCGGTCTCGCTCTTTGCCGGAGTCCCGAGCATCAGCAGCTTTCCGGACAGCAGCCTTTATGGTTAGCGTTGGAGCCGATGCCTGGGCTGCGGGCAGCGGCAGAGGGCCCAGCAGGCAGGGGACGGCGCAGGGCCCCTGGGACCGGTGTTAGTCCTGCTCCCGGTGCGCTCCGATCCTAATAATTTTGGCCGATGGGGAATCTTGGCGCTTTATGATCCTTGGGCTGACGCTGAGGTGTCTTGGCTGGACCCTCACGACCACGAAGCCGCCATTGTCCACGGGAACAGCCCCCGGCAGCTGCGACTCACCACCAGCCGCTCACTGTGCCCCAGTTCGCACCTACCGAGGGGCGGGGAGCCTCTTAGCGGCCCTTCCTAATGGACATCTCCGCCACAGAGCGGGTCCTCCTTTTCGCCCACGAGGAAAGTACAGCCGCCTTGCTCCCTGCACCGTGTGGGGCTGCCAGTGGGAGGCTTTTCTGTCCTCGTCCACCAGCCAATGAGATGTTGGCGGACGTGACCCAGGCGAAGGCCCGAATTGTGTGTGGGGCCGGGTTTGCATTCTCGTGGGTGTGCCGTCACTCCGACGTGGCCGCCTGGAGCACCCGCCGGTCCCGGGAGAGTAAGCCACACAGGGGTGGGGCCCAGCCCACAGCCCGGACCCGGCTGGGCCGGCCCTGCCCCGCCAACCTCAGACTCGGGAGTGAGGAGGAAATGCTCCTTGCCTCCTGCCCCTGGGGCTGCTTGTCACGCAGCAGTGACTGACTGACTGACACGGAGCCTGACAGCCGGGAGGTCTCACGGATTCAGGTGTCGCCCTCCCTCCTCTCTTCCCCCTCCAGGGCGAAGCGCACTGACTGCTCTCCTTCGCTCTTAGAAGCTGACCCCCGCGGCGGCCCAGTCCACATCCCTCGGGCAGGGCCACGCTGCCTCCCGTGCGGAGCTCGCCCCTCCTGCCTCTGGTCCGCCCCCCACCCCCACCCCGTCCATTCCCAGCCGTGGTGTTGCTGGACGAGCAGCGCAGCCCCCGGCCACCGGTGAGCCTGCCGGCCTGCCCTGCTGCAAGAGCCACGTCCACGGCTACAGCCAGGGGGCTGCTGGCTCTGCCCGAGCTCTTCCTTCCAATGGGGCGGGAGAGGCCACGGTCCTCACAGCCCCTCACCCGGAGTTTCTGCCAACCTTGTGATCTTCCCCGGTGTCCTGAGCCACGAGGGGCAGGGGCCCAGGCTCCGGTCCACACAGGCCAGCAGCACCCGGTACTGCCTGCATGGTCTGGCCCCACAGCAGCTCAGCGGAGCAGCGCGCTGGGAAGGGCATGTGGGCCGAGCTCCTGTTTGCCTGGAGAGGCTGCCAGGCACCACCAGGCTGCAGGCAAGGAGGGGTGCCCTTCCCAGCTGGCTGCTCCCCCCTGCCCCCACCTCCTCCCTCTCCCTGCCTCCTCCCCCACCTTCTCCCCTACCTCCCCCACCCCCACCTCCTCCCACACTGTTTTCTGCACAACAGCCATGAATTTAAACCCATCTCTATTGTGGCCAATGGCTCTCAACCCCTGCCGAGTACGTCTGCCTAAAACCCGGTGTGCGTCCACCCATCCGTCCACCCATCCCCCGGGCCAGGCACCTGTATGCTTCCTGCTGTGGGGTTCTGCGGTTGTCTGGGCCACTCGCACCCACAACAAGGCGTCAGACCCACGTGTGGCTACACAGCCCTCAAGCCCGTCCCTTCCAGAGCTGCGGCAGGAGCAGCACACGCATGGTCTGCCTTGTCTCTGCAAAACCGTCTCCTCTGTAGGGAACGTTCAGATACTGATTTATTTTTCTCCTTCCTTTTCTGAATATGCATTGAAATTTCAGAAGAGTTTGGGATCTAGAGAAACATTGCAAAGAGAGTGTGGGGGGTCACTACATGCCCCACACCACCCAGCGGCTCCCGAAGGAACACAGGATGGGAACTGGCTTCACTACTGTCCTCATGTCCTCTTTCTGCCCCGGGACCCACAGGACACTGGGTCAGCATGTCCCCGTGGGCTCCTCTCCGCTGGGATGTGCTCTCTCTCAGACTGTCCTTTTTTTGGTGACCCGACAGTTGGGAGGACAACTGGTCCAGTGTTTTGTAGAATGCCCCTCAATTTGGATTTGTCCGAGGCTTTTCTCACGATGGGCTCTTCCCGTCTTCTCTGCTGCTCGACGCAGGTCACACGAGACCAGTGACGCACCACCCCAGCCCACTGCTTCCGCCTGAACACGGGCCGGCCTCCTTCAGTGGCAGGTGACAGAAGACACAACCTGGAAGTTCAGAGCATGTTTGTTTCAGGTATGGCTTGATCAAGGCTGTAAAAGGTATTGCTAAGATGAGATTTCTCTTCTCTGTGCCTCACCTGCACTGGCTCTGTCTTCATGAGTCCGCCTCACTGACACGGACACGGACACGGCCACGGCCCCCAAATCCCACCTCCTGGAACCGACTCATAGTGATCTTCCCAGGGCCGCATGCTCCAGCGTGGACGGCAGCCAACAGGCCGTGCCGGGAATGCATGGGCTAGAAGAGAGCAGCAGTAGACACCCAAGGCTAAAACAGCCCACCGCCGCAGGAAGAGGGGCCTGGGTCCCCCATGAATGTCTTCTGAGACAGAGAAGAGACCCTGAGCAGACACAGGCCCTGGAGCCCCGCGGAGGGGTATCAGGGCTCGGCAGCGTGCCCTCAGCCCCGGCTCTGATCATTACTCAGTGTGAGATGCGGTGTCGATGCCCCACGATGGTATTGCGGGTAAGTGACCATGGAGCAATGAGGCCACCGTTGCCTGGGTTGGGAGCAGCCCCCGCACGTGGGGTCGAGTGACACGGAGCCATGAAGAGGCGTCTGCAGTATGAGAAAAGTTGTTTGGGGGCACAGTGTAGATGAGGCCCGTGTCGTCCATCAGGAGCTTGTCTTGGGAAGCGACAGTTTGCTTGTTCCCTCGAACGGGATTTATGGTGGAACTTCATTTTTACGATGACCTGAATGACCATGGCCTGCGATGGACACAGCGGCCCTCACCGTCTTCAGCGGGAGGTGGGCTGGGACTCAGGTTGGCACGCCGCGTGGAGGGTCTGCTCCCGTGGTGTTGCAGACAGGAGAGTCCCGGGGCCAAAGCCCACAGCGCCTTTGCTGGGGTGTTGGTCCCCTGTGGTAGGGGACACGCAAGGGATGCTGGGGATCTTTGACCCCCACAGCTGTTGCCAATCCAGATATCCGCCCTCGGGCCCCACCCCTCCTGGGGGCTCCAAATTCTCAGAGAGCCGGAGCTGGTGGCCCACTTGGGCACGGTGCCCTTCCGTGGGCGGGCCTGGGGAGCAGCTCCCCCAGGACGGAGCCCTGAGCTCTGAGAGGAAGCAGCGGTGTGGGGCTGCGAGGGAACCGCAGCGGCTACAAAGCCCCGGGCCAGCACTTCCGGCTCAGGGTCCACAGGAGGGTCCCGGGGAGCAGGGAGAGCCAGGCCTCGCAAGGAACCCTTGCTGTGGCGGGAGGGCCGGCCGTCTGTCACTTGCTGGCTGTCCGCAGCTCAGTCTCGCGCTCCGGCGCTCTCTGACCGAGCTGTGTGTTCCTGTGTTCCCCTCCCCGCGGCCGTCAGGTCACGTCCTCCCCTGGTGGGGCCGTTGTCCGGTCGAAGAAGGGGCGTCACCTGGTAGCGCCGTGAGCCTCACTGAGGAAACCAGGGCACAGGGCTGCTTGCAGGGGTGCGAGCAGGAGCCTCCGAGAGGCGGGGCGGGCGCCTGCCTGCCACTCCCCAAAGGGGCTGAAATTTCCCTGGGACGCTGGACCCCATTACTGACCAAGCCATAGTGCGGCCTCAGAGAAGCGCGTGCTCTATCCGCGAGGGCCGCTGGGGCCGGCCGGCGCTCACTCCACTCACTGACGCTGGCCATGGGGGCCGGAGGCCCGCTGGCCATGGGGGCCGGAGCCGCCCCACGCCCCATGAGGACGGGGACCGGGACTGGCCTGCGGAACAGCCTTCCTGCCCTGCCCCGACGGCCCGAGCCCACCGCAGCAGCGAACACCCGGCTGCCCCCAGAGAGGCTGAAATGCAGAGGAACCTGGGGGGGTGGTACCCCAAAGGGGTCCCAGGTGGGGCCTGAGGCGGGCAGTGGGATGTCTGGAGCGGAGGGTCCTGGCAGCCCTGTCTTCCCTCTCAGGCCCGCCCCCTCAGCCTCTGCCCGTCCAGCCTCACCACGGGGTGCCACTTGCCCCCCAGCTCAGCACCCGGGACCCCTCCCCAAACACTTACCTTCTGCAGACAGGCTGTGCCGTGGAGCCTGGAGCTGGCTGCCCTGGGTCTGTGCCCCGCACGAGGCGCTGTCCTGCCGGGGGTTTGGCTCTGAGACAAGGTCAGGTGCGCTCTGAGCAGAAGCCTGTGGAGGGGGAGGAGTGGGGAGCAAGGGGGAGGGGCTCCTGCCGGCTGGAGGGGCACAGGGGGCGTGACCCCGTGGTGCAGGAGCGCCCAGAGGTCCCGCACCGTGCCTGTCGTGAACCTTCCAGCCGGTATCACGGTATCACGAAGGACACAGGCCCACAGGCTTCCCTCCTCCCTGACCGGCCGCTCCCTCTGCTCTCTACAGCACGGTGGGGAGGCTGTGAGGGTCCCCGCCCTCAGAGCCCAGCCTGGGCTGAGACCCTGCCCCCAGGCCCCTCCCTCACCCTCCCTCACCTCTGGGCTGGCAGGGAGGGGCTCTTACCTGTGGGAGAGGCACCGTGCTGCCCTGAGTTGGGGGGGGCAGGGCTGACTGGGGTGACTTTGCCTGCGGAGATCCAGGTGGGCAGGTATCCCAGAGACAGGAGGGGGAGCCCCGAGAGGGAGCCCTGGAGCCCCGGTCTGGCTGGGGGGGCTGCTCAGTGAGCCGGGAGGGGGCAGGCTGGGGCGGGGGATGAGGGCTGCCCCTGCGACCGCTAGCGTCGCTAGTGGACAGGTCAGTAGGAGCTGGATGCTTGGGTGTTGAGCCAGAGGCGGGAGCGACTGGGAGGACCGGGGACAGATGGTGACCCCTGCGGACGCGGAGTGACAGGGTTGCAGCGGCAGAGAGGGCCCGCCCTGTCCCCAAGGGGAGCTCTCTCTGCTGCTGATCTGCTCTTACTCTAGGCTCTTTGGGGGATATGCCCAGGTCCCTTCTGACCTCATCGTTCTTCCCAAACAAGGGACACCAGATCTGGAGGGACCCAAGCGTGTGGGCTGGACTGCAGCCGCAGGTGGCAAGGGTTGGGTCTGGGGCCCTCAGCCCTCTGCAGCCCCCCACCTCTCAGCTCCTGTGGGTGGGTCCTGAGAGGCTCCACCCTGGTTAGTGGGCGTCCCACGGAGCAGGCAGGGAAGAGCCCGGGTTCATGGCCACCTGGGTGTGGCCAGATGGTCCACATGCCAGCACGTACCCTCCTTCCCAGCCCACTGTGCCACTGAGCAGGGGCAGGGGGCGGCAGGGGCCCCGGAACGTGTGCTACCCTCCCCTCCCAGCTTGGCTGGCCAGGGGACGGCCATCGTGCGTCTCAGCCCAAACCTTGCCTGGTGCTGGCGTCCTCGGGACACGTTTTAGCCAAAGGAGCTGTCGTGAGACTTGGGTCTTGTGTCTTCGTTCCTGCCCCGTGCTGAAGGGAAGAGGAAGAGAAGCCTCTGCTCCCGTCTCCTCCTATCCACTGAGTCACGGCTGCTCAGCCAGACTGACCCTCTCCCCCAGGCTCAGGGCTCACCAGCTCTGCCGTCAGTGATCTGTCCCCAGAGCTGGGGCGCGGCGCCAAGGAAACCTGGGTCCCACGCGGGCTCTGCTGCACCAAGCGGTGGGAGCGGCTCGGAGAACGCCAGGCGGGGCCTCCACGTGGTGGGGAACATGGTCCTGAGGCCCCGGCTCTGCCCCTCCTGTCCCCGCGGCTGCCGGTCGACTGGCGGCTCCAGCTACTGCCTGTGTCTGAGGAGCTCGGTCCGACTTGGACGCGGAAAAGGAAGATGCTGTGTCCCCACAACGATGACATTCTTTTCCGCCTGACCCGGCCACAGCCGCCCCTGCCAGATGCAGGACAGCTCGACCGGCATCCCAGAAAAGAGCCCCCCGCAGAGTCCTCACCACCTGCCTGGGCTACAGGCTCAGCCGGGCCTGGGACCCGGCACACAGCAGGGGCCACACGCCCCCTCGGGGCTCACGGTGATCTCACCACCAAGCCTCGCTCTCAGGAAACCCTTGAGGCCCTGGTGCGGACTGGGCTCTGACCCATCCCTCCAATCTGGACAAGATGCAAACAGCGCGTGCTGCTGAGGACACACCGACACAGAGGAACAACCCGAAAGGCGTCTCGGGGTCTTTCCTGCGGTTCTGCCCAGGCAGCAAGCCCCGGCCTCAAACCGGCCCGTCCGCACAGGAGACTGGACGCGTAGAGACACCGGGAAGGGAGAGAGCCGGACAAGAGCGTCTCCGCGTTGTGAGCACGGCCCTGTGCACACCTCAGAATGGCTCTACAGGGCACACGTGAAGCCCGGTCCACGGAAGGCAAGACGGCCCCGTGCGTGGCACAGCATCTCCGAGGATGGAGGCGGGACCCAGAGTCTGTACCACACCGCGTCCCAGGACGTGGTGAATCACTCAACAGAAACCAGGGAAAGGGCCCACCCTCTGGAGGAGGGATGAGGGCCAAGCAGCCCCAGGCTGACCCGCGGCTTCCTAACTCTGTTTGTGAGACCGTGCCCCGTCTCTCTTACAGAAAGGACAGAACAGGATTTGAAATGAATGTAAGAATTCTCAGCAGAGACGTAGGAAATATAAGAAACGAGCAAATGAGTATTTCCGAATCCCCAAATACAGTATCTGAGATTAAAAAAAAAAAAAAATTCACTGTTGGACTCAGAGCAGAACAGAGATGAAGGAGAAAGTCCGTGAACTTGAAGGTGAAGGGGAAATACGAGGGAGGCTCAGGGGTTGGGGACAACGGCAGAGCCCGGGCACACGCGGAGTTTCGGGAAGAGAGGAGAACGGTGGGCAAGTATTTAAAGGAAAAACAAAGGAAACACCTTAAATTTGGTGAGAGAAATAAGTGAAAACATTTAGGAAGATCCCAGAGAGGATAAACTTAAAGAAAACCACACTGAGAAACATATTTCTATGCCCCTGGCTGGCTCGGTCGGTTACACATCCCACTCGGTCTCCGCTCAGGCCTTGATCTCAGGGGCGTGAGTTCAAGCCCCACGTCCGGCTCTGCACTGCGTGTGGAGCCCACTTGAGAAAAAACCCAAAAGGCGGAGACTGATGCAGTAGATGTAAGGAAGCCAATCCCGGTACGCTCCAGCCACAAGAGACACACGTCACATACCGACACCGGCAGATCAAGTCATCCGAAGGGACACGATATTCAATTCAACCATTCTCCTCCACTCACGTTCACTCTCAAATAAATAAAATCTTTTTTTTAAAAATGTAGGCTGCTTTTTACTGAGTTTCGAGAACTTCATACGTTCCGAATTCAAGTTCTTTGTCGGGTACGAGGACGCACAGGGGTTTCCTCCCAGTCTGCAGCTCCCGTCCTCGTTCGCGCTCTGACCTGCCCCAGAAAGAGCCCACGTTCCTAACGTCCATGAAATTCAATTTACAAACTGGTTTTTTTTTAATGGGTCAATGCTTTTATGTGTCAGATCTAAGATCTTTGACTAATGCAAGGCCACAAGAATTTTCTTTCCTATCACCTGGAAGTTTTATGGTTGCCGATTTTCGATTTCGGTCTCTGAGCCATTTTGAATTAACTTTTGAATATGCTGCAATGCATGGCCCATTCTTTCTGTCTTTTTTGGCACATAATAACCAACGGTTCCAGCACCGTTTGTTAAAAAGACTGCCTTTCCCCCATCGTATTATCTTTGAACCTTCACTGGAGTTAGTCGACTCTACGTGTGGCCTAATTCTGGCGTCTCTATTTTGTTCTATGCGTCTAGCAGGCCATAAGCAGTGTGAATCTGCCACTTTGCTCTTCTTTTGGTGAGCCTAGCTCCTTCTCCTCTCCCCGTAAGTCTTTAAAAAAAAAAAATAGGTTTTCCAACTGCTACAGAACATTCTGCTGTTTTTTCTTCTGTTTGGATTTGCGCTGGCTCTGTGGGCCAGTTTGGGGGCAGGAACACGCAAGCAATCCATGAACATGGTTCGCCTCTCCGTTTGTGTGCGTCGTAGCTGAGTTCTGCAGTCAGGGTTTCGTGGGCTTCAGCTGACCACACGTACGCTCATTTCACTAGATTTCTAAGGATTTTGTAGGTATTCGGTGCCATCAGAGATGGAACTCTTTCTAATCTCAGTTTGCAGGGGTTCGCCGCTAGTAACCAACATAGAGCTGATTTTCGTGTAGTGATTCTGTATCTGAGGAACTTGCAAAACTCACTTATTTCTTCCTGCAGCTTTTTGTCAGTTCTCTGGGGCTGTCTCTGCAGTCCGGCGTCATCGTGGGGTAGAGACAGCTCTGGGGGTCTCTCCTGCCAGTAGGTCATACACCAGCTTGTTCGTTGTCTTATTACGCTGTCCAGGCCTTCCACCATCAGATGAGGTTGGGTGTGGGTTTCTTGTTTGTCATCATTATTTTGCAGACGCCCTGCGCCCGGTGGAGGAGTCCCCTTCTATTCTGAGTGTGCTGAGGGCTTTCGTCATGAGCAGACGTCAAGTATTTTCCAGTCCTCTTACAACACGGGCGATGTTCTCAAGCTCCTGCTCTCTGAACGGTCCATGCGGCCACGGCGGGACTCGATACCGCACGCGCCGCGCCTCGTCGGGTTAACTCCGCTGGGTCAGGAGAGCGTTTATTTTTATTCTTGCCAGGTTCGGTTTCCCGGTTTTGTTGAACGATTCTGTATCTGTAATGGACTGAATGTTGATGTCCCCCACCCCGAAGCCTCTCAGAATTCAGACGCTGAAACCCTAACTCCAGCGTGACGGTGGGCGGAGGCAGAAGTGATTGGGGGTGGATGGAGCCATGAGGACGGGGCCGTCCTGGGGGATTCCGGGCCCTATAGGACGGGTCAACCTGTCCATGGGCACGTCGTGGAGGGGCCATCGGAGGAGAGTGACGGGATGCGGCCTGCAAAGCCAGAGAAGGCCCTTGCCCAGAACCAGATGGCCCTGGCACCCTGATCTCAGAGTTCCAGCCTCCAGAAGCCCGACAGGAGGGGTTTCTGTCTACGGGATGGTTAGGGCCCCCTGAGCTGGCCTAATGCTCACGTGGCCTGGCCTTCCCTTCTGCCTGCCCGGGGATGCCCAGCACTGTCTCTCCAGCGCCCTCAGCTGGTCAGAGCCAGGAGGACACAGTTAACCCAGTGGCTGTCTAGGCATGCAGTCACGTGCTTCAGACCCCCCCAGATCAGCCCCACAGGGGGCGGGCAGGGAGGGACGCTCAGAGCTCCATGATGTAGCTGGCCCAGGTGGCCACCGGCCCTGTCTCCCCTCCTGGCTCTTGAAGACTTAAGGTCATTGCCTTCCCGAGATGACTTCAGGGAGCTCTTCTCTGCCAGATCTGAGTGCTGGAAGCCAGCACGGGCCGGGCGCCGGGCCCACCGTGTGTTGTCCTCATTCCTCCCCCTGCCTGGGGCCCCCCCAGCCTGTAGGGACCCCTGTGTCCTCGCCTGAGCAAAGGGCCTGTCCTGTGGCCACCATGAGGATGGCCCAGGGTGGGTGCCCAGGGAGGCCCTCCTCAGCCCCACCGCTGGCATTGGCAAGGTCCTGGCCCATGCCGTACCCACAGAGCCCCTCTGTAGGTGAGCCGGTGCCGATGGCCGCGGGCAGGTGTCAGGGAGGCGTGGAGAGCCGGGCGACCCTGTTCACGTTCTTGTCTCTCTGCAGTCCACCAGCTGCCCCACACCTTTGCACGAGGTGAAGAGGACAGACGGAGCCCCACCTCCCTCGCGCCGGCCCCCGCCCAGCCTGGGAAGGCCTGGCCCCACACGGGGCTCTCTCGGAGGCTGGGACTGGCTCCCGGGCACCGCTAAGAGCTGGTGTAGGAAAGGCCGGTTCAGCGCGGACCATACTGTGCCTGTCACCTGTGCTTTGGTCCTTTGCCAAACCTTTGCTTCGCAGGCACCAGCAGACACCTTTGTGGCCAAGGCCCAGCGTGCCGGCTGGTTTCAAGCCCTCGCTGTCTGCTGGACGTCAGGGTGATGGATGGGTTGAGTCATTGTCTCAGGATCAGCGACTCGGGACCTGAGCCTCCCACCCAGGGAGGCCCCAGGTGCTGCCTCGGACACGGACGTCCCCAGCCTCTCCTCCTGCTGGGTTTTTAACTGATGGTGAGTATCAGGCTGGGGAGGGGGCATGGTCATCCCCGTGCGGGCAGAGCGGTCTTCGGAGGGTCAGCCCAAACAGAAGGCAGAGAGGTGACTCTGAGGGAAGGGGTGAGGCCCCCCGCTCTGGCCGGCGCCCTCTCAGGCCTCCCCCTACACACAGGCAGGCAGGGGACTCTCCGGCCGAGCAGCAGCTGGAGGCGGTTCTGTGCGTCCGTCTGAGCGTGCGGTGCTGTCCGGCCCCCTGCTTCTCGCCGGGCCTCACAGTTTGTCCCACGGATCCCCGACGATCCTGTCCACAGCCCCCGCCCCAGGCCTTCCCGGGGGGCTCTGGACGGCAGCCCTGGCATCCGCTCGCACCAAGGCCCCTCGCTGGGTCCTCCTCTCAGATGACCTAGAAGCACCGACCGGCTCCCCCTCTGCGGTCCTCACCAGGCTGGACCCACCAGAAAACCGAACTCGGGAAGGTTATCTCCCTACCCCTGGTGCCCTCCCCCGCCTTCCCCAGACTGATGCAGTGGGTCGCGAGGGGACAGGCTGTTTTTAAATCGCAGCCGGTGATTTAATACGCAGGCCATGTAGGAGCCTTCGAGTCAGTGGTTCTCAAACCAGGATCCCAGACCGGCCGCGTCACAGAAATGCGTGTTCTCAGTGCCCCGGACCCGCCGAGCTCTGGCTTTGACAAGCCCTCTGGACGCACCCGCCGGGAGTGAGAACCACTGCCCCGTCCACCCCTTCCCTCTCTGGGCCAGCGGGGCTGCAAGGGCCAGCCAGGCCCTCCGCAGACTCAGGGTCCTGGGGGTCTCAGGCTGTGCTCATCCGTACAGCCCACATTCTGCAGGCAGGAGGGCGCCCTGTGGTCCTGTTGCCCTCGTTCCCTTGAGCCCATCAGGGCTGGGGCTGTGCTGAAGGCGCTGCCTCGGAAGACAGCCATGCTAGCAGACTGGCTGGGAGGAGGGGGGTGCAGGGGTGCGGGGGTGCAGGCAGGGGTGCGGGGGTGCGGGGGTGCGGGGTGTGGGGGTGCGGGGGTGCAGGCAGGGGTGCGGGGATGCGGGGTGTGGGGGTGCGGGGGTGCAGGCAGGGGTGCGGGGGTGCGGGGTGTGGGGGTGCGGGGGTGCAGGCAGGGGTGCGGGGGTGCGGGGTGTGGGGGTGCGGGGGTGCAGGCAGGGGTGCGGGGGTGCAGGGGTGTGGGGGTGCAGGCAGGGGTGCGGGGGTGCAGGCAGGGGTACGGGGATGCAGGGTGTGGGGGTGCGGGGGTGCAGGCAGGGGTGCGGGGGGCGGGGTGTGGGGGTGCGGGGGTGCAGGCAGGGGTGCGGGGGTGCGGGGTGTGGGGGTGCGGGGGTGCAGGCAGGGGTGCGGGGGGCGGGGTGTGGGGTGCAGGCAGGGGTGTGGGGGTGCAGGGCATGCTGGAGGCTTCAGACAGCAGCTCGCCCACCGCTGCACACAGACCAGCGACGCACTCCTCACCTTCTCGCGACAAGGTGCTCTGTAGGTTTGGGGTCCCCTGGTGGGAAGGGGAGTTTGGAAGCCGCAGGAGTCCAAGCTTCTCACGCGTGGACGAGAGACGGGACTCTGGACCCCCCACCCACCACCAGGTTGGCACACTGGGTCACCCCCGGGGCTCGTGGGGGAGAGCACTGGCCATGGGCGGAGGTCCCGTCGGATGCTGCAGTTGGAGACCCGAGCCTCAGTTTCCCTTGCCGACAGCGGGACGTGGCCAGGGAGATGGTGCGGGAATGAGCGGCGGGGCCACCGTGAGTGACGCACAAGCTGGCTGCCAACTCCAACCAGGGCAGCTGAGCACCATTGTCCCCGACCTCTGTGCCAAGCCGTGATGTCTTGCTGACCTCACATCTATCCCCTCAAGGCTCCCCTCCCACCCCTACCCCGGCCCCCCTTCTTCTCGCGGGTCATAGGTGTCAGAGGCCACAGGGCTCAGCCCCCCCTCCCCACCCACACCTCAAAGATCACGCATTGATGACCCCAAATTCACACCAAGGTTCCAGAGCTTTCCCTGAGCTTGTCGGAGCACTCGGTCACCTGCTCAGCCCCATGAAGGCCCAGCAGGCTGCCCAGGCTCTGTGAGACGAGGCAGCACTGTCCACAGCTGCCCCCAGGCTCAGGTCCCCCCAGGCTCTGCCACTGGCGCCTCAGAGTCTGGATGTCCCCCACAGAGACTCCTAGGTGTCCCCCACAGAGACTCCTCCCCCACGACCATCCACTCAGCAGCCCGTGGCCTCACCTTCAAAATAAATCTGAAATTCCCCTTCTTGTGCCACCGCATGACCCAAGGGATCAGCTTGAAACCCAGCCTCCTCACTGCCCTCAGGCGCCACACACCCACGTCCTTTCCCAGAGCAAACCAAAGGGGTCTCACGAGCACAGGGATCAGGTCCAGCCTCCCGGCCTCCTCCTGCACTCAGAATAAGCCCCGGCTCCATAGTGGAACCCAAGAGGCCCCTGAGCGTGACCGCTGGCCCTGTCAGCCTGGGCCCTGGCCAGGAGGGCCTCCCTTCAGGGCATGGACCATCCACCCTGTCCCACCCACCCACCCCAGGGCCTTTGCACCTGCTGCTCCTGTCTCTGCAATGTTTTCCCCCCACAAGGCTGTGTAGCTGCTCCTTCCCTTGGCGCAGGCACCATTTCAGATAGTTCTTCTTGGAGCAGTCTTCCTTGACCGTCCAGCCCATCCCGTCTGCTCCCGACACACCTGACCGTCCCTCAGCTGCTCATTGACACGACAGCCCCCTGACCCCTCCTCTAGGTGGTGACCCGTGGAGGCAGCAAGCTCCTCGGGCTTGCTCACTGAGCCCTGCTGCACACCATGCTACAGAGGGACCTGCTGGCACACACCGCGGACGGAGGGAGCAGAATCAGAACGTGCCCCGGGGAGTTCATGGCCCTAGCCTGTCTCGGGCACAAGGGGGGCTGGCTCCCGGCTGTCTGTGGGGCTTCTCCGCCACGATCCCTGCACAACACAGACCGGGCTGCGGCTGCGGGGTCCATGCCTGGCCTGTGAAGGCTCCGGGCAGCTGCTGGGGCTGACAAGGCTCCTGCAAGGCAGGGCAGAGCCCCCCAGGAAAGGGGCTGGAGCAGGGATCCTGGGCTGGCCCAGCTGTACCCAAGCCTGGCCCCAGAACCCCCTCCCAGGCAGGGGTGGCGAGCCCGCAGACAGAGCTACTGGCCTGGTGACCCCCTTGCCTGGGGGTGTGGCAGATCCCGAGGGGCAGGGCTCCGCGTGCAGCCAGGCTCCTGGCTGTGGCCTCAGAGGAACGAAGCCAAATCCCAAGAGGCTTAGCCTGGGAGCTCTGCAGGGGCCCTCTCGGCCTCAGTTTCCCCAGCTCTAAAGCAATCACAGCTTGCCAGGGTTCACGGAACAGGTGCACCCCTCCCATCGGCGTCCGGCCTGCCCTTCGTGGGCCACCGGGAGCCCGCCCTGCCTGCTTCCTGTCTGGGTCAGGCTGCTGAATTATTCACCCGGCGTGGGGCAGGCCCTGGCAGGACGGGCCAGGGGGAGCGCGCTCCTGGACCGCGTCCCATCCCTCCAAGGCTCTGACTCATCTCTGGCTCCAGCCGTCCTGTTAATGGAACCACAGTCCGGGCCGCCTCCGACAGCCCCAGAGCCCGGCCCCGCCGCCAGGCCGCCCCTCCCTACCCGAGGCCTCTCCTCCCGGCTCCCTGCTTGCAGGCTGGCTTGGGGGAGCGAGGACCACACTCACTGGCCCACGAGATCAGACGTGGTGTTTGTAAACCCGGGCTCCAGCCAGCCACTGTGCTGACCCCCGAACGCCACCGTCCCCCAAGCAAGGGATGAAGACGTCCTGCGAGACGCCCGTGGCTGGGCTGCTGACGGCCTCGCCTCGTTTCCTCACAGAGCATTTCCCGGGGCGTGGAAAGGGTTGTCGCAGGGTTGCTCTGGGGCGTGTGCGTGTGTGTGAGTGTGCGCGCACACATGTGTGGGGTGCGTGCGCGTGTGCCCAGCTGAGTGTGCGTGTCACATGTGTGACCCTTGCACACGTGGGGTCCATTGCCCTCTGACTCCCCGTGTGTGCATGTGGGTGCAAAGGCCCTGACCGAGTGGGAGTGGGGGTCCGGGTCCCCTGTGCGCAGGCCCGTCAGCCTTGGTGCTCCCAGACTCGGTTTAGGACTTCTCTGCACTTGGCGTTCCTGCTGGTTTACCGCGGAATCCGCACGACCAGTGTACCTGGGTCCCTGTAAACCGTCGGCACCAGGTCTGCCGAGAGAAGGTGCACCCTCAGGCCCCTGCCAGGCCGGTCCCAGTCCCTTCCGCAAGGAGAGGGTCTGTCTGCCGAGAGAGCCAGGAGTTCCCAGCTTGAGGCCCTCGGGAAAGGGCTTGTCCAGGGATGGGCAGCGTCCCTGGGGGTGCGGGGAAGGCCACCCTCCTTCCTTGTGCCTCAGGCTGCCAGGAAGGCCAGGTGAGGGGACTCTGGGCAGACGTGGAACAGCCCCTGCGGGTCTAGTGCAGGGGTCGGGACCGCGGCGCGCCCAGAGGGAGAGTCCCGCTTCGGGGTCTGCCATCCCGGGCCCTCGGCACCCCCAGCCTACCCGCCGCCGCTGCTCCCAGGGAGTCTCCGAGCTCAGCTGCTGCCCGGACTGCTGCTGTTTCATACAGGCACACTCATTTGGCTGTCCTCAGGGAGCAGAAAGCTCTTCAGGGAAAGCTCCCTCCCGGCCAGGGAGTCAGAGTTCCTTGAACAGAGCAGCTAAGAGGGGGACAAAGGTCAGGAGGAGGGGCCTGCTGGCCTCCCCAGGGCCTCAAGCTGCAAAAGCAGGAGCGCAGGCTCCAGGAGGAAGACCTCGGGTGCAGACGGGGTAATGGGTGGGTCCCGGACGGGGTCCCCAACCCCCTGCCATAAGGAGGGGCAGGTACTGCCCAGGGTCCGAGTTCCGGCCGTGTCCACACCCAACCAGCCAGCCCAGGCACTGGGTCGTAAGTGGCAAAACCTCCCTCAGACGGGCCCCCAGGCTGGCGCACTTGGGGCCCCACCAGCTCTGAGGCCCTGGGCTCAGGTGGGCATCCGAGCTCCCTACAGCCCACCCATCAGCGCCAGGGCCCCCGTTCCCAGCACGGATGGTAGACGTCAACCATCAGACCCGCGCAGCACCCCACCCCGTGCAGCCGGCCCCCTGGAGGCAGATCCCTTTAAGCCCAGGTGCTGATGGAGGGGCCCGCCTCAAACCCCATGAGTCCCACCCTGCACACGGGATCACGTCCGCTTGGTCTGTCTCTCCGTCTGTGACATGGGGATGTCAGGGGGAGCCTGTCCCGCCGTGTGAGCTGGGATAAAGTGAGGGGCGTGGGGTGCTGAGGACAGGGCCCACAATACCCAGCGGTTGTCTCTGCAGAAACCACGCCCCTCTGCCCGCTCCGTCCCCCAGATGCTTTCTCCAAGCTCAGCAGACCAGGGCCCCCACCTCAGCCTCCTGACATTGTGGGCCCCCTGTGCTGAACGCCAGCTCCGTCTCCCACACAGCCCGACCTCTCCGGGCCTCCAGCTCCGTCTGCGGCTTGGGGACGCCAGCCCCACCCAGCTGGAGCCACAGCGAGGATGCAGGGAGCCGACCACGGGCACAGGCTAAGTCTGAGGTCACCTTTCCACCAGCAGCGCCCGACTCCCAGCTGTGTGTGGGGAAGGCGATGTGCAAACTCCCAGCCCCCGAGAGCCAGGCTGAGCCACCAGCCAAAGCAGCGCAGCAGAACGGGCTTCTGGAGACCAAGAGGCGGCCATTCAGCCCGGAGAGCATCCCAGAGGTGACCTTGAGCCCGACATTGAAAAACCAGTCAATTCCGATAAGCAGAGTGGAGGGTGTTGGGTTCAGGGAGGGCATGGCAAGAGGTACGGAAACACCCACAAGCAGCAGCCCCCTTGGTCCTATACCCTCGTCCCCAAAACACAGGTGCCGGGGGGAGCCCAAGCCCCCTGCCCACCTGCGTGGCAGAAGCCATCCTCTGCCCCCGTCCCTCCCCCAAGCACAGCACACTGACCCCTGGGGACCCATTTCTCTCCTGCTAGTGGTGATGGGACCCGGACCCCCCGAGACACAGAGGCATGCCAGGAAGGGCTAGTGTTCGAGCTGCCTGGGGGCCGCACGGTGCCCCCCTCCGCGGGATCGCGACCCGTGACAGCCTTCCTCCCCCGGCTCCCGTGAGCCCCCGGGCCCCAGCTGCCCGTCAACCCCACACGGCTCATGGGAGCTGAGCGTCCCCAGTAAGAGGCCTCGGAAGATGGATGAGATTCGGTCATTCTTACAGGTAAGCCCGACTCAAAGCCCTGGCAGCTTTGTGGGAAGTTGGTTATTCAGGCCCGAAACGAGAGAGTAAATCTCGCCCCGCACAAGTCACGGCCTGCGGAGTCCTTACCCTCAGCGGCTGCGGCATGTTCTGCCGGCGGCCCGGCAGCCTCGGACTCTGCCGTCGGACGGATTTACGAACCCCAGCCTGGCCGGCCGGCCACCACCCCAGGGCAAGCGGCGCTCGGGGATGAACGCGGCCCCCGGAGTGCGGAGCCGGCGGCTGCTCTCCCAGGGTCTGGAAGCGGCCGGGGCTGGAGGGGCAGCGTGGACGTCCCCCGGCCCACCCTGGACACCAACTCAGGCCCAGAACCTTCGGCGGGAGAAAGTCGGAGGCCGTGAGTGGAACTTGCTGGGGCAGGCTGAGACCGCCGGTGAGCCACGCCTCCAGGACACACCCCAGCCAAGATGGGTAGGGGTCGTGGACAAATAGCGAGCGTCCCCCTGGGGGCCAGCTCCAAGTGCGCCCACCACCATCAGAGGGACCCCGCAGGACCTCTCACGACAGGCTTCCCTCCCCTTCCCCTCTCCCTCTCCTCCCCGCACCTGCTGGCATCACCTCCACACCAACTAGGAGCCCCACACCTCTGACCCAGGCTCTGACCCAGGGACCCCAGTCAAAGACACCAGTGCACCCCACTTAGACAACCTAGATGCCCAGACCAGGGCTGGCTTTGGAGAGGGTGTCACACCACCCTGAGTTTTCCTGGAGGGAGAGCGCCCTGCTCTGCCCACTGGCCTCGAAGCCCCCACTTGGCTGGAGCTGCCAGCAAGGCCCAGCCCTGGGGTGAAAGTCCGCGGGTCCAGCTCTGGACACTCGGTCCCCCAGGCACCCTGAGAGCTGTGTGGCCAGAGCCTCGGCACAGACTTCCCAGAGATGCCCGGGTCAGGGGCTTGTGGGGCATCCAGGCTAGGGTCTGCAGATGTGGCACTACCCCGGCCAGCCTTTCCCCCCTGCTTTTCTTAGCAGCTCTCAGCTCCCCCTGGCCATGGACCAGGCTGCGGCCCGGATGGGTGTCCCCCACGCATGTAAACAGTGAGGTCACCCCCTTGAGCCCACGCGGGGCCCCAGGAGCACGTAGATCGCACGTCCATGGGATCCTGGGAGCAGGACCTGGGTGGTGCCCTTGTTTGTGGGGCCCCCAGCAGCTCACCAAGCGCCAGCAGCAAGGACAAGCTACAAGGTCCCACGGACGTCACCAAGCCTGGGCTGGACAAGGAGTGTGGTTCTACCAGCCTCGCCATCTGCCGCCCCAGTCTGGACCTTGGCCCCATTACCCCAGGGCTCACCGTGGCTGAGCCTGGCTCCCTGCTCTCCAGGGCCACTGGTTCTCTGTCAGCCCCATTTCAGACAGGGAAACGGCCCAGAGAGAGGCAGCGACTTTTCTGGGCCACACAGAGTGAGCGGTGTCGATCTGAGTCCCGGGGCCCGCAGCCCCAGACCGCCCTCCCGCTCTGGGAGACACAGCTCTGGGCATGGCCGCCTGCTGGCCCCCAGGGGACCGAGAACGTTCCGGAGGCCAGCAGGCTTGGCTGCGTCTGTACTAGACCCGCCCACAGCCAATTCTGGGGGACAGCCAGCCACCTCGTCTATGTGGCTGCCTCGTGGGAGTGCGGCGTGCGTGGTGTGGCCGTGCGCGTGGCGTAGGGGGCTGCTCAGGGCACTCCTCGTCCGGCAAAGCGAGTCCTTGGCATCTGCCGCCGCGGAGTCGGAAGGCCACAGCGGCCACAGGTGGACGCCCAGCCTCGGGGCTCACGTGTTCTGTCACCAAACAGTGGTCTGGAGGTTGTCCTGGAGGCGCCGTGATCAACGCTGAAACGGGCTGACTCGGGGTCAAGGGGCTGAGCCTTCCACAGGCCGCCGAGGCCTTCACAGCAAAGACAGCAGGCCTGTGTGTCCAGCCGGTGGGCCGCCCGGCAGAGAGATGGATGGACAGATCTGTCCGTCTTCCCAGCCAGAAAGACAAGCAGGTGACAGCCAGCGGGTGGCCGTGGGTAGCGGCACAGACTGAAACAGATGAAGGGGCTGACACCACGTCTGTCTGTCCCCAGGAGCCTGATGGACACAGGCAGACACGACGGCGGCCTCCAGCTTTCCCAGCCTGTCCTCGGAGACAGGCGTCCGGAAGCCCAAGGGGCACAGTCTCGCGTTCACCGTCGGACCAACTTAGGACGACGCCCGGTTCCCCAAATTTGTGCCTCCCCCTTCTCTGCAGTCCCAGATCTCCTACAAAGTCCCCCGCGGTCTCCACCTCCCCTTCTCCATCCGTGCCCCGCCAGGCCCGCTGCTGGGTGTCCGCTCATGGCGCAGCTGGCCCGGCAGCCCGGCCATGGCCCCGGGCATGGATGGCGTGGGCAGGACAGGCCGGGGAGCGTGGCGACTGGGCGGCTTCTCCTGGGTCTGCCCACGAGCCTGGGGGCTGGACAGAGGCTGTCTGTGCAGCCTGGCTCTGGGTGAGTCACAGGACGCTCCCGGGTCGCACCTGCACTGCCCTGCAGACTCAGGCAAAGCCCTCAATGCTTCCTTTCCAGCCGGCCCCGCCTCGCAGCGCCAGTAAGAGTCAAGTGAGAGGTCTGCAGCCCTCGTGTGAAGTCCTCCCCAGGGACACGGCCGCCAGCGGCGGGGGCAGGGCGGCCGGCGTGCCCGGGGCCTGATTTCTCTGGGCCTGGGACCTGTGCCTCCATCCACACCTGAGTTTTCTTAACGAAAATTTTTCAGAGTCACTTCTTAAGTAAAACCAACCCTTGCAGCCGCTTAACATCCAGACCCGAGAGCGGATCTCGCCTGGAGCCCCGCCCCCACCCCCACCCCCACCCCCACCCCCACCCCCACCCCCACCCCCACCCCCACCCCCACCCCCACCGCCAGCGGCCTCGGCTGCAGGTTCTCCACAGCCTGTGGGGCAGGCGGTGTTCAAACCCTGGGCGAGTGTAGACATTCTAAAGCAAGTGGCCCTGGGGCGCCCAGGGACTCCATAGTGAAGCGTCTGCTTTCGGCCCAGATCATGATCCCAGGGTCCTGGGGTCGAGCCCCGCGCTGGGCTCCCTGCTCCTTGGGGAGCTTGCCCCTCCCCCTGCCTCTACCTCACGTGTGCTTTCTCTCTCAGTAAAGAAATAAAATCTTAAAAGAAAAAATAAAGCCGGGCGCCTGGGTGGCTCAGTGGGTTAAGCCGCTGCCTTCGGCTCAGGTCATGATCTCAGGGTCCTGGGATCGAGCCCCACATCGGGCTCTCTGCTCGGTGGAGCCTGCTTCCTCCTCTCTCTCTCTGCCTGCCTCTCTGCCTACTGTGATCTCTCTCTGTCAAATAAATAAATAAAATCTTTAAAAAAAGAAAAAGAAAAAATAAAGCCAGTGACCCCGAGGCACCTGCTCTGTGAGCCCTCCCATGACCTCACAGCCCTCATCCCGGCCCTCGTGACGGCGCACCCTCTGGTGACCGCACGGTCCTGTGACCTCACAGCCTCCCTCGAGGGCACAGACTCCGTGGACCCACCTGGGCCCGCAGCGGCGGCGCAGAGCTTGGTGCAGCCGGGCTGTGACGCGCGCCAGGTGCCGGGTCCTCATCAGGCCACAGGCCCCGCCCTGCCCGGGACCCGCAGGCCTCTGGCTCCGGGGGCCACCTCAGCCGGGCCTCCTGGCCTCCTGCCGGCTCTCCACTCCCCACCCAAGGAGCGAGCTCCGTGCCCCCCGGCGCCCCCCCCCCCCCCCCCCCGGCAGGCCCGCACCGCGCTCGGCCCGCCCCTGTTGCCGTCAAAGACACTGAGGTTTGGGGGCGCTGTCCCTTGCTCAAGGTCACGGCAGGGTCTGGGTCAGGCTGCAGGGGCACCACTCACAACCCCTCACAAGACTCCGAGCCTTCACGTTTCCTGGAAAGCCCTCTGCCCCCAAATCCCGTCGGGCTCGCAGGGGCCCCGGTCTCCCCCACCTCGGTCCCGCAGCAAACCCTGCCTGCTCCCATCCCCACTCTCCTAGCACGGTCGCTGGTCCCCACGGGGATGAGGGTCGTGCGGTCCCCGAGGTGGGTCGGCCACCGCCCCAGGCTCACGCTCCCTCACTGGGAGGGCAGCGGGGCTGGAAGGGACCCAGGCCCCCCGTGCTCCTACCTAGCACCGCTGTGGGCAAAAGGCCTGCCCCGCGGGGTGGGCTCAGCGGAGTCCAGCCTCTGCCGAGTCACAAGCCTCTAGGGACAAGTCATTCTCCTTCAAATGAGCCCAAGTCCCACGTCCTCGTGGGGAGGGGACACTTTGCTCAGGGGAGAGAGGCCCATTCTGAGATAAGCTGCCAAAGGGGAATAAAGGCGAGTTGTGCACCCTTTGTTCATTGTACCAAGCCCCAGGCCTTGTCTTGCTGCTCCGAAGGTCAAGGAGACCTTGCAGGGGTGAGGCTGCTGAGAGCCCCTGCCTTGGGGCCAGAGCCCAGAAAGCTGCAGCAAGGACAGGCCTCACATGGACCTTTCAATGACCCTCCCCGAGCCACCGTTTCCAGAATCTGCTCCCGAGCTTTCCAAGGACACCCCCAGGGGACAGCAGCAGCTGCTCCAGGAGTGCACTCGCCAGAGACCACACGCCGCCAGGTCCGAGCCCTCAAGGTGAGTGTCGCAGCTGCCGTCCCCACCCCACAGACGGCACCCTGGAGCCTCGGAGAGCGGAAGAGGCTGGTCCCGGCCTCAGGGCCCAGAAGTGAGGCCCAGGCACCCCAGCCCAGGCTGGCCGCCGTCCCCTGTGCCGCGTCCCTCTTCGCACCCTCCTGCGGGCCGTGCTTCCCAGAGGCCCTTCCTGGCGCTGCCGGCCCCGTGGGGGTGCTCCTTCCTCGTGCGGGGCCAGACCTCACGGGGTGGGGGGTGTGAGTGCACAGCCCTGGACCAGTCGCAGCCACGGATATTAGCACAGTCGTTATTAATATATCAATACAATTAATACAGTGCGTGTTAATAATTCATGCCCGCGCTCCAGTGCGTGGAGGGCACGCCCGCGGCTTGGCAGGCCTGTGTTCGGACCGGGATGCCCAGCCCTGCGGGGTCTCTGGGTTAGCACCAGGAACCATCCGTAAGCAAGCATTTTAATTAACTCACGCAGACTCAAATTAACGGCCCTCATCTTCCAGCTCAAGGGTCCCTGTCTGCCTCTGGCTGGAGCCTTGTTCCTGGGCTCAGGGACACGGGCAGGGAGCCGTCCCCGCACTCGGCCCTGCCCGCCACCCCCCCAGGGCGCGCAGGGTGCCGCCTCCGAGGGTGGTGGGAGCTGTCCTCCATCTGGTCCTGCAAAGGCCCCCACGGCGGTCGCACCGTCACACTGTGCCTCGTCACGCGCTGCACTCCTGCCCCCCGCCCCACCGTCCTTCCCGAGCGAGGTCTGGGCAAGTGCAGGGGCAGAGCGAGGCCCTGAGAGAGCTCCCCAGCCCTCCCGCCCCCGGGGCAGCCTCCCCACGCAGGGAGCTCCTGGTCCCGGGGTGGGAGGACCCTCCACGCGGGGCTGACAGGCCACGGGACGTACAGACGCGGTGCCGTGTTATTGCGGTGACAGACAAGGCTGATTAGAACCTGTGCCACGCTCGGAGCTGGCACAGCCTTCGTGGGGAGTGGCTGGAAGGTCCCGGCTGTGGCCCGGGGCGAGCCCCCTCAGGACGGCTGGAGTTACCAGGAAGGTCTGCCGGAGGGCTCTCTGCTGACCCAGAAGGGGGGCGGCCGTGGGCACAGGGAGCACGGGGGAACCACGGGTAGGAGCAAGGGGTTCTCAGGGGACCACGGTCATTGTCCCGGGACTGACGGAACTGCGCTCCTCTGCCCTTGTGTCCCGAGGGGAATTTAAATGTGCAAGTGAGCACGTCCAGTGTCCCAAGGGGCCCCCGAATTCTTCTGCCCCAGATTCCCCACGAAGAGTGACTGCTTGTCGGGCTGGATATCATGGAGCAGGGACAGGGATGCAGGCGCACCCCACACAGGCCATGTACCCCAGGGACGACGCCGTGGGTCCCTTGGTCTCCCCATGGGAGCCGCGCAAGGCAGTCCCGACTCACAGATGAGAACAGGCTCGGGACATCTTCCCCAAGGTCCCAGATCAGACCTTCGCAGCCCGGGGTAGCTGGAGGACAGCGCACGGCCTCCTGCGAGGGCTGTGGGCAGGTGGGCTCCTGGCCCTGTTCTGGGTTCTGTTCGGCACACACGGCAAGGGGCCGACTCTGCCTTCAGACTCACAGAAGAGGCCTCTTCAGGCGGCCCTGGGGCACCGCCGCAGTCCTCTCTTCCCCGCCACGGCTCGCCTCTCCCCGTGGGACGGTGTCATCAGGGACAGGGGTCCGGCCGCAGCTACCGAGCTGGACGAGGTAGGTGGTGGGCCGAAGCCCCCTCACCTCCATAACTTGCTCGGGCCCTCGGCCTCCAGGGAGGAAGAGTGACCCCTGCTATCTGACAACAGCAGAGGCTTAAACCCGCTCCTCATGACAATTTTGTCACCTTGGGTTTGCGGAATTGCTTCACGGGACGCCGCACAGAGAGTCAGGGCCCGGGCGCCCTCCCTCAGTCCTGTGACGCAGGCCAGGTGTCCTCGGGGCTTGGTTTCCGTGGCAGACGCCAGCAGGCCTGCCCGCCGGCCCCACCATCGTTGCTAAAGACCTCAGCGCACCTTTGGGTCTTGGGTGTGTCCTGGGGATGAGGGGGCCAAAGGAGGGTCTGGGGGTCAGACATGGGGTTTCAGTGGCCCCTCTTCCCCTCTGTGCTGGCCAGACCCCCTCTCCCCACCATGACGGAAGGAAGCCTCTAACCCCCGAGGGACCCCAGCCCCGCCCTGGACATGTCTTGAAACAGAGCTTGTCCCTCTGCGTTCTCCTGTCTGCTCGGCCATCTGGGGGACCAGTGTCCCGCGTGTGTGCCACCCCACTGCTCTGCCACCCACTGACGGGTCAAGGGGCGACCCTGGCTGCTGTCCAGGGGCCAGACTAGGGCTGCAGGGCCTCGGGAAAAGGTCAACACAAAGGACAAAACGAGCCCAGGCAGCCCATCGTGGCTGAGCGCTGCCCCCACACCGAGAGTCAGGGTGAGGGACCCTGGGTCTGGGTGCAGCAGCGGCGACCCGGGGAGCTTTAGGAAGAGTCCCGTGGGGTCCTCGAGAGAGATCGCAGAATAGAGCAGAGCAGGTGGGCTCCCCAGCCTCTGCCCACGCCTGCCCCCCACCCGGCGGTTGGGCTGGAAGAGTACGACCCGACTCAGCAACCAGCCGTTTCTGGAAGACACGATTCTGCTCCTCTGGGGAGAGAGGCTGGGTATTGGATACTGTTAGGCATGATGGGGGCACTTTGCAGAAAGAGGGATTAGCAAGGACATAAACTCTGCATGAGATGCCAGTCTTAGGTTTGAAAGCTGCAAACGGCTCCATCCGTCACGTGTCCCTGGTGGTGCTGGAAGACATAGACCCCCTCCATCTAGAAACTTCCCTGGGATTCAGCCTTGTTCCCCTACCTGCCACAGGAGATACGGCCCAGCTTTGCATGGTGAGAGAGGTCTGGTGAACCGTCGTTTTGCTCTGGGTGGGGGTGCGGGTCCGCGGCCATCTCCCACTCAGCCCGCTGACAAGGAAGGCCTGGCTCGCACGCAGGAGCAGATGCCCGGGACAGGCCCCCACCCGCGCCCTCACCCACCCTCTTGGAAAGCGCCCGCGTGGTCAGACAGTGGCCCCACGTGTCGCGGGAGACACACAGAAGCACCCTTGGGGCCTCAGAGGGTCCAGCCGGGGACCCCGTCACAGGGCACACGAGCGGTCCTGGCCCGCATGCTCACGGCTACTCCAACAAGCCCCTGGGGCTGCGCAAACGCCGTCCACCCTGGGCTCGGCTGCCCGGTGTCCACCAAGCGTGTTCCTGGGGCTAGCACCCACCAACTGGTCTAGTTCTTCTCCGTTCTACGAGTAAAGGAGGGTCAAGGCAGCACAGACAAGCGGCAAACGCTCCCCACTACCGCACAGGTTGGCAGAGCTGGGGACCTGAGCCCCGAGGCAGTGGCCGGCCCCCGTGTGCGTGGCCCCTGGGGCCCAGTGGAGGGCGGACTTCATCCCTGCCTGCCCCGCACCCTCCTCTTGCTCAGAGGGCCCTGGGTTCTGTCAGGGGAGCCTGAGGGATTCCGGTGGATGGTCCCCACCCTTGAACATGCAGGTGACCCCCCCACCGCCAGAACTCTCAGAGTGAGTTCCCTCCGCCCCGTCTCTCTCGTGCTGCTGCTGCTGTCCCGGTCGGAGGCCTGAGCCCGGAGCTGCTGGGAGCCCCTTTTGCCCCCACCTGGGGAGATCCTGCCCCAGAATGAAGCCTGTCCAGAGGGAAGGGGCCACGAGACTTCTGATCACACAGTCTGAGGTTTTGGGTCTAGCCCGAGTGGCAGACCTCTCGGCCACAACCCGCTAACATCCCTTGCCTGGCCTCCCCTGAACCAGTCTGTCCTCGGGGGAGCCCTGCAGCCCGGCCTCCGTGCCCACTTCTCGCGGGGGCCAGCCCACAGGTGAGGGTCTCTGCCCGGCAACAAAGGGAAGCAGAGCACGGACCCACGTGTGCGCCTGAATCGCAGGACGAGTCCGGGAAGGGAGATCCCAAGCAGAGCCGCCACGTGTGGAGGCCTTCCCCGAAACTCCTGGAGGACCCTTGTGGACTCTTTGGTGACAGAGGTCGATCGGGGGAGTGGTGACAGGACGCCAGACTCCAGGGGCTACCTTGGAGTCCCAGCCAGTGGGCGGAGCACGGAGGGCCAGGGGAGGGAGCGTGGGCTGGGGGCTTCCCTGGAAGAGGGGGGCTGAGTCCTCCTCATGTGGGGTTACCAAGGAGAGCACACACCCTGGCTTGATCGCCTCACTCGGAGGCTTGCCCCCACCCGCCCCTCACCCCAGGGGCCAGACCGTCCCGGGCACGTCCCCTGCCGAGCACCACCTGCCCTCGCCTCAGCCACCCCTGCCCACGCCAGGCCGCCTCCCGGACTGTGATAGTGAACCGGGTCTGCGTGCTGGGCATGCGTGCACGTGTGCTCACACCTGTGCTGTGTGGTGCCGGCCTGTGTGTGCACACGTGTGCTGGGGCCCGGACAGACCCACACCAGCCGCGGCAAGCAGAAGCGCCCTGGGGCCGCAGCCGCAGGCAGTGTGGGCGTCCGGGCCACGCGGCGTCTCCGAGAGCAGGAGAGCCTCCCGGAAGGCTCGGGACAGGCCGTGAGGACGGCAGAGGAGGCTACACCCCGGACACACACAGCGCCTTTGGTAGGCGGCCACATGAGCCCTTCGGAGGTGGTGGAACTGGCAGGAGGCGCTTCCCAGCTTGCGGCCTGGCCTCCCCCCCCCACACGCCCACCCCATCCCCAGGGCCGAGGACGAGCCCCCTTTCTCACCGTCACTCACTGGCCACGAATGAAGGATTTGGGGTCACTTACTGGGAGAGCATCTGAATCTTGTCTAAGAAAGAATTTCTTTCAAGGGAGCATTTTCTTTTCTTTACTGAAATGTAACGGGCATTTCAGGGCCCCTGGGAGGAAAGACCTGTTCAGGGCAAGAGCTGGGACAGGGGTTCCCCGGGGAAAGCTCCAGGCCCTTGGCTGCTGAGCCAGGATAACGCCATGGTGGGGGGGGAGGCAGGGGCTCGGGGACGCTGGGGAGAGGGCCACGGTCTCTTTCTCTCTGAGCTCCAGAGCCGTGATTAGAGAGAACCTGGGCTGCGGCTTGTGGGGAACACGGACTCGCCAGCGCGGGGGCCTGGCCTCAGACGCAGGCTGTTTTCCCTCCTTCAAGAGCTTCCTGAGCTCACGGGCTCTACTCAGGAGGCCGAGTTCCCGCTCAGCCCCATCCCACCCCGCACAGGTTCTCGGACGGTCATCTGCCTTCACCAACCTTCTCCAGCTTCCTCCACACGTGCGCCCAAGGACAGTCGTGGCTGGGCACACGAGGGCACGGCGCTGGGGGACAAGCCCAACATGGGACCCCGCAGCCAGTGCGAGGGTCAAGAGGCTCTCTGAGGACGCACGGCAGTGCCCTGGTCCGCGAGACCAAAGAAGGACAGGGCACTGAGGCGGGAGGGACAGAGAGGCCTCGGCCAACAGGCAGGGTGACGCTGAAGGTCTGCAGGTGACCTGAGGACTGCGCCCTCAGCTCCCGGGGAAGTCAGGGGTGTTCAGGAGGGAACGAGTCCCCAGGTGATCTTAGGAGCACCTCAGGGAAGAAGTCGTCATTGGAAGGAACCCAGCACGGACGGGCGGCAGTGAGTGGCCTGGACCACCAGCAGGGAGGGCAAGGCAAGGCCGGCCAGGACAGGACAGGCAGGAGGCCGCCAGAGCACCCACGGTGAGCTCGGCAGCTCAGACCCGCCCCCAGTGCGATGCTCCCTTCCCCACAACCCTGCTCCCCTACAGCCTCGCCAAGCCCCACCCCCACCCCCAGCCCCGCCCATGAAGCCCAGCTCGCAGCACAGCCAGAGAACGGGGGCAGGACTCGAGGTGGCGACTATCCTCACGGCCCAAGCTCAGCCCAGACAGGGACCCCAGTGTGGAAAAGGCCGGTCCCGGACCCCCAAGCCCAGCTGGGCCGGGACGGCCATGTGGCCACCATGCTCCCTTCAGCCTCCCTGACCTCCAGGTGCTCAGCCGGCGGCCCACCCCAACCCCAGGGGGACTCAGACCCAGACCTGACGAGCAAACAGAGCTTGAGGCTGGAAGAAGTGTGCCCCCCCCAGGGATGAGACTGTGTCCCCATGTGCTGCCCCACTTCCTAGGTCCCTGGGGCAGCCTTTGCCCAGCCAGGGCCTGGCTCCCAACATACACGTGTTCCAGAAGTTGGCCCAGCTCAGGGGCCCAACCACAAGGCTGCCCAGAGGCAGGGGTGATGAGAGAGCCCCCCTGCAAACCTCCGGACCCAGACCCCAGCCAGGGCTCCGGACAGAGCCTCTCCACACCCCAGAGAATGGGGATGCCCCCCTGGTTCCAGGGCTCTGTTCTCCACTGGCCACCGGGCACCTTCTTACCTGCTCTTCTCCCGGAGTTGTGTCCCCTCCCCCTGCTCTGTGAAAGCTGGAACTGGGCCTTGGTGGGTGAGGGGCTACCCCGGGGGCCTCCCCTTGTTCATTCACCAAGTATCTACCGCCCGCAAGAACAGGGGCCTCCAATGCTTTCTAGACTTCTCCGCACCCACTGTGCCAAGCAGGTGTCTTTGCTGCTCCTTTCTGCCTTCACCTAAGCCCAGGGCAGGGGCAAACCGGGACCCCAGGGCCAAACCCCACATGCCTGCTTTTATACCAGGAGCTGACAATGAATGGCAGAGGAGGGGAAGCCAACGGAAGAATACGATTTCATGACAGCTAAAAATTACACGTCTGGCGCCCACTGAAGCCCACACGTCCACGCCCACTGGTGGCCGCTCCCTGGGGCCACACGACACTCTGCCTGCCCCTGTAAAGGTCACCTGCTGTCCTCCAGGCACCATCTGGCCTTGTCTGGGGTCATCGGCCCCACAGCAACCGTGTGGTCAGCCATGGCAAGGGAAGCAGGGTGGGAAGCCTGCCAGCAGAGACGGGGACCAGGGGCGCCCCCGTTCCAGGGGGCCCACAGCTGATGGCCATGGTGGTCCACACGCAGGTGGACATGGGGCCAGTCTTATGTGGCGTCATCCTTCGGTGGGAGGGGAGCCAAGGCCGGGAGCAGGGGGCGCCGTGTGCCCGGGGTGCTGTGGGAGGTCATGTGAAGGAATCCAATCGTCTGAAAAGCAAACTGACCAGCTCTCCGACGGCCGACCGCGGCGGGGACCTGCACTTTCCTCTCCCGAGGGCGACGGGCGTGCCCGATTCCCCAGCAAGGTGCAGCATTTCCCGCGAGCCTGAGAGCTGCCCCGGGCAGTACTGAGGCAGGAGGGCGGGTGAAGGACGGGCAGCAGGTACCCCAGGTCCTGAGCGTGGGCAGGAGTCGCACAGTTGGCTCTTGGGTCAGGCGTCCCGGACAGGCCCGGGCTCCGTGTCTGCTTCTGTTCTGGACCCCCGGGCAGGGCCACCAGCTGGCAGTCCCAGGGCCTGCGGTGGCTGAAGTGACTTCTGGATGTGCAGGCGCGGGGACCGGGCAGGCCGCATGCTAGGCCTCCCCCAGGGGCCCCCAGACCCATGGCTTAGGTCATCAGCATAGCATGGATGCCTAGTGCTGGGAAGGGCCTTCTGGGGCCAAGGTCGCCTTCAAGGAGACAGTAGAGCCCAGGCTGGGGAGAGGGTCTGCCTTCTTGGGGACAGGCAAGACGTGGGCTGCAGCCCCAAACCCCTGCTAGCACGGGCTCCAGGACACAGCAACATGCTGGGGTGGAAGCAAACGTGGGTTTTCACGGCACTCCAGCCGGGGCTGAGGGGGGCGGGCAGCCAGAGCTCCGCCCGGCTCCCTGGCGGCCCAGGGTGGGCATCTCGGAGAAGCCCACGCTCGGAGGGGGCCGGTGGGTCCTGGACACAGGTGGGGTCAGCCGGTCTGGGGCGGGGGAGGGGCAGGGGCTCGCTTACTTGGAGCTGACCAGACCGCGCTGGGCCTCCATGTGGCCGCTGCCGTGGCCTCCGCGGTGGCCTCCCGCCTGGCTGACGGTGCGGTCAATGCACAGCTGCAGCTGGTTGAAGGGGACCAAATCGTCGAGCAGCTGATTTGGTTCCATTTTACCAGCTCTAGCAAAGCATTCGGCTCCGGGATCCACGGGAGCAGCAGCGGCGAAGGCGAGATGATGTCCGGACGCGCGGCGCCCCCCGGCTCTGCCCCCGCCTCCCCTGCAGGACCCGCCGTGCTGCAGGGACCCTCCTGCCCTGCAGGGACTGAACACCAGAGGGAAGGGCCGGGGGCGTCCCACGGCAGACACACGTGGTCGCACACACGCACACACGCACACGCACGGGCAGGCCCTGGGCGCGGGGGCTGCATACCCCGGCAAGGGGCCCGTCTTCTCACTGCTTCTCCGTGGGCTGCCACGGGTCTCAGCCCTGCGACACAGCCGAGACTACCAGGGCCCCGCTCTCAGGGGGCTACGCCGAGGCAGGACAGGCCTGGGTTAGCCATGAACCTGGCCGGGGGGTGGGTACGCTGGGACGCTGCGGGCGCTCTGGGAGGGCAGGGGCTGCAATTCTCCAGGGCAGCCCCCCTTGTGTGGCTGTGGGAGGTGAAGCAGGATGGGGAGGCCCACGCAGCCGACCCCAACCCTGTGGCCTGTCAGGGACCTGGGGATCGTCCCCTCGGCTCCTGGGGACAGGCCCGTGGTACGTGTGAGGACAGCGCCGGGCCAGCCGAGGCCGCGCAAGCCTCATTGCCCTCAGTGACTCTGACAGAGAAGGTCCTTTTCAGAAAATCAGTTTTCCTGCTGGCACCCAGTTCACCAGCATCGATGAGGGAGGACAGCAGGTTCGGCCGTGCCGGGGACACGGCGTCCTGGGCGTGTGGACTTCCCTCAGCACAGGCTGGCCTGACCCTGTCCTCCGGGTCTCTGCGTCTCTCAGCCCAGCCCTTCTGACGCCGCGGGGTGGACCCTCAGACAGCCAGTCCGGACTACGCAGGGTCAGACCCGCTCCCACGGCCCCTCCACGTGCAGCAGAGCCTGAAGACCCCAAGACCTCGGGCCCCACCGCCCCTGCCACCGCACCCCTCCTCCCAGATGTGAACTAGTCGGCGCTGTGGGGTCCTTCCCCTGGGGACAGTCCTGGCCTTTCACCTCCAGACCAGGCCCCAAAGTTCACCAGGAGCCCTCGGTGGGGGGCCCGACCCTTCCAGCCTCTCACCCCATGGCCCGCGGACAGCTCTGGCTCCTGACGGCCCCGGAGGACAGGGAGCTGGCTGGATCCCAGCTCCGCAAACACCCTTTCCTTTTGGCTCCAGAGCATGGGGAAGGGGGCACCCCAAGGATTCCAGAGAAGACGGTGCAGACGGAGCAACGGGCTGGCCCCACCCTGGACATCCCTGATGAAGTGGGGGTGGGGGGAGGAAAAGCCTTGGCGGGATCTGCCATTCCCAAGTCCAAGCACCCCCCAGCCCGAGGGGCCACCCCGCTCGCCCCACCGCGCTGCCTCTCCCCTCTGACGCCTCACTGCTCCGGGCTGTCTGCCCCTGGGTCCCAAGTCTGGAGGAATTGCCCCCCAATAATAGACCTTTGCTTCCACATGGACATCTCCACTGCCCCACGGGGGGCTCTCCCAGCCCAGCCCCCAGCTCGGCCCAGAACACGCGGTGGGGCCTCGGGTCTGGGGCGCCCACGTCCTGTCTGTGAGCGGCCGGGAACCCCGGCCCCCGCAGCAAGTGTGGCTCATGCGGCCGAGAGGGTCAGCCCCCACTGCCAAGGCAGGGCGGTGGCCGCAGAACCCAGCCGCGTGGTCAGGCGGCCTTGGCCGGCTCGTCTCGGCGTGTGTGAATCAAGGCCCCACCTGCCAGGCACTGCCATCCGTCCCTGCGGTGGAGAGGACACGGGGCTCGGGATATGTCCCTGTGGCCGTCCCCTAGGAGCAGGGAGGTCCAGCCGCCCACTCCCACGCCCCACGCAGCCCTGTCTGGGGAATGTTCTGGCAAATCTTTGTTGAGTGAGGGACTAGCACATGTGACCACAGGTCTGGTGCCCTGAGGGGTCTGCGTCTGCAGTGTGGCCCCGGGGGGAGTGGTCCCTACCTCTCGGACTCAGCTGCCTGGCGACTGTTCTAACTCAGCTGGGAAGATTTTCTGCTTCCCTGGGCATCCCGGGGTCTCAGCCTCCATCAGGGGGCTCCCGGCTTCCCCACAAGTCCCAGAGCCTCCTGAACGGCCCCTGGCTCGGCGCAGGTGCCTCTCCAGCCCGGCTGCCCAGGAGCCCCTGCCTGTCTCAGCCCTGCCACTCATCTCCACCTGGCCATCTCCGGGGGCCCCGTAGCCCCTTCTCCCCGCCACCTGCCCTGGGGGCCTCTCACCCCAGGTCAGAAGGAAGTGCCACGGGCCGGGCCCAGAGGACGGCAGAGAAGTAGCCAAGGCCAGTGCCAAGGCCTCACCATGACTCGCAAACGTGTCTCCAGGCCTGCATTTCCATGCACGTCACCTCCCACCAGAAGGTGAGCTTGCCTGGGGCAAGGACTGTGTCCCAGGCTGCACAGGGCCTGGCAGAGAGAGGGGCCGAGAGTCCTGCCGAATTTACTCTCAGCCGGCCTGGCTGGCCGTGGCTCCTTCAGGTCCCTCTCCCTGTCCCCGGTGCCTGGCCTCCCACAAGGGTGAGGGAGGTAGCTAACACAGTTTGTGCGTTTTATGAACCGGGTTTCAGAGGTTTCAGAGCATCTGCTGATGTCTGGTGTATGTCGCGTACAGGGAAGGACACTCCGCAGTTCTGAGCAGCCACAGACACCAGGTGTGGCCATCGCTGCGGAAGCTGCCACGGCCCTGTTCAGAACGATACGAAATCAGGCCCTATGAGTGCGTGCATATACGTCCAGTTAGTTCTAATTGGAACAGACGACGGTGTGGGTGAGGCCTCGGCCAGACTTGTGACCAGCCTCGCCCCCAGAGGTCCCCAGCGGGGCCGTGGGGCCACTGACACTGGGGCCAGGGAGCGGTGGGGCTGCTGGTACTGCCCCCACATGCTCCCCAGGGCCCAAGCAGCAGCTGGCACCTCTTCCAGGAAGCCCTCCTGCATTTGATAAGGGCCCCAGACTCAGGGTGAGCAGCTCAAAATCCCCAGGTCATCCGGGCTGCACCAGGCTGTCCCTGTACCCCAAGCTGTCCCTAGGTCTGAGCCACCAGTGAGGGGCACTTAGGGGGCTTCCCCAGTCTCTCTGAGCCTCAGCTCCCCCATGTGGGGGTGCCGGCCACACACCGGCCATAGCGGTTGCCAGGCTGTGCTGCTTCACCACGCCACGACCTCCCCAGCTCAGACGGGATCCCCGGGCCCAGGAGCTCGGGACACCGTGCTCACTTGGGGCACAGTCCACCAGACTCCCTGTCAGCGGCCCTGCAGCCTGGGCCCCGCAGCTGAGTCCTTAGTGCAGAAGTGGCACCGGCTCCCGGCTCCCGGCTCCCGTCAAGGACCACGCCCCGCAGAGACACACTCGCCGCTGGAGCTGCGGCCCTCGGAGAGCGCAGGGCAGGACACGCGTGAAGCCGCACCCCGCCCGTCGCGGGGACGGAGACGGCGCCTGGATCGCGGCAGGGGTATCCCCCACACGGGGCGGCTGGCAGCCAAGACGCCCTGCGCGCCCACCCCGTGGAGAGGGGCCCACAGCGCGCGTCTGGATGCCTCTTGAGTGTCTACCATGAAGCTTTTAAAATGTAGACATCAGGAACCCTGATAGTTCTCTGGCAGCAACATTACCTATTAACACTCAGATTCGCCACTAAATTAATTTTTAATTCCAGATTTTGGTTAATTATTAAAATAACTTGCCAAGAAGTATAGTTAGCCCCAGGACCACGACCAGCCCTGGCCAGCCGTACCAAAGGAGCCTTCCCACGGCTTCCGTTCAGGCCGCTGGGTCTTCACGGGGGGTCTCCAGGGAGACCCGGAGTGAAGGCACAGGAGGCCCTCCCACCCCCAAACGGTCCTCATTCCTGCCGATGCCGACCAGACCTGCTCAGCCCAGGTCGGTAGCTTTTCTGTCTGCTCCAAAAAATACGTATTGTTTCTCAACACTGATAAAAGTTTAATTCGGAGTTGCCCGGGTTTTTAATAAACTTGTCAGTGAAAAAGCAGGCAAATTGATGGGGCCCCTCCTGGAGATAAATTCCACCGCAAATAGACCCAAAGAGCGGGGGACGGGGCAAGGGGGAAGGCAGGACAGAGGGGGATGCACGATTGTTTTGCTGTTCTTTGCAGACATGGTAAGATGGATTCTGCGTCTCACTGTCTCACAGATAGGGCCGGGGTAAAAGCTGGGATAATTTCAGGAAAGCAACCTTCCGGCTCAGAACCAGATCAGAGCGCTCGGAGGTCAGGGGACGGTGGCGGCGCGGGGGCAGATTCGCTGCCAGTGCGCTCTGAGATCGGAGCGAGCCACTCGGCACCACGGCCCCTCCACGGAGCCCCGTGGCCCCCTCCCCAGCAGGAATGGATCCCGGCCACCTGCAGGGCTCAGGGCACGGGGAGGACTCACGCCGCCGGGTCCGGTAAATGAGCGGGAGAACGACAGTCACACACACGGTGCGTATCTGTCCCTAAATTCGGCCGGCCTGGGGAGGTCCAGCGTGCGGAGACGTGCTAACCTGCAGGCCGGCACGGGTACCCCGTGCTCGGAGGGGTCTTGGGCAGGTCCCTCTATTCCCTCACTCAAGGTCGTCGGCTCCACTGGCTGCAGAACGGCTTAAAACTCCACCATAAGAGATACGCTTCTTGGGTTAAATGTGGAGAGAGGAGCAAGTTCCCCTGGGAAGCTGCCGGACTACAAGCTCCGGGGCCCTGGGGCATGTTGCCGTGTGCACCACGGGAGGCGATGGCCAGGGCAGACAGGAGGTATGGAGGGAACCCTAGCAACAGCATCCACGCTGCAGGGAAGCCAGGCCAGGCAGAGCCCCACCCTACCACACACAGCCCACAGCCCAGGGTCAGGGTCCTGGCCCTCTTCACCCCTCTACTGTGTGAACGAAGGCCCTGTGGTGCCCTTGGAAATGGAGACAGGCGGTCTTCAGGTCCGGCTTGGACTTGGTGTCCACTAAGGGGGCTGGCGAGGAGAGTCCAGGGCTCTGAGCCATGCCCGGCCTGTGCCTGTGGCCACCTGGGTCCTGCGGGGGTGGGCTGGGCATGAGGAGGCCGCCCGGGCCTCCCCGGGCCCTGAGTCATCTGAGTTTAGCCTCTCCAAGAGGACAGCTGAGAATGTGCACCATTTACACCCGCCAAGACGGGCCAGCAGCCACAGAGACACACGGCCCAGGTGCCATATGTGGGCATGACGGACGGCAGGCAGGCCTGCCAGGGGGACAAGGACCCAAAACAGGGCATCTGTCCTGGGCGTCCTTCACCTTCCAACCATCTCCATCAAGCCCCCTCCTCCCCCATCCTCTGTGACAGGTTCCTGGACAGCTGCCTTCTCCCACTGCTGTTAAAAATACTCTAGTCCTAGAACCTCCTGTCCTGCACTGTCCTCTATGCCCCAAGCTGGACGTTTAATCCCATGGGGGCAACCACAGACTCGCAACCATCAGACCCTTTGGGTGTCTGCTCCCCTGGATAGGGAAAAGCCAGTGACCTTGCCACCCAGCACGGGAGCAGTAGGGCCTTCTGTCCTTTGTCCTCCCCCGGGATGGACACCAGGGGCCTGGGAGGCACCCCCATGTCCCATGCCGCTGGCCCTGTCACACGGTCTAGCACAGGAAGCAGATCTGGGCCTCTGACAACCTAGGGGAGCCCTGGGGAGCAGGACCCATTGCCCTGAGGATCCCCACCCAAGGAGTGGCTGCTGGGCTGTCAGAGACCACCTCCCGTCCCCACCCTTGACAGCATGGCCCCACAAGCCGCCCCAGCAGCCACTCTGCAGAGGACCACACCACGGGCTGCCACCACTCCACCCCTCCCCACAGCCGGGCCTTTCTGGGGTCAGAGCCAGCGGCAAAAGCAGTCCCCACGAGGTACCCAGCAGTGCAGCCCACGAGGGGCCCCCCGCTCCGACCAGCCAGGTCCTGGGCCTTGCGGGGACCACCGAGACAGTCCCGGAGCAGGATGGGAACGGCCCGCGGGAGCTCCCGGGGGCCGCTGGCATGGTGCCTGGGACCCTTCCCTTCCCGAGAGTCACGCCAGCCTCCTCCCATCCCAGGCCCGCTCCCGGTGGGCCAAGGGCAGCGGGCTAGGCCAGGCTTCCCCAGAAAGCCCCACGCTCTCATCTCAGAGCCCCGGTCCCAGCAGCGCTGACTCCAGGCCTGCCCCCCTCTCCCCGGAAGGAGCCGTGGGCGTCAAAGGCAGGGAGCAGAGCGGCCGGGAGCCCAGCCCTGCCATGGGACGTGCGGCCAGCCAGCGAGGCTGAGTCAGCACTAAGCTGCTCTGACGGACGCGCAGCGGTTACCCTTTATGCTAAGGTGGCACAATTAAGGCAATGCGCTGGCCCCGCCCCTCCCGCTGGCCCCGCCCCCTCTCCTGCTGGCCCCGCCCCCTCCACTCTCTGCCCTGCAAGCCCCTCTGGGCTTCGTCCGGGCCTTTAAGATTACTCAGGTCCTCACTGCGCTCACTTAGGCCACAGCGGGGGATGGGGATTCGCAAGTCAAGCGCGGTTCACTTTGACTGACGGGCTGCGGCGGCGGAAACACCAGCCTGGCCCCGCGGTCGCTGCCCAGTCCAGCCGTCCTCAGCCAGACAGACTTTTCCGAGAGATTTCTAACGCCCCCCGCGAATGCCCGAGCGAGCCGTCCAACCAGAGACATGAGAGCACCCTCTTCGGAAGCAGGTGCCCCCCCGGCGACAGATAGCAAAGAGAATCTGTGGTTGACGCAGACATGGGCCCCCACCGGGCACAACAGGGCTGCCCCCGCCCTCCCGAGCCCCTGGTACAGAGCGTGACCGGATTTTGTGGGCCGGCGCCTGGAGGAGTCGATCTAATCTGAAGGAAATTATGAGGGCCGCGGCCCTTGGAGCTGCCATTTGACCTGCAGAACCTGCCACCGTGGCGCTGCAGAGGTTCCCCAGGTGCGCCAGGAAACCCAGGGGCATCTGGTCCAAGAGCTCAGAGAAAGGGGCACTGGCCACCTTCCCAGTCTCAATGTCTCCCCACAGCCTCACCAAAACCACCTGGGTCCCCAAGTGGGTGAGCAAGCCCGAAGAGGGTTTGGACCCCCCAGGCACACCCCAGACCCCTCTTCCTCCACAACAGTCCTGGAGCCCCCCGGCAGCCTCTCTGGGGTGGCAGGCCCTCCAGGGAGCCCTGTGGGCAGAGCACACCCATGGTCCCGCTGGCCTCTCCTCTTCCCCCAGAAAGGCCCAACGAGCTGACGGAGAAGCCCCGCGTGCTCTGGGTCCCCCTCCAGCTCCTCCCTCGGGGAAGCCAACAGCAGGAGCTTCATGTACAGAAAATTCCAGCCGCCCCCGAGGCTCCCACGGGGGGGCCTCCAAGTGGTGCCCGTCCCCGTTTTGGCCAATCAAGAGACGGGTGGCAATTTACAGCTCTCTCCCTGCGAACTCCCCAGCTTTACCGCTCAGTCAAACCTGATTCCCAAACGCTAATGCTTGTATTTAAACACCACATCCTGCAGTAAAGCGGTAATGTACGGCGGATGCATCTAGGGAGAAGCCGCGCGTCTGCGGCCAGCCCTGGTGGTCACACGCCCTGCTACTTCCCTCCCTGTGGCCGGAGCTGGAAGCAGTGGGCCAAGATGACCTTCCCAGGGACACTGGGCTCAGACCTCTCTGGGCCCAGTGGCCAGGAGGGCAGCGCCCAAGGACGATCGTACGTCCCAGCTGGAGGTGCCTGTGGAGCGACTCCCAATTGCAGTCAAGCCCCTGGGAGCTGGAGCCACCGGCGAGCTTGGAACTGCCTGTGTCTGCCTGTCCCCAGGCTCTTTGGCTGGATCTCGCTGGCTCTGGGAACCTCTCTGCCCCCAGACCCAATGCTTCCAGCAGCTGGAGGGGAAGGCCTACTTGCCTGCCCCTCCTGGTCCCACCCGGACACGAGAGCCCCATTCCCGCCAAAGGTCAGGGTGTGGGAGGGGCTGGGGCCCCGGCCATGAGCCCAGGGTGGCAATGGCAAGGGTACCCAGAAAAGCAGAGACGACACACGCGATGACTCCTGAGTCTAAGGAGGACGTGCCCTGGGCAGACACACCGCCCTCCACCTGTGCCGAGGGCTAGAAACTGGCCAAGGGGCCTCTCCCACAGCAGCCCAGTGCCTGGCAGCCACCCCAGCACCGCAGAGCCCAGCCCCGCAGACCACAGAGAACACCTGCCTTCATCCCCTGGGCCATCACGATCCAGCCACGGGGCCCACGGGACCCCACGCCCGCATCTTCTCCTGCCCAGGACCTGGGTGGTGGCACAGCAGACAGAAGGGGTCCGGGCTCCCAGCCACGGCTGTCACACTAAGCTTCACAGCACACATGGAGGAGAGTGCTGTGGGGCTCGGGCTGGTGGGGAGTCGGGGGACAGGACCAGGTGGGACCCCAGGCTCAGGGCCGGCCACGCTCAGAGCCCCTGTGGACTCTGTCGGGTGTCCTCAGGGTTCCGGGTCTTGGGTGTCTCAGAGGCAGGAGTGGGGGATCTGGGTCTGCGCGTGCCTCTGAGCCCGCCGGTGCCTGGGCCTGGCCCCGGGAGGCTAAGCCACTTGGCGTCCTCGCCTGTTTCCCAGGGCAGCCCCCCAGCAGCCAGGGAGTGTGTTTCCCCTGGGGAGCGTCACGAGGCTGCAGGAGCCCCTTCCTGCCTCCCTTTCCTTGCCCAGCCTGGCTCCCTGACCCTTTGGGGACACGCTGCCTTCCTCGTCTGTGAGCGGCTTTCTGCCCCTGCCGCACAAACAGGCCTTTCTCCTGCCCAATGACCCCCCTGCAGGTGTCCGGGAGTGAGGCCCCAGAGCCACAGGCACCCTCCGTTTCCAAGCCCAGGCCCCCCCGGCCCCCACACCGGACCCCACGCCTGCCACAGGGCCTCTGCCGCAGTCAGCACGCTGAATATTTAATGTCTGAACGTCTCCACCTGCTGACACAGGCAAAGTGACAGAACAATGCCGGTAGGGGACAGGGCCGGCCACAGACGCCCCGGCAGCCTGCCATGGTGGCCTCACCCCGGCCGCAGCCGCCTGCCCAGCAGGCTGGCTGTCTGTCCGTCTGCCGGGCGGCCCCACGGTGAGAGTCCCCACCTGAAATACATACTTCTTTACATTCCATAGCTCCGCAGGTCCATATGGGCATATAAAGAAGTATGTTCCCCAAGCGGGTAGTTCAGTCTGGATGGCCACGCGGGCTCAGGGAAGGGGACCCCCGAGGCCTGGGGCTTCTGCCCACTTACACAGCCCGGAGCCCCCCGCCCCAGTGCGTGGGTCCCACACGCCGCACCCTCCAGCTCTGCCCCTGCCTGCCTGACCTCTGCGCCCCGGCCACCCCGCGGCCCATGCCCACGGTGCACACGCGCGCCAGCAGACGGGGCAGAAGCAGAAGGCCCGCTGCACCGTGTCAAAGATCCCTTCCTTGGCCTCACAGTTATCTGGTTTTGCGTCAGAGGAACGAGAAGAGCAAGGACCTGGGCTGCCACCTTCCGCCCTCACCCGGGATAAGGATGTGCCCTTTCCTCTCACAGACATGCCGAGCCTCAGCCAGCAACCCCCCTTCATCTGGGCACCTTGTCCCAGCCAAGCGCACAGGGAGGCCGGAGGGAAGAGCCCAGCACGATGATCGGGGAGCAGGGTGGCCAGAGCCCAAGGGAGCCCAGCGCCTCGCACCCTGAGCCCAGGTGGGAGCTCCTCCGACCGGAGGAGCGGACAGGCCTTACCTGGACAGCTGGCAGCTTCCTGGGAGCGTCCCTGGTGGTTCTGTCTCCCAGAGCCCTCACAGACAGGGCTCAATCGCGCCTCTGTCTTTGAAGACACGCGTGACAAGGACAGCAGCAGGTGGACCATGCATCTCCAGAGGGTGGCGGGGAGCTGCTTGGGAAGGGATCCTTGCCTCCACCAGTCCCATCTGCTCCCGGCCTGGGTGGGGGACCAGAGCTGGCTCCTGCTTCCCTCTCCGGCTGCCTGCTCCTGCTCCAGCTCCCTCCCTCCCTCCTTCGCGCTCGCCCTCCCCCTGCACCCCTGCCGGTCACCACCTCGCGACCTCTGCCGTGGACCCCTGAAAGGACGCTCACACCAGCAGGCGGCTCCCACGGGTGCCCAGGGGCCACCGAGGGCCGTCACCCATCCAGCGCTGCGGCCAGGCGCACCTGGCTCTCCGTGGCCTCCAGCCGGCCTGATCAATACCATTTGACGGACAAACGCAGGGGCTGCCTTCCTGGCGATGAATTTCCCGGTGCTCACCAGCTTCGAATAAACCCGTTGAAGAGGGTTAAGTAAACTTAGCGAGTGGCAAGCTGAGCACTTCATAACACTTTGTTGTGTCCATACTGGTTTTCCCTGCGTTTCAGAATTTGCCTGTGACAGAGAAGTAGCCGCTCTTCCCCACCAACTTCTCTGGCCACCCCAAGTCCGGGAGTCAGAACGCACAGAGTCTGACAGGGAGCTGTGTGGCCTCCGGGTCAGGTGCCCACCAGGCCCGGGGCGTCAGGAGCTGCGCGTGGAGGTCTCGCCACGGCCAGGGTGAGGCCTGGCTGAGCACCGGGATGCTGAAGAAGGACGTCACGCCTTGCTGGGTGCCTGCAGAGGGACACAGCGGGAGACAGGCTCGCGGGGGGCACAGCTGGGCTGGGCACAGACACAGAGGGCCAGGGATCGGGGTCTTGCTGTGGCCGCACAAGGCCCTGGGCCTGAGCACCCTTCCAGTTCCATCAACAAACCAGGCCTGGGGCGACCCCACATGCCCCTCCCCACGAGGCAGCCCCCCCACCGCCCCCCGTCCTGTGCAGATACGCCCAGAGAAGAGTCCGGCCCGGCCGTCCCCAGGGCAGGGCCGTGTGCCCGCAGAGCCTGCAGCACGCAGAGACAGCTAAGCCATGGCTCCAGTGCCTGGGCTGTGGCTGCCGCACCGGGCAGGGCCGGGCTGGAGTTTTCTGTGGGGGGTGTGATCTGGGCTCCGAGAAGCACCCCAGCAGAAGGAGGGAGCAGGTCTGCACACAGACCCATTTTCCTGTGGCTGCCTTTTTTTTCATGTTCCTGCAGCCGGAAGGGAAAGGGCAGCCTGAAAGCCCCCTGGCCCCCCAGAACCCCCAAGCCCCTGGAACGCCCCCTCCAGAGACCCTCACATGAGAAATGGAGTCTGGCACCTGAATTTCCCCGTCCCCCTCCAATAAATGAGGCCTCAGAGGCCCTGCTCAGGCCCAGGACCCTCCCGCCCCCCCAAGCCTTCACACAGACCAAGTCTGGGGTCCAGGGACACGTAGGGGGCTCCAAAGGGCATGGGGGGCAGTCCGGGTCCAGCCAGGGCCCTGGGAGCCTCTGCCCCACTCAAGCAGGAACCCCGACCACTTTTCAAACAGTTTCCCATCCTGGCAGGGCAAGAGGAGCAGCCGCCTGGGAGGGACCCCATGGGGGTTGGGTGGGCAGCAAGCTGGGCTGTGCACCCCCTCCCCCCTTGCCCAGCGCTCGACAGTTTTGAGCCCCACCCCCCCAGTGTGTGGAGGTCATGCTCCCTCCAAGAGATGCTGATCCCCAACTCCACCCCATCCCCCCACTGAGTCCCCCCTCCCCCGCTGTCTCCGCCCACCCCCCTCCCCCGCCGTGTGCACTCAGCACAGGGACCCTCCCGACCCTGACGGGGACCACCAGAACTAGAGAAGTCCAGAGCCCCGACCTGGTCAGCCACACCGGCAGGCTTGGGACCCCCTGCCCCAGCATCTCCACGGTTAATGAGGCGAGTTCCAAGGTAAGTTTAACCACACTCCCAGCGCCAGGCTTTGTGCCATGGGGCGGGCTGCTGCACCCTCCCCACCCCCCATGGCCCCTGCCCCTGCACCGGGACCCCCAGTCCACCCCCGGGCATCTGGAGGCAGCCACTTCCTTGCAAAACGCCCGCATGTCAAAGTTCGTGCGCCGGGTCGGACGCGCCCTCCCGGCCTGCTGGCTGCTGGCTCTGCAGTTTCCCAAATGCGGACAGAGCCACGAGCCAGGAGAAAACTCCAAAGCGCCCCCCTGGAACCACGCGGCCGGCGCCACGGCTCCCACCCACCAGCAGGCACACCCCCGCCGCTGCGGCCGGCAAGTTTGTGGGGCCGTCTGGCCAGGCTGAGCAGGACTCACCGCGGAGCCCCTCGGCCGGGCTGGCGGCGGCGGCGGCGGCGGGCGCAGGGTCGCGGCTCCCGGTACGAGCGCCCGCGTGGCTCCCAGGGAGATGCTGCAGCCGTGGCAGCACCATCCACCTTCTCCCGGAGCCAATCGCGAATGCAGGGGTGGGGGAGGCCGGAGCTCCCGATGCGCCCGCACTTGGGGGGGGTGGGGGGCAGGCGAAGAGAAAGAAGACACCGCGCACCCCCCTCCGCACCCTGCCCTTCCCCCCGTCCTCCCGCAGCAGCGCAGACTTAGCAGGAAGGGAGATCTTGGGAGGAGAGAGGGAGAGGGAGAGGGAGGGAGGGAGGGACCAGAGGCGATGCAGAGTTACGGAGAAGCTACCTCGAGCCCGTGCACCTTGAGCCCCTCCCTGCTCTGGGCCGTGTCTGCAGACGCTCCCGCACCCCCAGCCGGGTCAGTGCAAGGTAGAGGTCAGGATGGAACAAAAGGGGACGGTCCCGCGGTGTGCGGGCTCACACATGCCCATCTCGGAGGCTCACGCAGGCGGGGGAGGGGAGGGGCGGGGAGGGGAGGGCTGACCCAGGGGCCGGAGCCGGCGTGGGGGCCCCCCTCGGGTCAGGAGCCAGCCTCACCTTTGCAGTCCTTATATACCCGGCCAAGCATCCCAAACACGCGGCCCGGCCAAGGGGCCCCCTCGGGCTGTGCTCCCTGACCATATTTAGTCAAGCAGGGGAAAAAATAGCGTGTCAGCTGGGCCTCGGCTGGCCGGCCACCGGGAACAAGGGTGGGTGCGCCAGCGCCATTGACGGCGGTCCCGGGCCTGGGCTGCTGTCCTCGCCCCCTCTGGCCCCTCCCCGCGGGGCCTCCCGCCGCTGTCCCTGCCCTGCCATCCCCCCTGCTATTTTTAGCCCAGCCCAGGACAGAGGCGCCTCCGGGCAGCAACCCTCCCAGGCCAAACAGCCTGTTCCTAGGGGTGCCCTGGGGAGACCCAGGCAGCCCCCAGGGCTCTGGCCGGGGCGGGGAGGCCTGCTGCCTGCTCCCTCTTCTTGGCCTCCAGGGACTGGGCCCACCCCCAGGCCACCTAGTACCCGGCTCTGTGCACTTCTGCCCAGAATGGGGGCCCAGACGAGGTGACGACAGAGTCACTGGTCTTTCCAGAGACTCCCAAGCCAGCTCTGAGGAATGAGGACCGCAGGTCACCTTGGACAACAAGCCAGGCCCCCAGGCTTGCCACAGTCTACCCCAGGCCTGCAACCAGGGGGCATGCGTGAGTGGGAGACCTCAGTGCTCACACGGGCTCTACTCCGAGTGCCCCCAGCCTGGGGTCACGCTGCAGTGATGTCACGGGTATGTGCTAGGCACAGCCTGCAGGGGCCTGTCCTCACGTGGCCGGGACGCAGAGGCCAACGTCCCCCAGCCCTGTGGGAGCCACGTGGGGACCCTGGGATGCAGTGTGGGGTACTGCAATGGCAGGGTGGGCCCACTGCCCAGAAGGCCAGGTGCAGGCTCCCCCGGGGAGGCAGGGGCACCCCTAGCTTCACTGTCTGTGGAGTCCGGCCGCTAGAGTGTGAGCAGCTAGACGCCCTATTGTTCCAGAAAGCCGTTTCAGGAATCCCCCCACACCTCCAGCTGCTGGTGTGGGGAAGGGGTGTCTCTGCCTCTCAGAGCAGGCTCCCACATGCCCCAGCCCCCAACCAGGGCTGCAGGATCCAGGATGCGGGGTGCCACAGGGGGGGGTCCTGGTGGATCCCTGCGAGGGGCAGGGGAGGGGAGGGTGGAGTGACCGGCTGGGAGGGGCCCCAGCGTGTGGGGCAAGCGCTCCTGGGAAGGTCTGAGGGTCTGGGAGTCCAAAGTGGATACGTTGGTGGGAGAGAGTCGGACCCTGCTCACAGGCCCCCCGGGCCCAGGCGAGGGGTCCTACGTTCACCCAAGGGAGTTGGGGACCCCACGAGGTTTCAAGCTGCGCGGTCCAAGTGCTTTCCCTGAAACCAGACACTTGGTCCCTGACCGTGAGGGAGGGTCTGCTCTGCCCCGTCCCCTCTGTGGGCAGGGTGGGGGAGGGGCTCGCAGAGCTTGGGCAAGGGGGTGAGGGCCCGCAGGGACCCCAGGCTGGCCTGCAGGTGGGCGGGCTGGGGCGGTGGGCACGTGGCCTGTCCCGAGGGGACTCCTGTGACATGCTCCACGCAGTGGGGGCGGGGCAGGGAGTGTGGAGAGGGATGATCACCCTCCAGACGGCAGCCTGGCTCTCACAGGCAAGCACGGCCGCCTCTCCCCAGCAGAAGTGCTGGTTGCGTGGCCACTCCTCAGTGGTCCTGGAGGCCGCAAGGACAAAGCCAGAGGATAGAGCACTCTGTTCATTTGTCCACAACGCCAGCATTTCTGGGTGTTCTGGAAGCTTCTGGGTGACGATGTGCTGACCTTCAAATCCTCGCTAAGAGGTGGGCCTCCTACCGTCCCCGCTGCACGAGGAGCGGATGCTCAGAGGCAGCAGACTCGCCCGAGGTCCCGGGGGGGGTGGGACGTGCTGGGCAATGGCCGCCTGTGTGGACGCAGCCTGGGGCCCTGCTGTCCTCCAGAGCCCCTTGCCAGGACAGTCAAGACAGACCCACGGTCCCCTGCCCTGGATACTGATGGAACCCCGCCCTGGGGAGACTGCCAAGTGTCGGAGGGACAGGGAAGGTGGCCAAGCACCTCCCCACCCCCGGGCGCTCCTCCCAGGTGTCCTCAGCAAGGTGGCCAGTGATGTGATGCCTCTTCTCATGCGAGGCTGAATCCAGCCCCGACGGCCGGCCTCCCCCGTCTGTTCACCGGCAGGGCCACGGGGAGCGGGCTGGCACCTGCAGGGGCCACGGACTCAGGCCAGGCACCAGCCAGTGAAAGACTCCGGCGTGGGCACCTGCGTGGCCCTTACCAGCCAGGCCACCTGGTGTGCGTGGCTCCCGAGGTCTCTGGAGGGACGCCTGTGACCGCAGCCCCAAACCTGGGTTTGATTTGATCACATCAGTGTCTGTAGCCACGTCCCCGCCGCTGTCGCCGTGCGGGCCGCGCACAGAGAGGCCTGGCTGCTTGTGCCGCTGCATGGCGAAGAGCTCCAGAAGGAAAAGTCGGGAAAGGGAAGGCCGGGGCCTGGCTGGCGGGGCAGGTCAGAGGTCAGGGAGGCTTCTGTGGGGCCCAGAGGAACACCGGGCCTGGCCGGGCCAGGGACAGCATGGAGGCTACAGCACGGAGCAAGGGCGGCCAGGCCGGGGGGTGGTGGGATGCTGCCGGGTGAGGGTCGAGCTGGCTGGGCCCCCATGGCCACGGCTTGGACCCACGGGGCCGCGATGCAGAGGGGAGAGGCCTTGGGGCTCCGGCCGGCCCGGCAGAATCTGCCTACCAACTCCGCTAACCGAGCAGAGGCGGATACACAGGAGGGAGGTCAGGGGAGTAGACTCCTGGAGGATGGGGTGCTTCTCCCGGGGGGGGTGTTGCAGGGGGGAGGCTGGGGGGGGGGGGGGCACCGCCCTAATGGAAAGGCCTAGCTGATGCCCTCGCTGGGCATGAGGAAGGACGTCCCTGCTCAGAGATGGTGGCAGAACCCACAGGGGGTCCCAGGAGTCAGCTGGGGGCGGAGACCCTCCCCTGGCAAGGGGTCTCGGGAGCTCGGGTGGGGGAAGCAGTGTGGTTTCTGGGCCACAGGCCCTCCCGTCCCTGGAGCAGAGGAGAGGGTGGGGCGGTCACCGAGCTCGGCGGTTTCCTGGAAGCTCGAGGACAGTAATGGAGCTGGGAGCGCCCCCGGGAGCAGTGGCTTCCGGCTGAGAGCTTTTCCTGGAGCGCCATCCCTGGGGGCCGGGCTGGGGGGGTGGGGGGGGGGGACAGGCCTCACAGGCCTCCCGCCACGTCCTCCAGTCCGAAGAGAGAGGCCTGCAGCCCCCCAGGAAGGCCCCACCAAGTGACCTCTTGGGGTGCAGGAGAGGCCACAGGGCAGGGAGGGGCGGCCCCCCGACTCTCGAAGGCTCAGCGTCTCCGCCTGTCAGGTGGGGCCGTGGCCCGTGGGTGCTGACGGAAGCCTCCGTGGGGGGTGGGGATGGGGGCGGCCCATGCTGTGGGCTTAGTTCAGGGAAAGCCCCCACACGAGATCACTCTATCCCCCACCTTCCCGTCTTCATGCAGAGGAGCCACGGAAGGAACGGACGAGTCAGTCCTTCAGTCCACCGGCCAGCCGGCGGGTCGGCCACGAGGCTGCTGGGGCCGTGGGCGGCACGTGGCAGGATGGGGCGGGGGGAGGGCACGGCCTGAACGACGTTCATGTACGTTCAGCGTTGGGATTGGGGTGAGGCTGGGGTCTTGTTTGGGGGGGCAAGGGCCAGGCAGGGCCAGCGCCCTCAGGGGTGGCCCCTGCCCGGGTGAGCTCTCCCCAGCGCCTTGCGGACAACAAGAACGGTCTCTTGGTCACTTCACTCTTCCATGGATCTTTAAATAAACAAAACTTAGGTTTTATTTCAAAATTTGGTTGTACCTTCAGACCGTCGTTGACACTCGTCCAGACCACCCCAGCTCCGGTGCCACAACCATGGGCAGGGGACTGGACAGACATCGCCCCAGCGACCCGAGGAGCCGTCGTCAAGGAGGGGCAGGCCACCTTCAAGGTGAGAAGCCATCTCACCCCTGCCGGCCAGGACGGCTGTTAAAAACACAAAAGCCCCAAACCGGAAAATAACAAGTGTTGGGGAAGGTGTTGTGAAATCGGAAGCTGGGGCGTGAACCTGGGACTCAGCGGCCGTGGAAAAGGGTCTGTAGCTCCTCCCGCAGCGACACCAGCAAACCCCGAACCTATGCCAGGCGGGAGCGCCGAGAAACCAGACAAGGCCTGTCACACTCACGCGCCCCTGAGGACTGGGGCTGAGGGAGGGACTGTGCAAACACCTGTCTGCGGACAGAGAAACCCAACCACAGAGGAGAGACGGACCTGTGGTGTGGCCTGCAGCGTGGAAGCAGCAAGAAGACACAAGAAGCCGGCCAAGGCCCCGGGCGCTGCGACACCTCGCCACGAGGCATCTAGAACAGACCGAGCATCGCACAGAGAGGGCTCCCCCAGGCCGCTGGAGGGGATGCGGACTGGACCCCTCACGGAGGCCAGCCTCCTTGGGGGCGACGGGGTTAGAATGTTCTGGAATGAGAGAGGTAGTCACCTCACAACGCCGGACGTGCTAAATACCACTGAGTCATTCCCTTGACAGGGGCTGGGTCCTGTCAGGTGAGTTTCCCTCAATAAAAACACAGCAAAGGTACGTGGGGCCGAGGATCCGTCACACCCGTCTCCCCGCTGACCCCACACCCTGGGCACGGCCCCAGGGCCGTGAGCGCTGAGCTCCTGCTCCCGCTGGGTTCCCGAGCGCCAGCGCTGACAGGACCCCAATGCTCCTCCTGGGTAAGAACAAAGGGGTGTTGTTTCAACCACGCGGCACGCGGCTGTGTGTCCTCACGGCCGCGGAAGCCCATGGCCCTGCACCCTTCTGTCCGGGGGGCACTCCCGGGCCTGGGCGGGGATGGAACCAGCACGGAGGACGAGCAAGTCGGAGGCGGTCGTGGGGCGCCGCCCCCGCCCAGAGATGCCCACGCGGCGCTCCGGGACACCAGGGCTTGCGCCCACAGGTCTGGAAGACCACCGGGTTGGGGAGGCTGTGGGCAGCCTAGGAAGGGCTCAGCCAGCCCTGGGGCAAGGGGAGGAGCCCAGAGGACAGCCCGTCCCGCTTTCAGCAGCTTCCCGTGGACGGGCCCGTCCATGCCAGCCAGGCCTGCGTCAGACCGTGGGGTCCCTGGGCTGGGCCAGGCCTCGGCGCACACACGCGTGCACACACCCACACACGCAGGCACACACACGTGTGCACACCCACACGTGTGCACATGGCAAAACAAACGTGCGCACGTTGCCGTAATGGCAGCGGGAAAATGGGAAAACCGCCCTGGCAGCCTGTAGAAGTCGTACTTCACTGCCGTGATGTCAGCGGAGCAACCTGTTTGCAGAATGGTGACAGCGACGGGTCGGCTGCGGGGCCCACGGGGCTCCCTGGGGGCCTCCCTGGACAGTGTGTGCAGGCGGCCTCGGACCCCTGGAGCCCCAGGAGGAGCCCCTGCCGACAGGAAGCTGCAGGGCGGGAGGCGTGCTGGGGGCCCAGGCCGGTCCCCTCCCCGGGCTCTGAGCCTGAGACCCTGCGAGGTCCACACGCCGACGTCTTCCTCCTCCTCCCCCCATTCTTGGCCCCTGCACGTGTGTGCTGCGGTGATGGGGCTGAGCCACGTCCTGAAGTCTCCCCGCTGTGGGGGACTTGCCTGCCCTCCCCTCGGACGCCGGACGCCAGACGCCAAGGAGACTCGCGGGAGCCAGGGTGTCCGCGCACCTGCTCCCCGCAGACGCGCCCAGACCACCCCACAGAAGTGTCTTCTGGCCTGAGAGACAGAGTCCCATTTCCAGGGAGCATGAAGCCCTGACCACAAACCTGGGCAGGGGGGTGGGTTGGGGAGTGGAGGTTCAGGGCCATGTCTGGCTGCATTTAAATGTGAAAATGTACCCACAGCAGAAAGTTCTCCCCGCTCTGCAAGGGTGCAGCCATCAGAGGAAGCTTTAGCCTGGAGGGTCACACCTCCGCCCACAGGCCGTGTCACCCAACAGAGCTGGGGGACGGCCTGCCCCCCGGTGATGGGTCCCCCCCCGCTCCGTAGACCCTGCTGTGGGCCCCACACCATCATGGTCATTACTCGGGATGCCGGTCACGCTTCGGATGCCCCTGAGAGCGTGGGGGACCTGGCGGCAGCCTGGCCAGTCTCCTGGGAGTTTGGGGACAGATAGAATAGGATGGATGTGGCCTTGGTGGCCAGGGGGCTGAGGTAAGTGGGGCATCCACGTGGGAGAGGGCCCTGGCGGAGGCACCCCGGGCCAGGAAGAAGCCTCGGTGAAGGGGTGTGCAGCCGCCCAGCCACGAGAGCAGCAGGGGACCCCGTCAGTGTCCCAGCTCCGGGGGAGCTCCTGGGCTGGCTGCGCTCTGCCGGGCGCCCGGAAAGACAGCCCAGCTCTGAGGGGACACAGAGAAGAATCAGCAGGAAGCCCCTGGTCTGGCCCTTCTCGCCACGCACCATCCCTCCTGCCTCTTCTGAGCCATGCAGGGCTCCCTGCTCCACGCAAGAGGAGGAACTGGCTGTGCCGCCCTCAACACGCAGCCGGTGGCCAGGACTGCACACCCGAAGGTGGAAATGTCGGAGACCACTTCGCCTCAGACCCATTACGCCCCAATATCACTGGAAAGGGCAGCCTCACTGTCCCGCGCACGGGTTCCAGGGACATCGTGTGGAACGTGCGTTTTGCAAAGCAGACTCCTGTCTGAAGCCTGGATCCCCCTGCCCACCCGTCCCTTCCCGCCCCACTCTGGCAAATGCAGGGGTGGTGCCTGCCGGTCTCGCTGGGGCTCAGTGGAAGGGGGTGGAGGGGAGCCTCCGAGGATGGCTCCTTTCCACAGTGGACCCCAGGCCCCCCATGCTCCACAGCTCAAGCTGCCCCTGATGGGCACCCCTGGGTGCGGGGGCCCTGACTCTTGGCCATTGCCCTGTGCAGGCAGGCCACTCGGCCCCCCAGGGCAGGCTGCGGGAGAGGACACAAAGGGCCTTTCCCGAGAGCGTCCCCAGAGCCCCTGGCAGCCGTTGACCAGCCACAGCAGGCTGCCAGCCGTGGGGGGGAGGCGTCTCCCCCAGCCTCCTCCACAGCTCGGACCCCCGGGATAAAGGGCGCAGCTTTCTCTCTGGCGCATGCTGTCCTTTGGGAGCCGAGGGGTGTTGATCCAACAGCATCTCAGCCACAATTAGCCGGTTCCTCGTTCTTGCCCTATAAATATTCATTCCGAGATTGTTATAAAGGTGCTCTTTAAAAAAAAAAGTGCCAAACCCATTTGGAGTAAGGAACTGGACAGCTGCCAAGGCACAGGCTGCCGCTCGGAATCCCATCGTGGGGCGGATGAAAGCGTCGCCGCCAGGACGGCTCCTCTCGGGGCCCACGCAGGTGCTCACTGGGGTTTTGTTTAATTTGGGATGGGTTTTCTGGTTCCCTGCATGTAACATTTATAAATGTCACAGCATGGTGGGGAAATGCCGTGCGGAGGGGCCTGTGTCCTCCGAGAGGGTGGCCGGGCCCCCACAGCCAGGGGAAGGTGTGCCAGCTGCCCATGGGGACGCCACGCGCAGTTCCTGCCCCTACTCGGAGTCTGCTTTGCAGCCTGACCTGCCCGCAGCCTCGCTCCCACACCCCCTGCGGGGCCCGAGCCCCACGGGCTTTGCCGGGTTGTGACGGCACCGATCCTGAGGGGATCCGCCAGCCCCAGTGCGCAGAAGCAGGCGCCCCGGCTGTCAGGGCCGGAAGGAAGTACCAGGACTGCATCTGGGACTCGCTGGAGGTCATCTGCTCTGCACTTCTGTGCTGGTAGCTGGATGCTTCTGCTGCCCCAGAAGCATCTTCCCCTCCTCAGAGAGGTGAAAACAGTGGCCATATAGCAACACGACGATGGGGACAATGACAGTGATGGGGAAGGTGCTGGTGATGATCGTGACGATGGTGACGGCGAGGGTGACGGAGCTCCAGTGACGGTGACGGTGACAGTGACGGTGATGGTGGTGATGGTGGTGACGGTGACAGTGACGGTGATGGTGGTGATGGTGGTGATGGTGATGGTGACAGTGACGGTGACCGTGACAGTTATGGTGATGATGGTGACGGCGAGGGTGACGGTGACAGTGACGGTGACAGTGATGGTGGTGATGGTGACGGCGAGGGTGACGGAGCTCCAGTGATGGTGACAGTGACAGTGACAGTGACGGTGACAGTGATGGTGACAGTGACGGTGATGGTGGTGACGGTGGTGGCGGTCACGATGCTGGTGGTGACGGTGATAGTGACAGTGATGGTGACTGTGACGGTGACGGTGGTGATGGTGATGGTGGTGACGGCGAGGGTGACGGTGACGGTGACAGTGATGGTGACAGTGACGGTGATGGTGGTGACGGTGGTGGTGGTCACGATGCTGGTGGTGACGGTGACGGTGTGTGGGCCTTGCTTGCCTACTGAGAAGCTGTCCCACTCCTACTCCCTCTAGGCCCAGCTCCCACGTCTGCTTCTCGTTAATTTGGGGAGGGCAGTGGGTACATCCTAGCCCCATGGGCAGGCCTTCTTGGGAGGGGAGGACCCTGCTGTTTCTTCATGCTCTAACCCTCCATGCTTCTAGGGGCAGGAGGCCTAGGGCAACCCCTCATACCTCCCATGGTCAGGCTTAAACGTGGACAAGATGATCACGCCGTGGCAAGCCTCATCCGGCCCGGGCTTCTGTCTGTGGAATCCTGCTCTCCCTTCCCCTTGGGGCCCCCCTCACTTTCCTCTGCCCCACGTTTCTAAGCAGCCAGCAACAGAAACCCCAGTCCTGGGGAGGACCACACTCCGGGATCCCTGGAGGACGTTTGCCTTCTTGACGGCACAGATTTTCCTGAGAGCGGGTTTGTGGACATCGAGAGCTAGCCTGCCCTGAAGGGAGCTGTCGCATTTAACAAATGGATCTCTGCTCAGACCTGATGGATGGCTTTGCCTGATCGTAAAACTCCGGAGGAAGTCAAATTCGGGTTCTCAAAACCTTGGAGATATTCCTTGAATTTATGATGTGACCTGATAAATTATTGAACCTGAGTCCTCAAGTATCTTTAAGAGGCAAAGCAGGCCTGAGACACTGCATACCCCCGGATCCAGGGGGCCTGCCAGCTCCAGGCTGGTTCCCGCCTGAAAGGAACCTCCAGGAAGGTTCCCGCCAGAAAGCTCTTCCACTAACTTGGGCTAAAAATCCAGCATCCCAGGGAACCTCTTCTGGGGTCAGAGGGCAGCAAAGCCTGAGAGGCCCCCTAGGGTGGCCTCTGGGGACCTTCCATCTCCACTAGCGCAGGGTCTTAGGCATTTCCCTGGACAGCCCTCCCTCCTGGGGAACGCAGGGCTGAGTCCTCTACTTCTTTTCACCAAACTTGCAGGAAGCAAAACCTCTACCCTATCATCTCTAGTACACACCCTATCGTCCCCTCTCCTGGAGCAAAGCAGGGCTGGGAAAGGTGCTGGAAAATGACTCCAGAGATCAGGGCACCAATCAATCAATGGCAAGTTAATCAATAGGCATAATCTGCTGGGTGGGCCTGGCCTAATCAGGAGAGAGCTTTAAAAGGGAAAACATCAGAAAGACTCTATCCAGCTGGTCTCAAAGGAGGCGGCCAATAACCAGGTTGGGGCCTACCTTTTAGGGCCACACGGCAAGGATGTTCGGGTGGCCCCGGCCCACAGTCAGACAGTTGGGACCTCGGTCCTACAACCACAAGGAACTTAGTCCTGCCGAGAACCAGAACGAGCCTCAAAAGGAACCGACCCCCAGCTACACTTGATTCCAGCCCAGGGACCCCGAGCAGAGGAGCCAGCCACACTGTGCGGACTTCTGAGCCACAGAACCTCAGGTGCCACGTGAATGGGCTTCCCAGGTGCTAAGTGTGTCTGAGTTCGTCACACGTCATGGAAAACCGGTACGAAACCTGGGCATCAGTTCCCCTCCCCTGCCCCGTGCTCTTCCTGGGGCTGTCAGCTCCCTGCAGGTGGAAGAGGATTCTGAGCTCGGGCCCCACTACGGTGGCTGCAGGGCCCCGACCCCCGAGCGCAGAAACCCCATGAGTCACGTGATCCTGGCATTTTCAGGATTGAGATTGTGGGTGAGGCACGTCCTGCTTCTGGCTGCTTGCTCTGGTCCGCAGTGAGGTCCTGTCCCCGCACAGCAGAGCCGGGGGTCCCCGCTGCTGGTGCCTCTGCTCGAGGGCAGGCGTGAGGACCCTGGTCCGACCCCAGAGCCCCCTTCCCTGAAGCTGTGCTGTCCCACCACCCAAAAAAACCGCTTGCCCTCACGACACCCCGTCCCCCGCTAAGCTAACCTCTGCTGGATTTGAGGAGGTGAGATTGCCAGCGGGTGCTCCGGCCACTGCCTGAGGGGCCCCCCTGGCAGAGCCGGAGGGGCGGTCAGGGTCAGCTCCCAGGAGCTGGGCGTGTGGGGGGGGCCAGGGGCTCCCCCACATCAAGCCGCGGGTCTGCATCAACTGTGTCCGGGACGGACTGCAGCCCCCCCACCCCCCGGGCCGGCCCGTGTTTGGGGCTGAGTCTCTGGGGGCCAGCAGCCCTGAGGCAGCCTCTCGGAGCCCCAGGAGTGACCTTCGCCAAGGCCGTGGGGCCCGCGGCCAGCTCTGCTGAAGGATGTGCGTCTGCCGCCGTGAGCTGTTTTATTGCCCGGTCAGTAAAAACCTCCTGATGATGTCACTGCGGAGGCTGCTGAATGCCAAAAAATAGAAATTTCCTTCTGTCCATCATGACCCCTCCGCCTCCATGCTGGCCTCCGTTTCGGTTCCTTCCCGGGGCTTTCAGTAACTATCAGCTGTGCCAGCAGCCCCCAGGCTCAAGGGCTCCTTTCTTGGCAGGGGTTGGGGCACGGGGACAGGGGGTGGGGTAAGGCCTGGGCTCAAGAGACAGGGAAAGGGACTGGGGACAATGTGGGGGGTGAAAAGGCACAGCTCTGGGAAGGTTCTGGCCCCTCAGAACCAAAGCTGTGGGCATGAGAATGACCCCAGGCTGTGAGCTGTGCCCCTTGGACCCTGGCCCCTTCCCCGGGAACAAGGGGTTCCCAGCAGCAGCACCCCCTTTGGAGGGGTCCTCTGTTCTCCTGTCATACAGACAGAGGTGGGGTGCACATTCATTCACTCATTCAGGAGACATTTGCTGAGCCTGCACTGGGCGCCTGCTCTCTTGGGTGCTGGGACAAGGCACACAGCCTCTCCGGGCTCAGGTGGTCACCATGCCAGCTCTTGGAGAAGGGACCTAGCACACGGCCTGGCGTAGAATTGGACCCAAACACCAGCTCAGACACAGCCCAGGCCTCCCCTGGAGAGCCCAGCTTTGAACCAGCAATGACATGGTAACAGGATGAGGTGGAAGTAAGGAAGGCTTCCTGGAGGAGGCGATATCCATCCCCACGGTCTCAGGCCCGCCCTAGTTCCCGGTGAGGCCCGAGCATGAGGACACAGACTGCCAGCTGCCGCTTGGAGCCCTCCCCACAGAGCCAGGCCAGGACGACCCAGCACTCAGCAAGCTCGGGGGGCATCTGTCCAGCAGGGCTGGAGGCAGCCTCAGCACCAGACCCGGACACTTTGGGAGGCTGACATCAGCGCAGAGCCCCGCGCGCAACAGCTGTTGTGCGTACCCAAGAATAGCCTTTTCCAAGGAGCCAAGTTGAGTCGGATATTGGGAGGGGCTCCGGGGGTGGGAAGGGGCTGTTGGAGTCCCTTGCCCCTTTGGGCCAATGGGGCAGGTGCCCGCCACTTGTGCCCGACCTCTGGAAGCAGAGCAGGGTTCCCACGTGCCCTTCCTGTGTCTGGGGGCAGTGACCTAGCTGTGAAGGTCCAGCCTGCACTAGGACAGCCCTCGGAAAGGTGTGCAGCTTGGATGCCATCGGGCGCCGGCAAGGCAGCGGGCTCACGGTCCAAGCCTCCAGGGGCCCATTCCCCCGGGCCCTCCCCACCCCACTCGCTGCAGCCGTGCGCCCGACCCCCCAGGGCTGGGCTCCGATGCACCCAGGACAAGCCCCGCCCCAGCACTGCACGTTCACCCGGCCCGCGAGGGGGTGGGGGTGCCTCAGACTCCAGTTCCTCGAGACTGGGGGCTTTTCCCTCCTGCACACCTTCTGCCCCAGACCCCTGCCCTGGGGCCTGACCCCACAAAACCCTCAGGGACGGGGCTGGAGCCCCACTGAGTCCTCAATCAGAGCAACAGCCTGGAGGCCACTCCACAGGCCGGGCCACTCCCCAGGGGGTCCTGGGATTGTCCCCTCCCCCACCCGCCAGAAGCCGCCCCTTCTCCAGCGATTTCCCATCACAGGCTGGGATTTCTGGAGGTGTGATTAAATACGGCAATGCCGCTCCCTCCAAGACCAGGCCGGGCTTTTTAATTAGCTCCACCAATAAATGTGTCAGAAACGCCCCTTGAAAATATATCTGTCTCCCAAGACCGAGCTCGGTCACAAAGTGAACAGCGGCTTCAAAACCATCCTTGCCCCAAACTTGAACGCCGAATGGCATCAGCTAATAACAGAGAGGGCTGTTGCTGGTCTTGGAGCTTGGCACGCGGCCGTGACCGCGGCGGCGCTCCCAGGAGTGAGGGAGCTGAGGCCGGTGGTGGGAAGCGTCCGTCCCCACAGCCGCTGGGGATGAGACCCTGAGTTCCTGGACCCGTGGAGGGACCCAGAAGATGGCGGGGGCCCATGGTCGCAAGGCCCCGCTCTGGCCGGGCAGTAGGTGTTCACCTCATTCTGTCTCTGCAGCGTCCGTCCTGTGTGTCGGGGAGCATGCTGGTGTCCTGGGGGGTCCTCTCTCCTGTGGTGGGGGCCTCGCCCTCCAGCGCTCACAGCAGGCTGCCCCAGCCTCTCCCACACAGGCCAGAGAGGAGTTCCCACGTTCCGATCGAGAAAGTGTTCATCCCAACCTTCCAGCCCCCTGTCTGGGCAGAAGAGGGCGAGGCCCACGGAACCCCTGGGATAATTTCAAGAGCCCCTCCACCTCCTGGGAGAGTCCAAAACCCCTACCTGTTCTCTCCAAACCTCAGCTGGTGCCGTCCATGTCTACGTCTGTCAGGGTGGCCCCTTCCCAGAGGCGGCCACTCGAAGCCCTGTCCCCACCCTGCAGGGTCGCTGAGGGGCTCAGCCCAGCCACAGGGGCCAGCCTGGGCCCCCTCAGCGCCCTTCGGCTGCTTACGGTGTCTCTGGAACAGAAGGAGCAAGAGGTTGAGGCCAAGTCCACAGGCCAGCGGCCCAGCACAGCTCTGGGGAAGGTGGACTCAGGGCAGAGGGGGGCCAAACGCAGGCAGGCGGGAAGGAAGGCTCTCACCAGGGCACAGCCAGCATCCACCGGGCCCCTGCCGTGTGCTGCACTTGCACTCAGCGATGAGCCGCATGTCACAAGCATGTGGCCTGGTGCTGATTTTAGGCCCGGAAACAGTGGCACAGGGAAGGGCACGGGGGAGGAGTGCAGACCGGGGCGGCCCCCGGCTTCTAAGAGGGCCAGGAGCTCCCCACCAGGGCTTCCTGGGCTCCACGTGGCCCCTTGCCACCACCCCGCAGACAAGCCCCCCCGAGCCCCCAGCTGGGCCCTCCAGCCGGTTCTGGAGCACCACCGAGCCTGGGATGGGCCGCCTGCACACCTGGCGTTGATTCTGGCCAAGAGGCGGAAGCTAAAGTTGTTTCTGCTGCCAGTAACCAGGGTTTTTCCTCGTTTAGCAGCTCATCTCCGGTCACCTCCCGGGCCGTAAGGATGGGGGGTGGTGCAAGGGACTTCGATCCATCCCCAGCCCCAGGCCTGGCCGGGTGGGCAGCCATGAGTCAGGAGGGGGGGTTAGGGTCTTTCTTCCCAGAAGCCCAGGCCCGGGGGCCCGAGGTCAGGGCAGCCACAGGAGGACGTGTCGCCAGCTCAGAACCCCGGCATCTGCCCCTGGCTCTGCCCTTTCCTTGCTGGGGGTCCCTGGGCCACTTAGGCACTCTGTGCCTCAGTTTCCTCATCTGTCAAAATAACACCGGTCAATGGCACGCGGCCCAGTGGGGCTGAAGCAGGTATGGCCGGAGGAGCTGTGGGCTGGCGGCCTTTGCTGGGTGAAGGGTACCCAGGGCTCTGCACGCCCGGTCTGACGGAGCTCACACGGGCCGCTAATGCTGTGCTGCCAATGACCCCCGCCTCCCTGGGCCGGCTCCGTGGCGGGGTCACAGCGCTGTGGTGGGCACCCTGTGTACGGGGTCGTGGCCCGAGAGTCCCGCAAAGCCTGAGCTCCCAGTGGATTGGGGTTTGCGTCTGTGGCACAGCAGAATGCATCCAAGGGCCCTGCGTGCCTGGCGGGGTGAGGGGCCTGGCTTGGGCACAGCCCAGGGCTGCGGAGACCCGCAAACAGGCAGGGAGCCCTGAGAGAGCCAAGGACAAGGCGGGGGCCATGTGGGGGCCGGGCCGGGTGAAAGAGTCTGACTTTGTTCTAAGGGTACGGGGTCCCCCAACCCCAGGGGTTTTGGGAGGAGACAGTGGGTGTCTGGGAGCAGAGCCCACTACGATGCATAGCAGGGCCTCGCTGTGCAGGCAAGGGGTATGGGCACAGAAGGCGGTTTTGCTGCACTTCTGGGCCTGTGTCCCCCCGGAGTGGTGACTGACCCTGCCCCCGCACTTCCCTCCTCACCAGGGCCACCTGGAGCAGGAACTTTAAGCCCCTGAGCAGCCCCACAAAGGCGTCAGGATTGAAGCCCCACCATGCAGTGCTTGCCACCCCGCCCCTGTGCCCAGCGCCAGGGAGCAGGTCCGCCTGCACGGCTCACTCACTGGGCACTGGCCTTTCTCCCAGCAGTAATTAACTGTGACATCACAAAGGGCATTTCCCGCGGCCAAGGTCATTTCAGGGCTAGCCCTGGCCTCTGTTTGCCGTGGTCCCTGCTCAGCCTGCAGCTTTGACGAATGGGGTTTCAGGGAGCTGGCCGCACAGCAGCGGGAAGGAGGGAGCAAAGCCGCTTCTCCTGCAGAAATGACTCCTGGTGCCTCGTCAGCTGCAGACCGCGCTGGGCTGCTGCAGGGCTGCGGGCTGCGGGGCTGCGGGGCTGCGGGGCTGCGGGGCCGGGGGGCTGCGGGGCAAATGTGTCCAAGCACCTTCACTTGAAACCAGCAGGAGACACGGGGTCTGCTCGGGGGGCTCCTGACTCACTGATGGGTGACTGTCTGAGGCTAATGTCAGCCTCCTGCTCCATGAGTGCAACTTCTCCAGGTCCCCAGGGGCTGAAGCGTGGGTGCCGGGAGCCAGCAGTGACTGGCGTGAGCAGAGAAGCCGTGGGCTAGGGCCGCCTGTGCCTGAGTCCTCCACTGCACTCGGACGACAGCGCGGCGACCTCGTGGGCTGCAGGACCGGAGGAGACGGAGCGTGTGCACCAGTGCGCCCCATGTGTGGGGCTGCCGGAACCGGCCCCACAGACGTGGGGCTTCCCCAGCACAGCCGGCTGTCCTCCAGGTCCAGAGGCCGGAAGTCCAAAGTGATGTTGTCCTCGGGGCTGGCTCCTGAAGGGCGGGTCCCAGGCCTTTCCAGCTTCGGCGGGTTGCGGGCCTCTCTGGCCGGCAGGAGCCCCCACGCTCTGTCTCCACTGGGGCCCCCGCCCTGTGTGCATGTCTGCATCCCAATGTCCTCTTCATGGAAGGACACCAGCCACGTTTGGGGTCCGCCATAACGACCTCACCGTAACGGATTCCCATCTGCAGCAACCCTAGTTCTAAACAAGGTCGAGGTCCTGGGGGTTAGGAGCTCAACATCTGGAGTTTCGGGGACACGAGTCACCCCAGAGCCCCGGGACCGAGAGCACCACGCACCTGAGCAAGGGCCCCACAAAGACATGCACGCCGGCACGTAACTGGGCGACGTGTCGTCCTGCGGGGGACAGATAAACGCACCGCGGTCCCGCAGACCGCAGAAGACCCTCCAGGCCGGAAAGACGTGCGCTCTCAGGACTCGGGGACAGGGAGGGACCCTCCGCGCGTCAGCGAGGGATGGTGGCAGGTGTGGCGGCACACGCCGCGTGGGGCCACCGGGCACCGTGTGGAGACGGCCCAGAGACCAGAGTTGGCCCGGCCTGCGGGAGGGACGGAGGACGAGAGGAGCCCGGAGGAGTTCCGGGTGGTGATGAGGCTGTGTTCACCGTCACTCCCCGTCCGTCTAGAGCCCAAGAATGCAACAGCCCAGGCGACCTGAGGCAAACCTGGATTTGTGGGGGGGTCACGCTTTTGTGGTTGCAAAAGTGCTCTCTGGCAGGGGTGTTGCCCGTGGCGGCCGTGCGTGGGGGCATTGCACGGGGAACCCCGCACTCCAGCACATTCTGCTCTACAAGTAAAACCACGATCTCTCCGTTCTTCAAGTTCACAGGAGAGCGGCTGGGAAGAGAAGTGTGTCCGCTCGTAACCGTGCCGCGATGTGCCGTCAGAAGGACCGGGCCCCCCGCTGGCCCCAGGAGCACACGGCAGGCCTGGGGGGCTTCTGCCAGCCCAGCTATGCTTGGCGCTCAGGCCCACGCAGGGGCGAGCGCAGCCCTGGACACAGGATTGCTCAGGACATGTCCGAAGTTGAGGAAGGTTGGCCAATGCCAGGCACCAGAAACTCTGGGCGGGGAGAGGGCAGGAGATAGAGGCCCAAGGGCCCCACCCACGGTGGACAGAAGTGAGATCCGGGCCTTGGGGAGCTGCCCCTCAGCCCTCCCCACCAACGCCTTCTCCCCGCCAGTGAGGGGCAGGGGAGGGAGGCCCACACACAGATGGACAGACCGGGCCCTGGCAGCCCCTCCTCGGCCTCCGGCAGGCCCCTCCCAGTCTGGTTCACGCCGCCACACTTCCTTTGGGTCCACGGTCAGCCCGGAGATCACATTTGGCTCAAGCGGGGGATCTTATTAGACCTGTGGGCAGGACGCAGCTGCCACACGGGATCCTCCTGGGAGTGGCCACGGACATTGGCAAGATTGTGAAATCAGTGTGAGAGTCTGGAGTCCCAGCAAGGAGGGGCTAGGGCTCCACCGGGGAGATGCCCACCTCCTAGTGGAACCACCTGTGTGTCACAGGCCACCACGTCCCCGTGTCGGGGACAGAACCACAGTCCCAGAGATGCCCACGTCCCGATCCTCACAACCTGGGACTATAAGCCCCTCGTGTGGCAAAGGGTCTTTGCAGATGCGGTTCAGTTAAGAACTCTGAGACGGGGCACTATCCTGGATGGTCCAGTGATCCCAATACAGGACCACAAAGGTCCTTCAAATGGTCAGAGGAGGAGAGGTGACAAGGAGCTCAGAGATGCTGGTAGGGGCTGCTGGCTCTGAAGACCAAGGAGGGACCAGGAGCTCAGGCGCCTCCAGGAGCCCGAAAAGATGAGGAAACGCATCTCCCCCGGAGCTTCCAGAAGGAGCCACCCTGTCCACACCTTGATTTCAGCCCAGGGAGACCCGCGTTGGACTTCAGGTCTCCGAACTGTGCGGTGACAAGTCTGTTGTCTTCAGCCACCATGTCTGTCACCGCGGTGACTCATTCTGGCAGCAGGACACTGGTGTGCCCTGTGGAGGGGCCGTTGGTTTTGATGCCATAAGAGGCAAGCACCGTCCCCCTGCCTGAGCGGTCACCGAGAGGACCTCCATCCAGCCCCCGGAAGGAGGGATGCTGGGTGGCCAGTGGGGCCATGGTGTGGACATGGTTGGGTCCTGGGCTGTACACGGGTGTTTCCTCCTGCGTCCCCACCTGGTGAAGAGGTAGGGGAGCCACTCTGTGGAGTGGCCTTGATTGGGGCACTAACCATCCGTGGTTCCCCACGCTCACAGCCTAGTCACCTCCCAAGGCCCCACCTCTGGACAGTGTCCCACGGGGGTTAGGCTCTAGCACAGCACTTGGGGGGGCGCACGCTCTGTCCCGGAACGGTCTGTCCAGCACCAGCAGCCCCTCGGGCGCTCCGGGAAAGCCCAGACTCCCACTTGTTCCCCCACCCTTCCCGCACCCGCCGGGGCTGGCGTCGTCAGACTGGGTCTTAACAAAGCTCCGGGCCCCCGGGCTCCACCGGGGCCGCCCCAGCCCTACTTCTTGTCCCGCGGCGCCACGAGCCACGTTAGGCGGAGACCGTCCTATCGAGGAAGGAGCTTTCGAGCTCATGTCCCAGCACAATTCTTGTTGGAAGTTGCCAGACGGAAAATGCATTTTTACTGCACGTTGGCTGCCCAGTTCAGTGCCACGGCCTGCGGCGACCGTGGCTTGGACACGAAGCACGACTCAGTCACCAGGAGCAAGAAGGCTGTGCGCCGTCAGCCCTTCCGTTTCTTAAAGAAAGACCGTCTCCCCACGGAGGCACTGGTCTTGGCCGTGGCTCATTACGCGGCACCAAACCCAGGTCCATGAAAGAACAAACCGCCGAACCGGACCCACCGAAGTGTAAGACGCCTGCTCGGCCCGACGGAGCGAGCAGGCAAGACTCAGATGGGAGAGGGTCCCGGCCTGGTCGAGCACTGTCGTCCAAAGCGCAGGAAGAGCTCTCGCTCAGCGGTAGCCGTCCCACCCCGGCGGCCCTCACGGTACCAGGTGCACGGGGAGGGGGGGGGGCGCGAGAAGGGCGGGAGCTCCTGAAGCCCCCCAACAAGCACCTCCTGGGGATGCGTTGTAATGCCCACTCCAGCCACCAGGGGCGCTCCAGCGGCCCTCAGCCTGGCGGCCCCCCGGACAAGGCCAGAGGGCCACCTTGGTCCTGGAGGGTGGCCGGTCCTGCAGTGAGCACCTGACGCGCCCATGCGGCTCTGGGATCAGGCTGCCGGCCTCAAGCGAGTGCCCTGGCACTCATTCCCAGCCAGGGCTGCGCATCCGACCTCAGGCGGTCGGCCCTCCTGCCCCTCCTCCGGTCTCCCTGCTTCCCCAGGGGTGGAGTGGGTGAGCGGGTGGGGTGCAGGGTGGCCTGGTGTTCCTGGAGGACTCCGCGCAGCTCTGCTCACGTCTGCTCCTTGGGCCTGCAGGTCCCAGATCGCCGTGTCCTGCTCCTAGCTTGTCCTCTAGCCCCAACAGCTGGGTCAACAAACAGCCGCCCCGGGGCTCTCATGCGCCCTGCTACGGGAAGCCTCACAGGACACTCGCGTCCCACAGCTCTGAGAAGAACTCCCTCGGGGGCCCAGGGAAGGGGGGAGGGCCGCTTGGGGCACCTACAGGGGCCCTTTTATTTGGCAAACGCCTCTGTTCCCGCTCTGCTAGGCCATGGGGGATGGCCTCTGGGAAGCTGGGGCAGACAGGGGCCAGGCCATGGAAGACTGAGGGGGGCTGGCCCCCGCACCAGGGGCCATAGGACAGGCAGGGCCGCCCATGGAGGTGGCTGGGGCGCATAGGAAGGTGCCCAGGCCTGAGTGTTAGTCCAAAGGCTGGTGAGAAGGACTCCCTTGGCTCTTGGGGAGGGGATGGGGGAGAGGAGCAGATGGGGGGGCAGGGAGCCCATAGTAGGGGAGAGGCGGGGGGATGGCTCATAAGAGTCAGGGGGGTGCCCTGGGCATTCCTGTGGCTCGCAGGCTCTGACGGTGCCCTGAGGGCTCTGGCCCATGCAGACCACTCAGGAAGGCGGGAGAGAGGGGCCTGTTGCACTCTCTCCTTCTCCAGGAACCCCTACCCCATAGCCCCAGCGCGCACAGCCACGCCCTCTCACCACCCGGTACCCCAGCCCCCGCATTGCCCCGCAGCTGCCAGGCCCAGCTGGGGCTCTCAGAGCGAACGGTGGGTGCAGGCAAGCAGAGAGGACTGGCTTCCTGACCCCCCACACGAGCCCTGCCGTGGCTGCGCCCATCACCTGTCCCCTCGTCCTTGTCCGCCCCACCCAGACTCCCACTTCACCCATGGCCCAGTCAGTCCTTCAGCAGACGGAGTTCCAGGTCTGCCCCCGCTAGGCCTCGCAGGGCGGTCTGCTAGCTTCCAGTCCCACAGGCTCCCACACCAGAAGCCTGTGGCCCAAGCCAGTCGCTGACGCACCCGCTCCGGCCTGCAAGGGTCAGTGGCTCCGGGCTCCAGGCCCTCCATCCCGACAGGCGCTGCCGCCCGGGAATCCAGAGGCCAAGTCTCGGTGGGCAACACTCCCAGTCCGCAGGCCTGCCCACTCCCTGCTGCCCCCGCAGCCCGCTCCCTCGCGCCGTCCACACCGGCCGGCACACCTGTGCTGGGGACACAGCCTCTCCACGTGCCGGTGTCCGAACCTGACCTCGCCCAGTGCCGGGCAGTTTCAGGGTGTTCACCAGCCCATGCTGGGAAGCTGCTGGCGACCCGGCCGGAGGGTCTACAGGGGGCCCGACTGCAGGCTGGGGCCCCTGGGGAACGTGTTTCCTTCTGCAGCACTGAGATCTGCTCTCCACGCGGGGCTGAAGGGCTTGTCCGTTCGTGGCAGTTTCCACCACCGTCCGCTCGTGCCTGCTAAGAAGCTGATGCCGTGCGCAACACTGACAGAGCCGCTCTGGCGCAAACGGCTGTGCCCGCAGCGCGAGGAAGCCCGTCTTAGTGGGGTTTCCTGTCCACTAAGTCACTGCGAACTGTGCCTTCTCTCCTGGGGAGGCGCTGGGAGCCCCAGGGCCCCCCCGGGGCGGCACATCAGCCGCTGGGTGGCACCTGCTTGTGTCCACTCACCTGGCGATGGGTTCTGAGTGTCTCAGCCCTGCCCGCCCCCCAGGGCTGCCTCTCGGGCCCGTGGAGAGTGCGTGCTCTTGATGGCCCCGTGGATTCTCTTCCTCTCCTTCCAGCTCAGACTGATTCCCCCCTCCCCAACTGATGCAGTCTCCGGGAATCCCAGCTGGGAGCTGTGACCGTGAGGCGAGAAGGGGGGCCTCTGAGCAAACGCCTCCCCTGGGGACACTGTCCCAGGACGGCGGCCGACAGCGCAGGGTGAAGGTCAGCAGGCCGTCCGCGTTGCCCATTCTGCAGGGGTTGACTGTGGGCACGGCTGAGCCTCTCGGAGGACAGGGCGCTGAGCCACTAGGTCATCCTAGGGCACGCTCTGCCTCTGAGGCTTGCCAGCTGGGTTCCCCAGGTTGGGGTGCCTGTCTGCGTCCCCCCTTCCCCAGGCAGGCAGGACCCCAGGCGGGGGTGGTGGCAGTGCCCACCCCTGTTCCCGGAGAGAGACACCATGCCAGGCGGCCCACAGCCCCCTAGGCAGGAGAGCCGGACTGTCCAGACGGGAGGAGCCTGGGGACAGCGGGGCCGCCGCAGAGGCTGGGAGGGGCTGGCTCTGGCGGCAGCCGTGTCACTAACGCCTTCCTTGTTCTCATCAGCGGTTCGTTCTTTAAAACCAGTACGTACACGTGTTTTCTCAGTCCGGCAGTGCCAAAGGCTGTATGCGAGCCGCGAGCCTCCCGTTCACCAGCGGGGGCCCTTGGGCCCCCTGCCCCGCACCCCGCCGTGCCCAGGCCCCCCGGAGCCTGTGGGGTGTGTGTCCCTCTGCCACACCACAGGGACAGCTCCCGTCTGTGCCCGCAGCCAGCCCCGGCCCCGGGTTACTTTGAGGTCTCTGCGCAGGAGGTCGGGGCGCGTCTGCCCGCCCGGCCAAGGGGGCTGAGCCTCCAAATCCCTCCTGGCCCGACAGCGACCACGGCGAAGGGGCTACCGTGCCAGGCAGAAGCAGTTTGCCCGCAAGACCCAGTGTCCTGGGAAGGCTCAGGGAGGACAGCTAGGGACCCAGGGAGGTGGGGGTGCAGGGCGGTCGCCCCAGGGAGCCCCCACCCCGGCTCCCCACTCCCTCCGCCCAGGGTCTCATTATTCTAAACAAGGTGGACCTCAGGGGAGCCCGTGCCCGGTGCCGCGGGGCTGACCCTCTGACGGGGGCCCTCCACCTCAAGAGTCCCTCCCTGCCCCAGGCCTGCTGGAAGCTTGTGCCTTCTCCCCCATATCACCCGGGAGCTCAGACGGCCTGGGGGGAGCCGGGCCCCCGCAACGAGCCCGGGTCTGGCTTGGCACCCCCTCCCGCAGCCCCAGGGGCCGGCGGCCAGGTCACGGCCTTGCCCCGCTCCCACCCCGGCTGCCAGGCGTGGTTTGGGAGTTATATTAAGGTGGGGGCTGGCATCGGTAACGAGATAGGGCCGGCGGGAGGCGGTCGTGCGAGGAGCCGGATTTATCCTGGGCTGGTCAGCTGACGGGTTCCCGTTCCGGCCCTCGGCGGCCGGCCGGCGCGTGAATGCGCTGTCCACACCGGCAGCTGTGGGACTGACCAGGACAGTGGTTTTCCTGAACAAATGCACTTACCACACGCAGGTTAAAAATAGCCCCAAGCCTGAGCGCCGAGAAGCCACCGCCAGAGAGCAGGGCTCAGCGCTCTGCCCGCTCAGGGAGAACCAGCGAGAACCAGGGAGAAGGTTCCCACCCACCCGCCGCGCGCCTTCGCTCGCACCCCGCTCAGACCTGGGCCAGGAGCCACCCCAGGCCACGTCCCAGGCAGGGCTCAGCAGCCACGCCCCCGCCGCCCCTGCCCGGAAGGGGCACGAAAAGCACAGTGAAGTCCTCAAGGGAAGGATGACCAGAGCCCCGGAGGGGCAGGGGAGCGGCCGCCCTCTGCTGCGGGAGCTGTGGCCCTGCGCCCCGCCCTTCCATCCTCCTCAAGGTCGCAACCAGTTCCGGGCCAGTGTGGCCTGCAACCCCGGTACCCGGGCCATCTAGTCGCCAGAATGTCCTCCGGTTCTCTTGCTATGCCGCAGGGCTGGGCAGCCTGCCCGTGGGCAGTGGGAAAGGCCGGCTGGGGGAGGGGGCACACGTGTGTGCCCTGTGGGCAGGCCACGGCGGACGAGGGGGGAGCAGGGCACCAGCCTCAGCGGAGGAGTGGGGAGCGGGCACCAGCCCTGGCCACGGCTATTTAAAGTCCAGGAACGGACAGATGCAGGGATGAGAGGGGATCTGAGCCAGATGCGGGGGAGGGGTTGGTTGGAGGCTCCCTGGCCTGGGGCAGAAGGGGTCCCCCCATCCCCACATCCCACAGGTGTCTGAGCACGGTGGCCGGAAAGGGAGGACCTCCACACCTCCCTGTGAGAAGGCCCTGGGCTGGGTCAGGGCCGGGCTGGGGTGTGGCAGCCAGGACAGCCCGTCCCCTCCCCGGCCAGCGCCTGCACAGGAAGCTGAGTCAGGCCTGTGCCAGCCTAGAGACCCAGAGGCCGTTTGCAGGGACCCCAACAAGGCCATGAAATCCAGGAAACAAACCTTTCGTGTTATCCCTAGGTAACCGCCAGCTCTCCCACTAAACGGCGGCCATCACCCCCACGGCGGTCCGAGGTGGAGGCAGACCCTCCCAGGTCAGGTCGTGGCCCCAGCATACTTGAGGGAAGACTCCAGGCAAGTTCACTTCTCTGAGCCTCAGTCTTCTCATCTTTGAGACGGGGGCAGCTGGCACCCCTCCCGCCTCAGGGAGCCAGGCAGCATCCAGCATGTCGCCTAAGGCCGGTACCCAATAGGCACGCGGTGAACGGGGGCCACTCCGGAATGACAGAGCAGGCTGGCCAAGTCCCACTAACGTGTAAATGACTGCTAGTATCCCCCAGTCTCCAGAACAAGCTGCTGGGGAGGGAGCCAAAGTCTGGGAGGGGGAGCTAGAGGAGACAACTGTCCCCCCACACCGTGGGCCGCACTCCTGCCCCCAGCCCCAACTCCATCTGGCTTCCCAGACCCACTCTAGCCCCCAACGCTGGGCTGGTTGGACTGGGCAGAGGAAGAAGCTGAGAGCCTCGCCCCAGGAACCCCCATCGCACAGTGCTCGGTGGTCAGGCTCCGTGTCTGGTGCTGGGGGAGTGCAGAGCGGGCCTTCGGGCTGCTGCCGGCTCGCCAGCCCCGTCCCGGGACCACACAGGCTTATCTGTGGCTGGTCGCTCTGCAAGACAGGACAGTCTGTGCCGCTGGTCCCTGGCCATGTTTCTGGGCTGGCTGAATGCAGGGACTGCAGGCCTGCAGAGCCCATCCGGCTCCCGCAGGTGGGGCCTGGTGTCCACGCGGTCCAGTCTCCCAAAGGCTGGCCCCGGCTCCCTGGTCTCTCCCCAGAAGCTACCAACTACGGGCTCACTACCGGGTTCCGCGCTCAGGCCAGGCGGGCAGAGCAGGTGTCCCGGCAGCCCCCCCACACACCATGTCCTCACTGCTTGTGGAGCGGCCCAGACAGCCCCGGGGAGGCCAGCTGGCCTGGTTGTGCGGAGGGGCAGACACTGCTACCCCCATGCGCCCGCCAGGAGTCCTGAGAGCATCACGGCTCCTGCCACACTCGCACCTCCCATCCCACTGTCCACACGGCGCCCGGGAAGGGGTGCGCTGGGGCTGGACCCTCCGGCCAGCTGGCTGGAGGATGAGGGGAGCGGAGGGCAGAGGGCCTTGTGAAGCCACCTGGCGCCTCACCTCTGAGCTCTGAGGGACCTGGCATCCCCCTCGCGCACGGGGGGCTGAGCCCGTGGTCGCCTTCCTCCTGGAGAGCGGGCAAGTCTGCCCCTGCCCCTCCTCAGACAGCAGTCCTGGGCCAGGTGTACAGACGAGGACAACCTTCGTGTGTCACACACCTCCTACCGACGGTCTGGGGCAAGGGACCGACGACCAGGTGTGCTCACAAGAGCACCACTTTCTAGGGGAGATGGAACATTCTCGTGTGGGGCTCTGCTGGGCTGAGCCGGGACGGGGAGTGAGCAGTAGCAGGAGCTGAGTGCCAAGATGCCCAGAGAGGAGGGACCAGGATCTAGTCCACGTGGGTCTAGAGACAAGTCACATGTCCAGTGTCCTTGTCACCAACGACCTGGCCGTCCTGAGGTCATCCTGTGCTCATAGCCCCAGACCTTGGGAGAAGTGGACTGCACCCCACAGGTGCTCTGGGGGAACTGGGGAAATGGTCCATGTTCGCCTCTGGGTGGGGGCTCAGCGGGGGAAGGGGAGAGGGCAGGGATCAGGCCGTGACCACGGGGGCACCCTGCTAAGGTAGGAATTCTACTCAGAGGTTTGCAGAGAAACATGCGGCTGGTGGACGCCCCCTGACCCCCGCTCCCCCAGCCCCCACGACCTGCCCAAGGCCCTCCAATTAGTGCACAGCCCAGTGAGTCAGAGACGAGCCTGGGAGCCCTTCCAGAAGGAGAAAATGGAAACACCAGCGGGGACAGAAATCCCACTGGACTCCTCGGAAGGAGAAATTGAGGGATCTCCCAGCAGATCCGGTCGAGGCTGGGGATTAGGAAGGAGGAGAGAGCCAGAGGCCCCCAAGGCACCAGCTGGGACACAAGGGCCCCCGGAGGGGCTGATTTACAGGTGCAGAGTCCCTGGGCTCAGAGGTCCAAGCTCCACGGGGCCAGGAGAGCCTATAGCTCGACCCACCCCGCAGCCGGCTCTGCTCAGCCCAGCCTCCACCTCCTTCCCAGGCCCCCTCACGGCCTCCCTGCAAGGCCAGGAGTAGGGAGGTCCCCCAGCCCAGGACACATCTCGCTGTCCCCAGATACCACTCAGGGGACGTGTGCGTGGTGACCTCCCCTGCAGCTTGCTGGCCGACCGTGAGCAGAAGGACTCAGGCTGCCTCTGAGGTCAGCGCTAGAAAGAAGGATGGATGGGTGATATCCAGAGGGGGCCACGGGAGACCACGGGAGACCACGGGAGACCACGGGGACCTGGCACTCGCCACCTCAGCCTGGCAGACTGTTCATCCCTGGACGGATGTCCAGCTCGCAGCCAAGTAGGTGTCTGAGCACAGAGGACAGAGGCCCCCCTCCCCAGATAGACAGTGCCCTTGGCCTGCCTTCCACGTGGGGAGGCACCCTCCTGTCCAGCCCATCTCCTGGCTTCTCCATGGAGCACCCGTCCCTCCAGCTCCGAGCTCCCCACGCCGTCTCTCTCCTACCACCAGGGCTCCGCCATTCCTGAGAGATCAGACGGCCTTGAAGGGCATGCTGTCCCGGCCAGAGCCAACACAGCCACCTGCCCCGACCCCAGCCCCAGAGCGCACGCTCGACCTCACCCCCAGGGTAGGGCAGTGGGACGCATGGCCCGGGAGCCTTCTTTGGGCACGTTCACAGAAACAAGTGCGGAGGCAAAAACAGAGCTGACTACAAGCAGCAAAGGAGGGGACGACCGGGGCCCGCGCCACACGGGCTTAGCGCCCCCATCTTCCCCAGGGCTCAGAGAAGATGCCAGAGACGAGGACAGGCGGAGGCACCGTCCCAGCCGTAGGATCCTAAGGAGAACATGACGCTAGGCGTCACATGGGGTCCTGGCAGGGGTCCTGGGACAGACAGACAGGGCGTGAGGAAGGACCCAGGAGCCCGAACCAACTCCGGGGTCTTTCTGTAACAACGTACCCGGCTGGTTTATTTGCCGCCACGAAGCACCACGGTAAGACGCTGACTCCCCTCTGCACTTGCTCTGCTTAATGGACACAGTGTTCCACAATTATTTTAATTAGTTGCCAATTTTAAAAATTAGGAGATTGAGCCTGAGGACCTGGATTTCTGGTCTCTCCTGAAAGCTCGGGGACCGGTCAAGGATGCGGGTCAGCCGTCTCTCAGTGGCGCGTTCCCAGGCTCTCCTTCCCAAGCCACACGGCCCCTCCCCCGCGGTTAGGCCCCTGGGCAGTGCCCTGGCTACCGTCTGCCCGAGAGAGGGCAGGTTGGCGACACAGCCAGGTGGGAGCGGAGGGCCGGGGGCAGTCCGGATCCCCTCGACACAGGCAGGTGGGAGCGGAGGGCTGGGGGCAGCCCAGATCCCCTCCACAGCAAGTTCGGCACCAGCTCACGCCCCAGGGAACACGTGACCTGCACATTCTAGAAGCCCCGCCCCCCGCCCTCAAAAGCAAGGATGTGCCCCCACTGCCCACTTTAAAAAATCACCTCTCGGGGCACCTGGGTGGCTCAGTGGGTTAAGCCGCTGCCTTCGGCTCAGGTCATGATCTCAGGGTCCTGGGATCGAGTCCCGCATCGGGCTCTCTGCTCGGCAGGGAGCCTCCTTCCTCCTCTCTCTCTCTCTGCCTGTCTCTGTGCCTACTTGTAATCTCTCTGTCAAATAAATAAACAAAATCTTTAAAAAAAAAAAAAATCACCTCTCATGAATTTTCACATAGACCGCATTTCTTTGACGAAAAACATGATGTAGGGGGAGATACATGTGCCGTGTCATTTCTCCTGATTTATCGCTCCTGTCCTGTGAGCACTGGGTCCCGTCTCCTGGTCTCCATCCAGCCTGGGCCTCTGCCGGCGGCTCCTTGGACCACGGGTTCCAGGCAATTGTCTCCCCCACCCCCAGCTGGCCCACAGGTCTCCTCGGGGGCACAGAGCAGGGGTCAGCAGGCCCCAGGGGCCCCAGGGACAGGACTCAAGTGCAGGCTTGGCCCCCATTACTCTGGTCCCAGCAGCGGCAGGCCTGTCCTCGGACGGGCAGGCGGAGGACGCTGGCCAGCGGACTTGACACCAAGCCCCACATGGCTCTAGGTAGCTGGGAGTCCACGTGCTTGGGCCACCCTGGGCCCCCGTAAATGCCATTCAGGGAGTCTCTGAGATAGTGTCCCCAGAAAGTCTCACCTGAGACCAAACCCACACAAAACTGGGCAAATTGGAGGAGGCACTGGGGGTCCTGCCCCACCAGACCAGCTCAGGGAGGGGGACAGGCAGGGGCCTCACCATAGTCTGTGGCAACTCTTGCCCTGCATCCGCCCCTGGGACGCTTCCAGATCTCATCTCCATGCCTGCTTGGGGCATGTGGAGGGACACAATGACCACTGGCCAGACTGTCCCCTTAAAATCCAGCTTCCACCGAGCATGGGCAGTCCAGCCGCTGCTTATAGGCAAATCTAATATTCCGAGGGCCTGTGGAAGGGCCAGTGGATGGGGACGCACACTGCAGACGTAGCCCGTGGCTGGAGTTCCCCCGTGCTCAAGGCGTTTCCTGAGGACAGCAGTGGCGCCCTGTCCGCAGGGAGCCGTGGACACTGATGCAGGCTTGGCCTGGGAATCACGGTGTCAGGGGGCCGTGTCTGGAGTTGTGGCCAACGTGCTCAGCAGCCTAGAAGCCCCTCAAGAAGTAGTGGGGGACACGCGCTGGCCCAGCACTCTGAGGAAGTCCCACGCTCCTTGGGGAGGCATGGGGGGCTCAGGCTGGGAGTCAGCCTGGGAGTCAGCCGCTACTGGACTGTGGCAGTGCAGGCTTCACTGTCCCTCTGTCCCCGGGGTGGCCCAGCGCTGCCCTCTGAGTCACTCCGAGTAGGTCTGCGACACCCCACCCACGAGCGCGCTCCGGAGGCTGGAGAGCGTGAGTGCCCCCCACACCCTAGGCACTGCCTCTGCCGACATGCCCGGGTGCCCAAGAGCGTGAGCCGCAGCCAGCGACCTCACGCAGCCAGCAGGCGCCCAGCTAACGCGCACCCGCAGCGCGGCTGGCCAGAGTAGAGGGCCCGCGGCATCCCTCCGAGACGGGGCAGGCCCACGTCTGGCACCGACACGTCCTGAGGAGGCCGAGGGTGGAGGGCGCAGCGGAGGGCAGAGCCCCGGCAGGCACTGAGGACCAGGGGACGGCAGCCACCGCCTGGAAGGGAAGACAGGGGCCCTGGCCCACTCAGCTGCGGTCCGTCCCGCAGGCAGGCAGCGCAGGCGGAGGGTGCCGCTTCGAAGGAGGGAGAGATCGGGAGATTTATTCTGGTGGGGCAGGTGGGGAGGCTTCAGACAGGAGCAGAAATCGGAGGGTGAAAAAGGGGACGCCATTCTTGATGGAATCAACACCCGGGCTCTTATTTCTGACCTTTTACCACTAAGAAGACCAAGGGCCAGATCCAGGGCAGGGCAAGAAGAAGGCCAAGGCACTTCCCCCATGAAGGAGTACCAAGATGAAGTTAGCGATGGCGGTGATGGCGGTGATGTCCGTGTTGGCGACAGTAACGGTGACGGCGATGGTGGAGGTGGACGCAGGATGGCACAGCCACACTGTCCTGTGACTTCCATCTCTGGTGGATTCTAAGTTTTACTCAGTCATGTACTGAAGCCTCACAACCACACTTTTTCGGGGGCACAAATGTGCCTCAATTTTACAGAAGTCAAATGAAGCAACTGTTTCAGGCCTCACATTCAGGAAGCAGGACCTGAAATCAGGCCTGAAGACAGAGGGTGTCATGACCACACTGTTACTCAGTGGGGACTGACACATGTCTGACGAGGGAACCAGGACCCCCACTTCTGCCCAAAGTGTACCAGGGAGCCACACACCCCGCTCTCTGCACCCCAGGTGAGTAGCAGGAAGCCTAGTCTAGCAGGGGCCCACGGCCCCCTGACTTTGCCTGTCATACCGTCCCTAGACCTGACGGCTCCCTCGGGTGGATGCAGGGGACAGAGGTGGTATTGGGGTATGACCAGCCACACATCAGAAAGAGGTCTTGAGGGGACAGGGCAGACCCCTTCTCTCCAGCCTGCATAGCACTTGATACACAGGGACCTGGACTGGACCACTTTGGGGTCCCCCCAGAGCAGAGCCTTAAGACCAACCTGAAGGAAGAGCCCATCTTCAGCCCTAGGACAGAGAACACTTTTGGGCCATGGGTGGGCAGGAGACCAGTCCTGTTGAAGGACAGGAGTGAGATGGCAACTGACTCAGAGGAGAGCAGGGGTCTCCTCCCCCTCGCACAAGGCCGGCAGTGAGCCTCGGGGGCAGGGGGTGGGGACAGGGAAGCATCCGTCCACCTTGTGACACAAACCTGGTGGGGAACGAGGAACCCCGTTCTCAGAAACTCAGGGAGTCGGTGGCTCCCCGCAGCCCCGCCCATGTTGGCACTGCCAGTCCCTGCCTGGCATCCAGGAGCCTCCTGTGGGCCTGCAAAGGTGGACACAGGCTGTTCCCCCAGGAGAGAGTGAGGTGACCACAGCCCCTTCCCTGCAGAGTTGTCCACCTCCCCTGAGAGGACACTCAGCCCGTCAGCTGCCTGGTGACCCCTCCTCTGTGTCTCCTTTCCGACCCCTTTGTTATCAGCGGTCGGAGGCCGAGGCCCCAGGGGCCTGCTCATGAGGCCATACTGCCCCCACAGCGCTCTGAGGTCACGGCCCTATCCAGACCTTGGGAGGTCTCTGACCTCTGACCTCTGGCGTGGAGGAGGAGAAGTAGGCGTGGGGGGGGCATTCCAGACGGAGGGGACAGCAGGTGCAGAGGCCTTCAACAGGAATGTGCTTCCCACCAGTCCGGTGGGGGCTTTCCCCAGGGCGGTGCCGGGCATGCGGTTCTCCGGCGTCTGGTGAGGCTACGGGGCAAGGCTCCGGGGCCCTTCGGCTGCCGGAAGCTGGGACGGGCACCGCATCCACCCGCGCTGGGCAGCCCGCAAAACCCCGCGCCACCGCGGCTGGGGTCCGGGGTCCGCGGACGGCACAGCGGGCGGCTCCAGGCCACGCTCACCCAGACGCGGGCGGGGGATCCTGGTTCCCCGCAGAGGACCCCGCCCGCTGCCCCGGGAGCAGCGGGGCTCCCAGGTTTGCGCGGGAGTCGCGGCTCCCCGGCCACGGCCCTGCGCACGCGCGCATTCCTGCACGGAGGCTCACGCGCGCCCCCTCGCGCAGACACGCCTGCGAACACGCGCGGGCGCGCGCACACCGAGCCAGACGAGGCCTCGGGCGCCCCCTGGTGGCCACGTCCCACCGCCCTCGCCAGCCCACGAGGCCGCTCCACCACCCCCTGTGGCCTGGGAGCCGCGGTAGATTTGGCTGATGGACTGGGGGGCCGGGGGGGGGGGCGCCGCTGGGACTGGACTCTGAACTTGACCTGCCTCCAGAGCTCCTGCCGCCCAGTCCTCGTTTGCATGAATAAAGCCATACTTTTCCCCCAAACACTCTTACGTCATGTTAATACCGGACTACAGAATTACTGTATTTTCCAAAGAATGTTTGGAGATTGGGGGTGCTTTCCACACCTCACGTCCGGGCCTCCATGCGGGAGGGGGCTGGCGTCCACGCGGGCAGGACCGTCCTCACTGGCTGTCCCCGTGTCCCCGAGGGCGTCCCTTCCTGCCTCCACCTCTGAGGCCCGGACGGGCCGAGCTCGCCCGCACCTCCTGCTCGCTGAACGCGTTTCTCTAATGATGTCACTCGGGCGAGCGCACTTCTCACGGTCGACGCTGCTGTGTTTCCTCTCCCCTCTCTCTGCCTTTGGCCAGGCTGCCGGCCTACAGCACACACGTGGGAGAGGCAGAGACGTCCGCCGCCCCCCACCCGAGGCAGCCGCCAACCTCTCCCTTCCACACCCTTAAATAAATCTATTTTTTGAAGGAAAAGTGTCATCACAGCTGCAAGACACAGACCAGCATCACCTGCCACCAATACAGGGCGACCAAAAACGAAATCTGTGTAACCCGACGGTCAGGGACCGCTCCCCGAAGCTGGCTGTCAGGCCCGTGGCCCCAGGTCGGAACCGTAGGGTGGCCTGGACCCAGCACCACCAAGGACGCTGAGCCCCCTGTTCTGCTCCTGCCGCCCTCCCCCAGGGCAGACCTTGACGCTGAGAGACCCCAGCCTCCCTTTGACAGCAGTGTCTCTGCCTCGCTGGGTTATCTCGGTGACGGCAGGTTACAAAGCCATCCTCCAGAAGGTCCTGAGGCAGCCGCCTTCCCTGCTCTGTGCCACCAGCAGACAACATCAGGGGCCCCTGCCGGCCAAGCCCACCTGTCTGGGTCTCTGCAGGGGGCTGTGCTCTGGGCCACACGTGCGTGAGCAGCTCTGGGGTGCCGGGCTGGGCCTTGCCTCCCCCCGTGGGCGCAGACATTGCGGAGCTGCCCCCTGGCTCCCAGAACACTCTCCGGACGTGTCTTCCTGGGTGGGGACCCCAAGTCGCTCCACCTCCCGTGTCTAGCCCGGGACCCTGGAGTCACGGCCAACCGGGAGAGCCGTCCTCCCTGCCGATGTCTCCAAGGGACGGGGTCACTCTGGCCTGCGGGTGGGCCTCCCTGATTCTCGGGGGCCCCCCAGTGGGAAGATGGGGCGGGCGAGTCACGGCCGGGGTCAAGGTGGGTCTCACACCGAGCCGCATCCATGCGCCAGAACTCGAGGGAGCAGATTCCTTCCCAGCCCCTTGTCTCTGGCAGCAGGGACGTCGCTGCCCTGTGTCAGCGCTCCCAGGAGGTCCCCGACCCCACTTTGAGAAGGCACAGGACTGGGGGGAATCCGCCCTTCCCTTCTCCCAATTCCACCCGGCTCTGTCTGTCCAGGACCCCCTCCATCGCAGCAGCCCCAGTGGCCTTGCTGCTCCCCTCACCCAGGTCTGCACCCCTGCAGAGGCTGCCGCCAGAGCAGTGACCCAGGTGGCTGGCCTGGGGTAGGGGCAGCTTGCAGATCCCTCCTGGATATCGGGAGAGGAGGGGGTCAGGAAGATGGAGGGGAGGGAAGGGAGGCAAAGGGGAGGCAGGGGGGAGGGAGGCAGGGGCCATGGAGACCGCCCCATCCCAGGAGGCAGCAGAGTTGAGGTTGTCCCCCATTGTGGGGCAGGGGACCCGCATGGCGGGTCTGCACGGTGCACTGCAGCAGCCACTGAGGACAAGGACCAACGGTCAGAGCCGGCCCCTCCCCTGCTCTGTTCCTCCTCCCCGGGCCACTGCCGGGGCTGGGCCTGGCCAGGATCCTCCTCCTGCCAGCCCAGTGCTCAGCCTACGCCAGTATTGCAACACCAGGTGTCAGCGGACAGATGCCACGGTCACCTGCCCCCAGAGAAGGGGTGGGAAAGTGTTCTGAGATGCCCCACCCCTGCCCGGCCTGGGCCTGGACCACACAGCAGGGTGTGCGTGGGGGACAGAGACCCCGGCCCCGAACTTTCTGCACAGATGGAAGGAAAAGTTCGACCTGGTCTTGTGCCCCACAAATCCTGCACTGGGGGAGGGAAGGCCACATGGCTGAGAACCTCTCAGCCTCTCAGGGGTCCTCGTCCCTCTCCCTTATCCCCCTGCGGCATCCCCGGGGCCAGCCCGAGCCCACAGTCACTGACAACCTGTAATGGCCATCTTGTTGCCTTAAACAAGGATGAAAGTGCCTCAAAGCTGACTTGGGCTTCCAGACAACGACCGAGAGGTGAGCTGCTCCCCAACGTCCCCTCTCCCCCACATCCTGGGTTCGAGTGTGAGGCCACCGCCTCCCCTCTCGCTGGTTATGGCCGTTAGTCATCTTTGGATCGGACTGAGGCCGACACCCCACATTCTCCCTTTGCTTTCGCCCTGAGCTCAGTCTCGGGGGTCCGCTCAGTGGCCCAGGACAGTGGGTGAAGCCCCCACCGTCTGACAGGGGCTGCTGTGCCAAGGAGAGCCACTTGGGGAGGACTGGTGACCCAGGGGTGCGGCTCCACAAAGCCACACGTGTGACAAGGACGTGACCACGGCGTGTCCATGCAGTCCCGGGCGGTGACCCAGCTCCGGAGGCTCTAACCCCAGGGCGGCTGCGTAAGAGGGACCTGGGACCCTCTGTGCCACCCCACCTCTGCCGTCATTTCAAACACTCGACAACCACACAGATGTGGGGGCTGGCCCTTGCGGTCTCCCCGGCCTCCAGGGAGGGGGTTAGCCGGTGCCAGGGCTGGGTAGGGGCGGCAGACCTCACCTCGGAGACGCCAGGCCGACCCCGGGCTCCGGCAGTGACACAGAGGACGCTTCCAGCCGCGACGCCCATGAGCAGGCTGGCTCGGCGCTTCACTGGGCGGCAGGCCGTCCACTGTCGCTCTCGCTCGGGCCCCTACTGGGGCCCCTCCTCTGCTCTGCTGAGCCCCTAACTGTATACAAAACTGTTTCAGCAACCACGCTACTAGCTTGCACGGTCGGGCAGGCCCAGGCCCCAGCCTGGAATCCTGTAGGATGCTCCCCCTTGCTACCCCCACACACAGGGGGCGGGAGGCCACTCAGGCCGCCAGCTCCTCCCCAGGGGCCTGACATGGTGGCCACCTCGGGGGTGGCGGGGAGCCTGCAGTGGCCTTGGGGAACCACGTGCGGAACTGGGGGGCCCTACGGTGAACGCTGAGTGCTCTTGCTCTCACCCTGGGGTGAGACCCAGGACCCAAGCCAGCAGAAGACGGCAGTGGGAGAGCCAGAAGGAGGAGGAGGCAGGAGGGGGACAGCCCACTCCCGCCCTGCCACCTCGGCTATGGCCGCATCCTGTCCCCTCCTCCTCCGCATGAGGTAAGTGCACGCTGGTGTCCAGGCATGCTGTGGTTTTGCCTGGATTTAATCTAGCGTCCAGCAGTAAGACTCCTGGGCCCCATCCAGCTCTGAGCACACTCGTAAAACAAACTGCCCCTTTGCAGGCCCCAGGCCCCCGGCGCAGCTGGGTCAGGAGTCCTGCCTTGAGTCTGCCCAGAGTCCCATCGCCCCGACCAGAGCCTCGGGCCGGCCCGTGACTCCCAAAGACGCCACCAGGGGGTGCCCGCAGCCAGCCCGCCCACCAAAACCTCCGGTTGGACACCCCGCAGCCTGGGCAGACCTGGGGCCGCCCCAGGATGGGGACCCAGGAGGGGTCTTTGGGATCATGGGTGGCGTCTCCTTGGCTTTGAAGTTGAGGGAGATGGAAAGAGCACTCGCAGCCCCCGGTGACTTCCCGGCCTCCAGCCTGGGGATGCTGTGGCCATGGTGAGTGCCCAGAGCCCCGTGTGCCAAGGGACCGGCCTGCTGCTCCGGAGGAAGGATGGCTCCCGATGTGCTGGGGGCCTCTGTGGGCCCCAGGCCGGGTCCGCTCGGCTTCTGGGCACAGACGTCATACAGGCTGACCCAAGTCATGCTCACGGCACAAGGGCTGGGCCGTGGAGACAACTGTCACCAACCCCACCCACAGCAGGTCGGGGCAGGGGTGAGGGGAGTAGGGGCAGCACAGGACCCAGACAGCCCACCCTCCCTGCAGCAGGAGAGGCAGCAGCAGCCTCGCCCGCCTGGGAGAGAAGATGAATGGGATAAACGAGCTTCCTGGGCCCGGTGACAAGTGTTTCCCCACGGGGCCTTGCCGGCAGGTGGTCAGTGGCCCCAGCACGGGCACCCCTCCTCCAGAAGGCACCTGGGGGGGGACTGTGGGCCACAGTCCCTGTGCCACTCCAGGGTGGCAGCAAGGGAGACAGAATGGGGCACTTCGTGGTCTGCCCCAGCAATGGGAAAGACCCTGCGCCGGACAGAGCGGTCAGGGCTGACCGGGGACCGTCGGGTCCAGCACCCACAAGGAGGACCCGAGGAGGGTGCGACATCTGCCAACAGCCCCACCAGCACAAGGGGCCCTGGCGTGCCTCCCTGCACTCACGGCAGCATCCACGGAAGACCCTGAGGATGGGGTCTCCTCCACCCCCCACCCTGAGCCACGGTCTGGCCACCCAAGGGGCTGAAGACACGCTCGCCGGCCTCTGCCCACACCCCTGCCCACCAGGGACCTGACTGGTCCCCACCGGCCCCCAGGCCACCCCTGGGCTGGGCTTGCCTCTGAGCCCTAAGCGGCTGGACAGTGACCCCTGGCCCTCCCCTCAGGCCGTGCAGGGCGGGCTCAGCTTTCTCACAGACACTGTGTGCTGCTGTGCATTAATTATTGGACACTTGGAATCATGTACTCCGGGAGGTTCCACGGGCCGTACCTAGCCTGCTGGTTTTCTCACCGGCGGCATCTCCCTGACCTGCTCTGAAGAGAAGAGCCGGCCCCGCCCAGACTCCTTATCCACATTTAGAAGCCGGGCCGGGGCCCCAGGGCAGGGCCCTCCCACTGGAGACTGGTGCGCCCTCGGTCTTCCTGTCTGTGAAGGGGAGGCAGGCTCGCCCACCCAGCTGCAGCCCCCAGCCCCTGATTTTGGGCGCTGGTGGCTGGCGGCGGACCTCCCCAGCGTCCTCAGAACCAGGTCGAGGGGTGCTGTGTGTGGGACACCCCCGTGCCATCTTCGGGGGTGTTCTGCCGTCTGCACCGCGCCCCAGGGCCCCACGGGAAGCTCCACTCCCTTCCTGGCCCAGCAGCCTGGTCCTAACACCAGAGTCCTGGGAGGGGGTGCAGGTAGCACAGGCTGGGGTGACCCATCTCACCCACTGGGGGTCCCGGTCTGGACTCCCGCCCACAGACCCTGCCGGCGACGGCACAGGGAACCCCACGCGGGGCGGGGCGGGCCATGCGAGTGAGTGGCGGCAGGAAGGAAGCGGGTATTGGTGGCTGAGCTCTCGGGGTCCGCGGAGCCTGGCAAGGGGCCGGCCCTCTAATCTCCTCACCAGGCCCGAGGGACAGGGGCATCAGGCCCAGGCCTCAGACTCTCTCCTGGGCCCCGACCCCAGGCCAGAGCACCCCAGCATTGCTTGGGCCTGCACACCCCGCAGGCTCTCTCCCTGCTCCACAGCTCCGAGGTCTCGTCAGTTCCCCTCAGGAAGCTGTGCTGTGTGCCTGCTGGGTCTCCCCACCCCTGTGATCACTGCCTCCTGGAGGAGCCCCCGCCTCCAGCACCCACTCGAAGTCAGCCGGAGCTGGGCTCCTCCAGCGGATGGAGCTGGGTGGGCACTGCGGGGCGGCCGGGGGGACTCAGATCTGTCCACTTCCTGCAGGTCCAGGACCAAGCTGAGCCTTCAGAGGTGCCAGGGAGGAGTTGCTGTGGTGAGCGGCGACTCAGGGGAAGGGGGCCAGGAGCTCCTAACTCCTTCCTGGGGTCTGTAAGAGCCTGGGGTCCCGTCCTGCCCCCCTGGAGAGCCCCCAGCCCAGTCTCCTCGCCACAAATGGCCCTTCGCCTCCTTGGTCTTTCTCCTCTTTAGCTCTTTCCCACCCCAGGGCCTTTGTATGTGCTGTTCCTGCTGCCTGAAAGATGCCCCAGGCCTTCCCGTCGCAGCCCTTCTTGTCCTGGTTCTCAGCACCAAGGTCACCTCCTCGGAGAGGCCTCCTAAAGGCTTGTCTCCCATAACCCCTGTGCTCTGTCCCACTTTGTTCCGGGCGGTCCCCACCAGCTGCCACGATAAGGTTCTGTCCCCGTTGGTTTATTTATTCCCTCCCCCTCCTGTGAGCCCATGGGGGCAGGGGCTTGCCGGCCATCCCCTGTGAGTCCACATCCCCCCAGGTCCCAGGGAGCCCCAGGAATGCCCACCCCAGGGGCAGGGATGGCACCCTTTGCACCCCCCAACAGAAGGGCCTGGGGGAGGGGAGGTCCCATCCGTCTTTAGACAGAATAAATAGAAATACTCTGCCTTTAAGAGAAGAAACTGAGCCCTTTGAGGAAGGATGACAGAGAGTCGAGGGCTGGGTCATTAGAGTGAGCACTGGGGCACCCCCACAGCCGGGGGCCCCTCCATTGCCTCCAGGCTCCTGCCATCCTGGGAAGGCCCGCGAGTCTGGAAGGCCTGCATTGGCCCAGTCAGGGAGCTGGCTCAGGACACCAGCCTTGAGGCCAAGGTCACTCAGGTGGGAGAAATCCCACCCGAACCTCAGTAAAGCCCTCTACAGGTGCCCATGCAGGGCCAGAGCAGAGGCACCCAGGGTGGAGCTCTAAGGGCAGAGGGGCAGCCCAAGAGAGCTTCCTGGAGGAGGCGATGGCCGGAAGGGACAGAAAGGAGAAAAGGAGGAGACAAGCCTGAGGACACCTAGTAAAGATTAGGGGCAACACACAAGGGAAGGGCAAGAGGAAAAGAGGAAGAGAACAGGCAGCGCAGTCGGAAGTGGCCAGCCAGGGGCGCTGCCTGCCGCGGGAGCAGGAGGGGGAGAGGAGGGGGGGGCGGTGGGCGCATCCAGGGCTGCTGAGAGGCCAGGCCTACCCGGGAACCTAGAGGGCATCCAGCCTTCAGCCCACGGCTTGGCAGCCAGACCCTGGGGAGGGCTCTTCAGGGCGGGCCGCTCACACGCCCCGCATGGCCCAGCCCGAGACAGGGTCCCAAAGGTCCTTCCGCCCTTGGGGAGGCAGGCAGGTGCGGCATAACTAACAAGCTGATGGCACTGTCTCACCCACGCAACCCCCAACAGCCCAGGGAGGAGGGCGCTACCACAAACCTCTCTTTGCAGATGGGGAAACCGAGGCACGGAGCGGCCCAGGGCACAGCCTGAGCCCAGCAGGAAGGCAGGCTAGTTCGAGCAGTCTCTTGTCCCTCTCCCCGTCCGTGCGCCTCCGTCTGTTCCCTCAGCCCCCAGGAGCACAGGGGCTCTGGGGTGGGAGCCCAGGCCCCAGCAGAAGCGAGGAGAAACGGCATGCTCCAGGGCCGGCTGACAGGCCGGGTGTCTGTGGCCCTGGGCTTGGCACCCCACGCTGGGCTCCCTTCCTCCTCCCCCACCGCCCTGGAAAATAGGCGGCAGACGACCAAAGAACCAAGGGACCCTGCAACCCTGCCGGTCCCCATGCTGCACGGCTCCCCAGCCTGGGACTCGGTTTCCCCGGTGGTACCAGACAAGCATAGTGGGTCTGCGTGGTGGTCGCAGAGTGTGCCCGGGCTGCCCTGTGGGGTGCAGGGAGCCGTGGGGTGCAGCTGAGGCCGCCAAGCCTGTCAGCCCGACTTTATGGCCTGGTGAGCCAAAGGTCACTGTGTTCACAGGTCACGCCAGGCACGCCTCCTGAGCACCCCAACCGCCAAGGGGGGCCCTCCACCCGCCCTCCCCTGGCGCAGTTAGGGTGCCGCCAAGGTCAGCACGGTCTCGGTTGGGAACGCCCTCCCCCCGGGCACCGTGGGCTCAAAATCCGGAGCCGCCTTCTCCTGGGGCCCGGGCGTTTGCCGGAGGCACCGGCGCAGGCAGCGCCCAGGACTCGGCCATCTCAGGGTTGGGGGTGGGATGGGGAGCTCCCCCCATCGGGGAGGCTAAAGATGGAGCAGCTCCCCGTGTTCATCCTGACCCACCTGATGGCCCGGAGTCACCCTGAAAACCAGGTGGTGAGGGGAAGAGGCAGGTGTCCGGGAGCCGGGTGGGGAGCGGGTCGGGAGGCGTCCGTGCTGGTGACGCCTGCTCAGAGCTGTTCCCAGCGAGCGGGGGCAGGGGCGGGACTGACCAACACGCCCGGTTCTCGCAGCCTGGTTGTCGTGGTCGAGAGAAGCACACCAGGCGACCGTGTTCGGGGACCGGCGGAACCCGGCGTCGCCCGTCCCACCACTAAACCCAGTGCAGCGGTTACAGGTTGGTGGTCGGGGGCCCCTGGGGGCTCAGTCACGCGAGCCTCTGACTCTCGGTTTCGGCTCAGGGTCGTGAGATCGAGCCCCACATCGGGCTCTGCACTCAGCACGGAGTCTGCTTGAGGTTCTCCCTCTCCCTCTGCTCCGCCGCCCCCTCCCCCCTGCACCTGCACTCACACTCTCTTACTCTCCCTCAAAAATAAGTAAATCTTTTTAAAGATACGTGTGCTCGTGTGGAGGGATGGCACGTGTACTGGGCAGGGAAAGAAAACACGAACCGTGTGGGGGTCAGACTCGCTCCGTCCGAACAGCGGCGCACCTTTCGCACAGAGGACGTGAGTATTTGTACAAAGGGACGGGCACGTCGGGAGCGAGATTCCGGGGCTTTCTGGGAGCCTGTGCGGGGAGAGGAAGGTTTTCTTTCAGAAAGTCAGTATTGTCCCAACTGTGAATGTGAACTTGGCTTCCTTTCGTAAGTCAAAGGTCAAAAGGGGATCCTATGGACAGCCGCGCTTTGACCAGAAAGAAAAATTATCAGTAACAACTTATTCTTCCCACCTCGGCTCCCACCACCTTCCGGATGGAATTCCAGCTTCTCTGCCTGGTGTCCCCCAGCCGCACGCACGCACTGGTCCCCTGTAAACGGCTGCATCGGTTGCCTCTGCCCAGAAAGCCCTTTCCGCTCACCTCGTTCCACAAACTTCTGCCCATACGCCAAGGCCCTGCCTGGGACGGTAGGACGCTCTGGCCGCGGCACCCGAAACCCCACTGATCACGGGGACCGGGTGGGCGTCCCCTTCCTCCCTCACCACCCCGTGTGCGTCCCTCCTGAAGGTGAGCGACCACCAAAGAGGACAACCCTCCCCATAGACGACGGCCGTGCTTCAGTCAAGGGCGTACCAGTAGAGGCACTCGGCTGTGAGATCTCCAGACGAGCTCTCAGAAGCTGGCCCCGGCCCGAACGCCCTTTCCTCTGTGGGGCCAACACATCACAGTCGTGTGGCGGAGAAGCTCTTCCCCAAGGGTCTGACTGCCCAGAGGCTCCTGGCTCTTCCTTGCCAAGCCCTGTACTGGCCTCCAGCTGGAATGTGGGGCAAGAGGGCCTCCCGGCAGGGCTGTTTCCAGGACGGATGCAGGGGATGCCCCGGCGGCTCTCCGTGCTTGATGATGGTGACGACGAATGTGAGAAGCAGGAGCCAGGCCAGCCTGAGCTCCTAACCCAGCCTCGCTGGGAGCTTGGGCTTGTCTCCCCCACTCCTTAGACGAGGAAGCCAAAGCTCATGGGGGCCCTGACTTGCCCCAGACAAACAGAACGCCGGCCATGCAGGGCTGCACTCCGGGGGGCCGCTCTTTGAAGCTGGACACTACACACGTACGCTCAAAACCAACGAGTTGAGGTCCCGTGCTCACTTTGCAATGATCCCCAAGTCTTCTGGTCACCCAGTCAGTGGCCACAGGGGCCACGCAACTCAGGGCCACAGCTGGGCAGGAGGCAGTGAAAGGTGCGCCCTTGCCCCGCCTGGGCGGGAGGAACGTGTGGTGGAGCCGCACTGGGGCCAGAGGTTCTGCTCGCTTCTTCCAGGTCTGCAACTTTGACCTGAAACACTCAGCTCTAAGAAGGTAGGCCCGGGCTGGCACTGACCCCGGGATGTCCCCTGGCAAGGCCTCAGGCATGTAGAGGGCAGAGTTTGGAGCTGGGGGTCAGGGGGCTGGAGACGTGCGACCTCGGGCTGGCTCATCTCCTCTCTGGGCTCAGCCCCCAACCTGCAGCTTCTCTTTCTGCAGAACCAGGTGGACGGACCTCTTCCCAGAATCAAAATAGGTTCAGGTCCAAGTCTAGAGCCTGAGGGCCCTGGAAATGATGTTCCCCGACCAGAAGGCTGTCCCAGTGAGGCCGTAGCGTGCAGACACCTGGGAGCTGCAAGGCCACCTCAGACGGGACCTGTGTCCCCAGGCGAGATGTCCCCATCCAGGGGGATTCCTCACTGCCCTCCCATCGTGGCCTGGAGTCCAGAGGAGGAAAGGGACAGAAGGACAAGAGGAATTTACCCCCAGCCCCTCCACGTCCATCCCCAAGTTCCCACAGGGGCCAGGATGTGGGCAAGAGCGAGGTACGGGAGTTCTCCAGCCAAGCCAGAGGATTAAACGTCCCGATAAGCCCCAGGAAGGCTCTGTCCAGAGCAGCCACGTTAATCAGGCGACAGAAAAACCAACAGAGGACAATGCCACAGTGGGGCTGGGGGAACAGCCCTTGGCTGCCCTCCACTCCATGGAGTCCCGGTCCTTCCCGTCACCCCCGCTGCTCTGTGTCTCCTCAGAGAACCTGCCTGGCTTATCTCCAAGAAAAACACTCACCTCCCTGAATCCATGGAGCAAACACGGCCGCTGTCCAACGCGGCCGCTGTCTGCCGCTGCGTGACCCACCGCCCCTGTAAGCGGGGACATTGTGAACAACGTCCGTGCAGACCCCAGGAGGAATCCAAGGACGCTGCTCCCCGGACAGACTCGAGAGGCCCAGCACATCCTTGGACCTGCAGCCCGTGGACAGGACCTGCCCTGCCCAGAAAGGGCACCAGGGGCGGCACCCCACTCCTTCCGCCCTGCTCTGAGACACGCTCTGTTCAACTGGGAAAGTCCCTGTGGGGCCGCTCCTCACTCCATAAGCCGTAAGCGTGCACCCCTTACAGCGGGGAGCAGGGTGCAGGCTGTGACACGCCCACGATCGATGCACGACCCGCGTGTCGGGCCATAGTGCTTAGTCTGGCGTCGCTCCGAGTGCTCAGGGAACGTCCGTCCTGTGGAACGCTCCCCAAGGAGGGTTCCCTTGTCCGCCTCTGGAAAGCGTGTGCTTCTCCCCACCACGGCACTCGCTAGGTAAAAGGTCAGGGGGCTGTCCTCCCAAGTGTCACCTTTTCAAGCCTGTTTCCCTTCATTTCACCGTTGTGCCTTTCACCCCAGAGCCCTTTCCAAGGAACACCTACGAAGCCCCACAACCCTGCTTTGAGAAACGAGTCCCAGGCCTCCCATTCACCCAAACCCTTCTTACAGCTCCTAGAGGGGACCCTTGGGTCTGTCCCCACAAAGGAGCTAGAGGCAGCACAAGTGCCTGACGGCTCTCCAGGTCATCCCCAAACCTGCCAGCTTCGGGACTGCCTTGATGCCAAAGCTATCAAGGAGCTCCCACCACCACAAGGGACGGGCTAACTTCCGCAGGTGCCTATGGGACTTGCAGGCGGCAGGTGCCGGCCCTGGGCCCGCCCCCGGCTCCGAGCCGTCCCCTTGAAACAGGCATTACCACTGTCACGGAGGAAGTCAGCTCAGGAGGTGCAGGCTGCACTAGATCCATGAGTCCGTTGGCGATGAGTGCCCAGTCTTCTAGGCCCGGGTGGAAGGACCTTCCCGCAACAGTGGCCTCCCTGTGGGGGGTCTGGTCTCTCTGAAATATCTGAACCAGGAGGCAGCCACAAAGGGACTGGGCAAGGAAGTGACGAGACAGTAGAGAGAGAGGCAGGTCTGTGGCACCGAGAAGTGCCCCTGCCTGCTCTAGGGGAGCCCCTCACCTGGGACAAACGTGCCCTGCGTTTTGTTTGTTTTTCCAAGACAAAATAAATCTGGATTTTCACATAATTTTTTTCCCACTTTTAAAACACAATGAGGCAAGGCCGCACAGCTGCCTGTCTGTGGCCCTGATGTCCGTGTCAGAGAGGAAGGAACCGCGCGGGGCGCGCAGCAGTGCCCCGAGCCCCAGCCTCCGTCGGGGCTCCCGGGCCGGGCTGCGTGGCTGACCCCGACACTTCCCCCGCATCTCTCCGTGTCGGCCCCACACGCGGGCTCACGGGAGCGGGCCAGGCCTGCTGGCTCGCCCGCGTGTCCCCGGGCCTGGCCACCACGAACGCGGCTCAGGAGTCACGGAGAACACAGCGGCTCCTCTCCGCCCGGCCCAGCCCCAGCCCACTGAGCGGGAGACGGGGCTGCCCAGGAGTGGGTGCGGCTGCGCTCCAGGCATCCCTCTGAGCACTGCTCTGCGGGGCTGGGCGAAGTGGGTGTCCAGGTGTAGACGTGGTCTTTGGGCGGCTGGGGGTGGAGGGGCGTCTTCTTTCTGCAGCCCCAGAGGGAGGAGAAGAGGAGGGAGTTGCCCCCGGGTCTGCGGCCGCCTCTGGCGCCTCCCTGTCCGCGTGCTGGGTGCGTCCTCCACCCCACAACGTGCCAGCAGCCCCTTATCTGCTCTGCAAAGGAAGTCAAGCCAGGGCAAGGGGCTTCCGGGGTCCGGGGCGCCAGCCCACGTCGGCATCTTCAGGAGACGGGGAGACGCTGGGTTTCTTCGCAACGATCCGTCTGCAGAAACGTTCCAGCTGCGCAGTGGCGGCCGCACGGGAAATTCTTTGCACATGAGGAATGGGGTTGGTGAGCCCTGGGCGGTGCCTCGGAGGCAGGCGCAGCCTGGAACGGGTTAGATTCAGGGCTGGAGCAGGCGGCCACCCTGGGGTCAGCCTGGAGGGCTGTCCACCAGCCTGCCCTCCTGCTCTCCCAAAGGAGGGGCCGTTGGCTAAGGCCGGACAGCCCAGCACAACAGTGCCCCTCCCTGCTGAGCTCTGGGCGAAGGGATCTCTCACGTGCCCACCCAGGCACCGTCTGTAGTCAGCCACGGACTGGCCTCTGAGGGGCGTCAGGGAAGTGCTGGCCCCCCTCAGAGCCTGAGCTGCTCTGGCTTTGTGAGGGTTACATTATGGGGCTCAGGCCTGACTCCGACGTGGCACCCCCGCCCCCACCTCTCAAGGCCTGACCAGCGGGGAGGGACCCCACACTTCCACCCTGCAGGCTGGGGAGCAGGTGGTCCGAGGGACCCCAGGCACCATTCTTGGAGGGGCCACCCCTGCCTGAGCCCCTCAGCCGGCTGTGTGGGGGGCCACGCTTTTCTCAGGGTTGCCAGATAAACGTGAGCCCTCCTGTCCAGTATGAGCTTCCGCGAACCCACCAGTACATTCTCCGTGTAAGGGTGTCCTGGACGCTGCAGGACACGTCTGCATCCGGAACACGGTCTCCTGCTCGGCCCCGACTCAAGCTTACCTGCGGGGCCTGCACTTCCGTCTGCTGACTCACCACCTCCACTCTGCTTCCCATTTGGGGCTTCTCCAGCAACCCCCACAAGGCCTCCTACCTGGGTCCAGCAGCTGGGGTTGGGGGTGACAGGAGGGGCTGGACCTGGCTGGCCTGTTGCTTCCTCTCCACCCGCCAGCTCTGGATCCGGCAAGCAGAAGTTCCTGAGCCTTTGTGTGAACAAGGAGGCAGGACAGGGAGGGGTGGGCATGGGCCGGACCCTTCACTCCATGGGGACCAGGAGGGGACCAGGGCGAAGGTCCGGGGGCAGCCCCTCCCAGCCCCCAAGTGGGTCACCTCCCAGAGCAAAGGCAGGAAGAGCTGGGTGTCCCCTTGGGAGGGCCCTAGGGTTGTGCCTACTTCCTGGCCATGGAGGCCTCCCCCTCAATGCCCCTGGGCTGCCATGATACGCACAGTCCCCTCCAGGGAGGAAAGTTCTGGTATCTCACCCATATCCCGCTCTTGCAGGGTCGAGGTGAGGTGGGACAGGATATGGGGAGAGCTCCGCCCCCGGCGTGACACCCAGGAATGCTCTCGCCTGCCTCTGGGAAAGCGTGGCCCCCTTTCCTTTTCCCGGGAGCCGTCCCGGCCCCTCCCAGAGCATCCCTCCACCCACGAGCAAGCAGGCAAGGAGGGTCCCGGGACACCTGTCACTCCCATTCACGAGTTTGGTGCCAAATAATGGCAAGAAAGTCCCACCGGCCCGCTCCGTGGAGACCAAAGGAGCACATTCGGAGTTTTCCAGGACCCCCCCACTGACATCATTTCGAAATGGGAGGAGGATGTGGGGAGGAAGACCCTGGTTCTGAGCCATCCCACTTCTTGGAGCTGGCTTCTCTCTGGGCGTGCCCCGGTCAGAAAGGACACGCGCAGACACACTGTGCTTGTGCATGTAAGCGCGTGTGCAAACGTCTTTGCGTTTGCGGGTGTATCAAGGGCTCCCAGCCCCGCGCCCAGGCCAGGAGCTCCGCAGGGACCCCTCCCCCAGGGGCCTCATGCAGACCTTTCCCCCAGGAGCACAGCGCGGGCACAGACCCTCACCGCGGCCTCGTGGGGAAGCCCCCGGGCCGGGAGCCGTGGCGCGGCACTGTCAAGTCCCAACCTCTACTTCTACGGGCGACATATGGTTTCGTTTCCATCTCCTCTGGCCAAGTCAGGGACACAGAGCCCCAAAGATCCCAGGAACCGCGCGATCTTGTTCAAGGTCAGGCTGGCGGCTGGTCCGTCCCGAGCTCGGCCTGGGAGTCGGGCTATGTTATTATCCGCGGCCCGGCCTGGTTTCCAGGCGTCACGGGTGACGTCAGACGCTGAGGTCATGGACACCGACGACATGTGAGGGGCTGCCGAGCCGGCCAGCCGTCCCCCTGCCTGTGCTCCCTGGGCTCGGGCCCAGAGAACCCAGAGACCCCAGCCCGATGGCCAGCTCCGGTGTGCCCTTGGGCCCTGCCCGGCCCCCTGTGCTCCCGCCCCGTGGCTCCCGCCCTGGCTCGCGGACATGCCCCTCGGGGGAGCGCTGCGGCCTGGAAGCCGGTCATAAATATCTCACGTGACAGGACATTTGCCAAAGCCACAGTCACACCGCCCGCTCCCCTCAAACAGGGAGATAAGCCCCTTGGAGGGTGATTACATCTCCCCAAACAAACTTGCCTCAAGTCCCTCCCCAGAGGACCCCTCTCTGAGCGGCCTGTCTGGTGACCTGGCCTGCCGGGCTTAATGCTAAGGGGCGTCAGGAAGGGGCTTTGAAGCCAGATTAGGTTACATAAATGATACGGAGGCCCGTGAGCTGCTTTCCTCTCCCGCTCGCCTTTTCCCGGCAGCCGACGCGGGGCCCCCTGGGTCGTCCGCAGTGCGGGCCATCTATGGGGCCCCAGGCCCGGTGGGCAGGAGGGACGAGGACGCCCCTCGGAGAGCGGACGGGTCCTGGAAGCCGGTCCTGGAAGTAGAGGACCCCCGAAGTGGGCCCGGTGGGCTCCCATCCCGCCTCCACCCCTGCCCAGCCCTGGTCCTTGGGCAAGCCCTTCCATGGAGGCCTTGGTTCTCCCATCTGCGAAATGCTAGTGTGAACTCGCAGCTCATCAGGTGGCCGTGGGCTTCGGGGGAGTTAAAATAGAGGACGTTCGAGGCCCAGGCCACACCGGGTGCTGAGGACAGGAGTGGCAAGGCCAGCAAGGCACAGAGGGCACAGGCCACCGGGGCGGGCAGGCCAGAGGCCCCCGGGCTCTGGAGCTCCAGCACGTGCAGGAGAGGACAGGGCCATCCCCTTACCTGTCCTCGTTGAATCCGCCCCAGGCCACCCCACCCCTCCCAGCCCTGGACCCAGAGGCCCCCATCCTCCCTGACCCCCGTCCCCAGGGGTGAGTTGTGCGCTTCAGAGTTGTCCATGTTGGGGAAAGCCCGGAACCTTCCATGTGGTTCCACGTCATTCCCCCAAGCGGCAGCCATGGGGCTCCAGGGACAGGCCAGGTCCCAGCCTTGTGAGGGTGGAGCCTGGGCAAAGAGGGGCCTACTAGAGGACAGGGAAGGGGCTTTCGGGTTTTTGTTGTTTTTCTTTCCTAGTAAACGTGTGCATTTATTTTTTAACTTAAATTCAGTTAATTAACATATAGTATATTATTAGTTTATATTATACATACGTTAGTTTATATATAACGTATTATTAGTTTCAGAGGTAGAATTCCGTGAAAGAGTTTTGAATTTTTTTTTTAAATTTTTTTTTTTTTTTTAAAGATTTTTTATTTTATTGATTTGAGAGAGAGAGACAGTGAGAGAGAGAATGAGCGAGGAGAAGGTCAGAGAGCGAAGCAGACTCCCCATGGAGCTGGGAGCCTGATGTGGGACTCGATCCCGGTACTCCAGGATCACGCCCTGAGCCGGAGGCAGTCGTCCAACCAACTGCGCCACCCAGGCGTCCCCGTGAAAGAGTTTTGAACCGGCTATTTACCCCCGTGGGGAGAGGGGGGCATGGGGCCTCCCTGAGTGACTGGGGAGGACTTCTGAACCCCGAGCCCCTCCCAACCCCGAGCCCCCCCACAACACTTGCAGGAGGGGCAAGGCCCTGGAGGCTGGGGTTCAGGCAAGGTGAGGCTCTGCCCCACTCCTGTGGGTGATGCACACAGGAATCCCCAGGCCTGCGTCCCAGACACTGCACCCCTCCCCTGCGCCAGACAGAGAGCTGCCTGGGCCACGAGTCAGTCTGTGCACAGTGGGAACCCCGCCTGGGGTCCCTGGATAGGGGCTGGTATCCCTCCGTCTTGGGGTGAGGCAAAGCCTGGGTCCCTCTGGGGAGTAGGTTCAGAGGCCCTAACCCTCCCTCTCTCCACCCCCCCACCCCGCAAACAATGGAAACTGTTTTCTCTTCTGTCAATAGATGTGTTCCTGTTTGATTTAGTAATTCCTGAGCTCCGGGGTTGGAAGAAAGCAGCTGCTGGGCCAGTGAAACCCGGAGCCTAGGAGGTCGGGGATCCTCCCGCCATCCCAGCTCTGGCAACCTACCCACCACCCCCAAGGCCCCTGAGCACAGCTCCTCACAGCCCTGGAAAAGGAACTCCATTCTGCCTGGTCACCAGGGGCTTGGTGGCCAAACCTCTTATTGCATGAGTGTGGGGTCCCCACGTCAGAGGTGGGTCCCCCTTACCCCTAGCCACCCCGGCCACCCCAGAGAGGGAAGACTAGCGGCCAGGAGGGGACAGTCACAGCTGACCTCTGCCGCTGACATTCCTTCTTGCGCCTCCCCGGCCTGGCTCTCAGGGTCCCCGGAGCACGAGCTGGCCGCAGCTGCAACCCCAGCCCCAGCGTCTGCTCCGCTCACTGGGTTTCCCTCCACGTTTGCCTACTGCCCACAGAGGACCCTCCTGGGGCAGATGGCTGCTGTACCTCCCCCGCTAACTCTTCCAAAGCCTGTCACCCCACATTACGGAGCAGCAGAGCACAGAGAGGAAAGTAATTCACCCAAGGTCACACAGACTTGAGATGGCAAAGCAGAGCCCTGAAGATCTAACTGCTTCCCGTTCACACTCTAACCTGCTGGTCCCAAAGCCTCCTCCGAGGCCCATTGTCTGCCAAGAAGGGAAAGCAGGAACACAGCCCCCCAACCACAAAACGTGATGAGGCACAAGGGAGAGGAAAAGACAATTTATCGGGGAAAGTTGCAGACAGAAAGGGATTTGCAAGCTGAGTCTTGAGGGATGTGCAGGAGTTCCGCAAGTAAAGAAGACAGCGGAGGAAAGGCCTTCCACACTGGGGAGCTGCGCGTGGGCAAAGGCTACGGGGAGAGGCAGGCTCCTAGCTGGACAGACGAGCAGGGGGACTGAGGTCCTGGCAGACTGGGGAACCTGGCTCCCGCAGGAAGAGGGACAGCTACACAGAAGGGTGGTGGGGTCCCTTAGTATCATTTGTGGGGGTGGGGTGGTGAAGGACCAGGGCTTGGCAGTTTGGGCTGAAATGCCTTTCTTTTTGGTTCAAGTAGAAGAGATCTGTGAAGACGTCCAGATGCTGCCACAGACCACCAGTGCCCTCTCCCACCCTGTGTCCCCCACAGGGCGGTGATGGTTAGCAAGGTTTGCAGCCTTGTGGGGCGGGGGGCGCAGCCCCTGCTTCCACGGCTCTGGAAGGTGAGCACACACGCCAGCTGGGGGGAGGAGAAGCCGTGGTCCCGCGCACCCCGCAGCTCAGCCCCAGACGCTTACTGCCCTGTGTGGTGTCCAGCCAGCGCCAAGGCCTCAAGGAGCAAACGTCCTCGTTGGAGACCAGGGTTCAGAGGCCGCTCCTGCCCTCCGCCCCCCCCCCATATTCTGCTGGGAGAAGAGTCTCAGCCTTTTAATTGTAAAACTAATACACGTCCACTGGGGAGATTTGGGAATACAGAAAAAACCACCAGAGATCACCTCCTGTACAAAATTTTGCAAGCTTCGTTTGTTTTAATTACCTGGTTTAATTATTAGCTGTGTGACCTTGGGCACGTGAGCTCACCTCTCTGGGACTTGGGAGTGATAATAGCGTCATCTACATCCCAAGACTAATGGGAGGACTAAGAGGAGGCCTCAGAGGACAAAGCTGATTCCCCTGCTGGTGCTGGACCTCATGGTCAGGACCCGACTGCAGTTTATTTATACAAGCCCCGCCCCCCACCCCCCACTCCCGCATCCAGCTGGTGGGGTGAGGCCTGCCTCCTCTCCTCTCTTCACCCCCAGTGGCAATGGGAGGGCAGCTTCTGTTTCAGGTCCACTATCTCAGTAACCGCTCTGAGGGCAGGAGGAGTCCTCTAGTGCTGCAAAGGTCCCCTGGCACACAGTCTCTAGCACCCAGAGTAGTACGGGGACACTTCTTGGGGGGCCTGCTTTGAACGAGAGAAAGATCCACTGGCGAAGTCTAGAGAGGGAGAGGGGTGGGGTTAGGAGGGGCCCCTCGGTTCAGACCCCGGAAGCTTTCGTGGGGAGAGCAGGCGTCACAGGAGTCCCTCCGGGTAGGGCAGGTGGATGGGGGTCCTGCGGGCAGGCAGGAGGGCGTGCGGGAGGGGCTGGGAACAGGGGAGGGGGGCAGTATCGAAGGCTACCTGCTCCCCTTCCCCCTGGCACCCCAGCAAGGCTTGTGGAGAGTCCAGGGCCTGCCCTGGAAACTTCTTTTTTTTTTTTTTTTTGCCCTGGAAACTTCTGTGGGGTCTTCCAACCCGGGTGTGCGCGGGGAGCCTTCCAGCCACGCTTCCAAAACAGTCCTTCCTGGGCAGCCCAGCCATGTTCGCCCTGGATGCCTCCACACGCACCCCAAACTCCTGGCTGCTGTCAGCTGGGAGAGTGCCAGAAGAGGGGCGCAGGGACCCCTGCACCCTCCCCAGGCCCACAGCCCCTGGGGTCTCACCCACCAGGGAGGGGCTAAGGGCCGTTCCTTAGAACATTCACAGCCCCAGCAACCCAGCCAAGCCCTGCCCAGCCAGCGCCACCCCACATCCGCTGTAGTTGTCCCCTCAGAAGGCTGGGAGCCTGTGGAGGCCCCAGAGAGGTCCCCTCTGCCCCAGGGCTACCACCAGGGGGTTCACCCAGGGAATGCCAGGGAGCACCTCCATGACCTTGGGGGCCCCCCCACCCATCCCACATTTCTGGCTCCTGGAGGAGGTCTTCCTGCGGCCCCACTGCTCGCCACCGCGAGGGCCCAGCGAAAGGTCCCACCTAGGGGCAGAGGCGAGGAGCGCGGCTGGGGCCTGGGGCAAAGGGACTGCAGCCAGGGATCCAGGTCGCGCCTGCCAACCCTGAGCCCCGACCCCCGACCCCCACGCCCACCCCCACTCTGGGATCGCGCTGGAAGTTGCCCTGCTTGGTCAGAAACGGAGGAACCGTGGGAACCCCGCTGCACTTCGCGCATGGGGTGGCCCTCGTGCACCCGGGTGGAGCCCAGGGACACCGAGCTGGGCGTCCCCGTGGGAGCCGGATCCTGGCGCTGGGCCCCGGATCCAGCGGCACAACGACGGAGCGCCACCACCGCATGTGCCGCAGCGCGGCGGACCGGCTCTCGGGCTCGTCCGCAGGAACCCAACACGACACCGGGCCAGCCTCGGCGGGAGCCCCGCGGGCGAGGAGGGAGGCGTGCGCAACCGCGAGTCCCCCGAACAAATTCAGGGACGCTTCCGCGTCCCAGCTAGCCCGGGGCCCGACGGAGCACCGGCCGGCTCCTCCGCCCGCTGGAGCCGGAGCCGGCTGCTGGGTGCCCGACGCCCCGCGCCCGGAGTCCCGACCCCTTTCCCGCCGAGCCCCGCGAGCCGGGCCTGCTCGGGTCACGTGGCGCCGCGGCCGCAGTCCCAGCGCTGACCCCGCGGGAGGGGAGGGGAGGAAGGGGAGGGAGGGGAGGGGCGCCGGGGCGGGCGGGGCGGCGCGGAGGCGCGGCGGGGCGCCCGGGATTCCCTGCGGAGCTGCGCGGCCCGGGGTTCCCAGTCCTCAGCCCGCTCGTCGCCGGCCCGCAGAGACCGCCGCGCCCTCCGCGGGAGAGCCACGGTCCCGCCCGGCGCCTGCTCCCAGCGCGGCGGGGCCCCCGCGCCCAGGCCCCGCGGACGCGCCGCCGCTCCCTCTCGGCCCCCGCCGCGCCCACCCCGGGAAGCTCCGAGGCCCGGCCTTGGAGGAGGTGAGCTCGGCGGGGGCGGCTGCGCCAGGGCTGTCCCGCCGGCCGCTCGGGGCCACCGGCGCTCCGCCGTTCTGACCCCGCGGCGGGCTGGGGAGGGGGCGGCGCGGCACGAGCTCGGACGCCGGCCGGGGTGCACAGTGGCCGCGAACTCGACGCCCGTCCCTCTTCCCTGCAGGTCAAGGCCACGGCGGGGAAGATGTACCAGAGCCTGGCGCTGGCCCCGAGCCCCGGCCAGGCCGCCTACGCCGACTCCGGGGCCTTTCTGCACGCGCCAGGCGCCGGCTCCCCGGTGTTCGTGCCGCCCGCGCGCGTCCCCTCCATGCTGCCCTACCTGCCGGCGTGTGAGCCGGGCCCGCAGGCCCCGGGGCTGGCCGCGCACCCCGGCTGGGCGCAGGCGGCGGCCGCAGACTCACCAGCCTTCGGCTCCCGCAGCCCGCACCCACCGGCCGCTCAGCCGCCCGGAGCCACCGCCTTCCCCTTCCCGCACAGCTCCCCGGGGCCCGGAGGCAGCGTCGGCGCAACCACCCGGGACGGCGGCGCCTACCAGGGCGCGCTGCTGGCCCGCGAGCAGTACCCCGCCCCGCTCGGGCGGCCAGTGAGCGCCTCCTACCCGACTGCCTACCCGGCCTACGTGAGCACCGAGGTGGCCCCGTCCTGGACCCCTGGACCCTTTGAAGGCAGCGTCCTGCACGGCCTCCAGAGCCGCCCCGCTGGCCTCCCCGGCCGCAGAGCCTCCTTCGGTGAGTGTGAGACTGGGGTATTGGCCCCACAGGGGTGCGAGTGCGCAGCCTCCCAACCCTTCCCTGCGGGGCCCAGAACTGTGGGGACATGTACACCCAGGCAGACGGTGATCTCCGCCACACTCTAGCGCTCTCTCGAGCCGAAAAACACGGGTCCTGAACTCTGACACCTCCCTAAGGAAGTGTTTCTACCTTTCATTCACCTGAGCTCCCCATTCCGGATCGTGCCGATTTAGAGCCTACCTCCTAGATGCTCTTAGGAAAAGTTTTGGAAGTGATTTTGATAAAACTCAAACTACTGGTTTAAGTAAGTAAGCTGCCCCATCCACCTCAGTTCTAGAGTGTTTACATATTCTAATTTGAGACCGGGTTTCAATTGCTCCCCTGGGGTATAAATTTGGATAATCGGATTCCGGCGGAGATTTGCCCCACCTCCAGTCTCCGACCCTGCGAACCCTGTCTCACCCCTGCGGCCAAACACGGAGGGCCCTGCTGACCCGCATTTGCTGCCCGAGGGACCAGGTCCTGCTTCGCGGCTGGAGGAGGCCTCACTGGCCCACTCTCCTTTGTGGGCCTTTGGCCCTCGCTGGCTTCTCCACGCAGAAAGCAGGGTCCCCTCCCCCGAGCCCAGGGTGTCCCCACAATGACTGATCCCCACCCCACCCCCACAGAGTGCCTGGCCCAGTGCCCCTGCCGTCCCCCTTCCCCCGCGTGGGCCCCTGGTGGTGACAGGGTTGCCCCCACCATGAAGCTGACAGTGAAGGGCCCCCAGCCCCAGTGGGATGTCCCCTTGCCATCAGGGTCACCACCACGGCCCCTTGTGACTGTTGCTGAGAACAAGGCCGCTCCTGCCTCCTCTGGGGATGGAAATTACACCCCAGTTCCGGTGGGGGGGCTCCCCTGCTGTGCATCCTGAGGTTTGACTTATTAACCTTCTCCCCCGGCCCCCCCGCCCTGCCCTTCGGAAGGCAAACCCGGCAGTTCTTTTTAATCCGGCACAAACTGTGTTGTATGTAAAGTTAAGAGTTAAAATCAGATACAATCAATTTTGAAATCCAATAAACTCGAGATGCACCTCAGACAAGGAAACGCAGCTGCGGACCCGCGGGCTCAGGGGAGGCCAGAGCCCCGGCCAGAGCCCCGGCCCGAGCCCCGGCCCACGAGCTGCCCGTCCCCGCAGTGTCGGACTTCTTGGAAGAGCTCCCCGGCGAGGGTCGCGAGTGCGTCAACTGCGGGGCCCTGTCCACACCGCTGTGGCGTCGCGACGGCACCGGCCACTACTTGTGCAATGCCTGTGGCCTCTACCACAAGATGAATGGCGTCAACCGGCCGCTGGTGCGCCCGCAGAAGCGCCTGGTGAGTGCGCAGCCAGGCCCGAGAGTCCCCGCAAGCACACCGGGTGTGGGGCTGGGAAGTGCAGGAAGAGGGGGGGCAGCCTGGCCTCCCGTGGGCAAGGGCGGGTAGCCCTGGGGCTGCGCTGGGGAGCCGGGAGGCCCAGGACCCAGGGCGCTCCACCGTCAGGGACAGAGGGGCGCGAGCCGGGTCCCAGCTGGCCTGCGGGGCTCCGCCCTGGGGCTCCCACGATGGCAGGGGCACAAGGTGACTGGGCCCAGGCATGGGGCTAGGGGCTGGTGGGGAAGGTGCTGCTTTGCTGGAGGCAACTGAAATCCTGTGCAGGGGGAGTTTTGGGGCCCTGCCTCTTGGGGAGCACTTTCTACCCTGTACCAGGTGGTTGCGCCGGAGATCGGGTTAGGGTTGTTCAAGGCACAGAACTTGTTTTCCCTTTTTTTTTCTTCCGGCGTGTGGCGGGGTGCAGAGTGGGGGACGGGGAGCTTGACTTTTGCCCCCAGCAGGGCAGAGTCCCCGGAAGCTGTGTAAGGGTTTAAAGTCACTGTATCACACACCGCCCCACAGGCAAACTCGGATGTTCACGGACTCGGGTAAGAGCAAGGGCCTGCTTTGTTTGCAAGCTGTTGAGAGCTGCTCCGGGGTCTGAGGGCTGGGCAGGGCTGTTTCTGGGGGTTCCTCCCCTCTGGTCTCATGCTGGTATGAACCCCTGAGCCCTTTCAGGGCCAGTCGGCTGGTTCTGGCTGGTTCTGGTGCCTGGGACCAGTGGGAATGAGGGGGCTGGTCCCCCCGACCCCCCGGGTCGGCATGGTCCTCAGGAGCCCGACTTTATTGGAAAGGCAACTCCTGGGCCACGGGAGCCCCCCACCCTTCCAGGTCCCTGACCAGGCAGGTGGGAAGCAGGACTGACTCAGGCTGTTTGGGGGAAACCACAATTTTTCTCCCCTGATCTAGCCTGGCATTTGGGGCTCCCCCAACTACCCTCCACCGCACTGTGCCTTCTGGAGTAACTCAGAATGCATGTCGCCCCCCCACTTTTATCCCTGCCCCCGTGGTCTTGCCCCGTGACCCGACCCAGCAGCTTGGCATCTGATGTCGCCCTCGCTGAGAGGGAAACTGAGGCTGAGGGCAGAAGTGTCCTGGGGGACTGCAGCCCCAGCCCGGCCCCTTCCTGCTCCATCCACTCTCTCCCAGGGGGACACACTGGTAAACAGGAAAACGTGTGGGGCCTCCCTGCCTTTGCCCCCCACCCCTCACAGGGCTCACTCCCTGCGGAAGGTCCTGGCCTAGGGTGAGATAGCCATGTAGGCCTTGAGGTAGTTACCTTTGTAATTGCCGGGTGATGACCCTCGGGGCTCAGAGACCCTTGGACGGGCCCGGGCTCCAGCCAGGACTGCCTGCCTCCTGCTCCCATGCACAATCTGCTCCCCAGGAGCCTGCTGGCCCTGTCCTGGGTCTCCCGGCCCAGCCCCTTCCACACACACACACACACTGTCCCCGTGCTGTGCCGTAAAGATCAAATGAGGCAGGGCGTTTGGGCCTTGGTCTGCTCAGGGGACCGGCTGAGGACACGGCCTCTGGCCTGGTGAGGTCTCTGCCTGCTAGTCTGGGGACATGGAGAATGTAGCTTTAAGATGCTTCCTGGGGAAGAGCCCCTTCGTGCTGCCGTGCTGAGGAAGACCTCAGGCCTCGGAGAGTGGACAGCCCGGTGGCCCTGTGTCCCTGTCCAGGCAGATCCAAGTGTAGAACATACCTGGGAAGTGTTTGCCAAGTGGGACTGGGGGCCATGGGGGTGTTCATGGAGCCATCCTACTCCTGTCTGTCCTCGAGCTGCCCGAATGGGTTTCCTCTGGTTTGTTTCTGGGTTCCTGCCTGGCGGTCAGGGAGGGCCGCCCCGCTGCTTCCCCACGGCCGGTCCCAGCAGGGCCAGGCTCACGGAAACTCGGAGGTTCTCAGAGAGTCCTGGGACCAGAGCCCGGCCCACAGGCTCCCTTCCACGGGGGACTGGCCAGTGGCCCCAGACTTGCCCCCACCAGTGCCTCACTCTCCCTCACGTGTGGCCAGAACTGATGCCCAGGGAGACAATTGTCCCAACCTCCTTTTCAATGACTAGAACAGTTCCAGAAGGCCGTCAGCAACAAGCGAGCGTCCCCCTCCCAGCTGGAGCTCATATCCCTTCTGCCCTTTGCGTCCCACATGTATCCTCGGTGCAGGCGGAAACCCTTGACCCGAGGCTTTGGTCGGTGTGGACGAGTGGGTAGTTGAGGTGGCTCTGCAGACCCCTGCGTGCCCGCTTGCGTGGCCAAGTGCTCTAGAGCCCCTGGCACCCCTCCCCCCGCACGCCAGAGCCCTGCAGCCAAGGCCAGGGGATGGCTGACGCCAGCTCCGGGAAGTGGCCCCTGCCGCATGGGGCCCGGCAGCCTCCGCCCAGCGAATCCAGGCCTTGACGAGGACCCTGGGTTTTCCTTCCTGCGTGGCCCGCCTCCCAGCTCTCGCCCCCGGCTCGGTTCGCCCTTGAACAGCAGGGGACACGCGTTACCAGGTAAAGCGTCCACCACGCGCTCTTTTCCAAGAGCGTGGGAGGACCCGCTCCACATTGGGCCATTTTCTGTGAGCCGAGGTGCTTACTACCCCCACCACCACCCCGCTTCAGGCTCGCCTCACCCCTGCAAGCTGCACAGCCAGCCCCCTGCTCCTCGCCCTCCGCAGGCCCCGCCCCTGGCTCCACACTGCCCAGCGCCCCCAGTTCTTCTGTTGAATCTGGCGGAGGCAGGGCCTGGAGCTTGGGACAGCTCTCCGTGCAGGCAGCAGGCTTTGAAGTTTAACTTCTTTTGAAAAGAACAGACCCAAAAAAAAAAAAAAAAAAAGACGAAATTCAGCCAGAGGAGGCCTGGCAGCAAGGGGTCCCCGAGAGTGGCCAGGCCCGGCTGCTTGTCCGGGCAGCGAGCAAGGACGGGCGGACACAGGAGGGACGGCGGCGGGGACGTGTCGGGGACATGGGCTCAAAGGAGGGAGGGGGTTCTGTCCACCCGGCGCCTCCCGCCGCTGTGTCCCTTGCGGACCGCGCGACCCGATGACGGGAGAGGAAATAGAAAGGAGCAAACACTTTGAAATTTGTTTCCATTGTCTTTTAATTTATGTTCGCTAAAAAATAATTCACTCCTCACCCGGGCTCCCGCCGTCTCCCTCGCACTCCCAGGGTGCAGAGTGACGTCGTGAGCCGCGGAGGCCGCCGCCTGCACACCTGTGTCTCGGGGCGCCCGTGGCTCTCCTTCTGAGACGTGCGGGACGTTTGTGGGAGGGGCACGCGAGCCTGAGTGTGTGCGCGTGAGCGCCCCTGGAAAGGAGCCCTGGTGTTCAAAGCTCGGCCAGCGTGTGTGTGTAGGAAGGACTTGGTGACGAGGGGCTGGCAGGGAGCAAGGCCTGGGGAGAGGGCCTGAGGGTCCCAGCGGGATGGGGAGGGCGGAGGCGCAGCAGAAGGGGGGACCCGCCGGGTTCAAATACCCGACACTCTGGTATGGGGATCTCAGACAAGCCGTAACTAGGATTTTAGTGGAAGTAGGTCCCAGATACTGCATAGGGGCAAACTTGGACTTGCCGCTTGTCCGAAGTCCACATGGAGCTGGGCAGACTGGGGCTTGGGGCCTGGGGCAGGTCCCAGGGCCTTCTTCTCCCACTGTAGGAAGGAGGATGGCCTATGGGCGGCAGGGACCCCGCCTCATGAGGGCCGGGGGTACTGGCTGTGTGCGTGGTTCCTGGCACCTGGAGACAGATGGGAGAGAGGGACAGGGCAGGGAGGGGGACAGGGCAGGGAGGGGGACAGGACAGGGAGAGGGACAGGACAGGGAGAGGACACCCAGATCATGTCCAGTGAAAGCTGCTTTCTAGGCAAGGTCAGGCTGGGGACCCTGGTCGACTCCGGGTCGGGAGCCCCCTCCTGCCTGTGAGCATGTGCGCTGTCTGGCGGAGGCTGCAGCGACAATTTCCCTTCCGGTCCCGCTGGGGCCTGAGCTGGACGCCGGCTTTGTCCACTCCGGCTCCTACGTGAGTCCCAGCCCTAGGTGCTCCCAGGAAGACGGCCGGGATCCCTGGGAGGCGAGACCTCAGGGAGGTTTCCCCGTCAGGGCCACGGGCTTGGCCCAGTGCTCCTCTAGAATCTCCAAGGCCTCGTCCCTTCCTTCCCTTTTGGCCCTATTGTCCCAGAGCCTGGGGCAGAATCCTGGCTGGAACCTGGAGGCCAAGCCTTCCACTAAACAGCGTAGAGTTCTCCGGAGCCCATGGCGGCTGCCCACAGCTGGAAGGGGAGGGGAGGAGAGGGGAGGGGAGGGCAAGGAGGCATTTTCATGTCTTGAGTTTTCTTGGTAATGGCTGGGCAGAGGGCTGGAGACGGGCTCCTGCTCTCCCTCCTGGCCATTCCCGGGGGCAGGCCCGTGCCCTCGACCAGCTGACCGCAGCCTGGGGAAGGGGGTGGGCAGGAGCTGGTTGGCGGGGCCGGCCGCACTCAGCCACTACAGAAGGAAGGATCTTAGAGACTGTGGGAAGATGGGGAGGCTGAGCCTGGCCCCTGTCCGCCACTCCTAACCCAGGGCACGTTCCTTTTGTGGCTGCATTTGGCCCCCTTACCTTTGATTGACCCCCAGCTCCGTCCTGGAGAACCCTAAGAAGAGGAAATACATCACGGGGACGATTTGGATAAAAGGTCTAAAAGGTCCTCATGGGCTTCTGTGATGGTGCCCCCGGTGCCACTGAAACATCGGGTCAGATGTGGCCCAGTCTGACCCCGGTGCCGCAGGGAAGACCGGTCAGAGACCCCGTGTCCCACCGCTGTGGTCCGGGTGAGGGGGCCAAGGACCTGGACGGCGGCCTCGGTGCAAGTGGGGGGACGGTTGGGCAGCTTCAGACACCTGAGGGCTGGGACGGGGGATGAGGACAAGACAGTGGTGCTCCCCGAAGATGAAGCCTGGGGTCTGGGCAGGTTGGAGCTGCCAGCAGGCTGTGCTGAGGGGTACAGGGAAGGGCTTGAGTCCGAGGTCCGAGGTGCCTCCGGGGCGGGGGGAGGTGGCCGGCACCCCAGCCTGGAGGTCCCAGAGTGCAGGTGAACCAACCCGTCCGACACAGGCAGGCTGGGCTCTGGCCCCTCGTGGAATCCTGAGCAGGTGGGAGGGCCCCTGTGTCAGGCCCACCCCAGCCGGCCAGCTTGGCAGAGCCCCGTCCCAAGCCTTTTTAGGTCCAGACTCAAAGCCCTGAATGAGCCACTCTCTTAGAGTCCCTGGAGCTGGTGGCGTCTGGGCCTTGCCAGGCCCCCAAGTACAGAGAGGTTTGGGGTCTCTGGCCCAATGAGACCCACGGAATTGGGGTCAGTGCTGCAGGGATACGTGGGAAGGAGGGAGGCCTTTGGAATGTCAGGGCCTCAGGAAAGTTCTGGATGGGGACGAGCATGAGGGAGGTGTGGGGGCCCAGCCTGATGCCTTCAGCTTGCCGCCCGCTGGAGAGAGCTTGCGCTGAGCACGCGTTCTAGATCCGTCTTGGGAGGCGGGTGCCCTGCCTGCTTAGCCTGGGGCCTGAGCTCCAGGGGGGACCCTGTGGCCCAGGGGTGGGGGTTCTGCTCCATCCCAGCAGCCTGGGGTGAAGCCGCGTTGGCCGTGAAAAAGAGAGAGCACCAGAAAGCAATTGCCTTTTAGTGTTGGGTTCTTCATGGGTCCTGACCCCAGGACGGCTGGGTCTGTTCTCATCCCTTTTTACTGGGGGGGAAACTGAGGCCCAGAGTGGTGAAGTGACCTGTCCCACAGTTCGAGGTGCAGGGAGTCAAAGCTCCAAGGAATGCAGGCCCCTGGGGGGCCGACCTGACGACCCTGGCACCCGAAGCCTCCTTGCCCGGCCCCACGTGGCCCCGGACTGGCTGCGGGTCCGTCCCCAGTGCCGCTGGTAGAGCCCAGGGCCCCCGCTCACACGGGCCTCCCCCATCCGCAGTCCTCATCTCGCCGCGCTGGCCTCTGCTGCACCAACTGCCACACGACCAGGACGACGCTGTGGCGGCGCAATGCGGACGGGGAGCCGGTGTGCAACGCCTGCGGCCTCTACATGAAGCTGCACGGGGTGAGCGGGGCCGCGGGGGGCACGGCTGCTGCCGCGGGGCGGGAGGCAGGGAGGGGCGGGGCGTGCCTCCCACGTGGCCACCAGCAACTGCCCGCGCCTCCGCCGTTACCGTCTGCCCCCCCATCCCCGGCTCAGCCTGGGATGGGGGGCTAGGCCCCCTGGGGTGGTGTCTGCACCCCTACAGCTCTGGGGGGTTCGGGCCTGGACCGGCTCCTGCCCCCCCTGCCTGGAGGAAGGGGCCACGCCAGGGCCAGCTGCTCCCCAGATGGGGCTCTGAGGACCCGCTCGGCTCCCTGAGTGGCTCCGCAGGCCCACACGAGGGCCCGTGGCCGTGCGAGGGGCCTGGGGATGGGCAGGGACGGGACTAGCCGCGGCCCCTGCCCGCCCCTGCCCGCCCCTGCCAGGTGCCGCGGCCCCTGGCGATGAAGAAGGAAAGTATCCAGACGCGGAAGCGGAAACCCAAGAGCGTTGTGAAGACCAAGAGCTCCTCGGGTGCGTGGGGCGGAGCCTGGCGGGGCGCGGGAGGGAGCCCAGCCCCCGCCTCGCCCCGTGGAGTCACTGCAAGCGTCTCAGACTGCCCCGTTAGACAGTTACGTGTTGGGCTCAAGCACTGTCCTTCCGAAGTGCAGATGCGCCGACTCTGCCCTGGTGGCATCTGGCCTGGGGACAGTGGTGTGGGCCCACCCAGCTGGGGCAGGAGGCAGGCTGAGGGTGCCACACCCAGGCCCTCTCAACTGGCCCGTGCAGCTCGGTCTGGCAGCTTCTGTAAACGCCCCACCTTCCAGGATGCCCAGCAAACAGCACAGCCTCGCCGCCCTCCGTCCCGGACCCTGAGAGCCCAGCAGCTGCTTTGAAACCCAAACCCAGCCTGGCGTCCCCTTCATGTCCTGGGTCCAGCGTCGCCTCCCAGGTAAGGCAGGTGGGGTGGAGTGGGGTGCCCAGAGCTGGCTCCCAGCTACTCCTCAAGGAACCCCGGCTCCCTGACCAGGTCAGACCCCATCTCTGCCCTCATGGCCTCTCCCAGGAGTGCAGGGCTGGGCCCACAGGTGGTCACTGGTACCAGCAGCAGACGCCAGGCTTCGAGCCGCACATGTCATCCTGCCCATCGCAAGGAGGCCAAGACGCTATCCCTGCGGAGGCCCCTTAAGGCAAATAGCCCAGTCGTGAGGGCTCCTTTCCCAAGCGAGGCCAGCTGGCCATTCCTGTTCCTGCACTCCCATAATCCCCTGCTCTCTCTCCAGGCCTCCAGCCAGGCAGACGACCCCCTGGCTCCCAGCCACTTGGAGTTCAAATTTGAGCCCGAGGACTTTGCCTTCCCATCCACAGCCCTGGGCCCCCAGGCTGGCCTCGGTGGGGCCCTGCGCCAGGAGGCCTGGTGTGCGCTGGCCTTGGCCTAGGTCCCCGGGCACCCAACAGACCCATCTCACTGCCCACTGGGGTCCAGCACAGCAGAGAGAGCTCACTGGGCCCACCCACCAGAAGAGACAAGCCAGTGGGACCTTGAGGCGCTGGGCATCCCTCGCCATGGTGAGGGGGAGGCCTCTGTACAGACAGCAGTCAGGCCCCAGAGCAGGAAGAAGGCTGAAGAGAAGGGCCTGCGCCCCCACCACAGACAGCAGGGGACTCTCCTAAATGCTGTGGCAGGTCAGGCCTGGCCACTCCAGCCAAGGCTGACCTGGGGCGCCCAATGCCAACTTGACTTCTCTTGTCAACATTTGCCATCACCATGTTTACACGTTACAGAAGTTGGAAAAAACCCCAATCCCCTACTGTGAAACCAGAATCACAGATGAAATGCCGAGGTCAGGCCCACAGTGTGAATGCCGGGAGCGGCTGGACATGACACCTCCTCGAGCCTCAGGGTCTGTCCCTTTCTCTCACCTGATGGACAGAACTACAGCACGGAGAACTTCCCCTCCTATGAGTGAAGGACTGCCAGGGACAGATGTGTAGGTCGTGCACTGTACCAGGATGCCACCCCAAGGGAAAGCCACTCACGCTGTAGTGTATTTATTTGGATGGTTTTCCCAAAGGGGGCAGTAAGGGTCCTCATGCTGACTGAATCTGTGTGTTGTGACCATTTCTGACAGGCAGAGTACAGGACCTGGGTCCCCGTGCTGACCTCACAGGCTCTGTCAGGGCCGGTGGCCGGGTGACCACATGTCCTGGCTCACCTGGGGTCAATCCAGCTTCATTTGTTGCTCCAGTGGAATTGTTAATAACACCGCTTTACTTACAGAAGCCCTCCCCTCCCGGAGCGGGGTGACAAATCAGCAGGCCGTGCTGGCAGGAGACCGCTCTGCCCACGGGAGCCAGGGAGGCGATAGGGAGGGGTGGGAGTGGGGCTCGCCAGGCCAAGGGGCCGCATCCTCGCTTCCGCTCGGTGGCTGCACCGTGAGCCGGCTGGAGAAGCTGCGAGTGCCAGCTTCCAGAATGGGTCCGTCCGTCTGTCTGTCCTGAGCAGGCACCTGGAGTTCGAGCTGCACAATTCACATGTGATCTTGTCTTTTTTCTTTTTCTTTCTTTCTTTCTTTTTTTTTTTATCAAAGACAAATGAAGCCATGAGAAAAAATGTAAAATAAAGACATTGATTTTACATTTCCTTTTCCCAAATGCCTATGAGGTTTTCCAGCCCCGTCCCTGCAGGCCAGGTCAGCCCCCGGTCTGGCACTCAGTCGGGCCGTCTCTACGTGTGCTGGACCTCACTAGCCACTCCAAGTGGGTCAGGAGTCCCTTACGTACAGGGCCTTCGAGGCCACCGGCCAGCATGGGAGAGGAGCCCGGGGTCGGCGGGCGCCCACACTTGGAGAGGTTCTCGCTCCCGGGTCAGGTGGACGGGCGTTCGGGGCGCTGCCCTGCCTTGTACTGCTGCATTGGCCGGTGGCGAGGGGACAGGGACCAAGATGTGGTTTGGGGCACTGGGAGCCCGTGTCCCCATGTAGCTCTCAGGCTCCTCAGGGTGGGTCATCGGGCAGGGCAGTCAGGCAGTGTCGGGGTGAGCCCGGAGGACACGAGGCATGAGTTGGGCCCCCAGGCAGGCCAGGCGCTGACACCTCTCACTTCTGGATGTCCACAGAAAGTCACTAACATGGGGGCCTTGGCCCCATCTGTGAGTCGGGACCCCTACCCTGCTACACAGAGGGCTTCAGCAGGGGCTGCCCAGATCTGGGTGAACCAATGGGCCTGTTAAATGCAGACTCTTGGGCTCCGGGAGCCTGCATGGTGGCCAGCACCTAGGGTGCCTGCAGAGCCACATTGGGAACCGAGTGGCCAAGGCCAGGCTGCGGAGGAAGACCCCCGGGGTGCAGTCTGTCTAACGGGTCCCAGCCAGCGCTTTCAGAAAGCAGACTGGGCAGGAGAGGTGGGAACAGAGTTGTACCTGCAGGGTTTTTCCTGTGGGCGGACGTGCCGGGGGGACGGGGCTCAGCCTGGACATCACACCTCTGTCCACAGGCTGTGGGGAGCTTGCTGCCATCTCGTCTCTGTGCCCACACGCCCTGGGCTGCCATTCCCAGGGGACCACTCAGAAGGGAGCAGGTGAGGCAGAGGGGTAAGCAGCCACCCCGCAGGGCAGGGCAGCCCCTCTTCCCACCTGTCTGCGGAGCCCCTTCCCACCCTGCCAGGGCACTGGGTCCCCGAGTACGAGAGCCAGATTGTTCCTTTGAGAGAACCAGTTGGCAGTGCCCTCCTCTGCAGACCTGGCCCCAAGCAGCTGTGGGGAGGGACGCAACTGTCCTCCTGCCCCGCCAGGCCCGGCCCTTCCTTGGGCTCCAGGAGAGGGTGACGGGCCCCAGAGTGAAGGAGATGAGAGGCAGGAGATGGGGGGAGGCCATCGAGTACCTCGAGGACCACGTGGCAGCACATCCGGGCCTCGGCGCGGAAGGGACAACACAGCACCTTCACAGAGCCACCACGCAGGGCCCAGTGCTTCTGGCGGAGCCTCGGTTTCCTCATCGGTAGGTCGAGGAGGATGCCACGTGCCTATGGCCAGGTCTGGGATCCACACAGGCACACAACTGGTCCAGGCCTGGCAGTCCCTGGTGTACTGAAGCAGCGTTCTCCACTACCCAACCCAAGGAGGCTTCCTGGAGGTGTCCACTGTAGGACAGGTAGGGTCCCCACAGGAGCAGCTGGGTGCCCCAGCCCCCAGGCGCCCAGCCTGTGAAGAGGGGTCCTGGACAGGGATGGGGGAGGGTTGACAAAGAGGGAAGGAAGCAGTGACTTCCTCCCTGTTTTTGTCATTTTTTAAATGTGTCGTGCCCAGGATGAGGTGGGCCGGGCGCCCCACCTCTGGGCATGGGTGTTGCTGCTAATCTAAGCCTTTTCCCCAGTGCCCCTTCAGCACCGGAAGCTGTCAGGACCCAGAGCCTTAATATAGCTGCCGGCACCCCCTTCCTGCGACTCTTCCTCCCGCCAGCCCACCCCAGCCCCGCCTGCGGGCCATCAACAACCGGACGAGCGGGGGAGGCTGGCGGCATGGGCAGCGCGGCCGCTCTGGCGGGGACAGGAGTCGAACGGGGGCCCTCGTGTGCTGGCTGACTGCGGGCTCCCTTCCCATCACCTTCCCAGGCGGAGCAGGGACCCTTGATCTTGCCACGGTCTGGCCACAGAAGGTGTCCCCTGAGCCCCCGCGGGGTTCTTCCCGAGTGCCTCGAGGCAAGGAGAGGACCCCCGAGGAAAGAGGGTCGAGACGCTGAGATCCAGGGTGTAGAAGAAAGGGAGACACCCCGGGTCCCTTCAGCTGGTTCCCCCCCCACACCCGCTCAGAACCCTAACACTCCCCTGCAGGAACAGAGCCGTGGGCCAAAGCCCCCAGCGAGAGCTGGCAGGGCTCTGTGGGGACCCCACCCCCAGGTCGTCAGGGACTCGGCCAGCTTGGTGACAGCAGCACTCTGCATTCAGTGCCCACCCCAGGGTGCACGTTTGTACCCTCGGGCCCTGGTGCTGCCTCACCCGGGGCCTCCACAGTCACCAGCCCCAGCATCACCCCAGCGGCAGAGCCCGGGGCCCCGTGTGCAGCTGGGCAGGACCCGAGGGCTTCAGGGGGCCTGGGCTACCACCAGAGACAGCTCATTGACCAACGGGTGCAAATTCTCTAAGGTGCTCGTCTGAAAAATGGAACATGCTTCTTGAGAAGGGAAAATGGTCCTTTGGGGTAAGCAACGCAGGGTACCAACTTTGTATTTGACCAAATAAGGACATTTCTTAGAAGAGAACAGTTGCTGCTGTCACCAGCATCAAACACAGACCGTCCTGCCACCAGACACAGCCGGCCGCCGTCTCCGGGGACGGGACGATGGCTTTATAGCTTCTTGCTGCCTTCCTCTGCTGCAGACCGCGGACGGCTTGTGGCGGCCCGGGCAGCCGTCCTCCAGGGCATGCAGTCAGGCACTCAGACAGAGGACGACCAGGCCTCGGGGTCCTAGCCCCCAAGTGAACCCCCATTTGGCTAACGGAGGCCCAGAGACCAGGTGCCCCCAGGCCGCACGGCGCCAGGAGCCCCCATCTTTCCTCCTGTGTGCATTTGGCGGACGCTGAACCGGCCCCAAAGGGGAGGGGGCTGGCTGAGCCCCACAGTCGTGCTGGAGCCGGGGTGGGGGTGGCCGGGCTGACGACCACTCGGAGGCCACGGCAGCCCCCCCATGCCCTGCGACGCCCGCCAAGATGTTGACGCGGACGGCTCCAGCCGCCTTATTTATTATCTGATAAAGGCTCCCGGCACCGCTGGTGGACGGCGTCTGGCCGTGCTGGGGCCTGGGGGAGGGAGGCGGGTGTGGGGGAGGGAGGACAGGAGGCCAGAGCAGGCCTCCACACTGGACTCTGGGGCAGGACACACTGAGGAATCTGGGCTTTTCCCTTCCTGGCGAGAGGCTTTCCTTCACTGCCCCGGAGCCAGCGGGCCACAGAGGAGCTCAGCGCCTGCACAGGGCAACCCCGGGCCTCCCCGTCTGGGAGTCGCACCCCATAAGACCTGCGACCCCATGGTCTCTGGAGAATCTCCAGCCAGGTCTTCCTGGCCATCGGCCCCTCCCATCCAGCTGCCCATCCTCCGCTTGGCCCAAAGCTCAGATTTTCCATGATGCAAATCTGGGCCTGTTTCTTCTTTGTTTCCAAACACTCAGCCCAGGTAGCAGCCCAGCAACGGCCCAGCTGACCAAAACCCTGACCGCCCCGTGACCTCAGGGCTTCCCTTCCCCGCACTCGTGTCCACTCTTAGGGACAGGGAACACCCACCAGCATCCAAACCCACCATGCCTCTGGGCCTTTGCACGTGCTCTTCCCTCAGACCCCAGTGCTCTGTGGGCATAACTGGTGACACGCACATGGGGGTCAAAACACTCTGTGCTGCCTCCTCCAGGAAGTCTTCCTCAGGCCGTGCCAGGAGGTCTCTCTAAGCAGAGCCGTCCTCACTGCCGGGGCTGGGGCTGCGCTTGCACGAGGGAGACACCCCATGTGCTCGAGAAGCGGGGTGGGCGAGGAGGTGACGGAGATGGTGTAGACGGAGCCTTTGAGATCGAGCTCCTGAGGGCACTGACGCATTACGGCCCACTCTAAACTCTGGGTCCCAAGCCTTGTCCGAGGCTATTATGACCACAAAGGAGGCGGCAAACTGATGAGCCCTGTGCCTGGACAGCACTTGGTGATGGCAGAATCAATGTGCGAAGGGACTGGGTGCCCCTGCCGGCTCAGGAGGGACAGGCTGCCCAGCCCCTCCCGGGACCACCCACCGTGGGGATGGCGGGGGTGGGGGTGGGGCCTCTGTCTGTCCTCCATCACCCTGCAGCGCTCAGTCCTGCTGAGGACAGCCGAAGACGGGGATAGAGGGGGTGGGGTCCCCAGGAAGGCAGACGGGAGGTGAGGGGTCCTGGGTGAGGCAAGAGCCCCAGAAGCTCCCAGGGGCATCCGTGTGGACCCGGGGAAGGGAGTGGAAAGAGGCGCACTGAGGACGAGCGAGGGCCGCGTGGACGCCAGCATCAGCCGCCCCCACGACGGCCCTGTGCATGCGGCGACGGGGTTCCAGGAACCCCAGTCCGGGTCCGCGGGTCCTCGGGTGGGCACGCTCCACGCACGGGGCGGGAAATCACACGTGGCCAGGGCCAGTTCCGACAGCTGGGCCCACGTGCCTGGTCTGCGTCGGGGGCTCGGTGGGGCTGGTTCCCACGCCCGGGTCACAGCAGGGGTAGGGGGCACGCCAGGGGCTTTTGGAGCCAGGCACACTCAGGTCGGCCACGGGTGGGGCAGGCCTCCCGCCAAAAGGCTGAGCCTGAGGGATTCTGGTTCCCAGAGATTTGGAAATGACTCGGGGCGGGGGCGGTGGGGGGCAGGAGGGCTTCATGTCTGACCTTCAAATTCATCTTTTCTAAGTCACGTCTCCTGAGTGTAAGTTGTGCAATGTACACGTTTTAGAGATTACACAACTCTCAAACCCTATTCTGGCATTTCTCCATTTTTTAATAATATGCAGAAGACCTCAGAACAAGGCCGGCTGTGTCCTTGACCTTGATCTTGACCTCTGAGAGGTTCTGATGGCCAGGAATGGGGCAGGTCAAGTCAGACCCAGAGCAGGCACGTGCTTGGACAGGGACCATGAAGCCACCATCTGTACAGACGAGGGGAGACAAGGCGGGAGGGGGCGGCAGGGGACAGAGAAACAGACACACAGAGCGAGACAGACACAGAGAGAGACAGAGAGATGGACCCACAGAGAGATATGGAGAGACAGACACAGAGAGAGAGACGATGGAGAGACAGACAGACACAGACAGACAGACGGACAAAACATAACTCCGACCCCCGGCACGACTCCCTCACTTTTCCCAGTGGCCTGTCCTGGGGCGTGAGTCCCTTCCCACTGAGTGAAGCCTGCTGGACAAGGCCGCGGGCAGGCCCTGGGGGGCTCTGGGGGCAGGGAGGACTCCGCCATGCCCTGCCTCTCCAGCCCGCACTCAGCAGGACGCACGGGAGCCGCTTGGTTAGCACGTCTCCCGGGAAAGACAAGGCAGGCAGGGGCCGGTCAGGACAACGGACGCAACCTCTAGGGACAGAGCCTGCCAGGCCCGGGGACAGCAGGTGAGGGGCTTTCCTGGAGATTCTGACAAAAGCCTGGTCGGTCAGTACGGCTGATCCCGGGCCAGGTTCCCTCCTCCCTCCCTCTTTGCAGCGATTCTGAAATGCGGGGCAGGGCTGGTGCGCAGACAGTCGGAGGGGCCCCACAGCATTGCAACTGACCAGGGAGGGCTCCCCAGTCAGCCCACGGCACTGGCCAGCTTGAGGCTGACAGAACGTGTCCTGGGGACTGGAGTCACCTGGTTTGGACCATTTGGACATGGTGTCCCCAGGGACAAGGGGCGTTGGTCGTCTGTTCGAACGGGGCAGCCACTGGCCTGTCCCCCAGCCTCAGGGGTGAGGGCCCAGGGGCGGGGCTGAAGGGGTACCGGGTGCGGGCCGGCAGCCCAACCCTGGACTGTGGTCCTTCCATCAACGGGGCCAGGCGGCCCAGCCCAGACACGTGGAACGGGATGAACCAAGAAGAAGGGCTTTGGGGACCCCTTCCGTGCATGACGCTCCACTGGCTTCCAGAAAGATGAGGGCAGGGAACAATCACCCTCACTGTGAGCCCCTCTGAGTACCTCAGTGCGGAGCCTGGAGCCCAGTTTAGGGAGAATGCACACAGTTTCTCCAGAGCTTATAAACTAGACACGGAAAACCCCAGCACGGCGGCCTCCTCCGCCGAGGGCTCTGTGAGGAGGCGTGTGCCGTGCGCAGAGCTGACGGGCGGCTGCCCTCCAGGGCTCCTCCGGGGTCTTTGGGGGGAAGATTTAAGATCCTGCAGCCCAGAGCCATTAACCTTCCTCAGTAAAATATTAGGTCTGTCCACTTCCGGTCTGCGCCTCCCCTCGGTCAAGTTTGGAAAGCTTCCTGGCCCCGGCTCTGCGGGGCGTCTGCCGGAGTTCACAGCCACTTGCAGATAAACCTCCCTTGTTTATTTTATGAATGAGAGAGGACATTAAATACTCAAATAAAGCACATGGGCACACCCGAGGCCAAGAGACACTTAGCTGGCCAGGCCTTTGTGGGGGCAGCTCAGAGAACACACAGTCAGGCTGCAGGGGTGGCCCCCAGGGGAGACCGGGCAGGTCTGGGACATGAAGGGGGTGGGGATCTGCAGGTGGAGGTGAGCGCTCAGGTCTGCGCCAGGAGCATGGAGCCCCCCGCGGAGGGGTCTGACACGGTCAGGCCATCGAAGCTCCGTCCCAGGTCCCCCCTGGAGCCCCCGGAAGTGGGTGCAGCCCCTGGAGACCCAGGAGAAGGGGGTGTTGACAGGTCCTCGGGACACCCCGGCCCTCTCCACGGCCCCCTCGATGCCACTCCACCCTGACTGTGGGGGGCTCCCCCACTCTCAGCCACTGCCCTGCCCAGCCCTCCTGACAGCTCCTCCCTGGGCTCCCCGGAGCCCTCACACACAGCGTGCTACCCCGACGGGGCTCGTCCCCGCTGCCGTCACACCCCTGCCCCCAGCTCAGGGCTGGGCACGCAGCAGGTGCTCAGGCAAGGCCAGTCCCGGATGGGAGTGTCGACAGGCTTCAGATGGACGGCGGCGCCACCTCCCAGGGGCCCAGGGCCCGCCCCTGTCCTGCAGAGAGAGGCCTGGGCACCGCTGGCCTCCCCTGGGACTCTGAGGCCCCTCCTCAGCCAAGGCAGCTCAGGGAGAACCTGGTCAGGACAGACAATGGGCTCTAAAAATACACCAGGGGCAGGCAGGGTTTCCCAGGAACATCTGTAAGTCCCGTCCGGCGGAAGTTATAAATACTAAGTAATGTGAATTCAGAGTCATTAGTCATCTGGGGACAGCCACGTCCTTTGTGGGGACAAGGGATGTTTTTCCTGATTCATAATTTATTGCTCTTTACAGTTAAATCGAGCTATAGATCCCCAAAGAAAAGGAAAAATTAAAAACAGGGTCTTCCCTGGGGCCGCCGCCAAGAGCCGGATCCCCAGGGAGGGTCAGGAGCAGGGCTGGGCAGGCCTGAGGATGCAACCGGCTCAGCTTTCTCCACCCCAGCGGCTCCCCCGGACCCGTCCCAGGACATCGCTGGAACCAGCACTGTTTCCCGGGAAGCCGACCCGTGGGCCCCCGGGGAAGCTGGGGCTGCGAGCCCGTTCAGCACTGGGTGTCCCAGCACGGATCCCTCCTGCCCTTGGGCCCCGCTCTTTACCAGCGTCAGCACGAGTCAGGTGTGGGGCCCTGCACACGCCGTCCAGAGCCAGGACGAGTTCCCGCAGCAAGCGTGTGGCTGGACGTGGCCCCGCCTGACCCGCATGGAGCACCTGAGCCTGCCTGTCAGGAGTGTGACCTCGTTTGGAAACAGGGTTGCTGCACATGCCCTCAGCTAGACGCGGTCGTGAGGATGGGCCCTCATCCGAGGTGACGGGGGTCCTTATAGGACAGGGACATGGGGACACAGACTCGCACACAGAGAGAATCCCGGGAGGCAGAGACCCGTGATACAAAACCAGGAACTCAGGGGCGGCAGGTGAGGGCGGCGACCAGAAGCTGGAGAGAAGCCCGGGACATTCTCCCTAGAAGGAACGAGCCCCCTGATTTTCTGTTGTCAAAGCCCTTGTCCATGGTGCTTTGTTCCAGTGGCCCTAGGACACGCACTTCCTGGGCCGGCTCACCACCCTTCTGCTCCACCGGAGGGTCCCCCCCGGGAGAGAAGGCCTCCCCTTGCTGCTGGCAGCCGTGAGCCTCACAACCATGTGCCTGCACGGGCCCGGATCCTTTTACCTCAAAGCATGTGAAGCTCACAACCACGCCCCCCCACCCCCGAGCTGCCCTGCGCGCTGCTCAGGAGGCTGGACCACATCTCCAGCCTTGGCCCCAGAGACGGGGAGACAGAGGTCCCCCAACTGGCGCACAGTGGGTCAGCGACACCCCAAGGACTCGGCTCACCTCAGTCAGAGGGGCCCTTAGAGGCAGAACAGGGCACACGGGGTCTGAGAGCAGGAGCTGACCCTGACCCCACTGCCAGCGACCCATCCTCACAATCTGGAATGTCCTCGTCACACGGGTCTGCGTGTTGCCTGGCCCGGCCCTGGCCAGTACAGCCATGCCTCGAGCCCCATGCGTGACTGCAAAGTTCCAGGCCACATGGACAAAAGGAAAAGAAAGAAGTGGGATGTATTTAATAACTTCTTTTATCCCTGTGCATCCAAGCCGCTACCTTTCAGCACATGAGCGCCCCAGAAAGTGAGGGTGTGACCCTCTGGGTTCTTGGGTTTGAACTGGGTCTTTGCTCCACACTGACCGGGCAGCTCAGCCAGGACTGGCGTGTCCTCGGCAGCCACGTGTGACACGGGGTCCCCGTGCCAGACGGCACAGGCCGGGACAGGCCAGGACAGGCCCCGGGGCTTGACCCCAAACCCAGGCAAGCGTGAGGTGCGGCAGACGCCTGTGCACATTTGCTACTGGATGAAAGAGTCACCGTGTGGATGAACTTGCAGGGATGCAGCCAGCCTGCGGGAGGGCGGGAGACGCACGGTTGGTGGCGTGTGGGTGTACCGGGCTCCAAGCTGCAGGAGGTACGAGCCTGTGGGCAGGGGGCCAGGCTGCCCCCCTCCTGCCTGCTTCCCCGAGGTAGGGGAGAGGAAGGCAGAGCTGAGCCCCACCCCCGCAGTCCCCTCCATGACAATGGGCCATCTGGACTCCTGTGCTTAGTTTCCACCCGAAGGAGGAAGGCCGAGCCAGCGCTTGGAGAGAGACCTCTGCAGACGGGACCCCCAGCTCCACGGGCACAGCCTCTGTTGGTGACAGATAGGACGGGTTCTGCACGCAGCCTCCTGGCTGCACCCCAGAGCAATCGGGCTGCCCAGGCGGGGTGGGGCTTGCATCAGGCTCTGCGGCCAGGCAGAGGTGTCTGCTGATGCCCGGGGGAGGCAGGGACCTGGTGGGGAACAGCCAGGAGGAAGGGAGACTGCGCTCTCCAGTGAGAACGCCGTGATGGGCTGCTGGGCGCCCAGCTGTCAGGGCAGGGACCGATCACCCCAGGCTACGGCCACAGATCAGTGGGGCCCAGGTGGGCCTGGGAGTGAGGAGGATGTACCAGGGCCATCTGCCGGGGCTCCTGGTCCCTCTAAGGGGGTGATGGCCTCCCCAAGGCCACAGCCAGCTCCCTGCACCAGGTCCATGGGCTCCTCACCCTGTTCCCACCACCCACACTGGGCCACACCCCACACGGAGGGTGGACAAGTGCAGCCACGGGCGTCCTCAGAGCACACCGGCCCCACCTCCATAGTCAATGGGGTCCAGCACCCCCTTAGCAGCGGGGCCAGCAACGGGACGGGGTGAGCCAGACGGCTGGCCCTGGCCCCCAGGCCCTCCACACAAGCAGGTGAACCTTGACGGATGTCACCTGCCAGCAGGGAGGGACGGGGGCAGGCTGGGTGGAGCCGGGACTTGGCCACACCCCAGCTCTGCACGGTCTAGCTGCGTGGCCTGGGGCAAGTCCCTTCACCTCTCTGTACCTCGATGATCGCAGCCCTGCCTACTACTGCGGAGACCGGCAGCACCAAGGCTGTGGGCAGAGGCGCTGGACGGCGACCAAGCCCCACAGGACATGCTCGGGAAGGTCCATTTCATGCAAAAAAACGAGCTGCTGAATGAGGCCGTCATCAGACGGCCGCTCCCTGGTCTGCGTCGTGGCGCCGACACACAGACGAGGTTCTCGAGGCAAGGAGGAGGTGGGGGTGGCGAGGCCGCGCTGACCTTTGCCTTCGCCGCAGCCCGATCCCACACACCAGCTCGAGGAGACCGGCACCTCCACCCCCTCCGCTCGGGCCCAGCAGGCATGTGTGCAGTCCCCACGAGCAGGGTCTCCTGGGCTCCTGTCCCTGGGGAGGAGGAGTGCCAAGGCCGAATCCCGGTGCCACAGAGAGAAAGATGATCCCTGGGGGCCTCCCTCTGAGGCCCCTCCCAGCCAGGCCCCCGGGCAGGGAGCACCACATAGTCAAGGGACTGACCAGGAGGGCTCCTCCCTAAAGTGACAGAGGCCAAAACAGAGGCTACACTTAGCGGAACATTCTCTTTGAATTCCCCAGCCAGGCTACACCTTGTCCCTCTCCCAGGTAATCATGAGCACCAGGTGTGAGGGGGACTCGTCCCAGCCCTGGGACCCTGGAAATGGGCTGGGCTGGCTCCCTCCTCCCACCTTGACACCCCCCCCCCACCCCAGGTTCAAGGGGAGAATGAGAGGGAAGGAGGGTTGAGCTAGTCTGGAGGGGGAGTGGGGGTGGCAAGACCCAGGCAGGCCATGGGGGGCACGGGGCCCAAGGGAGCACAACTTAGGGAGCCCCTGGTGCCAAGGTTAACTGGGACCATCACTGGCAGAGGCTGACCGAGCGGTAAGGAATTCTGCATTACCTCGACTCTTAGTTCACCCCCAAAATATTTATTGTTGTCTAGGATGTTAGTCTCCTGGGGGGCAAAAACAGAAATCTATGCCCTTTCCATCCCGGAAATCAGACATCTGAAGTTGGGGTGCCTCCAGAGGGAGGATCCTTTCTGCCCCCTCCTCCAGCTCTTGGAGGCCCCAAGCATCCCTGGGCTTGTGGCCACATCCCCCCCATCCCTGTTTCTGTCCTCCCCTGGCACCGGGATGTGCCCTTATCTTAATGTGACCACATCTGCAAAGACCCTATTTCTTTCTATTTTTTTTTAAGGATTTTTATTTATTTATTTGACAGAGAGAAATCACAAGTAGATGGAGAGGCAGGCAGAGAGAGAGAGAGGGAAGCAGGCTCCCCGCTGAGCAGAGAGCCCAACGCGGGACTCGATCCCAGGACCCCGAGATCATGACCCGAGCCGAAGGCAGCAGCCCAACCCACCGAGCCACCCAGGCGCCCAAAGACCCTATTTCTAAATGAGGCCACACTCACATGTTCTGGGGGTCAGGACTTCAATAGTCCACCCCAAAGAGACGTTAGTCCCATTGAGGTTTTTCAGCGGCAGCTCTAAAGCCAGCCAGCCCCTCCCCTCCTGGGGCAAATATTTGAGTGAGAGCAGGACAGAAAATGTGGGAAGAAGAAAATGACAAAAGCAAGCCACCAGTGCAAAGGTCCTGGGGCAGGGGCAGGGAAGAAGGGGGAGCAAGGAGGCTAGAGGAGAGTACAGAAGGTGTGGCCCGGGTCACTGGGCCTCATTAGCCTCTGGGAAGTTTCTACTGCTCCGAGTAAAGAGGGGGCTATGCAGAATTCAGCAGGAAGAGAGGGACACGATCTTGGGTGTCGAGACAAACTTCAGGGAGATAGCTGTGCCTGTGGGAAGTGGCCAGGGACTGCCTGTGAATCCCTCTCATTGGCCCCTGGGAGGTAGGACAGAAAGCATGTGTGCTGGAAGGACACAGCCTTGGGGACCCCTGCAGGTATGAATGGGACCCTGATCCCACAAGTCACTGCAGCTGGGGCAGGGTCCCCACAGCCAGGAGCACTCAGGATGTGGCTGAGAGCCAGCAGCCAGAGCCCCCGTCCCCCCTTTATACTCGCCCTCGTTCAGCCCAGGCCCAGCTGCGTGCACATAGCGGGTGAGAGGGCTCTGTCCACATCTCCCCAGAGCTCACATGAGAACAGCTGGTGCATCTGTCCCTGTTGTGTTGCCCCCGTAAGTGTGGGGTCTCAGGGTTTCTGGGCAACACATGCACCTGTTCCTGCAGGGTCACCCAGGGTCTCTGTGCTCCCTGGGCTCCAAGTTCCAGGGAGGCTGCTGGCCTTGCAGGGGCTTTGCTCTGGCCGAGCATCCTCTGGGCATCACTGACACATCCCAAGCAGTGCCCAGCCCCCGGGGTGACAAATGATACCCACACGATACTTGGGAAGACCAGAGGAGGCAGCCCTCAGGCTCACTGGGCCGGAGGCTCACTGGGCCATGCGCTCAGGTGTCCTGACTCCAGGGGCTGCCCTGGGCCGCACGCAGATGGGGCGCATCTTTGAGGCACGTGGCACGGCCTGCGGGGGCCATGGCTTGGCCTCTGCAGGCCGGTGCTCTGGCGCCAGCCTTGGGCTCTGAGGCTGCGGCTGGCGATCTGCCTGGCAGTTTGCTGGCACACCCCGACCAAGGCAGACCCCGCCCCAGGAAGGCCTCACGGACAGGCTCAGACGCCGGCGCAGAGAGGAGTAAGAGGCACCTCTGAGCAGAGAGCTTTCCGCGCTGAGCCCCGGGCAGCCGGTGTCTCGGGAGGGCGCCCAGCACCTCTAGACTCTAAGGACCCCTGCCCGCCCAGCCCCGGCCCAAGGACTCCCGCCAACGGCCCGGAGCCGCAGAGCCCCTGCCCTCTGGCCGGAGCGGGGGGCTTCCCTCCCATCGTCTCTTTTTCCTTAAAGACGAGATCTTTGCTCGCGCCTTTGATCTTCCATAAAGTGCTGTGGCTTCTGCTCTGTGTCGGCCGTGACATTGACCGTTGTTTATTAGTTCTAAAATAGCTGAAATTCATGTCAAACATTCCGCATGTTAGAAAAATGTTTATGAAGTGTTATCATCGTTTATGTAACTGTGCGTGTTTGGGAAAGCAACATGGGACGTAACGGACCACACAGGCCTCAGCCTGGGGGCGACACCTCCCTGGGCAAGGCAGGGTCCCAGGGCCCCGCCCCAGCATCCACTCTGGGGGCTCTTACCCCTGCTCATGGTCAGGAGCCGTCCCTCAGGCCACCCAGTGATCTGGTGTCAGGTGGGGAGGAAGGCGTCCACCTACTGCCACTCTAAAGCAAAAGGCCAAGGGGGAGGCCCTTCTCCCGCTGGGGGGCAATACCGAAGCCCCAGGATTGGGGTGGTGACATTGTCCTGCTTGTCCCCTCAGATTCTGAAGTGCGCACTTACAATCCCACTGCGTGGGGCTTTCTTTGGAGGGAGACCCTGTGCTCTACAGGGGGCTGAGGCCAGGCGGGTGTCCCTCGGGGTGATGGGCTCCAACCCAGGCACACAGGAGGCAGCGAGCCTCCCCAGCGCACTCCTGTCCCCAGCCACTGGGGCAGCATGACAGCCACGTTTCTGTCCCCCCGGGCCATCCTTCCCGCGTCCTTCTCGGACAGAGAGGTGTGAAGGGCTACTTGCTGCCACTTCAAATGTGCTCCTCATTGCCTGCCACGTGGGGCACACAGGCCAAGACTCGCGGCTCCCGAGGGACGTGGAGGGCTCAGCACAATGGGTGAGCAGTCGTGCGAGGGGACTCCGCTCCACCAGGAGGGACCACCGCAGGGGAGGCGAGCCCTGCGCTCCAGCCAGGGGAGCTGCACGCGGTCGGGCCTCCAGGATGCTGCAGGAGACCACTGTCACCTCTGCTGACCAATGCGGTGCAGGGCTGCAGGGGCGGGGGGCGGGGAGGAGGGCCAGTCCCAGGGAGAGGCCGGAGGAGGGGAGGAGGGCGAGAACTTCAGACCATTGCACACCCAGCGCTTCTGACCAGGGCGCTGCTGCCGGGGCTGCGGGCCACGAGGCGTCGCTCCCCGGGGGCTGCTGTTGGTCAGGAGCTCCCACACCAGCCAAGAATACGTGTCTCCTCCAGAGCACGGCGGCCAGAGCAGTTGAGAGCAGGATCTGGGCTCCTTGCATCTGAGCCCTACAGCAGCCCCGGCGGGAAGCTCAGTGCCCCCACCACACACACACACACACACACACACACACGCGGGCGGAGCAAGGCTTGGCCACGGGAAGGGACGCCGCAGAGATCACACACTTAAGCCCCAGACCTGCCTGCCGAGGGCGCGAACCCAGCGCCAAGGCTGCCCGTGGGACTCCGTCTACAGGCAGCGTCCGGAGCAGGCGGGTCAGGAGACCCAGCAGCATCAGGGGCCAGCCAGAGGACGGGCACAGCCACCCAGGGGGCGCAGGCCTCCTGCCGAGAAGGTGAAGGTGTGTGGGTACGGCATGCGACGCGTCAAACGTCACTGAGCTGTTCACCCTGCGGTGGTTCATTTTAAATCATGGGACTCTCACCCTTACAAAAAATAATAAACCTTGGCAAAATTTTGGAAGATCCTAAGCCGGTGCGGAGCCCTGGGCACACATGGGGCGGCCTTCCCACGGGGGCCTGGAGGGCCGTGCACAGAGCTCAGGACGGTTCCGTGAGGACGCGGGGGGCAAGGGGCAGCCACAGCCAGACACACCCATCACTGGTCCTCAGTGGTCATCAGCACCCACAGGCAGGCCCTGGGGCCAGGGGGCTGGGGGACTGCCAGGAACCCACCTGGTCCCCTGACCGTTCTCAGGACGTTCCCTGACCCCTCGATTTGCTCCTTCCGGCGGGGTGTTCAAGCTGATCCACAAAAGGAAAACTTAAGTCCTGCCCCGACTGACAAGGGCCCCTGGTAGCCAGAAACATTTCCTGGAAAGATCGGGGGTGAAAGCCTGGGGACATCCCAGCCCTTGGCAGGAGCCAGTGGACCCCGTGCTTGCCGGAGGCCAGGCTGGGGCAGGCTCAGCCCCTCTCCCAGGCCCTGCCCCGCGCAGGAGGCGGAGGGGGAGGGGAAGGAAGCCTCTGGCCCGTCCAGGTGGCCTCCCTCCCTCCCGCCTCCGGACGCGGGAACCCCCGGCCAGAGACACTTGCATCTCCCTTTCCACAGCCTCATCATTTAACTTCCTTTTTGGCTATAAAATTCTGACTTTTAATATTTTCGACTCTTATTTCCTGTAAAACGACAGTATTTCGGTATTTGAAGGCGCGGACCGTGACTGTATGCTGAGGACGTGTGCGGGGCCCCTGGCTCCCTGCCAGAGTGCTCCCGGGCCGCCTAGGGCTGCAGCTCCCGCACCTCGGTTTGACACGCTCCGCCTCTTGCGCACGCCCCGCCCCCTGTGCACGCCCCGCCCCCGAGCACGCTCCGCCCCCCCCAGCACGCTCCGCCTCCCGCGCACGCTCCGCCCCCTGCGCCGCGGGGAGACGCGGTTTTCTCACCCGCGAGGGGCAGGCGGACAGCCCGGCTCGGGGCCGGCTCGCCCCCGTCCAGGTCACCTCCTCACCCCTCCCCGGCTCCGAAGACCCCGGATTTTAAGCCGCATTAGGCGCTTGCGTCGATGCCCGGGAAGCAGGGCCGGCCCGAGCACACCGTGGCCCGAGTGCCCCGAAGACGCGCTTCAGCCGCCCGCGGGCCAGGGAGGAGGCCCGGAGCGGCTGGCCGCGCTCTGACGGGGCTGGAGGCCAGCGTCCCCGCCCGAGGGCCCGGACACGGAGCTCGGGCCGCCGGCCCCTGCTGACGGCCGCCCCCACCGGCCGGCGGCCGAGCTGTCCGCCTCCTCGGCCGCAAAGCGCGACGGTGCCGCCGTCTCCGCGGGCAGCGAGGGCTGGGGGCGCCCGGCGTCCCGGAGAGGAAGCTGCGCCTGCTGCGGCGGGAGACGCCCCCGGCCCGCCGCCCCCTCCCCAGGGCGCTCCGTCCGCCGCGGGACGTCGTCGGGGCGGGAGGCTCCGGCCGTCGGGTCAGAGCCCCGTGACTCCCGCGCGGGCGCCCGCAGCTCCGCGAGTTCGAGCGCAGAGGAGCGGGGAGGAGAGCCCGCGGCGCGGGGGCGGGCAGGGCTGGCGGCGGACGCTCCCCGCGAAGCCGCACGCGCCGTCTTGGGTTTTCTGTGCTTCTCTGGGGACGAGCGCGGAGAGCGGCGGCCGGAGACGGAGGCGCCGAGCGCACGCGGGGCGCCGTCCCGGGCCTGAGGTCACGGCCCGAGCCCACATCAACAGGCGCTCAGCCCGCGGACCCCAGGCGCCCCGAGAAGCATCCGACGAAGGACGTCACCCAACGTGCAGAAAGGACGCGGAGCCCCCGCAGCGAGCCCACAGACGGCCCAGCTGGAAACCGGGCGCAGACCGGGCCGGGCCCTCCCCGCAGAGGACGCGGTCGAGCTCCCGCACCTGCGCTCCCGGTCCGGGTCATCCGGGACACGCCGGCGCGGACGACAGCGAGACGCCCGCCGCCCCGCAGAAGCGCAGACCCGCCCAGCCCACGGCACCGCGCGCCGGCTGGGTCGCAGGGCAGCGGGCGCTCTCGCGCGTGGCTGGCGGGAACGCCACGTGGCCCGGCGCCTTGGAAGGCCGCGTCTGCCGCCGAGCGTCCCTGCTGCTGCGCCCGTGACCGCCAAAACTTGGAAGGGACCTAGTCGTCCTTCAGCAGGCGACGGACAGACACACAGGGGTCCATCCCGACGCGGGACCGGATTCCTGGCGGACGAGAGATGCGCTCTCAAGCCGCGAGAAGCCGGGGAGAGAGCCCGGACGCATGGCAGGGAAGGAAGCCCGCCCGGGACAGCCGCCGCCCTGTGATCCCAGCTCTGCGACCTTCAGGAAAAGGCACACAGACGGAGACATAGACAGACCAGTGGTCCCAGGGTAGCTGGAGGTGGGGTGAGGACGAGCCCGTGGCACCCAGGGGGACCACTCCGAGTGATGCGATGAAGCCAGAAGCAGGTCCCGATGCCTCTGTCCCGACCCGCAGAGCGCAGGGCGCCCACAGTGACCCGAGGGTGACCTCGGACTTGGGGTGATGACAGTGTGTCCGTGTGAGCTCATTCTTGTATGACCTGCACCGCTTGGGGAGGCCGTGCTTGGGGGATGGGGCAGTGGGCATGCGGGGAATCTCTACCTTCACCCAGTTGGGCTGTGAACCTAAAACATAATCTACAAAAGAAGAAAAACAGCAACACACTCAAATGTAAGCTTTGGAATGTGCTAAGACGTCTTCCCCCTTTTTGCACAGGTTTTGAACACCTGGAAACAAATGACTGTCTTTTGTCTTCATTCTGTCTTCCTATCAGCAAAGACTGCCCCAACCTGCCAGCAACTGCCCACAGCTCTTCTCAGTCCACTCCACCTCAGAGACCACGCCTCGGGCTGCCCAGCCCCTGCCGCTGATGGCTCTCACCCCCGGTGTCACCTCCCTACACAGTCACTTCTGTCTTCGGTGGGGGCCCCTGCGTGGAGCCCAGCCTTGCGCTCCCGCTGGACGCCGCCATGGGCCCAGGAAGCCACCTCCTGCCTCCTAAGTGCGTTCCCGTCCTAACGCCGGGCTGACACGCAGCTGGGTTGGAAACCATGGTCTCGAGAACAAGAGACTTTGCTCCAGAACCACCAGGGAGAAGTCTGGAAACATGCTGGGTCCTGATCCCACACCAATAAACTCTTCCTTTCTTTCTGGAAGCTTCTAGGATTTTCTCCTCCTTCCGGGTGCATTGCCCACACGTGGCACTGCTCACGTCACTGCTCTGGGCCCTAGAGGGTCTTCCTTGGGGGACACACGTGTCCCTCGTTTTGGGGAACATTTCTTATGTTGTTTATTCAATAACAGACAAAATCTGCCCCGGGGGAATGTCCTCAGGAGCACCCGCCTGTGCCTGGTGGTGGGGCTGGGGGACTGGTCCTCAAGTTACCCTGCTAACCCATGGGAAGTCGCCACACGAGTCTGGAAAGGGGCCTGATCATTGCGTAGCCAAGGAGGGCTGCTCTAAGGAGGGGGTGTCTGGGCCAAGACCTCCCTGATGTCCGGGCTTAGCCAGATGCAGGGGCAGGACCAGCCACAGAGAGGGCCCGTGAGTGGGCATCAGCAGGGACATCTAGGGAGACCAGACCCAGGGCTCTGAGGAGACCACTCGCTGCCAGGCTGGAAAAGCAGAAGGCTGTCCCTGGGAGCTGGCAGGTGGAGAACATCGAGTGTCCCATGAGGAGACCGCCTACCTGGCTTGGGCCTGGGCCATGTGTCTGACACCCTCTCTTCCCACGAGACAGTGGACAGGCGGTCAGCCCCTCCTACAGTTGAGGAAGCAGAGGCCTGCTGCTCAGGTCGGGCTCAGGGCTCACATGAGGGCCCTAGACTGGAGGCCACCCTACCCTCACACCACCTGAGACCCAACGTCCCGCTCCCCTCACCCCAGGCCTGTCTTTGTTTAAAACCGATACCCTTCTCCCTGCGGAGTTCTTCTATTAATTTTGATCTTCTGAAATCTTGCACTGCAACAGTATCGGCCACTTCTTTAAAAACTCAACAGGTGACGGCCGTGGGGCCCACCCAGTGCTCTCCCGAAGACTTGTTCATGCAACACTGCGTCCAGGCGCCTGTGGACGATGGAGGCGGCTGCCCGCTGCCCTTCCGCGCGGCGTACATGCGCTGGTCCGTGCACACCGCGCCGCCCAGCCGCGCCAGCGAGGAGGTCTGGGACGCGAGCCTGCCCATCTGGGGACCCTCAGCCACACGTGCAGAAGGGAAGAGCTGGTCCTGAACTGCCGCCTACTGCACAGTCCCATTTAGACACCACTTTTGGAATGACAAATTGTAGAAACAGAGAACACGTTAGCAGCTGCCAGGGTTCGAGGAGGGGGCGGCACGGTGACAGTGGGACTAGAAAGTCCCCCAAAGGTGTTAGGAGCATTCTGTCCCAATATGGGAGGTGGATGTGGAAAACCAGAAGATAAAGCTGCAGAATTTCATACGCACGCACACACGTGCACACATGCACACGTGCACCCATGGGCAGGCACGGGGTGGGAACCACGTTTTTGTGTCCAAGGCACACTGTTCAATCTCTCAATTATTTCCTACAGCTGTGGTGACTCCATAATTGTCTCAATAAAAATTTTAATTACAGAGGGGCGCCTGGGGGGCTCAGTCAGTTGAGCCTCTGCCTTCAGCTCAGGCCATGATCTCAGGGTCCTGGAATCAAGCCCCACATCGGGCTCTCTGCTCGGCAGGGAGTCTGTTTCTCCCTCTTCTTCTTCCTCTCCCTCTGTTCTCTCTCTCAAATGAGTAGATAAAATCTTTAAAATGTTTTTTGTTGAATTAAAGCAAAACCCAACATGTATGTTATTTCTCTCGATTACTGAGTTTTTGGTGCCGTCTTCAACTTGTACATGTTTTCCTCATCCTTATCCCGGCCCCAGTAGGGACCCTGCAGTGCACCGACCCCCGAGCATCCTCCCGCCCCGGCCCCTCACGGTCACGCTCCCATGCCAGCCGAGCCCGGGTCTCCTCCGCTGCTGCACTTGGAGCCTGGTGCTGGTCCCCGAGCGCGCCGCTGGCAGGGAGCCCCGTCGCAATCCCGCGTGTCCTGGCTCTGCGGGAATCAGCTGTACCCATGCACGAGGAGGAGGCCGGGCAGCACACAGTCACAGGGGTCGACCAAACGAAGGTCAGAGACAGAAGCAGCCTGAGTGTCAGTGGGCGGACCCGGCTGACGACAGGGAGGGTGTTTATCTTGGGGGAGGCCACGACGCTGTTGAGGAGGAATGGGGGCCACCGTGCTCCTAGGACCAATCCAATTGGACAAACTGCCTGAGAGCTTCCCCTTGGACCTGCTGACCCCCGGTCTCCAGGGCAGGGCTGGGCACGTGGCATCTATCTGTCCATCTGTCCGTCTGTCTGTCCATTCATCCACCCATTCATCCGTCCATAGACCAATCTATGTATCCATCCGTCTGTCTACCTGTCTGTCTGTCTCCCTACCTGTCCTCTACCCTCTGCCGTGCCTTGAGCTGCCTTCTGTGCACTACAGTGGTCACACAGGTGACGTCCGTAGCAAGGACCCGGATGACTCCACCACGGTGTGCAGGACAGGTTGTGCTGAAGGAAAAGTCTTGGAGGTCCTCCTCAGGGTGTTCCGCAGGAAGCCACCCCAGGACTGACGCTTCCACGGCTGGGCCTACACCCGAGACAACTGGAAACCGGCCTTCCACTGAGCCACGTGCGGAAATGCCACAGGGCGGCGCTCCCAGTCGCCCGATGGACGGGGGAAGCCCCTCGTGCCCACGAACAGGTGAGTGGAGAGCGAGGGAGAATTTCACGCATGCACACACGGGCAAGCAGGGGGTGGATGACACTGTGGTCCTGCCCGACTAACGTTGGCCGGGGGGACTGTTGAGCCTTAGAAGGTGTGAAGCGCCGTCGTTCGCTACGACGTGGATGAACCCCAACGAGAGGGCGCTCAGCGAATGAAGCCGACACAGAAGACCCCATGTTGTCACAGCGAACACCCCGGACAGGAAAATCCATGGAGACCGAAAGCTGCTGAGACGTTGCCGGGGGCACCGGTCGCCGAGCTAACAAGAACGGGGCTTGGTTCTGGGGTGATGAGAATGTTCTAGAGTCCGGTCGTGGTTGCACATGTCCATGACTGTCTCCAGGGAGCTCTGCCGTGTAAGACTCTCCTGCGCAGAGAGAAGGCCCCGCCGGGAGCACAGTCTGCCTGGGAGCGGAGGGGGACAGCGGAGAGGACTTTGGCCGCGTTTTCAAGTGGCCATCCGGCAGCTCCTGCGCTATCAAAACGTAATTGGAAAATGGGGTGCGTGGCGTGGAGGCCGCATAAAGGGAGGGTGGAGGGGTTCCTCCCCCTCCCGGCCCGGACCGGGTCCACACGTGCCCCCCCAACAGCCCACCGCCATCAGGGTCCAGCCGGGTCATCAGAAGCCTGTCTGCAGCGAGGGTGGGGACGGGGGCCCCACACATCACTGAAAGCAGCCTGGCCCTTTTAGGGCCCCCCCATGGGCCTCATGAATAGGTGAATCATTTATCTGGGGGCCAGTGCAGCAGCGCTGGCCTGGCGGCTGCCCCCCCCCCCACTATCAATCCAGCAACACAAACAGCAGGCGGACGGGCCCCCTCCTCAAGCTGCATTTGCAGATGGCTTTGAAGCCTTATCTCCCACCTTCCGCCCCAGGGATGAAAGCCTGTGAGAGCCGGCCCTCCCTCGCCCCTGCGCAGGCATTTTGCCTCCAGCCGTCCCAGGAAGCCAGGCTGGGGCCCCTGGGAGTCCTGGTTGGGTGGGGGGGCTGCCTGGCCCAGAGGAGCTCCGGGCTGGGTTCCGGGAGCCACCCCTGACTCCCTGTAGCCCTGGCACGTGCCACTGGGCCTCAGTTTGCAGCTGAAGAACAGGGTCATGGAGCGACCCCACACCATCACCGGCCTGCTGGCTGGTAAGTAGGTCTGTGGCTCGTGTTTGCCGTGAGCCTGGGCCTCTAGGACCTGTTCGCCGCGCACAAAGGGTCGGGGCGCGGGGGGACAGGGTCCCTTCACTGCTGTCAGGTCCAGCTGCTTACCTCCAGAGGCAGACAGGAAGCCGCAGCCCCTCCACAGTGCCAGGACCGCCCCCAGAGCCCAGACGAGGCCCGAAGGAGTCCGGCAGGCAGGGCAAGCAGGGAAGACGAGGCTGGAACCCGGCCTCGTGTCCCGCCCCAAGGCCAGTCCAGGGCTGCGTCCACCCAGCAGCCAGGGAGGGGGGCAGGAGCTGACGCTGCCGGCCAGTCCTGTGGGCAACAGACCATCACACTTCCCGTCCCGTATGTCGCCTCTCCATTCAGTCCCTCAGTCACGTTCCTTGGCATTTACCCAAAGGCGAAGACGACTTCGGTCCACGAAAGACCTGTGCACAGGGGTTCGCAGCAGCTGACTCGTAATCGCCCAACTCAAGAGCCAGCAAGACGCCCTTCATTCAGTGAAGGATACGCACCCAGACCACGCGGCGATTCGCCCGAGTGGGCGGGACGTGAGCCGTGAGACCCGCAGAGACGGGCAGCAGCGTACACGCGCGTCCGTGGCGGTGGAGGCCTGTCCAAGGGGGTCCCCACGTGGCGACGTCAGCTGGGTGGGGGGCTGGACACGACACAGCCATGGAGATGGCTAGGAGAGCCGCGGCTGCCGGCGTCAGGCGGTGGGAGCGGCGACCGCACGGAGCACAGGGGATTTTGGGGGGTGAATGTGCAGCACCAAGGCTGACCCTAAGTGACCTGTGGACTCCGGGGAACGGGGATATACTGGGCAGGTTCGTCGACAGTAAAACTGGCCAGGAGAGTGGCAGGGTGGAGGGTGTGGGGGGATAATGGGGGCGGCTGGGCAGGGGAGGGGGCCTCCAGGCAATCTCCGTGCCTCCCTCTGTTCTGCTGGGAACCTAAGCTACTCAACAAAGTTTATTGATTTAAAACCACAACTTTGTGATTTGCAAACAACAAGCTTATGTTCCTCGCATGTCCGGTGGCTACGTCCGGCAAGCGAGCCCTGCCCCCCAGCAGCTGCCACACTGAAGAGGAAGGTACTGCCCATCCCCCAGAATGTCCCGTCCGACCGCTGGCCCGCGCACCCCTCACCCCGCCCCAGACCAGGGCCTCCCGCTGTGAGAGGCTCCTGTTGGCCAAGCTGTGAGCTGGCGTCGTCCCCCTACCCGGCCCCCTTGGGCTGTCCCCCACGAGATACTTTGACAGCCACCCACACTGCTGGGCATGCCCAAGGTCTGTTCTGACCTCCCAGGAGCACAGCCCCGCGATGCACGGTTGGGGCGAACGAGAATAGAGTAGCAGGAGCTTCCTGGAGCCACCAGGTCGTGGGGCAGCGTGTTCACTTTCCAGAAACTTCCAGCTATTGTTCGATTACTAACATGGTCCAGTCAGCGGACCAGCACGGTGAGCTCCTCCTGGGGCGGACCCTGGCCCTGCCATCAGCATGAGTCCCACTTTGCAGAAGAGACCCTGGCTCAGAGAGGTTGGGCAGCTGCCCCCAGGTGGCTCAGCGCTCAAGCAGCAGAGTCAGGATTCAAACTGGGTGAGGCAGGGGGATGGCGAGCAGGACACAGGCCAACCCTGGCCAGTCTGAGGGTCAGTGTGCTGGGGGAGAGGGTTTGCTCTGCCCCCATCTCTGCCCTCCCCATGGGGCCCCCACCGCAGCACACACAAGCAAAGTCACAACTACGCCTCCCCCCTACCCCCGCGCACGCGGTGCCCCAGCCCCACACGACAAGAACACACCCACATACACGCAGGCAGATGAACGCACACAGTCCACCAAGCTGCGATCCGACACACACCGGCAGGCTCCAAAGGCCGGTGCCCTCCCACACGGGCTCCCCCACGGGCCCCACCCATCGGGCTGCACCCCCACTCCTGCCTCCAGCCCCTCACACATGTCCTCACCTGGCACACCCCACCCCCAAGGGGCTCAGAAGGGAGGTGCCATGGGCAGGCCTTGTGTGGGAAAGATCCTAGAGGCCCCAGGGCCTGGCCAGAGCCCGGGATCACCCCACCTGACCACCACCCCTTTCCGTGATCCCCGGGCCTGGCCGCGCCAGCCAACAGGGGCCTCACCAGGGAGCAGGAAGTGGGCCTCCCGGGACCTCACCAGTTCCACTGGCCCAGAGCCCGGGGCCTCCTCCTCTGAGCCCTGAGCTCTCCCTTGAGTCACTAAGGTGCCCTTGGGGGAGGCTCAGGGCTCCTTGGGGCTGAGGATGTGGGGAAGGGGAGCTCAGGAGACCCTGGCAAGAGAGCTGTGGTGGGGGAGGGAGCAAGGGAACGTGAGAGCGGGGTGTCTGGTGGACGGGGCTCGAGGAGTCATGGGAAGGGGCAGGGGCAGCTTCATGGGGCAGCGGCGGCACTCGGAGGCCAGCTGGTTTCCGCAGAAGTACGGCCACTAGGTCCCAGCGCAGAGAAGAAACGCAGGGAGCCACAGCGCCTGGCTTCTCCCGCAGCTCGAGGCCCTCCCCAGGCCTAGCCCCACCAGGCTCCCCCAGGCTGCCCGGGGACCCAGAGATGCCCCCGACCTGGGCCCTCCCTCCTCTGGGAGGGGTGCAGGACACAGTACCAGGTGGGGGGTTCCCAGACCTGGGGGGACACTTACAACCACAGCTCTGGATTTTTCCTAAGCTCTCATAGGAACACATCTGCACTCATCAGCCCTACTGTACAGACAGGGTAAACTGAGGCCAGAAAAGCCAGCTCGGACTGAGCCAGGCTGGGAGGCAAGAGGGGCCGCTGCAGGCCTCTGGCCTAAGGAGACAAGACCAGCGGGTCTGCTGCCCCACCCGCCCTACCCTCTTACCCCCGCCCCTCCCCAACGGCCTGCATGTCCCAGGCCCCTGGACTAGTTAACTGGCCAGGCTCGGGCCAGAGGCACAGGCCACTTGGTAATTGCGGGGAAACAATCCCAGGTCTGTGTGGATTCAGCCCCGACCTGTTTTGCCACTTTCTGTGCAAAGGCAGAACCCGTGTGGCAGCTTTGGGCTGTCTCTGCCTCCTTTCTGCTCCTGGCAGAGAGAACCAAAAACCCGTCAAGCGGGTTTGGCCAAAATATTGTGTCTTGTTGCCCCTGCAAGTTCACGCACTGCTCACTTCTGTCTCCCTCAGGTGGGGAGCGCTCGGGTCCCGAGGTCGCAGAGGTCGCTGCCGCGGGGGGCCATGTGAGTGAGTACCCAGGGACCCCAAGGTGGGCAGCTCCAACAACCGGGGTAGATGAGGGGGGCGGAGGCGGGTTGGAGGGAAGTGCTGGCTCTGAAGGCGGGAGCCCCAGCCCCTGCAGGCTGAGCAGAAGGCAGGGGTCAGCAAACCAGCCGAAAGGCACAGCCCCCTGCCCCGGGACACCCCTTCTGAGGGGGAAGGAGGCTCACTGAGCTTCCCGGGCAGAGGGTCAGGGTGCAGAGAGGCTTTGCCGGGCCTGACACCGCCACACCAGGAAGTCGTAGTCTGGTGTGGCTCCAGGGGACACCGGGGATGGGCCGGTGGCCAGGCCCTCCATCTGGACCTGCCCTGTGGCCAAGACCCTCACAGGGCAAAGGGGGGCAGCCATGGGGGTGGGGGGTACACGGTGCAGCCGCCTCTGACTCTGTGCTGGGCACCAGGGACCCTCAGCTGCCCCTGGCTCCATGTCCCCTGAAAGATAGTGACGATCGGGGACGTAGGTCCCGCTCAACCTCCCCCGGCCAGGCCTCAGGGTGGGAGCCAGCGAGGATGAGGACGCAGCCACCAAGGGCCAGCCCATCCCCAGGGAGTCGGGTTGCAGGGCCGCTGTTACCCGAGCCACCCAGCAAGCGCACACCTGCCTTTCCCCTCTGTGCATGTGCGCACGTGTACGTGGGATTCACAACCACACGGGCATTTGCGCGTGTGTGCACATGCGTGTGCGCCTGTCCCTGGGCCTGTGCAGGGCTGAGCGTGTGGCAGGGGGAGTGACCAAGGACGGCACACGTGTGCGTGGCATCTGTGTGCTGGGTGCAGGCCCGTGTGCGCTATGACATTGTGAGGACACGATTGCCTCCCTGGATGTGTGGGCGTCACACGTGCGTGCGCGTGTGTCATGGGTCTGTGTCTGGCCGTACTGGAAACCACCCCAGCGGTGACACCTGCCTGCACATGAACTGGCCCGGAGTCGCTAGGGGGCCTAGGCTACAGGTTTCTGCCCTGGCTGTACCCCTAGCAAGCTGGTGGCCACAGAAGCTGATGTCGCTCTGAGCCTCAACTCCCTCATCTGTGAAATGGGGTTGTCATAGTTGCTTCTCGGTGACTGTGAGATCCAGGGAGAGGTCCCATGCCGTGTGCTCTTGGGTGCCCAGCACCCAGGGCTCCCAGGCTGGTCCCTGACCCCCAGCCAGCCCGCCCACGTGCAAGGAGTCCTGACGGCCCCAGGAGGCACAGACACTTGTCCCTCCGGGAGCCCAGGTCAGGATCCATCTCCACTGTCTTTGAGGGACAGGGACACTGAGGCACAGCCAGGCACGTGATTTGGCCAAAGTTGTGGTGGACGTGTGACCCGTCACCACAGAGGCCCCCAAAGAGGGTAGAGGGAGACCCTCGACCGACCCCAACAAGGGGAGCCGGCCGGAGGGTGACGAGCCCTGCTCTCTCGGCCACACACTCGGACTCCAGAAGAGTTGGGGGCTGGGCTGGCCTGGGAGCAGGGCAAGAACCCGCCTCACTATGAGACTGCCACTCAGCCTGATGGTGCCCAGTCCAGCTCCACAGCTGGAGCCTGCACACCCTCTTCTGTGCACAGGGGCTGAAGGGCACGTCCCCTGGACATGGTCACCCAGACTCAGGGGACCCAAAGTGTCCGCACAGCAAGCAGCTGTCCGAAGATGCAAGGGTGTGCCTGTTGGAATCTGAGAGCTCCCCCGTGAACTGGGGGGTGGGGGATCTTGTCCCCTAGCAAAGGCCCTTTGCAGCTAGGGACTCACGCTTGTCCGAGAGAGGAGGCGCTCCCGGAAACAGCACTGCGAGCCACCGGGGGCCGCGCGAGAGGGCGGCGCTCCTGCACGGACCGCAGGCGGTAGACACGGGGGTCTCCAGCTGCACACAGCCGAGCACTCGACCCGCCGGGCTCCTGGCAGAGATGCGCTATCTGGAAATGTGTCACCTGGACACGCATCACCGATGTCAGCTGGGACACCCGCGGCTTCAGCCTTGTGCCCAGTGCAGATGGGCGATGAGCAGGGTCATGGTGTGGCTGAGCCACCCGGCCTTCCTGCCACCCGCACCCTCCAGGGGCTCGGCCCTAGCAGACACCTTCCAGGCTGAGCAACCAGGGCAGGAGAGGTGGGGTCCCCCGGGTCTGTCTGGGGGTCCTGAGGAGCAGAGTTCGGGCCTCTCTCCACATCGGCCCCCTAGCCCCCCAGGCCCAGAGGTAGCAGCCTCGCTCCTGACGCCCGCAGGGGGCTCCCCCAACCCAGCCCCAGTGCAGACCCCGGGCCCGCTGGACCTCGGCTCCCAGAATCCCTAGGGCCCCACAGCAGCTCTCAGCGGGCCCAGCAAACACAGAGCCGCCGGCCGGGAAGACCTGGGCGCAGAGCCCCTGCAGGAGGCATCGGGGCTACCAAGGCCTCCGCTCTTCCCCCAACAGCTCACCCCAGCTTTCTTCCCCAAAGCCCCGAAGGCTGAGGCTGCGGACTTCAACCCCCCTCGGCCTCCCTCCACCTCCTGTCCCTTCCTTGGATCCTCCAAGCCTGGGACAGATGCTGCCCAGGCACTGTCTGCTTTGCCTCGGCCAGTGCGTCTCTGTCACCGGCCCACCGTCACGGCGTCCCCGGGCACTCTCACCTGCGGGTTGCATGGCTCTGGGCCTCCCAGGAGGCGAGGGGGCTTCCCACATGTCTCTCCCCTTCAAGCTCTGCTTCCAGCCACTGGCACATCCTGTGTCCGTGCTGTCCCTGCTGTCCCTCCATTCAGTGTGTCCCTGCCCCAGAGAGTGGAGAGCATCTCCTCCTGTCTTTCCGACACCCGAGAGGAGGAACCGGGGGGGCCAGAGGGAGCTTGGGGTGCAGAAGGAGCCTGGGGATGGGGGACGGAGCCCACCAGCCCGGCCTGCACACCCTAGAGTTGCCACAGGGGATGGAGCCCACCTCCCGCTCCTACTCTGAGCCCACACAGGCCTCTCCCAGTCCTGCGGGCCCCATCGGCTCCCTTGGGCGGCTCCTTTACGGGCTGGGGGAGAGCTGCCTGTCTGGCGGGTTGGGGTGGAATTTCCAGCGGTGTGGCTCAGGCCCTACCCAGCCCTCCTCGCCCCACCTGCCCTGGCCTGAGCCTCCACTCACTGCCTTAGCTCCCGGGGGCCCTGTTGCCCGCGCGGCGGGACACAGGGGGACTCGACCCTGGTCCGCACAAACCCCAGCACGCGTTCAAACCCCGGTTCCCGTGAACACGGCACCACTACCTCCGTGGGCCTCAGTTTCCCCACTGGGAGAGCCGGCTCCCCACTGCCCGGACAGGGTTAGACAGACCGGTCGCACTTGGGAATGGGGCCGGGACTACCATTTATACCCGCTCGAGCACGGGTCCCTCCCAAGCCCTAAAAGGTTGGGTCTGGTCTCCTAACCTGCAGGGACGTCCCCTGTCAGGTGAGCATCTGCTCCGGCAGGACACTCCCAACCCCTCGCCATTCAGCACGCAGCCGCCCAGCAGCCACCCCCAGGCCCCTGGCCATCTCTTGGGAGTGGCCCGGGGCCTGGGCAGGTCCTCAGAACAAGTTCAGAAGCCCCACCTTCCCACCACACCCCAGCCAGCCCTGCTCAGCGGGCTCCCACAGCCCCTGCGGGACATGGGACCTCACTCTGTCCTCCTGCCGATGCTTCCCAGGGCTCTGACGTCTGACCTCAGGTGCACAGAGCCTGCCGAGAGCCAGACTCCACGGTTCGGGCTCCCTTGGGCAGCTCCAGAAGCCCTGCAGGCTCCAGGAGAACACACGGGGGCTGCTCCCCTCAGTCAGGGATGCCCCCCAATTCCCACGCCCAGAGTGGCCCTTGCCCCAGCTCCCGAGACCCAGAGCATCATGACTCTGCCGTGCTTTGCGTGCAGGAGCCTCACATCAGGCCTGCTCCCATGGCTGGGGATCACCACGGGCTGGCCCCTGGGGCGGGGAGCGGTCATTCCGCCCAGCAGAGGCCACTAGCAGAGGCATGTGGGGGCTCCGAGTTCGGGGCTGTTCCTCAGGGGGCTGCTGCGAACCCTCGTGTGCTTGTCTTCAGTGCAAACTGAAATTCAAATGGGGCAGCGTTCCTCTGGGCAGCCGCAGGTGGCTGCGCAAGACCACAGTGACGGGGCCCCAGGCAGGTGTGGGCAGAGGCCCTCAGGGGCCTGAGCCACAGCTGGGCTGAGCGTGTGTTCTCACGAAGCAGGGTGGCTTGGGCCCCGGCGGGCATGGCAGGAGAGAGAAAGAAAAGGTCTGGCTGGACGTAGGAGGCCAGCCAGCAGTCGCTGCTGACCGGTGGGGGTGGGAAGCCAGCAGGCAAGGGGCTGGGAAGGCCAAGAGCTCAGCCAGCCGCCTGTTGGCGGGACCCAGCAGACCCCAGGGCTCCTCGAGTCGAGGACCAAGACAGGCTACTTCCCCTGGCGTGGTAGCGACACCTGGAGAGGGAGACAGTAGGCTCCGGCCCCACGTGGGCCAGGACAAGCCCCACTCCGCTCTCCGAGAGACACAGAGCATGGGACCCTCCCCTGCACAGCACCAGCCCAACGCTGGGGACAGCGGGCTTCAGCTCAGCCCTTCCCAAGCCAGCATGACCTCTCCCCATTTCCTCCTCTCCAGGCTGGGAACAGAGGGGCAGTAGAGGCCCAGAGGTCGTCGCTGTACCCTGAGCACGGAGGGGTCTGGGCCAGAGCCGTGGAGAGCCATGGAGAGCTTCACAGAGTCACTAAACAGGCTGAAAGAGGTCCATGAGAACGAGGTCCGAGGTGAGTATCATGGGGCAGGTGTCCGTGGCCCTCACCTGGTCTGGCCACTCCTACGGGTCAACTCCAATTCTTGCCAGACCTGGGGATCGCGCCTTCCAGGCCCGGACAAGGCGTCCTAACCCAGAGCCCAGAGCTGCCACATAGCAGTTCCCCAGCCTCCGATCAGCCTCCCTGAGTGGCTGTGTGTGGCCCTGGAGTGTCTTCTCCCAAGGGGCCTGCTGACAGCGCAGCAGGAAGAAAAAGCCGCACCCCCAGCGGAGAGCCAGAAGCTTGGCTGAGACGGGGTCCCGCTCAGGACAGGGCAGGGGTGCTCTGCGTCCGGCAGAAGCATGGTCGCCCACCTCTAGGGCTGGGAGTTCATGGCTCTGGAGCCTGTCCAGAATGTCCCAGGGTTTGGAGCTGAAACCCCTCTGCTTCCCTGCAGGACCCCCAAGCCAGCTCTGCCGTAGCCCACACACCGTGCATTCCAGCCCTGACCACAGGGCCGGCTCAAGTCCCACTGCAGCCAGGTGGCAAAGAGGCAACCCCTCGCTGCGGTTTCCCCAAAGAGCCTGCTTTATTTCAGCACTGGCTGTGCCCCCCAAAAAACACTCCTCTGGGACTTGGCCCGGTGGCGGGTCACTCCTAGCCAGCATCAGGGTCCCTCCCAATCTCCAGGCAGACACCAGAGTCAGAGAGCCCTGGGGGTCCCAGGCAGCCGTGAGACTGGGTGGGAGCTGCCAGCCGGCGCGGAGCAGGAACCCCCCGGGGCGGCAGCCTTGGGGCATCAGTGATGGGTCCAGGCAGGCAGCGGAGAGCCCCCCCCGACAGCCAGGGACAGGGGGTACCCCGGGCTCTGCTGCGTGGCCGGGCCTGACCTCCCACTCCTTTCCTTGCTCCTCCAGGCCTGCAGAATAAGCTTCTGGAGCTGGACTCGGAGAGATGCCGGTGAGTCCAGACAGACCCTGGCCCGGCGGGAAGCCGATGAGAAAGACAGTGGCCACGGCCCAGGGCGCTAACCCTGCCCTCAGCCAGTGATGCAGAAGGGGAAACTGAGGCTCAGCGTGGCGGGTGGGGGCGGGTCTCTGGCCCGAGACCAAGCCTCCAAGAGCAGGTGGACCCAGGCCCGGAATCTCTAAGCCCCCCTGAGTGAATGGGGACCCTCCGGTGGGTGGGCAAGCCGCGTCCACTCGGGCACCTGCGCTACCAACAGTAACCAGTAGGAACGCTGCTTGGGGGACCTCAAGGCCTGTGGGTCCCCCTCCATCCCCATTTCACATACGGGCTGCCGTCTCCTAGCGGTGCGAATGGCGCGTGGACCCGGCCTGGTAAACGCTCATGTCTGGGCTGCTGGGTTCCGCACGGTGCTTGCGGGGAAGCACCCGTGGAGGGCGCAGCCAGCAGGGCCTGGGCCGGGACCTCCCCCGGCGGGCGAGGCCGGCCTGGACGCAGCGCGGGGCTCCAGAGCAGAGCAGAAGACCAGCTGGGCTCGCCCCCACAGGGACGCGCAGCGGGTGGAGGAGCTCTGCACCAAGAACCACCAGCTCCGGGAGCAGCAGAAGGCGCTGAAGGAGAACGTGCGAGTGCTGGAGAACAGGTGAGCCCTGGGCACGGCTGGGGCCGCGGGGGAAGGCGGAGCTCGGGAAGCTCGGGGCAAAGTCAACCCGGCAGGGGTCTCCCTGTGCGACCTCAAGCCCAGCTCTGCCATTTGGGAACGGCAGGGGCACCTCCCGGGAGTGCCCCCTCCGTGGGCCTCCGTCTCCCTTCTCAGAGCGGCCTCTTCCGCACCCCCGCAGGCTGCGGGCTGGCCTGTGTGACCGCTGCATGGTCACCCAGGAGCTGGCCAGGAAAAAGCAGCAGGAGTTCGAGAACTCCCTCCTCCAGAGCCTGCAGCACGTCTTCATCCTCAGTGAGCCCCACCCCCTGTCACCCTGCTCCACCGTGTCCCCCGTGGGGGTCCAGTGACCCCCAGGACCTGCTCAGCCTGACCTGGGGTCTAGGGAAACACACAATGGTACAAAGCCCCAGCGGGCCCCAGCATGTCCCTCACCGGCCAGTCACCCAGGCTGGGGGTCCCCCTGCCCCCAGGACGTCAGCCCATCTTCCCTATAACGACAGTGCCCCATAGAGCCCAAGGTCCCACCTGCTGACGAGGAGCACAGCCCTCTTGCCCTTGGGGGACACCCCAGAGACAAGCTCGGTGCCGCGGGGGGATGGGGTGGGAGGGGCTCCAGGCCGCCGGCTCAGTAGCCTCACCCGTCCACTCGTGCAAGCCCCGGGCCAAGGGCTGGCGGCACAGTGGGGCACAGGTCATGGAGGGGGACCTCCCTGCCCCTGCCCGGCCTCCCCTCCCCTCGTCCTTCACTAATCAGTGCCTTTTGCAGCCAACGAGTTGAATCGGCTGCAGGGGGAGAACGAGAAGTTGAAGGAGGAGGTGAAGCGGCTTCAAGGCCCACGGTGAGCGGGAGGGAGGCACCCTGCGGCCCCAAGGCCCTCCCCAAGGCAGGCCCCCGGCGCAGGGTGCAGAGAGGAGGGCGCAGAACAGTGGGGGTGGGGGTCCCCCCCAGGACTGCGCTGAGGACACTGGTATTTGAGAGAAGCTGGCCCGGCGGCACCAGCCACCGAGAGTGGAGCCCCCGGCAGTGTCCAGAGAGGGCTCTTTCCCGGTCCCCTGAGTGTCCCCGCAGGGGTGGCCTGGCCCCCAGGAGGGTACCCTGGTCTTTCTGATCGCCTCTGGGGCGCTGCTCTCGCTCACCCTCCCTGTCTTTGCCTCCCCTCTGGAGTCAGGCTCAAGCCCCAATGTAGGGAGGGTGCCTCAGACCCCCCCTCACCCCTGCTACTCCCCTCCCCGGGCGCTCGGAAGGCCATCAAGGAAAAGACGCTGGAAGGCCAGGAGGAGGCCCAGGATGACCATCCAGGTGCGAGTCCCCAGAGACAAGGTGCTCGGAGGGACAAGAGACCAGAAAGCTGGACCCTGCAAGATCGCGGAGCCCTGGGGGTTGGGGGGGCTGCGCCGCCCACCCGTCGGAGGGCCTCCCAATCTGGCCTGCCTACCACCTCTCCTCCCACAGAAAAGTCTACAGGGCACAGGACATCTCCAGTAGCCAAAATCTCCCCGAGTGCCAACCTGCCTGAGACTCGGGCCCCGGACGTGGTGAGGACTCCTTTCTGCCGGGCGGCCCCCGTCTGTGCCGGTCCAGCTGTCTGTCCTGGGTGCCACGCAGGGACCCCTGGGTGGAGGCGAGGCTCAGAGTGGGTGGGTGACCTGCCCAAAGTCACACAGAAAACAAGGGCAGAGGGTGGTGCTGACCCGTCTACCCCGTGCAGAGCCCCCAGCGAATCTCCAACCAGCTTCACGGGACCATCGCTGTGGTGCGGCCCGGCTCCCAGGCCTGCTCCACCGACCAGGGCCCCACCAACGGGACCCCCCCGCTGCCACTGACCAGGAGCAGCCCGCCCAGCCCGCCCTATGAGCATAGCCTCCCTCTGGACAGGTGAGGCCCTGCCCACCCCCCACCAGGAGCAGCCCCAGCTGAGCACGCGTCCAGGAATCTGGTCCCACCTTTCCAGAGGTGGTGGGACAGGGCTGGGGGACGGGGCATGGGAGCAGCCGCGGGGGACGGAGGCCTGGGAACCCCTCTCAGACGTGAGGTCAGACCATCCTTCCTGTCCGAGAACATCGTCCACAGGTGGGCCGGGGACAGCCTAAGCCCAGGTCCCGAAGAGAGAAAGATCTTCATGGGCGGGTCCCTGCTCAGACCCCAGGCCCCAGGTCGCCTCTGGCCCCTCCACCACCGTCTACGTGGGCCCGCCCCCCTCCGCGACCCACCTTGTAACCTGGGACAGCTCGCCTGGGACATGGAGGCTAACCCCGGGGCCACGGTGACGGGGCTTCTCCTCCCCCCGCAGCTTTCTGCCGGCCTCCCGGGCCCCCCGTGAGTCCCTGAAGCGCTCCCTCCAGGCTGACCACCTCTTCCTCCTGAACCACCACCTGTCTCTGCACCTTCAGAGCCCGCCCTGCAGCCCCCAGGCACCCCCCACCATCCCCCGTGGCCCCCGCCCCCAGGGCCTGAAGGCTGGGGAGGCAGAGGCCTGGGAGGAGTCGGCCGGCCTGCTGGGGCTGCCCAGGGCCCTGGTGGATGTGCGGGACCCTCGGCTGGAAGGGGCGCTGCACCTGCTCCTCTCTCAGCAGCTGCGGGCCCAGGGGCGGAGGGTCAGCGCCCGGCGGAGGGGCCCACCCACGCCAGGGGGGACCCCACCCTCCCCACCAGTCAGCTCTGACTCGGAAGGTCCCCAGGGAGAGGCAGCTGAGGCAGCCCCGTCTGGAGGGGGACACACACAGCCCACAGGCCCAGGCAGCCCCAGGGGACAGGAAGCCACAGCCACAAGAGACCACGTCCCAGACAAGCCCCTGGACCTTTCAGAGCGGGGCCGGGGCCGGGATGCCCCAAAGCCTCCCGACCGGCAGGGCTCCCGCAGCCCTCCAAGTGCCCACACTCCCAGCCCGGAACCATCCCGAGGAGCGGAGCCCCCTGCCCAGTCTGGACCCTGGGAACTCAGCAACGGCACAAAGGGAGCCAGAGCTCCAGAGTCACAAGAGCCCCCCACCCCTGCGGTAAGGGCCTGCCCCCGCTCTTGGCCTCCACAGACCCCCTGTCCAGGCCAGCACCCGCCAGGGCCCAGGCTGTGCCCTTCCCTCGGCACTGCCATGCCGGTCCCCGGGGGGAAAGCCTGACTGCCTGATTCACGCTAGAGGGGAGATGGCTAACCCTCCAGCAGCAGCCCCGGGCACAGCCCGTCTCACAGGCCTTCCCAACACTGGACTGGGGGCAGGGCGGCTGCCACAGATGAATTCAAGCCGCTTACTTGTTTCCCCCCAGGGTCCCTCCCCACCTCTAACAGGGCACCAGCGAAACACGCCCTCTCCAAGCGGGACAGGAGTGGAGCTGAAAAGGAGGCCAAAACCTCCTCCCCACCCACACGGGCCTGATGCTGATGGTCCCCCTGGCAAGGGTGAGTCCCCAGAGTCCTGAGACCCCAGGAAATGGTGCCATAGTCGGAAGCGAGGGGGGTGGTCAGCTTCAGCTGGGTAGGACCTGTCCTGGGCCCAGCTCAGTCCCCTGGGCTGCCTGGCCAAACCCTGGGTCTAGGTCGTGGCACCCCAGCTGCGGACCCAGCGAAGAAGCAGGGGCCCAGGGCAGGCACATCTCTGACCACGGACAGGGAAGCGAAGAGCAATTCGGGCTTTAGACAGGGACTGAGCCTCTGTCACAGAGAGAGTCTAGGGACAGCTCAGATGAGGGGCCACTGCGGAGGGTGCAGGAGAAGCTGGCCGGTCCCGCAGTCCCTCTGGGCTGCGGTTTCCTTCAGTGTCACTCTTAGTCTGGCCTGCCAGGAAGGTCTCTGCTTCTGCCCGGCTCCAGGGCCCCCAGCCTGGCCTGACCCACACCCTGTGTCCCGCAGAGCTCAGCAAGGCCGGCGAGCGGGCGCTGGAGGCAGACGACCTGGACGCGTCGGAGCCCTCGGACAATGAGGTGAGCTCCCGCCACACATCCGGTGGGGCCACTGAGCCAGGGCTGTCCCAGGCTTGGGGGAAGGTCCTCTCCTGACCACACCGCCACACCCCTCAGGTGGGCCTGAGCTCCGAGGTGGGGGCCGAGCCGAGCACGCCAGGGGAGGGGCCCAGGTGCTCCTACCCCAAGGAGCGCGGGCAAGGCCTGCCGCAGAAGAGGAAACGGGCCTCGGGCCCATGGTGCAAAGGTATGGTGGCCGGGGCCGTGGGGGCGGGGGGTAGCCATAGCATCTTGCCCGCACCCCACCTTTCTGGCTGCTAGGAACCAGAAACCTGTCCTTGAACCTCTCCTAGCGCAGGCCCCTTGGGAGAGGGGACCGAGTTTAGGACAGCACAAATCCGGGCTCTCTTCAGGTCACTGTGCAGCCCGAGCCAGTTCCGTCAACCTGAGCCTCAGTTTCCCCCCCAGAAAGGGGGAGGGCCAATGCCAGAGCTAGTGTGAGATTTCAGCAAGATAAGGCTGAGGACTGTGGTTCTCACCATCTTTGTTATCAGGGTGGAGGAGGTCTCCTGGGCCACAAGCAGCCCCCAGGCCTGGGGTCCTAAAGCCCTCTGGTCTCCCTGTCCCTCGCTAGAGGGGAGACTCCCGGGCCCTCCTGCCCACCTTCGAAGAGGAGCAGCACAGAGGCTGCAGCCCTCTGGGTGCAGAGGTGTTTGCCCAGGCTGAGGCCCTGGGGGCCCTCGAATGTTTGCCAAGGCTGGTGCCTGGGGGCTCCTCCCCGGAGGGCAGCGGGAGCAGCGGGCCTGAGGGCATCAGCACGACCCTCCCCTTCCTGCTCTGGCCGCAGAGGCAGCTCGGCGGGGCCGCCGGGCGCCCACAAATGCCTGAGCTCATGACGGATGCCGCCCCGCCGTTTCTGCAAGCTGCCCGCGATAGGCAGGCTGGGCTGTGGCCGCCACAGCCGGGAAAAGGGACAGTAGCCTGCGTTTGCTGGCGCACACGTGGGGGAGGCCAGCACACCTGCCCGATTTCAAGCCACTTCCTGCTGGGCATGTTGGGGCGCCAGAGTCCACGGGGTGTTGAGGTATCGACCTCACCCTCCACTCGGGGCCAAGCCTTCTCTGTTCCTAGTCCTCCCCGCTGGGCCAAGATGGGGCCGCCAAGCAGGAACCCGAACTCTGCCACACACATGCTGCTGGTCAGTGAGAGCAGGGCCCCGACCCGCCCGGGCTGGCACTGCTCAGCGCCAAGGCAGCATCCGTGCCGGGGTTCAAGGTGGCAAACGTAACCACTGTCTTTGGAGCTCACCGCCTGCCCAGGGATGTCATCGCTATTTCACAGATGGGAAAACTAGCCCTCAGAGAAGTGAGATGGCCTGCCCAAGGTCACAGAGCTGGCACGTGAGGTCAGGATTCCAACTGGACTCATCCGACCCAGAACTTGAGCTCGTTCTGCATCAGAGATGAGCCTAGGGCCCAGCATCTCTGCAGGACCTGGCAGTAAGGTCCCAAGGACAGACAGCCCTCTCCTGTACCCCATGTCCATGGAGGCACCCACCAATGCCATGGGCACCCTAAGAGCATTTCCCTAGAAGCTCGATTTATCCAGAAGGTCCCAGACCTTCAGCAAGGCATCCAGGCACTGAGGCCCGATGGGCTTCAGGGTCACACACCTGCAGAGAGCAACCCCCCACACAAGTTGCCCACGCTCACCCTCCAATCCAACCAGTTCTGCCCCGGTGTCTGTTGCTTCCAGGAACAGGTCAGCCCCAGCAGGGTGGGCTCCCACGTGCTCAGCTCCCCTCGCCCCCATCCCATCCACGGGGCCCTGGGCAAGAACCCAGTGGCGCCGTGAGCGAGAACTGACAGCCCACTGCTCTGCTCCCGCCTAACCTTGGTCCACTCTCCACAGCCTCCAAGAAGCCGTCACCGGGGAGAAGGAACCCAGGGGAGCCCCTGGCAGCTCATGAGGGGTCCGGGAGCCCAAGGCACCCTGAGGACAGCAGCCCCTCACCCAGCCTCAGCAGCTGGGAGGAGACTTAGCGGGCTGCTCCCAGGGGCACCAGAGCCTGCCCAGACGCGGCTCCCCACCTGACATCCAGCCCAGCAGACGGCCCAGCACAGGGCAGGAGGGGACTGGGTCCTGGCCCGTGGCCACAGGGGCTGGGAAGGCCAAGAAGGGGTCTTTGGCTGGTTTTTTGGACCCCTCCATCTCTACCCTTCTCAGAAATGACCAGCTGGTCCTGCTGCTCCCCCCACACCCTAGGAAGTAGGGTTCAGGGAGGCAGGGGTCACTCAGGCTCCAGCCCAGCCCAGCCCCCACCCCGGCTACTCATAGGCCACCCTTCCTGGGCAGTGCCCCCACCTCTCACCATCCCAGACTCCACTGGCATCCCTGACTCCCAGGGCCCTGCTGCCCAGTCACCCTTCCCTGACCAGCATGGAGCTTGAACGGTGGTCTCAGGCGCCCCCTTGTGGAGCCCCACAAAACGCTGGCTGGGAGGGCGTGGGCACCCGGGATCACAGGTGTCGAAGACGGCATGTTCCACAGGGCTGAGCTGGGTCTCCACCTGCCTTTGCAGGGGATTTGCGAGGCTCTGGAACGCATCCAGGCCTGGGGAACAAAACCAGCCCCATCTGCAGAGGGGTACCACTGGGGAGGGCTGCGGGGAACAGAACAGAAAATGCACACCAGCCTGCAAAGAGTCCCCTCCTCACTGGCTGTTCCAGAAGCCCTGGTCCCACACCTGCCGTTGCAGGCCCTAGGGCGCCCAGCCAGGACTGCCCGGCAAGCACTCCGGGATCTCCTGCTCCCTGCACCGGTCTCCCTTCAGGACGGTGTGTCTCAGAGCACCCTCTGCCAGAGGTTAAGCAGGTTCCCAGACCCACCGAATCCAGGTCTTGGGGGCAAGCCAGCACATGAAGTTTGAGAAATTTGAGAACTGCCCGTTGCAAGGCAAAAGCAGGAGACCCGTCGCTGATTGGGCTGGGTGAGGCCTGGGGCAAACTGGGAGCACAGGCCGGACCTCTGGAGCACAGCTCTGCCCTGCTCATTGTGGCCTGCCGGCCGGCCCAAAAACCACAGGGGCTGAGTTTCCAAGAGGGAGGTGTAGAGGTGTGGATGTGCACATTTGTGTGTGTGTGCGAAACCGCCTGTTGTTCAAAGTGGCTTTGATTTTCCCGAAATCAAATAAAAGCTGTGTGCTCCATTCACATCTCACTTGTAGGCCAGGGCTGGCCCGGGGTACCCTGGGCGGAGTTGAGAGGCTACATGGCGTGGGAGCCCAGGGAGAGAGCACAACAGACCGTGCGAGAAGACCCCATTCCTGCCCGTGTTCCCCCTACACCCTCCAAACGCCACTCAGTGCCTGCTGACAGAGGAGAAGCACCCCAGGGTCCAGCTCTGCCCCCACGCTGCAGACAAGCAGGGGTGTGGAGCTGAGAAGCAGGGAGCAGGTAAGACCCCTCCCTCCCTCTGTCCCTCCACGATCCCCTGAGCACAGCGCCTCACAGTCCTGGCTTCACTCCCCCTTACCGGGGCCCCACGAGACACACCCGGTAGCACCCCCAGTTTACAGACAGAGCACTGAAGCTCAGGGAGGGCGAGAAACTCACCCGATGTCACCCCGCAGGCAGGCAGCCGCAGACGCTGAAGCTGGGGCAGAGGCTCCCCCGCTCCCCAGGCAGCAGGCATCAGGGGCAGGGGCGCCACCCCAGGCAGGGGCACCACCTCCGGCACGGGGACTCCCCCCGGAGGGGCCTTCAGAGCACAGTCTTCCTGCCCATGAGCCCTTGGAGGCGCCTGATCAAGCCCCACTTTCTACCTGATGGAAAACCGTCCACGCTCGTAGGCGCGGGAGAGGCTTTGAAGAGCGATGGGAGAGGGCAGAGGGCAGAGGGCAGAGGGCAGAGGGCAGGCTGGACACGGGGTGGCGAGTGAAGATGAGGAGGAGGGGCCGCGGCCACTGCGAGAGGGGTATGGGGTCCGAGAGGGCAGCGGCCATGCAGTGGCCTCCCCTGGGACAGGAAGTGCTGTCTCATGGCGCTGGCCCTGCCGGCCCCACGCCCTCTGCAGGGCACAGAACCCGCGCGGGGCGAGGGCGTGTGCCGAGGGCGGCGCCCCGAAGCCTCCTCCCGGCGGCGGGGGCGAACCCGCCGGCAAGTGCCCAGATCCGCGGCCTGCGGGTGCCCCTCGCGCAGCCAGGAGCCGCGGACCCGGGCAGACGGCCGGACGGGGCGCAGGAGTGGCCTGGAGGCGGCGGCAGGACCCGTCCCGCGAAGACGCCGGCGGCTCTGGGCGCGCAGAGCTCGCAGCCCAGCCGGAGCCGGAGCCGGCGGCTCTGAAGTCGGGGCACCGGGCACCGCGACGCCCGCGAGGCGGAGGCTCGCCCCGCCGAGGCCAGTGCGCTCCCTGCCCGCGCTGAGGGCCCCGCACGGCCCCGCACGCCTGCGAGTCCCGAGGCCCGCAGGCGCCTTCTCCCGGCAGACCCTCGGGGTCTCCGGTCCCTGAGGGAAGCGCCGGCCCCGCCCGCCTTCCCAGGGAGCCTTAGGGGCTCCCCGAACGCCGCCGCCCCCGGCAGGCTTCAGCCCCGCGCACCCCGGCCGCCAGCACCGACCCGCACCCCACAGGAGACGTGCCCGGAGCCCAAAGACTCGGGCTCCACGGAGGCCGGCCATGAACGCCACAGCCCCGCAAGGACAGCGGGGCGCCGGCCACCCTGTAGCCGCCGTTCCCGAGGCGGGGATTCGCACCCGGGCCGGCGCCGCCGCCGAGCCGACAGCCGGGCCCCGCGGGGCTTCTCCCCCCGCCCTCCCGCGCCGCTCTCCCGCGCCGCTCTCCCGCTCCCGCCGGCCGCAGCAGCACCGCCTCTAGGACCCAGGGGAGCCTCCCAGGGACTCCGCGGCCCGCCCCCGGAACCGCAAGGACCAATGGGTAGGCGCGACAGCAAGATATTTGCATGTGGGCGCGCCTCGGCCAATGGGCGGCCAGCGCGGGCGCGTGCGCGCGGGTGGGGCGGCGGCGGCGGGCGGCCGGCGGGCTCAGTCGGAGGATGGCCGCGGCCGCGGCGGGTGGAGCCCCGGGCCCAACTCCGGGCCCGGCCCCCGGCCCCGGCGCCGGCCCCGCCAGGGCCCCGCCGCCCGCCGGCCCCGGCCCCGCCGCCAGGGCCCCGCCACAGGCGCTCCGGAGGCGCGGGGACTCGCGGCGCCGCCAGGCCGCCCTCTTCTTCCTCAACAACATCTCCCTGGACGGCCGCCCCCCGAGCCTGGGCCCGGGCGGGGAGAAGCCCCCGCCGCCGCCGCCCGCCGAAGCCCGCGAGCCGCCCGCGCCGCCGCCGCCGCCGCCGGGGCCCCCGGGGCCCGAGCCCCCCGCCCGCGGGGCCCCGCCGCCGCCTCCGCCGCCGCCGCCGCCGCCCGCGCCCCCCGCCGGCCTGCCCGGGCTGCCGGGTCCCGCGGGCAGGGCGTCGGCGCCCCAGGGCCTGCTCAGCCCGGCGCCCGGCCCCGCGTCCGCCAGCCTGGGCCTCGGCCTGGGACTCGGGCTGGACGGGCAACGCCAGAGGTGAGTGGGACCCCGCGCCGGATCCGCTCAGGGCTGGGGTGACCTGACAGCCGGGGACACAGGGTCGGGGTGACCTGGGGGTCATCGGTCCAGGGGACGGCGGCGAAATGGTCCAGGGCCCCATCTGCATAGGACCTGGGGACCAGGGTCAGCTGGGGCCCTGGGAGCCCATGACAGAGGGTCACACATGACTTGGGGATCGGAAGGGGACCCTGCTCCCCTGGGAGCCCCAGACGCAGGGTTGGGGTATCCTGGGCCTCACCAGCATGAGGAAGAGAGTTTTGCCTGGGTCCCACAGGCAAAATCCCACAGATGTGGGGGTCAGCAGCCCTCAGGCCCTCTCCATAGACACAGGGGTCATGGTCCCCTTAACCCTGTCAGCCTCCTTCAGTTTTCGGGTTCCCCAGCCCTTGTCAGCCCCAGACACACAGCCGGGGCAGCTCTGGACACGCCCCTCCCAGTCCCCGGACTCAGGGACTCCCAAGCATCCCTGGTGTGTCTCCTTGAGACCGTTCTCTGAGCCGGACGAACCTCCGGTCTTCCCTGCACTGTACCGTGTGGCCGTCTGTGCCGGCCGAACCTTCCAGCCTCCCGGCCTGCTGGTCCCTGGTCCCCCCCGTTACCCCCATGCTGACTGCTGTCCTCCCCAGCCCATCCCCTGTGAGCTCAGTGCCCCTGGCCCTGTCCGTTCCCAGCTTGCACTTACTCTCCCTGCCCTGATTGCAGTTCTAGGAAGCCCTCAGCCCGTCCCAGAGCACCCACCCCTGAGCCCTGCTCCTCCAGGCTGCCTGTGCCCAGATATCTGGCCTCTGGCTGCCGGACACCCCACTTTCTTCTCCCAGAGACCCTTCCTCAGCTGCCCGTAGAGCTCAGCGTTGGGCGTCCCGGCCGTCCGGCCCCCTCGGCACCTTCCTCTAGACGCTGGGACTTTCCCCTCCCCTCCCACTGCCCACCTTCCCCCTGGGGCTCAGGACTGGCCACGGTCGCGGTCCTTCTGGAACGGCAGTGCTTAGCCTTTGCAGAACAGAGCTGCCGGGCAGGCCCTCCCGAGGCAGCCCCCGTGGGTGTGCTGGGAGGGCGCGGAGCCCTCCGGCTGGCTGGCCCACATAGTCGGGCCGACACCTCGAGTCCCTGGGGTTCAGAGGCTGCTCTCCTCCCCTGGAGGTGGTCACGGCTGCCTCAAACCCCGGGCCCTCAGCGTGGAAGATGGCGGGGCGAGTCCAGACTGAAGGCTTGGTTGTCCATTCTTGACCTCACATTCTGAGTTCTCGCGTGTGGCCCACGGGTAGGCGCGTACCGAGGTCACCGTCACACCGGGGGCGGAAGTCCTCTCCAGCTCTGCGGGGAAGCCGCTGGCTTCTGGGCAGGCCGGGGGGCACCCGTGGACCCGACCCGTGCCACCAACAGGCCTGGCCTGGGCCGCAGAGATGGGCAGGGGCTAAGTGAAGCTAGGAGATCATCCGGGCCCAAACACAGCAGCTCGGCAGCTCGCTCCTGCCGTCCCCGGGGCGGGGGGCTGCTTCTGCAGGAGGAGGCCAGTATTAAGGAAAAACTGGTTTACCGATGGAAATCAGCCCATTTTAAAAACAGAGCCCCAAAGCCTACTTGTCCTCTTCCTCGAAGTTGTAGAGTCCGCCGGAGGATGGTCTCCCGGTCCCACTGGGTCTCTGAGTCCCTCTGTGGTGCGACGAGTCAGGGGGTGTCAGAAGGAAGGGGTGTCCCCTGCTGCCGGGCCGAGCTTGCTGAGAGCCGTTTGTGTCTGCTGCGGGCAGGCCGGCGCCAGGCCACCTCCACCTTGGGGGTGCACGTGCGTTCTGGGCAGCGTGCGCCTTGTTCTAGGCTCTGTTCCGCCAACAGGCAACCCTGCTACGGGCCAGACCCTCCAAACCAGGCCCCCGGCACCCTGCGCCTTGCAGCCACACTCTAGGGAAGAGCCTGAGGGGGTGTGGGTGCTGGAGGCGGCGCCTGTGAGCAGGAACCCCACCAGGCCGCAGGGGCTGCTGGTGCTCCCACCCCGCCCACCCCTGGGAGCTTGGGAGGACGCTGGCATGGGGTGGGGACATGGGGTGCATCGGGGTGCCCTTTGGTTGTCCTGCTGCACCCACCCCCGTCCCTGTGTCCCTCCACCCATAGCCCGAGCCCAGGCCGTGAGCCCTCTCCCGCCGCTCCCGCCTTCCTGCCTGTGCGGAACCTTCCTTCCTGGGCCCTGCCCATAGGGAGCCGTCGCAGAGTGCGTGAGGGCCGGCCAGCCAAGCCCGGGGGCTCCGAGCTGCCAGCCCAGCCCGAGCATCAGTAGTATTTCTGGAGCGGGGGCTAGTGAGGGCCTCCTCCTGAAGTCCGTGCCACGCGTGCAGTGGTCAGACCCGCTGTCATCCTAGGTCCACGCGTGCAGTGGTCAGACCCGCTGTCATCCTAGGTCCACGCGTGCAGTGGTCAGACCCGCTGTCATGCTAGGTCCACGCGTCGGGGCTCTGTTGTGACCATGGGCAGGAGTCTCCGTTTACTCCTCTGTGAAGCGCTTTTGCCTTCTGTCCTACCTACCTGAGGGACTGTGTGAGGTCCCGTGAGCTCAAGGGCCGGGCGAAGGGCGGCCTTGGCCAGGGCCGGGTGAGCAGACAGGCTGCCCGGTGAGTGCCCCCACTCGGTCCACGTGGGGAAGTTGTGTCACCCTCAGGGTTCAGCCTGGTGTGGCTTTTCCTGCCAAGCCAGTGAGCAAGTCACTGGTGTCCACACTTCGCTCCTAGAACCTCTGACACGGTGTTTACTTTCCTTTTGACACCGTGGTCACTTGAGGCGAGCAGACGGGCTTCTGGGCTCCTCCAGCTGGCAGGAACAGGTTTCCAGGCCCTGGCCAGGCCCCACACCCTCCTCTCCTAGAAAGCCCCAGAGGGGCGCAGCTGCCGAGCACAGCCCGAGAGCTGGGCACCGCTGGGCCGCAGCAGCGGTTCCCCTCGCCGTCCTGGGGGATGCAGGTCTGAGATGGGGACGGGGCAGGGCTGTGCTCCCTCTGGGAGCCCCAGGGAAGGAGGCTTTCTGCCTCCCCCAGCTCCGGGTGGCCGCAGGTGTCCGTCCATTCTCCGCTCTGTCTTCCTGGCTTCTCCTGTGAGTGTGTGTCCCAACCCGGCCTTTCCTCTCCTTGCACAGACCCCAGCCGTGGGGTCAGGGCCCACCCGACGGGCCCCCTCTTCATTTGGTCGCATCTGCAAAGACCCTGTCTCTAAACAGGGTCCTAGTCACAGATGTCGGGGTTCGGGACTTCAACAGAACTCACCGGGTAACCTGCTGACCCCTGGGGGGGCACAGCTGAGCCCACTACAGCCCTCATGAGTGTCCAGGGCACTGAGGACAGGCAGGGGAGCCAGGGGCACTGCCAGGAGACCAGGGATGTGGCTGCATCTGCTGGGAGCAGAGCGCCTCGCGACTCTGGAGGCTCCCTCCGGAGCGACTCTAAGACAGGCCTGGGGGCTGCGGTTGCCACGCTGGCCAGGAGCCACTTTGTGTTCCCGAAGCCGCCAAGCTCCTGTGCAAATTAAACCAAGTTGAGTGTCGGAGCCAGCGGTTCGCTTACGACTCTGATTTGGGGTTCTTGCCGGAGGACAGCCGGAGATGGTTACCGAGGGCAGAGCGCAGAGGCACATCGTCCTGTGGCGGCTCAGAGGCCTTGCTGAGACTTGGCCCCCAGAGGCCACAGCTGGGGTCCCATCCCCGGGGCACTTCAGGCCTCTTCGAGTGGTCAGCTAGAACATGGGGTCTGTGCTTTTCCAGGCAGGGACTTAGCCAGGTGGGGTGCCCAGGACCACCACTCCCTGGACAAGTATGCACAAGGGTCTGTGAGGTCAGGTGCCGTGCTCACATAGGCACGGAGCAGGAAAGGGTCCCCAGTCGTGGGCACGGGGGTACTCTGCAGCCCACACCAGCTGGTCTGACCCCTTCACTTGGCCCCTCACTCCGTCTGGGTGGCTCTCAGCCCTCAAACAGACCTCTGGTGGGAGCCTTTCCTTGGCCGGGCACTTCTGCAGTGACAGAGGGCGTTGGTCAGATGATAGAAACTCTAGTGGTGATTTCGTGTTGGCAGGAGCATGTCACATCGGGGGGGGGGGGTGGCAATTCTGAGAGCGAGCGGGAGAGTGAGCAGGCCCGGGGTCCGTGCGGCGGCCACCTGCACCCTCCTGAAAGCCTCTCCCACTGACCCGTGGCCCCTTCTTCCCCAGAGTCCGATGCAGGCACCCTCGGGCCGCTCGCCCACGAGTAGCCCCCGTCCCGCAGACCCTGCCCTGACCGTGGCTCAGCTGAGAGGCTTCCTAGGCCGGGAGACTTGTGTTGCCCAAACAGCCAGGGTCGGGAAGGGGCAGCGCAGGCGACAGAGAAGCCAGGTTTTGTTCTTTGCAGCCTGTTCGCTAGTGGTGGTGTTTTTAGATGGGGTAGAAAATGCGTGTCCCTAGAAGCTCTCTGTAGCCGGCCCCCGCCCCGGCGCACTGAGACGCCAGCTTCCGTCTGCGTCTAGGCACGTGAGAGTGTGTCGTGCCCGGCCTCCTGCTGACCACGCTGCTCACCTCCAGCGGGGACCTTCAGGTGGAGCTGCCGGCGTGTTCTGTCCCACCTGCTGCCTGCACAGACACCTTCCTGGGGGGCAGGTTCCAGAGGCTGAGCAGGGCACCCTTGGCCGGAGCCCATCCGTGCTGGGACCCCGTGCAAAGCCATGGTGGTGTCACCTCGGGGCTCACCGAGGGGCCAGACATTCCTCCAGAGGAACCACTGCCCGAGGTTGACTGCCCAGCAGTTTCTTTTGAAAGGGGCGCTGTCCCGGCGCGGCTGGGCTGCTCCACGTTCTGGGAGGGGTAGGCCCCACCTGACCACCCGGGGCGGCCCCCAGAGGGTCATGCACATGCACGACCAGGGCCCTGACTGCCGGCTCCCCAACCACCTCCACTTTCTGGGAACCCTGCAGACCAGGTGCCGCCCAACACACGGTCACCTCCACACCCAGGGAGGCTGGGATCCCTGGGAGCGTGCAGTGCAGGCTGCTTCTCTCCTGCCCACAGACGCTCCCCTTCTAGAATGTTCTGCAGCCAGCAGCTCATCACTGTGCCCTCACTCCACCCTCTGCTGGTGGGGACAGACCCCACGCTGGGCCCCGCTCCCAGTACCTGCACGTCCACCTGATCCTGAGAGCACAGTAGGCCTGCTCGCCCGGGCCTCCCGTGGCCTGTGTGCCCCTGCAGACCGCCTCAGCTCGGGGCACAGCGACGGGCACTCTTGCAGGCATTTCATCGCAGCTCAGACAGCCCACCGGGAGCGCAGGCCACGTTCAGCAGAGAAGCACCCGCGGACAGGCCTGAGGGGTGGCCTCGATTCCAGCCAGCCCCGCGGGCGCCGCAGGGGGGCAGAGAGGCCATGCTCCTGCCGTTGGCAAACGCACAGGCCGCCTGCGGGTACGCGGGTCCTGGTACCACCTGAGCAGCTGTGACCTCGGGCAGTTCGCTTGCCCACTCTGTGCCTCAGTTTCCCCACACGTCAACAGAGAGTAATAACACGCCGTCACTGTGAGGGCTGAGCGTCTGTGTAAAATGCTTGCGACGGGGGAGAGGTACCTGCAAAAGAGGTGGGAACAGATTTTAAAGCCTGGTGAGCTGAGCTGCTGCCACCATGCCAGGATCTCCGGAAGGCGAGAGCAAGGCGGCAGAGGCCCCGTCTTGCCTGCCACTCCTCCGGGCAGTGGGCCAGCAACCGTGTGCCGGGCCGGGCCTCTGTGGAGGTCGCTGCCGGCTGGGCCCTGCAGATGAGGTCCCGGGTGTGCGGAAGCCGTTGGGACACCACCTGGGAAATGCTCTGAGGAAGCCGCAGGGGCTGCTCCACGGGGTCTCGGAGGCCGGTCCCGCAGGGCCGCACGCAGACACCTCTGGGGACACGTGGGCTCTCCCCAGGTCAGCCGCTTTCCTTGGCACGGGGCCTGCCTTTCCATCTGCTCACTCCTGCCCGCCCCCACCTCCCCCGCAGGTGTCTTAGGACGCTGGCTGTCCTCCTCCGGACGTGCCCCTCCCGCTGCCCCTCCCCCACCCCACCCCGCCCTGGCCAGTCCCCTGCCTGACTGACCCGAGCACTCACGTCACCCCAAGCACTCGTCTGGTAGGCGGCTGCCCTCCCCCGACGCCAGCTGCAGAGGGAGGTCGCTGCCCCTCTTTGGAGACAGGGCCGTGGAGGGAGACCCAGCATTTCACCGGAGGTTGTGCCGTGTTCGATTTTTGTTGCTTTTCAGTGAGATTGTGCTGCCGCGGTCATTCTAAAGGCTTACATGGAGCCTGGGCTGTAGCTCCGAGGTGACAGCCTTGGAGCCCCCAGGACTGCCCTGGCCGTGCAACCCGGGCCAGGTGCCCAGCTGCTCCGGGCTGCCGTAGGCGGTGGCTCCGTGGCAGAAGGTGGGGCTGGGCCCCTAGCACACGATGGTGACTGCCTGTCCCCCTGGCTCCTTCCTCCCGGGACTCCAGGCTACCTCTACCTGGTGAGGTGGCCTGACCACGCTGGGCCTCTTCCGTCAGCCAGGGTCCTGTGGGAGGACAGCATTGCTTCCGGGCAGGCTACAGCTCCCCGAAGTGGCTTCCTCGGCCATGTGTCCCTCCCCTGCTCCCCTCCGCAGGAGCCTGGGCTCAGTTCACACTCTAGACATGCAGGGTGTCTGGCATATGCTGGCCCGTGTTGCTTAATTTCGTGGACCCCACAGCCGTGGTCTCTGGAATCCTCCCTCTCGTTGGGAGCGTGTGTGGACTGGGGCCCATCTGCATAGCTTTGTCACCAGCGGCCCTTGCTGGTGAGATGTACACGTCCACCTCCCGAGGACGAGGGGGTCGACAGGTGACTGCAGGGGTGGCCTGGGTGTCGGTAACCAGGGTTTGTGATCGTGACCTGGGAGTGCAGCCACATAGGGTTTCTGGGCCTTCGGGCTTGAGGAGCTCCCCTGACAATGGGGTGCGAGGCTGTGAGCGCTCGGTGCAGCTCCTTCAGCCTGCTGTGGGGGAGCGTGGCCGGCCCTGCCCATCCTGGGCCGGAGAGGATGCCTGGAACGAGCTGGGCTGAGCTCCAGGAGGCCACGGGCAGCAGACCGGGGTGCTGGTCCCCCTTGGATTCTTCTGGCAAACTCTTGGTCCTTGGGTGGCGCTACCCAAGGCTCAGACCTCACCCCAGACAGGATCCTGACCCAGTCGGTGGCTGGGGCTGCCCTTCGGAGGGGAGACTCCCGAGAGCACATCTCTGGGCCTGAGAGCGGCCCCTTCCCAGGTGTGAGCCGAGGCTTTGCTGTCTTCTTCCAGACGCCGAGTCGCCTCCCAGCGCTGTTCTCTCGAGTTCCTGGAAGACGCTGTGGGATGTGCCTCGGTTCAAAGGTGAGGGTGTCTGAGACCTGGGGCCGGAGGAGGTCTCGAAGGAGGAAAGAGTGATCTGGCTTTTCCCTTGCAGAACCAAGCACATATCCGGATCCCCGAGACACAAAGGCTTGAAGAAGACCCACTTCATCAAGAACATGAGGCAGTATGACACCAGGAACAGCAGGTGCCGCGTGCCACGGCCAGGGCTGCCATCCAATCTGGGGCCCCCGCCTGCAGCCCTGGAGCTGCCCACCGTGTCCCCCTCGCACCGATCAGGGGCTGGGGACCTGCCTTGTCCCCCTCTCTGGTAGCCCAGGTGAAGGGACACAGGACAGGTGTGACGATGCCATGTGGTCGAGAGAGGAGGGCTGGGTTTTATTTGGGAAACACAGCGGATGGTTGATCTACAAGCCGGGATGCCGCTGCCCCATACCGGGGTGTGGGCCTGGTGCGGTGGCCCTCAGGGCTCCTGTGTCTGTTGGCACTGCAGGGACCCCTAGGCGTTCCTGTCGCCCGCCCTGAGACATCTGAGCCCACTGCCCTTCCTGCTGGAAGCCATGCTGCCAAGTGTCCACCCCGTGGCCCTGGTTGGGGAGCTCTGTATTCTCCTAGTGTGGCCCAGACCCCCCCCCCAAGCATGACCCCTAGGGTGACGGGCTCATGCTGGTGACAAGGAGCAGGCCCGAGGCGGGTCTGCATGCTGGGGGGCTTCAGCGGGCCCAGGTGTGCGGTGGTCCCAGCCAGCAGCTCGCGTCTAGAGGAGAAGCTCCCTAGTCTAGAGGAGAAGGCGTTTTCTCCCAGAAACGCCTCCCACCTGCTCTGACCAGCACCTCCCCCCAGGATCGTGCTCATCTGTGCCAAGCGGTCCCTATGTGCGGCCTTCTCGGTCCTGCCCTACGGAGAAGGCCTGCGGCTCAGGTGAGTGGCCCAGGACGGCGCCGAGCTCGGCGTCAGCCCTGGCACAGCTCCCCAGGAACTCTGAAGGCCTTTGGGCCCTGGTTCCCTGGCAGGGGTGTGTCCGCACCGTTGGCTCTGTGTGAGCTGTTTACGGCAGACGCCAGGGACGCTGCTCGTGGGGCCGCTGCCCTGCGCCCTCATGCGCGCTTCAGGCGGCTGTGTCCCGTGCGTCGCTCAGGAGGAAGGAGATGGCCGTCGGAGTGGGCATGGCGATGGGGAACCCTTCCCCTGGGACGGGCCTGGGCCAGCTGGCCAAGTGGGTGGCCTCGGGCAGAGGTCAGTGCCTCTCCATTACTGCCGACCTCTAGAGTATTCGAACAGGAAGTGCATGGGCCTGGGAAGGGGCTGGGAGGGCGGCAGCCGTCTCCCGTCCTCTGCGCTGCAGTGACCTGAGGGTGGACAGCCAGAAGCAGAGGCACCCGTCGGGCGGCGTCTCCGTGTCTTCTGAGATGGTCTTTGAGTTGGAGGGCGTTGAGCTGGGAGCAGATGGGAAGGCAAGTGTGGCTGCGGTCCGTGGGCGGGGTAGGTGTTCGCGGGGCACGGAGCTTGCGCTCGCCAAGGCAATAAACACATGAAGCTATGTTTCCCCCTGAATCTCCTAAAATGCACGGTGTCAGTGGGAGAAAGCCCCACAGCCCGAAAACGGGCCCCATAGCCTCGCTCAGCAGCCAGGTGAGGGTGTCCCGGTGCCGTCTCGGTGCTGGTGATCAGAGGGAGGGAGAAGGTTCCTGTGCTGCAGATCCCACATGGGATGGCAAGGGTGGCCTTTTGGAATGTTCTTGTTATTGAGAATACTAACCCCAGGGGCGCAGCACCCAGTGCGGGGCTGCGTGGGAGCACTCGCCCTCAGTAGGTCTTTCTTCACCCACGCAAGGGTGGCAGTTGTGCGGGGCCTTCCTGCAACAGGAAGGCGTAGGGGACAGCTTGCTGAACCTCTGGTCTCAAGCCGGGGCCAGGGCCCGGGGGCGATAGGGACTGAGCCCTGACACCCTTGTCTCTCCAGGTGGTGTCTTATGCCAAGTTCTTGTACCCTACCAACGCCCTGGTCACACACAAGACAGACAGCCACGGCCCGCCGCCCCAGTCCCGGCCCAGCGCCCCCCGCGCTCTCCCAGGCTCAAGATACAAACCGGCCCCGACCAAGTCAGCGCCAGCTGGCACGGAACTAGGTAACCTCGTGTGCCCTAACTGGGCTTACGGCAGGCGGCCACACCAGCTGGGCAAGGGAGAGCACGTGGCCGACCAGGGTCCCAGTCCGGACAGGGCACCAGGCTCGGGAGCAGGGTCAGGAGAAGGGACTCCCACTAGAGCAGACAGCCTGGGCTTCGTCCGACCGGGCACTGGAGAGATCCCGTGTCCAGCCATGGCAGGGGGCCGGGGGGCCCCTCCTTGTCAAGCGCTCCTTCCTTCCACCCAGCTCTCAGGGGCAGGGAAGCCTGGCTTGCAGCCCCTCCCAGGCTGCAGACCCCAGCTGGGGGCTCGTGGTGGGTCAGGGCTGCCCTCTGCCTGCAGGCGGCGATGCCGGGGACGTGCTGGAATACAATCCCAATCTGCTGGACGACCCGCAGTGGCCCTGCGGCAAGCACAAGAGGGTCCTCATCTTCGCCTCCTACATGGTACGGTGAGCGCCACCACATGCCCACCCCGCACGGCCCCGGGGTCGGGGGCAGGCCGACAGCAAGCTGCCAGGGTGGGGCTGAATGCACCCCCCCGCCCCCGGACAGCAGCAGCCCCTCAGGACAGGACGGGGTACACTGTAGGCCGGAGGGTGCCCTGGGGTCACTGCTGCCTTCAGCACGCACGCCAGTGGCAGGGAGCTGCCCACTCTGTGCTCTCGGGCGTGAGGCGTGTCCTTGGCTGAGCTGGTGCCCGAAGCCACCGCATACTGGCCTCGCAGACCCAGGCCGGCATGAAGTCACCCCCAGGGCCTCGGGCGGGTGGGCCCCTAGGCCTGCGTGGGGCGGGTTCCCCACCCTGCTGCCTCTTCTGCAGACCACGGTGATCGAGTACGTGAAGCCCTCTGACCTCAAGAAGGACATGAATGAGACCTTCCGAGAGAAGTTCCCGCACATCAAACTGACCCTGAGCAAGATCCGGAGGTGAGGGCGCTGAGGCGGGGTCTCCCGGCTCCTGCCCCCATTTCCGGCAGGTCCCGTGAGCTTGACAAAACCATGTGTGCCCCCCCAGCTCGTCCCCCCTCCGCCGTCTGTCCAGGCCAATAGCAGCAGCTCCCCAGTCCTCCACTACCACCTCCGCAGGCCAGGCTGCCTCGAGGCCTCTCGTGCCCACACCTCTAAGCCCTCCTCCCGGATGCCCGCGACAGCACGGGCGGCGGGCGCTGAGCCCCGTGATGGACGGGATCAAGGGCCGACGAGGCTGGCCCAAGACCTCACAGCGAGTAAGCGCCTCCGTGTCCTGCTCTGGGTCCTTCTGACCCCACTGCGTCCCACCGTCCCCTCCCCAGCAGCACCCATAAGGGCTTCACTGAGGTCTAGATGCTGCCTCAGCGTGTCTGCACCACAGGGCCTTTCTGTGGGAGGTTTTCTCCTGCCTCGTCCTCCCCACTGCCACAGGACCGCAGGGACTGTGTCCTCTGTCCAGCGTCCCCTGGACACAGCGCGGGCCAGCCCATATAGCTGGGAGAACGGGCGCCCGACATCAGCCGCTCACCCGCCAAGCTGCAGGCCGAGTGCTGGGCCGCACTGCCCGCAGGGAAGAGGGCTTTCCCGCCGCCCAGAATGCCGTCGAGGGGCCGGGAGAGGGTGGCTGCTTCCTCGGCCCCTGAGCACCAGGCCTCCCTGTCACCCGCAGCTTGAAGCGCGAGATGCGGAACCTTTCTGAGGAGTGCAGCCTGGAGCCCGTGACCGTGTCCATGGCGTACGTGTACTTCGAGAAGCTGGTCCTGCAGGGCAAACTCAACAAGCAGAACCGCAAGCTGTGTGCCGGCGCGTGCGTGCTGCTCGCCGCCAAGATCAGCAGCGACCTGCGCAGGGGCGAGGTGAAGCAGCTCATCGATGTGAGTAGCCCCCCTCCCCCAGACCAGGCTGCCCGCCGGGGACGCCGGGGACCCGGAGCCAGGCCCGCACCCACTGCCCTGGGCGGGAGCCAGAGCCGGGCCTCGCATAACCACCTCGCTTTTTCAATGCAGAAGCTGGAAGAAAGGTTCCGATTCAACAGACGGGATCTGATTGGGTTCGAGTTCACGGTGCTGGTGGCCTTGGAACTCGCACTCTACCTTCCCGAGAGCCAGGTGTTACCTCATTACCGACGCCTCACGCAGCAGTTCTAGTCAAGGCCGGCCCCGCTGCCCACCCAGCCCCGGTGCAGGCGCCCGCGTGGGCCCAGGAGGTGTTTGCAGGCACCGCACGCCCACCGGGCCCCACTTTGGCACCCAGCTGGGGCACCCGCCTGGCGGGGACTTGCTGCCCTCTGTGACTGATGCCACTGTCTCCACACCCTCGCAGCCTTGCAGGGGCACTATTTCTGTTCCAAAGCACACTGTGTCCGTGTATGCCTGAGAGCCTGTCTGTGTGTCCGCAGGAACAAGATGGGAGGTTTTGTGTTCTTTGCCACGTGCCTGAGAGTGGGCTGCATGGGGACCCTGGCTTACCGAACGGCCAGCCCAGCTCCGCGGCATCCTCTTGCATCTTCCACGAACCACCAGTGAAGATCCGGGTTCCCGCACCCTCCCCAACACACTGACATTGCTGAAGTTAATGTAATGAAGCCTTGGGCTGGGCTGCGGAGATGCACCCCCGCACCCCGACGGCCCGGCTCCCTCCCACCCAGCAGCGCCTCCGCGGATGCCCGCCCACCTCCCCCCTGCATCCACAGGCGGAGCTCTGGCATTAGATTAAGCCAACCGGAGCAGACTCCGGTTTCTCTCATTTGCTACTCTTCTGAGCATCGTGTCACTGTGAAATCCTGGTGCCGAGTGTCATACAACCCAGAGGGCCTCGGCACAGACACTGGCCTGCCCCTGGGGACCCTCACCTCCCCGCCAGAAGCCCTGTTTGCCTACGATACTCTGGACCTTCAGGATGACTGGATTGCTTGCTCTTGATCTTCCTAAGCAATATTGTGATGGAGAAAAAGTGTATTTATTGTTACTTGCGACTTGGTTCTATGGGTCTTAAGGGAAGAAAAATTGGTTACACGAGATCTGTTGAAGTTGTGACTTGAAACCACACTTGGTCCTCAAGCAGGCAGGACATGGGCTCCCCCATGGCCCTGCACCCCATGGCACCACCTCCCTAAAGGGGGTCAGTGCTCACACGGGTTCTTCCCAGGCAGGAGCTGTAGGCCCAGCTGTCACGAAGGGAGCCCACTGGGTAATGGCGGTCACCTGTGTACAGGCCTGTGCCCCTCATGCCCACCAGGGCCCGTGTTCTACTTTCCCAGGTCTATGTCCTTCCTGCACACTCTGTGACCTGGTTCTCCCGTGTGCTGCCCCACCAAACGCGGAAGAACCAAGGAGTTTCCTGCCTCGGGTCAGCTGCTGTCAGCAATGACCACGTCGGCTGGGCTCTTGAGCCGCTCCCCTACTGCTGTCCTACGAACCGGTCACAGGGCCCAGGCTACAGCCCCACCCATCCTCACGCGAACCGGTGCTTCTGCAAAAGGGAGACCCCCGTCCTCACCACAGCACGCGGGCACCTGCGTCGGCCCACAGGCCAGCTGTTCCTTCCTCCTCTCCAGGCAGCACGAATGCCAAAGCCCAGAGCCCAGTCCGTGCTCCAACCTCATTTACCATGGAGCACCTCCCCGGCCTCTCGGCGCCGCCCCTTAGCCCCTACAAACCCAAGGGGAGGGTGGAGTTCCCCTCTGGATAGCAACCTGCCCCGCCACCTGTGTCTCGAGGATATTTCGGGTCACGAGTGCTACAAGGGACCCACCCCGAGTGTACGTCTGAGGGCACGTGTCCCGGGGACCTTTCAGGCAACCTTAGAGCTGCAAAGAAGTGACCCATTGAGTGTTCACGGACAACCGGGAACTTCTCCCTTGGCGTGTCCTTGTGTCCCCCACACGGAAAGCTGCTCTCCTGTGGGACTCAGCGGTCACCACAGCAAAGCCAGTATTGAAGCAGTCTTCAGCCTGAGCCCGCGCCAGGTTCGGGCCTGACGCTCTCCGTGCTCCTAGCGGGTGGACTGAACGTGCGCGCCGGGCTCTCCGACCTCATCGTGCCGTCAGGTCACGACGTGTTTGCAAACAGTAACGTGTTTGGTTCCAAGTAAAGCGTGGTTTTGCAACGTCTCCGTGGGCTGGTGGTCTCCTTTCTGCTGAGCGGCCCCTCCTTGTCAAATGCCCCGCCCTGACCCTGGTGCCCAGGGGAGCGCAGCCCGTCACAGAACAGACCGACACAAGTGGGTTTCACTGTTTATTTAGGACAAACCCCCCGCTTCTGTGATCTCCTCCAGTCAGAAGTTCCTAGGACAAAAGGACAGCGTTAAAGCCGCGTTCCTGGAAAGGTCCGGGGCCTCTGTGCCCGAGCAGCCCTCTGACTTACTTGGAAACGATGCCGTCGGCCTTGGCCAGTCGGAGGATGGAGTCGTCGGACTCCCCCTGGAAGAAGCAGGGCCGGCTGTCTCCTCTGCCCCCCACGGCTGGCCGAGCTCCGGCCCTCCCCTCTGACCGCCCGGCGAGGGAGGGGGGTCCTCTAGGGGCCAGAGTGGCCCTTTCCCAGCCCCCAGACCCCCGGCCGCACCCCCAGGAAGGCCGGGCGGCCGGCACGTGGACCCCGCCGGCTCTCCGCGCCGGGGAGGGGCGCACTCACCATCCTGCGGATGGCCCCGCAGATCGCGTAGGTCTTGAACTGGCCGTTGAACCTGCCCGTCACCTTGTCGACCTGCAAGTCGTCACCCGCTGTCACGGAGACCGCCAGGCGCCTCCCGCTCCACACCGGGGCCCCGGGGATGGCCGACCCCGCGGCCGCCCTGGGGGCGTCCTCCCCGGAGGGACTGGCCCTCCGCCGCCCGGCTCACCTCGGCCACGTTCATCTGGATGGACGCGTGGTCCTTGGCGCCGATGATGCGGTTGCTGGCGGAGCTGCGGGGGATGGGGGGGCGCGGTGAGCGCGCGGGGTGGGGGCGCCGTAGGGGCGGCGGGAGTCGGGGCGGAGGTCGCTCACCATTTCCGCGGCACGTACAGGTCCACGAACTCGCCGGCGTCGTTCTGCATGGCGGGGACGCGCCTGCGGGACCCCGCGGCGCCGTGAGGCCGGGCCGTCCCCTCCCCGCCCGCCGCGGCCCGGGTCTCCCACCACCCGACCCCGGCCCGGGTCTCCCACGCCCCCACCCCCGGCCCGGGTCTCCCACGCCCCCCGGCCCCCCCGCGCGCCGCGGCCCGGGTCCCCCGCCCCACCCGCCCGGCCGCGCGACGCACTTGCTGGCGGCACCACGAGCGCGAGCGCAGAAAGGAAGTGCGGCGTCCCCCGGCAGCGCTATTGGGAGGCGGGGCGGGGCCTCGGGGAGTGCTTCCGGGTCCCGACGCGCCGCGCGCGGCCTGCCTGTCGGGTGTACTTCCGCTTCCGGCGGAGGGGGCGGGGCCTCCGTGCGCTGGGCGGCGGGGCTGGGAGCGGGGGGCGCCCGGGGCAGCGGCCTGCGGGCTCGCGAGGGCGGGGGGTGGGGAAGAGCGGCGACGCGGGACGTGCAGCAGCGTCCTGGCCCTTGGCCGGCGGAAGTGGCCGCGGCCCCGGCGCGCTGGGACCCCCAAGGGCGTGTGGGCAGGCGGCGGCGGGAGCGGCGCGGTTCGGGCCGGGTCCCCTCTGCGGCGGGTGCGGGCGTCCCCCCTCGGTCGGAAACGGAGGTCGGAGCAGGGAGGGGCTCCGCCGAGGGTGGGGGCGGGGCCCGGCCCCGGGCAGCGCTGAGCCGGACGGACCGTGCCCCGCAGCCCCGGAGTGCGCGTGGCGGCCCCTCGGCTCCCGCCTCCGCGGCGGCTTTCTCGGCTCCGACCCGTCGGGCCCGCCCTGCCCGGTCTCGGCTCCCGCACCGCCTCCCTGACCCGAGTCGCTGTCCGCGGGCGCCCAGAACACGCCGCGGGGCCAGCCCGCCGCACGCACCCTGTGTGCCAGCCTCGCTCAGGGCCTGGCCGGAACGCGGGCTGCGGGTGCGTGCCTGGGAGCCGGCCGACCTGTCCCGTCCCCTGAGGTCCGGCTGAGGCCGCCCCCGCTGGGCGGTCACTCCGTGGGCCTGCGGGCCGCCCCACGCGTGCACGGACGTGACCTGCTCGTGGTCGGGGCTTCCCACAGCCGGCCGGTCTGCACGTGGGTCGGCGCGGCTCGGCCTGGTCGGGGCAAGATTCTGTAGCTGGGAGGCGGGAGGCGGAGGCAGCTGGAGCGCCGGAATGCGGGAAGGGAGACCGGTCTGCAGAGGGTCTCCTCGGAGCACGGGGCGCAGTAGAGAGCGGGGATACACCGCGCGTGTGGTCACATGATTGTCCACCGGGCTGCCGAGACCACACTGGGGCAAAGATCTGTCTTTTCAACAAACGGTGAAACGGGAAATCGGGACATCCACGTGCAAGAGAGTGAAGCTGGGCCCTGCCTCACCCCAATACAAAATTAAAGTGGATCAAGGGCCCAAAACTATAAAATTCTTCGAAGAAAACGTAGAACACAAGCTTCATGGTATTGGACTTGGTAATTTTGATAGGAGACCAAAGGCATGGACAAAAACGAGACAGATGGCAGCCCTGAAAATTTTTTAAATTTGCACATCAAAAAACAAGATCAATAAAGTAAAAAGGCAACCCACAGCGTGGGAGGAAATATTGCAAATTATACATCTGATAAGGGATCAATATCCAGAATAGAGAACAAAAACGGAACAGAAAAGCCAGCAACCCAAATCAAAAGTAGACATTTCTCCAAAGAAGATGTGCGAACAGCCAGGAAGCTATGGCTTCCACAGCGGGCGAGTGTGACTCCACCTCACTAACGAGGGAGATGCAGACCGAGACCCCAATGAGATTCCATTTCACACCCGTTACAAGGGCAACAACAGAGACAAATGTTGGCATGGGTGTGGAGAAACCGGAACGCTTGACCCTTGGTGGTAGAAATACAACGTGTGCAACCATCGTGGGGTACCATAGTGGCTCCTCAATTAAAAGGAATTACCAAATGATCAGCAAGTCCACTGTTGAGTGTATACACGGAAGAAGCGAGATCTCAAAGGGATGTTTGTACACTTGTTCACGGCAGTGCCACTCAGAGTAGTCCGAAGTAACCCCTGTGCCCACTGGCATATGAGCAGATGAACCAGTGTGGTCTTCATGTACAAGGAGTGTTATTCTGCCTTAAAAAGAAAGAAAATCCTGACACATGCATATAGTGAAACCTTGAGGACATTCCACGGAGTGGAATACGCCAGTCACGGGAAGACAAATCCTGCTCAGTCACACTTTCTGGAGGTGCTTGGAGTCCTCAGAACTGGTGAGGAGGACGGTGGAGGCCGGTGTCAGCGGAAGGGAACAAGGTTATGTTTAATGGGGACAGAGTTTCAGTTCTGCAAAATGAAGAGTCCTGGAGAGGGACAGCAGCGATGGTGGTGTGTCCCTAATGTATTTAATACCACTGAGCAGTACCCATCAATGGTTAACATGACAGATTTTTTGTTACTTGTGTTTTATTTATTTTAAAGATTTTATTTTTGGGACGCCTGGGTGGCTCAGTTGGTTGAGCAGCTGCTTTCGGCTCAGGTCATGATCCCAGCGTCCTGGGATCGAGTCCCGCATCGGGCTCCTTGCTCGGCGGGGAACCTGCTTCTCCCTCTGCCTCTGCCTGCCTCTCTGTCTGCCTGTGCTTGCTCTCTCTCCCTCTCTCTCTGACAAATAAATAAATAAAATCTTTAAAAGAAAAAAAAAGATTTTATTTTTAAGTAATCTCTGTACCCAACGTGGGACTCAAACCCACAACCCCAAGGTCAGGAGTCTCTCCCTCCACCAGCTGAGCTAGCTGGGTGCCTCATGTTTATTGTTAACACAATTAAAAAAAAAAAAAAAAGACGGTAGGACACAAACAGGTGTACACACTCCTTTCCACTTTCCACTAGGGCAGAGTCCCAAGGCCAAGTTCTTTTTTTTTTTTTTTTTAAGATTTTTATTTATTTATTTGACAGACAGAGATCACAAGTAGGCAGAGAGGCAGGCACAGAGAGAGGAGGAAGCAGGCTCCCCGCTGAGCAGAGAGCCTGATGTGGGGCTCGATCCCAGGACCCTGGAATCATGGCCTGAGCGGAAGGCAGGTGGGCTTTAACCCACTGAGCCACCCAGGCGCCCCCCAAGACCAAGTTCTTCCAGGGGAAATTCTGTGCCCCGTGACATCTGGATGAGCCCTTCTCTTAAGAAACCCCGCTGTCTGAAGTCCCAGGTCCCCCCTTGGAGCAAGTGGTCCCTGAAGGGAGCCAGGTAGGCCTCTCACCAGTAGGGCCCGGCCACCTGTAGAGGAGGGGTGCCTGCAGACATCGAGAGCCTCGGTTAGGGGTAGCCTCACGGCACCTGCACTGTCCCCAGCAGCCACTGTGGGGCGTCCAAGAGCTGTGCCTGGCACTGCCAGCAGCTGTGGGAGAGGCCCTAGACCAGAGGTTCACCTGTCCCCAGCCCACTTCCAGGCTGGCTGAAGGGGGCTGAACCGCCTCCCTCAGACCCCTCGCCTCTTGCCCATGGGGTAAATTGTTCACTAAGCTTCCTGTGGGGTCTTCCAGGTTGGGGAAGGGCCAGAGGTCAGGAAGTACAAAGCGGGGGTGGGCAGGAGGACCTGGCACCTGAAGACACTGTCAGGGTCAGCCCCTCTAGTAGACCCAGGGCAGCCCCCAAGAGCGGCAGCTGTTGTGCAGGTGGTGCCGGTCGGGGTTCCTGTGCGCGCCTGTGTCTGCTCAAGAATGTGTGCCTGTTCCTGCCCCACTCCGGGTCCCCTCGACCATCAACACCACATCAGGATCACAAGCTGAGTGTGTACTGTTTCTCTGCCTCTTAACTGAGTGACCTTGGACAAATTACTTAGCCGCCCTCTCCTGGCTGTGAAGCGGGGGCAACCGAAGTAAAGCCACCCCACGGGGCTGGGGTCGTCTGCATTCAACGGACAAACGCGTGCCGTGCTCAGAATGCGTGTGGCGCTCTGGAAGGCCTAGCACGCCAGCACGCACCACCGCGGGCACCACCGCGGGCACCGCCGCCGTCACCATCATCGTTATTGTTGTTTCCTTGTGGCTGCGGGTCATAGGACCAGATTGCAGTCCTGAGCAGGTGACAGGAAGCTGTACGGGGACCACCCCAGTCTCACACGGGTCCGCATTCCGGTTTTCCAGGCAGGTGGTGGTGACCGGCAGCGTCCGGTCGGTGTCTGTGTGCACCAGCTGCTGCCCGTTCCCCCAGCGCGCCCCGCAGGCCCCGCAGACACGGTCAGCGAGACCCTGCGATGTGGGGCAGCGCCGCCTTCCAGAGGACCCTCCGCCTCCTCCTCCCACAGCAGCTGTTTCTGGGCCAGGCAGGTCCAGGCCAGCGTGAAATGCATTGTGTGTGGAAGGGAACCAGCCCCAAACCAGGAAGCCCTCCTTCCGGGCCTGGAACGGCGGCCAGGGTGAGCAGCAGGTCAGGGCCGACCAGACCTGGCCAGGAGCTCCAGCCACCAGCCCTCCAGCCTGCCCTCCATTCTGTCCAGAGGAGGCCCGGCTCCCTTCCCTGGAGCTGTAGGGACGGGTGTGTGCAAGCTCGGGACCCACCAGCCGGGCAGTCCGGCAGGCGTTGCAGCCACAGCCTCCCAGCCTGGCTCTGGCCTGTCCTCTGATCTCAGACACAGGCAGTCACTGGCCCTCCCTGATCGGACTGAGGCTCACAGGAGGTCATGGCGGGCGCGCAGCCTCACCGTGAGGTCAACTTCGCTGTCCCGGGCCCCAGGGCCTCTGGCGTCCTTACTCAGACAGTCAGTGCTCCAGGGAGCCTGGGAGGGCCGGGCCAGCTCCCCATTCTGCTTGATTTTACCTAATTTTATGATCTCATTTTGTCACTTTTATTTTATTATTTCTCTATTTTTTACTTAGGTCAGTTTATCTCACTTTATCTCAATATCTTACTTTATTTTGTCATTTTATTTTATTTCTGGATTGTTTTCATTGGGATGTAACCCACATGAGGTAAAAAGCACAAACACGGGTCTGGAGTGTTCCAGCCCCTGGGTGTTTGCACCTGTGCACGCCTAAGGCCTAGCCTTCTGATGACCATGCGTCCTGGGGCAGGGCCTTGGGGGGCCAGCCCCCTTCCCCACCAGACTCCCAGGAGGTTCCTGCTGGCCCCTTCCCAGGATGTGGCTGAAGGCACCCCGGAGGGCCAGCTGACGCGGGGCAGCCACCATTGGGGGGGACACTGAGCTCGGAGTCACCCAAAACTGTCCCATTTTCTGGCCCCACCCCTCCCGCGGGGCTGGGTACAGAGGACTAAGCCAGGTGACAGGAAAGGCGGCACTTCCGTCCCAAGCACACACAAAGCGTCCAGCTGGCTGGTCGCAGCGCACCCGGAGGGCTTGCCAGGCTGGCCGGGAGCCCGCGTGTTCCAGCCTGACCGCGCGGGCTTTCAGGTTCCGCGGAGAACACTGCGGAGCACAGGCAGCAAAGCCCGCCGGGGCAGAGGCCGGGGTCTGAGCCCAAGCTGACTTCTGACCCCAGGTACAGACCGAGCCCCTGTGCAGGTGCCCCCGTCTCAAGGGAAGGCAGCACAGGAATGAGGTGAGGCCCTGCGGGACCTGGGAACAGCCTGTGTTCCAGCACCTGCCCCTACTCCTGGCCCTTCTCCCTCGGAGCCTCTGTTTCCCCCTCAGGAGGTGAAGCCATTCTCACAGTTCCATGGGTGGAGGCCAGGCTTCCCCAGGAAGGGGTGGGGAGGGAAGGGAAGCTGGCACCGTGTCACACCTTGGGGGGCTCCGACTCAGGGGGACATGGGGCACCCTTGCACCCACCCTTCTGCTGCTGTTCCCCCCGTTGGAAACAGGTTGGGGGCTCCCTGCCTGCCCACCTGTCTGGGAGGTGACCCCGCAGCAGGGCAGGCTCGGGCAAGGGGCGCGTCAGCAGGCAGCCGCCGGCACCAGGCTCCCCAGCGGTGGCCGCAGTGGCCGGCCAGACAGCCGTGCGGAGGGAGCTCACCGCCTGGCATTTCCAGCGCCTGTGACCTGCGGCCTGAGAGGGGCCGCCTCCTGGGGAGGGTCCAGACCGCTGGCCTAGCACCTGTCAAGGCACCACAGAGGCCCTGTGGCAACCCTGAGAGGAGGACAGTTGTGAGCCCATTTCACGGACTGGGAAGTAGAGGCCAAGTGCAAGGAGGTGCCGTCCTCCAGAGTCACACAGCTGGGGCGTGGCGGGGAGGAGGGGTGAGGTAAACGCCACCAGGACCGTCGGCCTCTGTGCTGGAGAGAGGCGTGAACCTGGAGGTCTTAGCGGGGGCACCCGCAGGCTTACACCCCGGTGACGCCCACTGTGGGCCTGGGATGGCCTACACAGGTAGGTGGCCCGGGTCCCCAGCCGCAGGCGCTAACAGGGCCTCCTCCCTGGGCCCAGCCGCTGCCAGCTGGGCACGTCAGCAGCTGCGGAAACACGCCCAGAGGCAAAGGTGTGTTTGGCCTCAAAAGCCAGGGTGGGACGTGACGCATCCAAATTCCTGTCCCAGGTACGTGGGCCTGGCCCAGGCTTGTCTCCTGTGGGCAGCTTCGTCCCCTTCCCCCAGCCCAGCTCTGCAGGCACTCTGGGCTCCTGAATTTCTGGGGGGTCCAGCACTGCCCCTCACTGGCCATGACCTTGTGCAAGTAGCTATGGGAAGGCGGTGGGGCGGTGTTCCTGGGCACGGCCGGGCACTGGGCCCTGCAGTTTGCAAGACACATGGTCCCCCCAGGGAGCTGCTGACCCGAGGAAGAGGCCCAGGACAGCTGCTCTCACCGGGGGTGATTCCCCCAGGAACCACGCCAAGGTCGTCACGGGGAAGAGAGGCGTTCACTGGCCACTAGCGGGTAGAGATCGGGGGCACTGCCTCCTCAGGGAGGTGTCGAACCCAGAATGCCTGGTCTGGGGTTTTGAAGGGTTCCTTCCTCAGAGAGGAAGGGACATCGCCACGCAGCAGCCAGCCCCGAGAGTCCTCCTGGTGCCCCGGCAGGGAGGAGGGAGCCACAGGCACGCTGGGCTGGGGGCAGGGCTAGGTGCAGGCCCGGGGAATTCCAGAAGGCTTCTCGGCTCCCTGCCGCCTCAGACACATTCCTCCCCGGGGTGGGCAGGAGACTGGCTCAGTGCATTCCTGGAGGGGCTCGGCAGACGGAGGAGCGGAGGAGTGAGCCAGAGAGGCACAGGCCCTGCCCCTCAGCTCCCGGGGGGCCTCGGCCCCGTTGCCAGGACTCAGGTGGGCCTTGGCGGGCGAGCCTGTGGGCACAGGACCTGACCGGCAAACCGTCCAGGTGGGGAAGGAGCACCTTGCAGATCAGGTCAGCTCTGAGCGGCGTGGCGTGCTCAGCAGGACCAGAGCCGCAACAGGCCAGGCCACACACGGCCTCTCCTCTCCGATGGCCAGTGCCCCCCTGTAAAATGGGGTTTTGGTGACAACAGTGAGGCAGGAAAATAATCAGCCCCGTTGACACAGGAGTCCAGGGAGGCCCTGCCCCTGACCTCAGCGCACACGGGCCGGCCCAGGCTCCCAGCCCGCGCTGTCCCCGCTGCTCCTGGCAGTTCAGAGAGGCGGCCCAGGGGAGACCAGGCGTGGGGCCCAGACCGCTTTCCAGAAGGAGACTGGACTCCTGATGGCCCCAGCGGCCTGGCGGGAGCCGGGAGGTCTCCCGTGTTTACTCTCCCGCAGAGGAGCCGCAAGACACATGTTTGTAAATGTTGGAGCCTGCGGCAGACAGAGGCCTGGAGCGGAGCCCAGCCACTCCTAGGCGGCGGGGACGGCCCCGGGTGATCCCGGAGCGGCTCTCAGCAGCCCCCCTCCTCTGCCCCACCAGCAGGCCCTGCCCGGGTGGGCACCTCCATGCCTCGCCCGCCAGTCTGGCGTTCACGAGCTCCCCTACTATGACTCAGGGTCTCCACAGACATGACCCAGTGGCATCTCACGCTCAGGCTGAGTCAGTACGCTCTTGAGGGTGGGGGGCTCACCACAGCCCTAAACACAGGCGCACGTCTCACCAGAAGCTGGGACCAGCTGGTGTGCATGGGCAGGCCACACGTGGGGGTCGGTCCGTGTGCACCCTGACGTGTCTCTGCCGCCGCCATCTCTACCTGAGGCCTGACGGGCACCCACTCCTGCCTCCGCGGTGCCTCCGGGACGCCCACCCAGCCTCCACGATGAGAAAGGCCAGTGGCCGAGCCGTGCCCCAAGCCCTCTGCTGGTCCCTGGGTGTCCTCCTCGAAGAGCCGTGTCCCAGGACACGACCATGTTGCAGCGGCCGACGGGCCTCGGTGCTTTCCAGGCTGACCAGCTTCCCCCGCACACCGGTCTCACCGCATCCCCTGCTCGCCCACGCACGGACCCACGGCACTGCTGGACATGTGCCTCCGTCTCTCCCACTGACGTCCCACAGCCGAAGGGCTGGGTCCCCTGGTGACGCGGGGCTTCGTCTGCAAGCCCCAGCGGCCATGAGGGGCTGTGCCCGCAGAGCAAGGACACCCCCGTGGACCTCGGGCCGCTCTGGCGGGGCCGGGACCCCATCAGCCTGCCTGCCATGTGGCCGCCAGGCCAGGGGAAGGCAGCGGCCCGGGGTCTGCCTCCTGCTCCACATGGGGCTCCGGACACAAGATAAACCACAAGATAATGAAATGAGGTCATGAATTTAAGCAGCTGAGTGAACAAAGGAAGACTATGCCACAGACAGGGGCCTGGGGGCGCTGCCGGGGTCTGGGGTGCACTGAGAGTGGGGGGGGGAGCCGCGTCACCACAGCGGCGCGTGGAGGGGCGTTGTGAGGCTGGAGGGCCGGGACGTGGTGCAGCCTCTCAGCCGAGGCGGGCAGCGCCGGACCCTGTTTCTCAGTGGCGGTGGCGGGGCAGATGGGTCTCAGCCCCCGGGGGGCATCCAGGCCAGGACTCCCCAGGGAAATGACTCAGACTGCAGCCAGCCCAGTCTGAACCGCAGCAGGAGAGACGGGGCAGGGGCTGCCCAGTGCCTCCCACCGACACACAAGTCCCCAGCCAGCCTCGGGCTGCGTCCCCTTCAGAGCACCTCCCAGACGGACGGCTTTCCACACCGCGGTGCGTGCCTCTCCGGCCCCTTCCTGGCTCCCTTCCTCCCCCAGCCTCAGTTTCCCTTCTGGGAAACAGAACAGTGATTCCCAGCCGCTGAGCAGCTGCTTGTAAGGTACAGGCACGTGGGGGGCCCAGGGGCCCCCACAGGGTTCTCAGGAAATCTGGTTGAGAAAGCGACTTGGGGGAGGCACAGAGGGTAGTCCGGCCCAGCCTCGAAGTACAGTCACTGTGGGTCCCCACCTCACTCTGCTCCCCTGGACCATGGGGGAGGCAAGTGTCCCTGCCTTGCACAGCTGGCCCGGCCAAGGGCCACACCCAAACACACAGTGGGGGCCATTAGCACGTGTCTCCCTCTGCCCGTGGCCCAGGCCTCCCTTGGTGGTAGCGTGGGGTGCTGGCGGGGAGACTACAGGTGGGCAAGCGCGTGGGGGGCAGGAAGATGGCACCTTCTTGCCCCTTGCACAAGGTGGACATCATCCCCACTTGCAGTGTCCTGGGGCTGCGAGGTGCGGCTCAGAGCCGGGGAAGGGGTCTGTCAGCTCAGGCCTCAGGGAGCCAGGTCCTTGCCAGTCACCCTGCTTCCCGGCCCAGCCACGAGCACCGCTGGAACCCTGTGACCACAGCTTCATGGCAGGGGTGGCCCTGTCACCCCTCTGAGGCCAGACATGGGGCCGGGGGTGCCCCAGGGCTGCCCGAGAGGCTGAGCGGGGAAGAGCTAGGGCGTCGGGCAGGAAGGAGCAGCCTGAGAGCAAGACAACCCCGAGAGGGAGAGTCCGAGAAGACAGACGGTCCGCAGAGAAGGAAGGGGCAGGTGAGGGGGCAGGTGAGGGAGGCCCTGGGTCCAGGCCAGTCCAGCCCAGGCCGAGGAGGCGGAGACCTGGTGGGGGCTGTCTGCCGGGCTGGTCTGGCCCAGAGCAGGCCTGCCGGGCCGGGAGGGACCGCACCTGCTGGGCACTGGTGTGGCTCATGCGATGCCCGGAGGGCTGGCTGACCTGCATGGCCCCCACCCCCCGCGGCAGACCCAGCAGGGTTCAGGGGAGTCTGCTCGTGCCACCAGGACCAGAGGCCGTGGGGAGCTGCAGTTGGACCCCTTCATCACAGGACCCCCAACCAGAGGTCCCAAAGCTGGCAAGGGGGTCCAGGCTAATCTGGCTCCTTTCTACGGGCTGTGGGCCCCAGAGGCTGGGTCTGGGCGCTGCTGGAGGCACTCCGGACGGTCGGCCTGGCAGCCCCGGCCCTGCCCTTCCCGGGGGATCAGATTCCTCCTGCGCCGAGGACTCCTGGCCATATAAGGCCGTCTGTGGGCACCTCCTGGGGAAGCTGTGGAGCCCGCAGCCCTGCCCGCCCCCCGTGGGAGCCCAAGCTTGGCCAGGTGCCCAAAGATGGAGGCGGGGAAGGGGCGTGCTGGCGCCCGATCCTGTGTGTGCGGGAGGACAGCAGGGCCCGCAGGCCTGGGGCCCCACCGGACAGGCTCCCCTCTGTGCTCAGCCTCTTGAGCCCCTCACCTGTGCCCCCCACCCCCCGGGGCTGCCCAGTCTGAGGTGTGAGGAAGGGAGATGGCGGAGTCTGTCTCGCACCCCAGCCAGTGCCAGGAGGGGCCCCCTCAAGAAAGGTGTGGGGGGCGGGGGGGTCTGAGAGCAGCTTCATTGTGGACCAGGACCTTCCTTTGCTCTCCCAGACGCACAGATGCTGGAGGAGCGGAGTCTGTGCCCTGCCCGTCCCTCCCCACAAACCCCTCCAGGCTGGGGCCCAAGGGCTGTTGCTGGAGCTTCTCCCTGAGGCCCAGAGAGGGGCTTCTGGTGGAGGGGGACAAGGGTGCCACTCTCCCGACATGACCCTGCAGGGGCCGCTTCTGACTCGCAGACCCCGGCCTTGGACGGGATGCGGGATGGGGACAGGAATGGGGTCATTGGGGCAGAGCAATGAGGGGTTCTTCCTGGGGGCCTGAGCCTTTCTCAGAATCGCTCCCCAAGTCGCCGGGCCCTCCACAGCCTGGCTGGCCTGGGGGAGGCAAACCCAAGAGGCTGGTCCTCCGTGCAGGGGCCAGGCCCGGAGCCACTGCTCAGCCAACGAGGCAGGACACAGCTGAGATTTAACTTAACAGAATGAGTAAGTCCAAGAGGTCAGCCCAGGAATCAACGCCCGCTGACTCTGGGGGCGGTTCCTGGAGGGTCCAGACCCCAGGCAGGAAGGGAGGCAGGGGCCGGACAAAGAGCAGGGTCACTCTTGTGTTCCAGGTGGAGGTGACAAGGTCAAGGTCCCCTGAGAGGGGAGGGGAGCAGGACACTCTTCAGCAAGGACGACTGGACAGAGGGGCACCTGCTCCACAGGGCCTGGTGGGCGGCGGTGAGGGGTCTGGCTCTTATCCTGAGCTGAGTGGAAGCCCCTGGGTTGGGTGGAGGGGGGGGCCGTGCGGGGCCACCTGCAGCTGCTCCAGCCCAGAGAAGCTCCCGGCTCCTTCCAGCGCATGGCGCACTCACAAAGCCATGTGGCTCAAAGTCATTCGGGGAAGGGGTCCCCTCCCTTCATCTGAAGCCCTAGAGGCTGCAGTAGGGGGCCATCCAGGCTGGACCCCAGACCATGAGCCCTGGTCCAGGGTCCCCGCACATCCGTGCCACTCTCGTGGCATCCTTGGAGTCATGTGGCCCTGTACTCCCGAGCACCCCGGGGTCATGCGCCTTTATAGCCAGTCCGCCTGTCCCAGGCACCAAGTGGGAGGAAGGCAAGCCCAGCTGGGGAAAGGAGCTTTGGGAACCCTCCTGGGAGAGCTCAGGATTGGGGGGAACGGCCAGCCCTGGTCTCCTGTGGCCCCTGTGCTCCGTCCCGTGGGCAAGTCCTCCTCCCACCATCAGGATGCCCACAGGTCAGGCCTGCAGTGGGCATCCCGTGGAGCATGGCCTGGGAGCTGGGCACAGAGCAGGCAGAGAGGGAAACTCCTGGGGTTCTGGGGTCAGAAGTTCCCCAGAGTAGGGACCTTGGCCGGGCAGCTTATGGGTCAAAACCATCTGTTCCTGATGGGGGTCAACTCTGAGCCTAGCAGACTGTGAGTTTCCCAGAACCACATGCCCTTGAAGCCAGGGAGAGCCCTGTGATGGCCCGCCAGGGCTGTAGGCAGGGAGGAAAAAGTACCACTCCTTCCAGAGCAGCAAGGGGCCTGCCTCTGGGCCCCCTCCTCATGCAGGAGCGCTGGAGCCCTCAGCTGGCCCCATCCTTCTGAGGGCAACAGTCCTTGATGTGGGGTCGGGGGGGACAGGGTGGTGGCGCAGGAGGTAAGGGGCGCTCCTAGCCTAAGGGAGGAGCCCAGCTGCTATTCTGGGCCTCCTTCCAGCTCTCGGGCCCTGGCCCCCATTCCTGGAAGCCTGTCCTTTGCCCACTGGCAGCTCCTAAGCTCTGAGCCGGTCCCATGGTGGGCTGTACCCACGAAAGGCCACGGGAAGGCTGTGGGCTGAGCAATGGCCAAGAGGGGACCAGGATTTCCCTCAGTCCTGCTGGGTTGATGACCTCCTGATGAGGCCTTCTCTCAGCGGCAAGTCTTCAGGGCGCCCAGCTGGTCTGTGTCTCCCTCCCACAGGACCGGGTTCTGCCGTGGTGGCTGACAGTGGCCACCAGACTCAGCTTGGTGCCTGCCCCTGGCTGCCCCCACCCAGTGGCTGGGGTACATGTTCTCACCAGCTGGGTTCCCTGGAAGGGCATCAGGGCAGCCTTCAGAAAGGGAGCAGCCTGCAGATATCCCAAAGCACAGAGCCAGCTACGCGGCAGGCCCTCTTCCTGCAGAGACGGGCTTCCCCAGCGGCAGAGCAGAGCCCTGTGGCCTCTCTCGGTGGGCGGGCGGCCCCCTGAACCGCAGGGCCTCCTCCGCCTCGCAGCTCTGCAGGGACACCACCCCGATGGCGACTGCACAGCTTCGCCCCAGAGCGCAGGGCCGGGGGAGAGCTGGACCCTGGGGACAGTAGGTCGGGCACAGTCATCCGTTACCGACTAGGACGGCGATGATGTGTGCGGAGCGAGTGGACACCCCCTGCCCCCGCTTTCCTGCCAGGCCAGCTTCCCCCGAGGTTATGGCTCAGGCTGTCAGAGTGCGGGTGCCCGGCCCCCCCCCACATCTGCCCTGGCGATGGCGCTGACTGGGGGGCTCCTGAGGATGCCTCCGCTGAGTGGGGAGCGGGGTAGGGGCTCAGGTGGGGGGGGGTCGTCCTGAGGCCAAGCTTATCTGGCTCAGGGTGAGGGCGAGTGGGCCAGGGCCGGGAGTACCTCTTCCCCCTCCCCCACCTGTCTCCAACCTCCCACTGGTCTCATTTACCCTGAGGCTGGGTGGGGAGGGGCTCAGGTTTGGGGCCTCCCCTCTGGTGGTGGCCAGCGGCTGGTAGGAGGAGGAAGACAGGCTGCTTCTGAGCCCCTCCCCGCCAGCGCTCCTGCCTTTGATAACCTGCGCCCGCACCTCCGCCCCACCCCCACCCAGGACCAAGGACAGAACGCCGGGCTGCCTGGTTGTCGGCTGGGCTGGGGGACCCTTCATCAGGGACCAGTGTCCAAAAGGTACCCAGTTAAGTGTCAGGAGAGAAAACGCGTGGCTGACCGAGTCCGTCCTCCTTGCTGGGGGCCCTCCTGACAGTCATGGAGCTTTCAGCCTCGGTTTCCCCACTTGTAAGAAGGAAAAGGGGCCGGCTCCCCTGGGAGGCAGAGGAAGACAGGAGCCATCAGTGGCTCGTTTGCGGGTGACTTGCCGGAAATGTGACATGAGAGGCCAGGGTAGAGGTGGGCAGAGAGGGCCCCGCCCTCCCCTGCCCTGCCCTCCTGCCCGCAGAGGGCCCCTCCAAGAGGCCAGTGTGCAGCCTGACTGGGACAGCATCTTCGCCCTCCCCGCTGCCCCCTCCCTGGGCACAGCAGCTGGCATGGGCACGGGGTGGGCACATTCTCCTGCCCACTTCGGTCCCCCCCACCCCAGTTGCTCCTGGGACAGCTGTCTGCCAGGAAGCCACTAGCCCCGAATTAACCCTTCCCGCACCAGGTGCCCTGGCTGACTTGGCACATACTCAGGCCACCCCTCCCCCCCTGGCCTGCTCTATGCCCTCAGAGGGCAGAGGCCTGGCCGCTAGGGGGCTCTGCCGGCTGCCCCCCACCCAGGGATGCTGGGAAACTCACCTGAGAGGAGGGTGGAGAGTGGGAGGGTCCCCAGCCTCCAGACCCCAGACCACCAGGACCCCCAGCTATCAAAGGGGTGCCAGGGTCCAGAGCACGGTGCGGTGATGTGCACGATGAGGTGATCTCTGGGCACAGGATGGGGGCAGGTCAAATTCCCATCGGGAAGCCCTGCTACTGCCCAGAGGTGGCTCTCCATCTGTCTCTAGCAAGGGGTCATGAATTAGCTCTTGAGCTGGCTTGTCTGCTTGGGGATTCCAGATGATTCCATGTCTCCCGCCCACCTTCTGGGCCAGCTCCTCCCCAACTCTAAACTTCTACAAAGGCAGCTGCCTCTTTTTGCCCTCCCCCAGGTGGAAGAACTAAAAGAAAATTTACAAAATCATGGAAGACTAGAGGGGAGGAGGGGGGGGTCATCCTCACTGCTATGTCCCAACTCCGAGGAGAAAGGGACACTCAGCTCCCTTGAGATACAGGATTTGGTGGTGGCCAGGGACACCCAGAAGGATGCGAATGGTAGAGCGCACTTCTGGGGCAGCTGCTGCCGCAGGACCCCCACCAGGACCAGCCGGCCACCACCCCAGACACTTATTCTACCCACCACCCAGGACTGTCCAGGGGGCCCCACGTGGGACATATGCACCCAGCTGGCCTGGCTCAGAGAATGGGGGGAAGCTGCCAGCCCAGCAGCTGCGCACCAGCCCCTCCCACCCCCCAGGCCTCCCTGTGAGGCCGATTTGGGCCAGGAGCTGGAGGGGAGGAGGAGGAGACCCAGTGGTCACAGCCACCGAAATGCAGAAACAGCTGGGACACAACCCTAAGCCCTGGCCTCTAGGTCCTGTGTCATTTCCCAAGCATCCTCCAGCGACTGGGGGCTGTACCAGCAGGGGGACCGGCCCTGAGCTGGGAGGGCTTGGCTGGCAGAAGATGGTGGAGTCACAGTCCTCCAAAGCACAGGCACCTCCAGGCACAAGGGCGAGCTCCCGGGTGACTAACAGCCCTGCTCAGTAGAAGTCCTTTGCAGCCCATCTTCCTGGCACCCTCGGGGTCCTGCGCCTCCTCCCTTTGCCACAGGGACCCCACAGTGGGCATCTGTGTCCTGTGCCTCTTGCTCCATTTCCTTATTTCAGAACATTGAAGAGCCAAGTACAGGTGGGAGTGGCAGAGTTGAATCTGACCTGTCTGCCGCAGGGACGCATGGGGTCCCCAAGAAGGGTCTTTCTTACTCCCTCTGATTTGGACTCCCTCTGGGCCCCCGCCCACAGCCACTTGTGGCTGGCAAGGGCTCACCTTCTCGGCTGCAGAAAGAGGCAGATATGGGGGGGGTTGCGGTATAAGGGGAGAAAAACCAAACACGGAACAGAGGAGTGAGGCTGCACAGAGTCTGCGGAGGTCACCCCGTGGAGTCCTGGGGAACCAAGCATCGGGGCTCCAGTGGGGGTCACTCTGGACACGGAGCCGCTTCTGGGATGGAGGTGGGAACTGGCCGGGGCCCTTGGTGAGGCAGAGGGCCCAGGCCGGCCGCTGCGCAAGCTTTCACCGAAGCGCCTGTCCCCGGGCCGCCGGGGGCGCTCGGCCTCCAAGAGGTGCCCAAAGTTAGGGAAACAAAGAGCGGAGCCGCCAGGCTGGGAAGAGCGGGCCGGGCGCCCGGGACCCGGGGACGCCGCTCGGGACCGGGAGCCACGCCCTGGGGTGGGGAGGGAGGTCGCGGTTGGGCCGCGTTCCCACCGCCTGGCCCGGGGCCAGCAGGTGCCCCTTCTGGGGAGGCCGGCCGGGCCGGGGTTCGAAGGGTTAAGGCCCCCGGCCGCCCCTCCCCCTCCTCGCCCCTCCCCGCCCCCTCCCCGGGGCGCGGGGCTCGGGCGCCCGGGCGGGCCGGGGCGGGGCCTGACGTCCGCAGGCGGGGCGAGCCCGCCGGCCACCGCCGCACTCCCTGGGCTCCCGCGGCGCGGCGGTCCCCGGAGCTGGAAGATGGCGAAGCTGGGCGCGCGGCTCGGCGCGGGGAGCGCAGGACGCGCGGCGGGGTCGCGGGGCCCCGGGCCGCTGCTCCTGGTCGGCCTGGCGCTGCTGGGCGCAGCGCGGGCGCGGGAGCCGGCGGACGGCGGCTTCAGCCTGCACCCGCCCTACTTCAACCTGGCGGAGGGCGCCCGCATCACCGCCTCGGCCACCTGCGGCGAGGAGGCCCCGGCGCGCGGCGCCCCGCGCCCCACCGAGGACCTTTACTGCAAGCTGGTGGGCGGCCCCGTGGCGGGCGGGGACCCCAACCAGACCATCCAGGTGAGCGCGGGCCGGGGATGGGTCGCCGCCGGGCGGGCGGGGTGGCGAGGACGCCGTCGCGGGGACGCGGGCGCCGGGGACGGACTTGGCGGGGAGCGCCCAGGTACGGACCGAAGCCCGCGCGCCCCGTCCCGACGCGCTGGTTCCGCATTTCGGGAAACGGGAGGGACCCCAGCTCGGCCCTTCAGGCTCGGCCAGAGGAGTGCGGGTCCCCGGGCGGCGGTGGCAGGGCGGGAGGGGGGCTGGTGCCCGTTCCCTGGCCGCTCCGAGTCCCGGGATCCTGGCGAGGGCGGGTCTTGGCTTCCACCGCGGCTGCCGGTGGGGAAGGGGCGGGCCCGCTCTGCCTTTCCCCGGGACAAGCTGCAACCTGCCGGCGCGCAGGCCAGGGGATGACGGCGGGAGGGTCGGGCTTCCTGGAGTTTGGAGGCCGACACTGGAGGCTCTCACTGCCTGTAGCGAAGGGTTGAAGCCGGGGATCTAGGGACATGATGGGACCCTTAAGGTGTGTGTGTGGGTGGGGGGGGGACAAACCATGGTATTTTTAATTGGGGGTGCAAACACAGATGCAAACCCTGGGCAGCATCTCTGCCCCACAGGTGCTGGTTTGTCGTCTTCAGTCTCCTTGAGGAGATGGGGTTCCAACCCCTGAAGGCACTCCAGGAGGCCCACCCAAGCCAGGAGTCTAGGTGGGGGCCGGGTTCTGGGGCTCTAGCTGCACCGGACACCTGACCGGGAAGGCAGCGCTATGAGGATTCTCTGGGCTTAGCTTGAGGGCTGGGATCCTGTGAGGCCGCTGGGCCACCCTTGGAGGCGGGTACTGTCTTCCCAACCCTCCCGAACCTTAGGGAGAGTGGAGGCCCCAGGGCGGTTGTAACCTGAGTCACCGCTGTTCTGGTAGAAGAGGCAGGGGGAGGGGAGGAGGGCAGTTGGAGGTGGATTAGCTAGGGTGGGTGATGAATGGAGGAACCTCCGCTGGCCCCCTTGCTTGGCCTGTCCGCTGACTGCCCCAGGCCCTCCCCTGCAGGGGGGAGCAGAGCGGGGTGGGGGGCCACCTGTGCCCCAGAGCCATCTGCCACGCATGCTGGCCTCCCTTAGGCTCCTGGGCTTACCTGTGTGCCCTCCCCTGTGCCCAGCACAGCTGATACAAGGGGTGTCAAACCCATGTTTCAGATAGGGAAACTGAGGCCCGGAGAGTTGTACTGTGGACACTCGCTGAAAGGCCCACTGTTGGCCAGGGTCTGGCGCAGGCGAGCAGTGAGAACCCGTCCCTGCCGCAGGCCCTTGGCACATCTGGTTGATGTTAGAGGCTGGGTGGCAGGAAGGAGCTTGTGTGGGGGTCTCCAGAGGGCCTGGCTGAGCCCTTGATGCCCCTTCCTGGCTCACCTGGGTCCCTTAGAACGCCCATCCTGTCCCCTGCGGGCCCCGGCTGAGTAGCTCCCTCGAGGACTCCTGGCTTTTGTCTCACTTCATGTGCTTAAGGGAGCAGCCTGGGGGCCCAGGTGAGAGCACCTTTCCTCTGCTTCTCCTTAGCTGTGTGCTTTCTCTCCCTGGGCCTCAGGCTTCTCATCTGCCAAATGGGTATGAGAGCCTGCTTCACCTGGGGTTGCGAGCATGGCGGAGGAGCGTGGGAAGCCCTCGGCTCAGGAGAGACCGAGACTGCTGACGCACATGGTGTCACGTGGGGGGACGCAGGCCCCGGGTGAGCGCGGACAGCCCTGCCCCCGCCGCTCCTGGCCTGGAGAGAGAGAGGCAGAGAGAGGCAGAAGCTCCCCTTTGAGCGTTGGGAGCACAGGTTAGCACTCCTGGTCTCGCTGCCAGCTGTGCTAGGAAGATGCGTTGGCCCGAGAGGTACAAGCCGCACAGCCATGTGGCCTTGGCTGCGTCCCTGGCCCGGCCAGTGCCTCTGCCTTCGCCTCTAGCTGCACGGGCCGCCTGCTTGCTGCCCCGACCCTGGAGTGGGCTGTTGAGAAGGCCTCGCCTGTAGTCCCCATCTGGAGCCCAGCTCAGGGTGGGGGGGCAGTGGGGGAGGAGCAGGTGCCAGGGAGGTGATGCCCTGCTTCTCTCTGTCCTGAGAGTTCAGTCTTGTGCTGACATGGGCGTTGGGTCCCAGAGGCTGTGGGGCCCGAGGATGGGGGCTGGCGGCGCCCAGGACCCCTGGAGGAGGCGGGACAGAACCTGGTGGACCTGGGGTGAGGCCTGCTGCTGTTTAGGCGAGTGGTCCAGTGGCCGCAGAACACGCAGAGGGCAACTGGGGCACGTCAGCCTCAGGTGGGCATTGCAGGAATTCCGGGTTGGCCCTGGGCCCTGCCGGGGAAGTCGGGGGCTCAGCTGCCGGCAGGGTGACTCACGGGGAGGGACCTTCTTGTCGTTGCTCTGTTTCCTCACTCTGTTCCTGGCAGGACCCTCTGTCGCAGAGGGTGGAGGGGCCCGGTTTCCCCAGCGCTGGGTCCGCTGTGAGCCAAAGCCAGGCCGACTGGCCGGCCAGGAGGCCCGCATCGTGGAGAGGCGCCCACTCATAGCCTCTGGGGACTAGAGTCACCCTGTTGGAGTCTCTGGGTGGGCCTGAGCAGAAACCTTCCTGGGACCCCTTGACCCAGCTTCCTCCTGGGCTTGGTTGCGGGGGCGTCTGACCCCAGGCAGCCTTTTCTGGAAGGCCCACCAACCCAGCCAGGTGGCCCTGCCCACCTCTTCTAGGAAGGCCCCCTCCCGCCCTCGGCCCCTCCAGGCCCCTGAGGCCACATGCCCACTGGTAGTGTGGGTCCCCTTCTCTCTCTACCTCCTGGGAGCTCCTCGCGGTCCTGGGAGCCGGAGCCCTGGCTTCTAGTTTGGGGTCCCCATTTGAGCTAGGCGGTAGAACTTCTCTGAGTGTCCCCTGCTGCTGCAGTCCCGAGGTACAGCAGCCCTGGGCTGCGGGGAGGGATTGCTCAGAGGCACAGGAAAGAGGGAGGGTGGGAGGGTGGCCGCGGGGCGGGGCGGGGGGGCAGTGAACAGAGGACCACTAGTAGCGGGGCAGTCTCAGGCTCCTTGATAGGGAAGAAAGCAGGGAGATGTGTGGGTTAGCCGCCTGGGGTGTCTGGAGCCCTGGGGCCCCTGCCGAGGGGGTGTCATGTGAGCTGAGGCAGGACAAGAGATGAGGGTCCAGAGCCCACTGGCCCGAACGAGGTCTGAGCCGGGGCAGCCCGTGCACCTAGTCTCAGGGGTCCTGGGAGCCTGCTGGGTGGGAGGCGGGTCCCACAGGTCCGGTGCATGAGGTCTCTTGGACCCAAGCCCACAGGGGAAGCGTGGTGCAGACCCGCATTTGTGGGGGCTTGCTGGGGGCTCTCCATGGCTGCCAGGCCTGGGATTGGGGCAACAAGGGTCTCCCACGCTCCCACCTCCAACTCCTAGGACAAGGTCTGGCCCCCTGGGAGGTTGGGAGGGGTGCGGCAGCCGCATTTCCCAGACACAGCCTCTGGGGCCTCCATCGATGCCAAATCCCAGAGGGCTGCCTTTGTGTGCCGGGAGATGGCAGGTCTGGTTTCCTCCGGGGTGGAGGCTGGGCCTCTTCTCGCCAGTGGCCAGGGACCAGCTATGTTCCTCGTCCCCCGCACCGGCCCGTGCCCCCGGCTCCCAGCACCTGCTCTTCCCTGACAGGGACATCTCTGTCCCTCAGGGGACAGGCCCCAGCAGGTGGCTGGACCAGGACAGAAGCAGCTGCCAGGCCCCGTGTGGGACCTGCTAATCTTTCCATGGCCAAGGCAGGTGCTGGCGTTACCCCCACTCTTCAGATGGGGACGCTGAGGCTCTTGGCACCGTGACTTGGCCTGGTCCCAGGGCTCGGAAGCAGCAGAGCCAGGAGGTCCAGGCCTAGCCTGGAGGCTGCCCACACGCCTCCACTCTGGGGCCTCTCCCCACAGGCTGCTAGAACGGCTTAATTCCTTCTCTCTGGAGACCCTAATCCAGGCTCTGGGTAAGAGGGGAGGGTTGTGGGGGAGGGGCTGGAGGCCCTGGGGGGTGCAGTTTGGCTCTCCCCATCGTCCTAGCCACCTGGACCCCACCCCACCCTGATGTTCCCGGGCCTTCTGTCTGGGGACTATGCCCCCCACCCCCGACCAGCCCTCTTTCTGCCTGGGTTCCGGTTCCACGGACCTTTGGGTCCTGGGCTCCCTGCTTCCCCCTGGCCCCAGGCTCCCCACCTGTCTGGAGCTCCCCACCTGTCTGGAGCTCCCCACCTGTCTGGAGCCCACCCCCACTTGCAGCGTAGGCCTCAGACGCCCCCCCCCCCCCCAGAGAGGCACACAGGGATTTTCCCACCTAAAGCGGGTGCCCTTCTCCTTCCCTGCTCTCCTCTTTCCCCTGGGGGGGTACGACGGTCCCTCCCCAGAGCTGAACCCCCAAGCCCAGGACGTAGGAGGCACTCTGTGCTTGCCGAGCGAGCGGGGAATGGCAGGAGAGGGTCGGCAGGTCGGGGGTGCAGGGCTGGGGGGTGACCGAGGGGCAGGGTGCCAGCCCCCCACCCCCGCCATCTGACCGCGTCTGCCCCCCCCCAGGGCCAGTACTGTGACATCTGCACGGCCGCCAACAGCAACAGGGCACACCCCGTGAGCAACGCCATCGACGGCACGGAGCGCTGGTGGCAGAGCCCGCCCCTGTCCCGGGGACTAGAGTACAACGAGGTCAACGTCACCCTGGATCTGGGCCAGGTAGGGTCCCCACCTCGGGAGCGGTGGCCGTGGGGCCTGGCGGGAGCTGCAGGTGGCAGGCCCCATGCCGACGGAAGCGTGGCCGTGGGCACCTTCTGTGTCCTGCCAGCACCCCTGCCGCACGCAGGGGGAGAGGAGGCGGGAGGGGGCTTCCCAGAGGTCACAGTTTGGGTCAGGGGACAGCTTGGAGGCGGGCCCAGATGCTGGGAGGCCCTGGTGTTTACTTGGAGGAATTCCTTTGCCTGGAGCCTGGCGCTGCCTGGCAGCCGTGGGAGGGGCCCAGGCCGCGGAGGAGGCTCTGGAAGTGGACATTCCTGGCATACCTGTGCTGTCCGGGCCACCTTGGGGTCAGGTGGACCACCTGCTCAGGCCACCGCTGTAGGCCGTCCTTGGCCTTTGAAGCCCCAGCTCCTAGGGGGCAGGCATTTCTGCCTGAGCGATGAGCCCTGCTCGCTAGTGGGATTCGGGGCGGGGGTCAGACTCCCTCAGGCTGTGTCCTGCTCTGTGGGGGGCTTGGCCAGTGCCTGGCCCTGGTGACCTGCCTGTGAGACGGGCCGGCAGTCCTATTGCCACGGGGGGGTGCGGTGGGGACAGGGCGATAAAGCTGAGCCTGGAAGTGACTGACCCTGGGCCTGCCTGGGGTCCCAGCGACGAGCTCTGTCCTGCTGGAGCCCTGCCTGTTCACAGTGGCTGGCTTTGCCACTGTCCTGGGTGTGACCAGGGTGATGTCTGCTCCTTGCTGGGCCCCTCCCCCCCCCCCCCACTGTTGTTAGGAGAGGTGGGGAAGTGGCTGGAAGGGTGGGGCCCAGAGGGGAGTTGGGGTATTTTGCTGGTGTCCCTTCTGCCTGAAGCCTGGAAGCTGGCAGGCCTGGCCCAGGGGAAGGTGAGCCTGGAGGGGAGCGGGTTCCTTCGTTAGCCCTCGGTTATCCTCGGTTATCCCCTCTGGAGAAGCAGCCCTCGTGCAGGGGGAGGAGCCAGGCTGGGGTGGACCAGACTTGGGAGGGGGCTGGTCCGCGCCCTGGGTTCAGCTCACTGGGTTCTGATCACATCCGTGCTGTCCTGTCACCTGGAGGGAGTCTGGGAGGGGCATCAGAAGCCCTGTGGGGCCCTGGGGTTCTCCTCTCTCTGGCACTGCCTTTGGGGGCCCATGGGCGGGGAAGGAGAGCTTCTTGCTCGTCCCGGGGCCGTGGGAGGGAACTTGTGCTGAGCTGGAGTGTTCTTCCTGCCTCCTCTCCTGCTCTATGGGACAGACCTGGCTGGGGCGTGGGGGGGTGGGGAGGGAGGAAGGCGGGGAGGGAGGAAGGCCCGAGCCCAGCCCAGTCCTCATGGCATTGCCACGGTGGCCGCAGCGCACGTGGACACGAGGCCCCCCTGAGGTGCCGTTAGGGGCCGGTGAGGGGCTCGGATGGTGCTCGGGGCTCCGGGGCCCCGGCCTCCCCATCTGTGAAATGGGCTGGCGCTGATGAGGCTGGCCCTGTGTTTGCCTTGTGCACTGGTGCACTGAGTGGCTGTCACAGCATATCCTGACTCTCCAAGCCTCAGTTTCCCCAACTGTGAAATCACAGAGAAGAACACGGGAGGGAGGAGTGACTCACCCATCCGGAGGGTCCCACTCCTCTCTCTCCCTCCCCCACCCTTCCTTCCCTTTTTTCCACCCTCCCTCCCACCCATGTCTCTGTCCGTCCACCCACCGTCCTCTCCCTGCCTCCCTCCCCTCCACCGCCTGCAGATGAATCCCCCTAAGCCTGTCTTGGTTTGGCCAAGGGGCTGCCGGTGTGGATGGGGAGGGAGCGGACACGGACTGCCTGCTCACATGCTTTGGAGTCGGGCGTTGTAGACGAACCCAGGGTCTGGCTGTGTGGGAGCGAGAAATCGCCTTCCTCCACATGTTTCCCTGCAGAGATGGGGTCCCAGAGGAAATTCCCGCGTTCGCCGCCACCGCTCCCTTGGAAAGGGAGCTCCTTGCCTCTTCCTCCCTGAGCCACTGAGCAGCAACTGGGTCCCTTGGCGGGGAGCCCCTGCTTGCTGGGGTGGGGGATGGAGGCCAGGCCTGGCCCTCAGTGCCCCATTGCAGGGCAGGGGCAGGAGTAGCAGGGACGTTTCCGGAGGGGGGGAGGCTTGGAGCATCAGGGGGAATGTTTGGGGGCCTAGAATGTGGCCCTCTCAGGGACCTGGGGTCTGAGCCCTCAAGAGCTCTTTGTCTGTTGAGGTCCTGAGGATGTCCCCAGGGCAGGACCCTCTGAGCCCACTTCTTGGCGCAGATGGGGCCCCAAGGGGCCTGGCCAAGCTAGCACAGCCCAAGGGGCAGAGCCCAGGGGTCCTGGCCGCGTACTGGGTTTGACCCCTTTGGGAAGGGCGTGCTTGGAGGCATGGGTCCTGGGTGGGGCTGGGCTTCCGAGAGGAAGCCAGGCCGAGCGGGCAGTGGGTCTGGGCACGCCCCCTGTGGCGGGCCGCCAGCAGCCTTTGTTCTGGGATCTGGAGCGGATACCCTGGGAAGGGGGAGGAGGCAGCTGGCACTGGGCACCAGGGGCCTTCCTGCCCCCAGGAGAGCCGAGAAAGGGAGCAGGGAGGCTGCATGCCCTGTGGGCGGGCAGAGAACTGATGGCACGTGATCCCTGCCATGTCTGGGGGCACAGGAGCCCCGGGGGGCCTTTGTGAGCCTGTTCCCTCTTGCCCTGAGTCACCTCTCCATCCTCTTTCCATCTCACGGTAGGCGGGGGACAGTGGGACCCTCTTCCTTCCATTTGGTAGATGGAGAAACGGAGGTTCTGTTGAGTCAGGTCCTGGCTGGGAAGGGCGCGGGAGGCCCAGGCCCGAGGTCCCTGCCGCGCTTGCCTTGTGGACCTTGTCCAGGAACCCTGAGACCTGAGAGAACAGAGCTGTTGGTCTGACGCTGCTGGGCGCCGGCCTCTGAAGTGGGTGTCCTCCGGAGGGGTGCAGTCCCAGGGCCTGCCTGGGGTGCTCCTGGGGCCTCCTGCCAGCCTGAGGCTCCCCTTCCCTGAACCTAGGGCAGGGTGGGCGTCGTTTCTGACAGCCCGGGTTCGGGGGGATAGGTGCTGGCTCGGGCGCCCTGCCCCCACGGGGGGGCTCTGGACAGTGTCTCAAAGAGCTGGGCAGAGATAGCGGGGGCTTGCTGTGGGGGGAGACCCCCGGCCTTTCCAGACAGCCCTCTGGGGCCTGTCGTGGGGGAGGGACTCTCCCCAGCAGGCCTCTCCCTTCCCTGCCCGCTGCAGCCACACTGCCCAGACCCGGCTTCGGGAGGCAATGCTGATCCCTCCCAGCCGTGTTCCTACCTCTGACCGGGCAGGCCAGCCCTGTGTCTCAGCCCTCCAAGGCCAGGGGCAGGGGTTTGGTAGGGGTAATGGTGCAGAGGGGCCAGCTGCAGCGTCAGGGTGTAGGCTGGGGTAGTTGGGCATGAGGCCAAATGTTGAGGGCTAGAAATGCCAGGGTCAAGGGTCTGTGCACTCCCTAGGGGACAGTGGGGAGCCAGGGCGGACACCGGCTGCCAACCACCCACCAGACAGGGCGTACTGAGGAGCAAAGCTTTGGCACAGCTGCGAGCCATTGCGGGTGAGCCCTTCCTGGGCACTTGGGGAAACTGAGCCAGGGCGGAGTGACCGAGACCCTGGTGCCAGTCTCCGGAGTTGACGGTGGGCTTGAGGACAGCCCGGCCATGTGGGCTGTGGCTCCTGGGCTGTTTCCGCTCTGAGTGCGGGGATGAGAGCTCCTGCATGTGGGCCGAGGGCCTTAGAGCACGTTGGCTGCTTTGGCTGTTAGGGTCCCCAGGCAACTCTGCCCTGCCCGCCCCGGGTTCGCGCAGTGTGTCGTCAGAGGCCAGCTGGCTCGGGGCTCCCTGGGCAGGCCTCCTGGTCCCAGGGTGCCTGCTGGCCTGCTGGCTTATTATGAGGCTACGGCCGCTGGCCCAGCTGTCTGGCCCGGCTGGGCACTCAGCCATGTGGCCGGCACCCTGGGAATGTCAGTGGGGTTGTTCAAGGGAAGTGGCAGGAAGTATGGGCAAGGCTGGCCGGGCTCTGGTTACTGAGCCCCCACCAGGGACAGGTGTGGGGGCTGGACTGGACACGGGCCTTTGAGCTGGGCTCCCGGGGGGAGGACACTGGGGGTCCTGGTGGCGTCCGTGGGGTAGACACCCCTTCTCCAGTACGGGCCCCGCCTCTCCTCATGAGAATGAGCAGGTTCCTTTGCTCAGAGGACGTGGGGCCGGAGGCGCCGCCCGCGCCCAGGCCTGGGGGCCATTTGTCGCCAGCCCTGCGCATCTCGCTGACACGCTTGCCGACGCGCTTGCCTGTGGCGGTCGGGGCGTACTCAGGCTGGATCTGTGCCTCCCCACCCCCTCCTCTCCCCCCACCCCAGTGGGCCCCCAAAGCCTCCGGTTCTCTATGTTTAAACAACCCCACGCACTGGTCTCCAGTAGCACCGCTCACCGAGACTAAACTGTTTAGGTTTGGGGGCTCCCCTTGGGGATAAACTCTGTGTCCTGTGGTCCATGACTGACCATCTGGCCTGACCCGGGCCAGGCTGCAGGAGGAGGGGACGGGGACAGCCCCTGGCGGTGGGGGTCTTGGAATAGCCAAGTGCTGAGCCATGTAGGATAGTCGTCCTCCGCTCTCGCTGGCGGGGCCCCGTGGACCTGTCTGGGCCCTCCCAGCCCCTCTTCCCCAAAGGTCTCCCCCCGCGCTGCACACCTGTGCCCTGAGTGCCCCGACTGGCAGAGCGAGGCCCAGAAGCCACCAAGCACATCCTGCGTTTCCGTGTTCTGCTCTCCTGCCCGCGACCCCTGCCCCTCCTGGAGCTTGCCAGGCTGGTCGGCCGTGCTCATCCAAGCAGCTGGGGCTCGAGGAGGCACGCCCGCCCTGCTCTGCCATTTCTCTGTACTGTTCCAGATGGGGGTCTCTGCGGGAAGGGTGGGCGGATCTGGGGGTGCGGGGCCCTGAAGGTGGGCTCTGGCATTCTGGGGTGGGGGAGGATCCAGGAGGTCTGGGTGTCCCAGGGCTCACTCCAAGGGGAAGCCCGGACGCCTGGCTAGGAGGGGCTTCCTGCTTCCGCCCGGCCATAGCCTGGGACCCTGGCCCGTCCCGGGCATCAGCGTGGGGCCCTGCTTCCTGTGGGGCCAGGGCTGAGTCACAGACTGCCCAGTGATTCACGCTGACCGGCCCAGCGGAACGGGGCTAGGGCGGGGGATGGCGGACAGGCTCCCTCCTCCCCTGGGACAGGGGCACGAGGGCCAGCCTGGGTCTTCCCAGCCCCGAGATCGGCCAGAGCCCTGCCCTTGGTGACGTGGGTGCCCCAGCCCAAGTGGCTGCTGACCAGCCGTCCCTCTCTGCCCCCCTTCCCGTGCCTGGGGGCTCCAGAGGCCGCGGTGGGGTCTGTGGCAGCAGCGTTCTTGTTAGCCCTCCCCGTGTTGTCCAGACCCCAGCCCTGTGCACAACCCACGCCCCCCCTCCCTTGCAGCATCCCCACCAGGGCCGCTGACTCCTGCTTGCCCACTTCCAGGAGTGGGTGGTATCTGCCCGCTCTGCGCTCTGGGGAGACACTGTGTCCCGACCCACACCCCTGCTATGTTTGTCTTCCTACTGCCCCCCCGTCCCTGTCCTGGGAGTGGAAGGGACAGCCGGAGCCCTGCAGCCATTGAACCCTGGAACCCACCCTGGCCTCTTGCCCCGGCCCCAGCCCCCCTCCGGCCATGGTCCCTGGGGCTGTGCTGCCTGCTGCGGAGCCCTGACCCTCGGCGCTCAGGCCAGGCGTGGGGGCTGGGGCCGCGGCAGCCGAGAGGCAGGTCCGGCTGCTGTGCTGGAGACGTGCCTGCCCCCAAAATAGCCCAATTTTTAAAAATAACTCAGCAGGCTTTTGTTCGGCTTTATGTGTTAAAAGACATTTCTTTTCTTCTGCCCAGAACTTTGCGGCAGCAGGAAAGGTCAGCCCCGTTGGCGGTAGCGAGGAGTGGGCAGGCCAGTGGGGGAAGGCTGGGTCTTGGGGGGTACAGGGGTCGGCTTGTGCTCCCAGGGCCTGTCTGGGGCCGCTGTGGGGTCCTGGCAACCCAACCCCACTGGGGACAGATGGGGCATGCAAGGTGCGCGGCTGCCTCCCCTCCAGCCCAGGGCCATGGGGACAGCAGTTGAGGGCCCGTGTGACTGGCCAGGTGGCACACGGATGGAGGGTCCTTAAGCGGGTCCCAGGACGCTGCGCATGGGGGCGGATGCTTCCCCACCCTGGTCCTGCCTGATCCGTGCGTTTGAGTCAATATTCGTGCAAGTGCTCTGGGCTGGGAAGAATGCGACCAGCGCCGACCTGGGGGAGGGACAGAGCTGGCCAGCAGAGAGGGCAGCCCGGCGGCCTCGCTCAGGGAAAGGCGGGGGTGGGTCCCAGGGGGGCTGGCTGGGAAACTAAGTTCCTCTGGGCTTTGGTGGGGGCCGAGCTGCCGGCCACCCCCCAAGAATGGCCTGTGGGCGTCCCGCACAACCCAGTGTCCCCCACTCCCCACCCTTCTTGCTGTGACCCCTTCCTCACAGAGACCCCTCCTGGCATGGGAGCCATGGGAGGTCCCCCCAGAGCTCCCTGGAACGCCTGAGGGTCAGCCAAGGTGCCAGGTTGGGTGGAGGGTCAGCAGCCCCGCCCCCCAGCCACCGACTGAAGCCCCTCCCCCAGTGGGTGGGGCTAGTGCGTGGAGGACGTCAGAGCCTGGCTGCTCCCGCTGCTGGTAAATAAGCCCGTGCCCCCTCCCACCCTGGGGAGAGGCGGCTCCGGGCAGGAGCTGGGCCAGTCTCTGCGACCCCAACGCGGCCTTCTGGAAAGGGCAGGACTCAGAAGGCCTATCTCAGGGGCCCAGACCTCCCTCCCCCTCCCGCCCCCATTCTTAGCAGCCTGTGCCCAACTTCCCCGTGGGGTCACCACAGTGGCCTCAGGTTGATGGGGGGTGGGGGGCTGACTCTGGGCCTCGGGCAGCCCTAAAGGAGCCCGTGCCCTGTGTGGTGGGGCCCCCCTGCTCTGGGCCCTGCCCGCCAGGTCCAGGGAAGGAGGTACTGGGAGGACCCACTCCTGGGGCTGGTGGGGCGCTGATGAGGGTGTGGGGGATGGCCCGGAGCGGGATGTCACCCCTGAGGCTGGTGCACAGTTCACTGCCTACCTGGGGGTGCCCGTGGGAGGGGCCTGGGATGGCGGTATGGTTTCCCATCCCAGGCCCCCGAGGGGGCATGTCCACTGGCTGTGTCTGCCCTTGTCTGGGACCTCCCACTCCTCTTGAGTGTCTGGCCCTCCCAGTGCAAACTGGAGATGTCTCAAGTCCCGCTGCCTTCCCTGCCTGGGGCTCCCCGGAGCTGAGCACACCCTGCCCAGAGGCGAGCCTGGACAGTGGCCCTGCCTGCTTTCTTGTTCCCTTGACTTTGGGGCAGAGGGCTGCGAGCGGGGGAGGCACTGGCTGGCCCTCAGAGCCCCAGGGCCTGGAAACCACCATGCCTCCCTGCAGCGATCGCTGCCCTGTGGTCGGCGCGCGCGGAGGCTGAGGCTGGGGTGGGCGCTCAGGTGCCAGCCCGGGAAGTGTGTGAGCGGGGACGCCCCAGACAAGTGCGGCTGGGCGTGTGAGGGTGGGCCTCTCTGCGGGTATGCCCTCGGAGGGGTCTCGGTGGCCCTGCCTCATCATTGAGCCCACAGGCAGGTCTCAGGGCCCTTTCCTAGGAACTGGGACCCGGGACTGGGGGCTCTGGGTGCTGATGTGGGGATCCCTTGCCATGTAGTACGTCCCCGGGGTGTTGGATGAGGGGTACCTTTGTCAGCGAGAACCCAGCCAGATGGGGTTGGGGGGCCAGGGCTCAGACCTGCTGGGGTGCAGGCCTGGGGGGCCAATCGACAGAGGAGGGGCCTCAGCTAGCCCCCAAGGGTGCAATACACAGGGGCATCCCAGGATGCCGACCTCCGGTCTGGAAGAGGTGAGAGGCAGGCATGAGCGCTTCCTGGAAGCGGGGTTGTGCTGGGACCAGCGACAGAACAGGACAGGCGGGTCTGGCTGGGGCTCGAGGGGTTCTTGGGCCTCTGGAGGTTCAGCTTCGCCCTTCCCCCTGTCTCAGAGCTGCCCTGACATGCCCAGGGCTCCATGATGCTCCAGCTTCCAACTCCTGGGCTGCCTACGCCACCAGGGCCTCCTGAGGAGGACAGGGCCTGTCCCTGGGACCTCGGTGGCCATGGGCCAGTCAGAGGGAGAGGGGGCAGGTCCTGAGTCAGCCCTGAGAATGACGAGGGGCTAACCAGGGTGGGGCTGGGGCGGGGGCCCCGTCCTGAGAGCTGCCGGCTGTTTGGAGAGGCCTGTGTGGGAGCTGGGCTACCCTCCCGCCACCTGCCCAGGCCTGGCCGCCGGAGCTTCGGGGACCGTAGAATGAGCTCCTGTCCAGGCCGGCTGGCCTCAGTGCCTGGACGCTGGACAGGCTGCCCCTGTGTGCCCCTGCCATCCCAGCCCCCACAGGTCTGCCCGTGGCCTCAGAGCCTGACCCATGTGCTTCTAGGGCAGCGATGGAGGGAGGCACCCCTCGGCCCAGGAGGGGAGAGATTCAGAAACCGTGGGTTCCCACCCTTTCTCTCTGTGTCCCCGGTGCCGGTCTCAGCAGCCACGGGCCCAAGTGAGCTGGGGGCCGCTCTCTGAGCTGGCTGGCCCCCACAGGCCAGATCCCCAGATGGCCAGTGTGGGAAAGGAGCCCACGTGACAGGGTGGGGCGGCACCCCGAGTGTTGGGGGCCCTGAGCTGAGTGGAGGGGGCCTGGGACGTCAACACCGCGCCCCCCCCCCCAGGTCTTCCACGTGGCCTACGTGCTGATCAAGTTCGCCAACGCGCCGCGGCCAGACCTCTGGGTGCTGGAGCGGTCCACAGACTTCGGCCTCACCTACCAGCCGTGGCAGTTCTTTGCTTGTGAGTCCCTGGGTGGGGGCTGATGGGGGCCGTCCCCTGGGGTGGGCTGCTGTGGCTGGGCTCCTTCAGCGTCCCCGCATGCCGGGCCAGCCCTCATGCCCTCCCTCCCGCATGTGTCAGGGGCGTCAGACGTGAGTTCCCAGGGCAGGTGTGTGGTAAGCAGCTCCTGTCCCTGATGTGGGGCATGGCTGGGCCCAGAGGCTGGTGGTACCAGGCGTCCCTGGTGCTACCTCTTGCCTCCCTCTCGACCGGCTTCATGGTCCGGCAGCTCCTGAAGGAACAAGGGCGGGAGGCGCGGTGGCTCCCTAGCCCGCCACGTCCGAGGCCTCCATGACCGATCACCACGGGAGCCTGCGATTGGGTGGGCCTCGGTCACGGGTCCCCCAAAACTCCATGGGCGAGAGCAGTTTGGAAATGGACGTCCAAGGATGGGGACGTGGGGGGCACTTGTCTCTGCAGAGAGAGGCACGCGTGGCGAAGGCCGGGAGGGGTCAGTCCGCAAGGCGTGCGCAAGTGCAGGGTTTCTGGGCTCGGGCGGGGGCCGCCCCGTCCTCCGTGCCCTCCTGGGGAGGCACCTCCCTCCTCCTTCAGCCCGGCGCCGCGGGGGTGGCGGGGCGGCCCGTCGGGGAGTGGAGGTGCTCCAGCGTGCTCCGGGGCCCCGCGTCCCCACAGCGTCCAAGAGGGACTGCCTGGAGCGGTTCGGGCCGCAGACGCTGGAGCGCATCGCGCGGGACGACCACGTCATCTGTTCCACCGAGCACTCGAGGATCGTGCCCCTGGAGAACGGCGAGGTGGGCCCCGGGGCCACAGGCGGGGGGGTCCCCACTCGTGGGAGGGTGGCGCCCCCCCTTCCCCAGTCTGACCCTCTGCCCCGCGTGCAGATTGTGGTGTCCCTGGTGAACGGGCGCCCGGGGGCCAGGAACTTCTCCTCCTCACCCCTGCTGCGGGAGTTCACCAAAGCCAGCAACGTGCGCCTGAGGCTCCTGCGCACCAACACGCTGCTGGGCCACCTCATGGGCAAGGCACTGCGGGACCCCACTGTCACCCGCCGGGTGAGGCGCGGCCGGGGTATGGAGGGGCTGTGGGGCCGGCAGGGCTCGGCTGGGGCAGGGGGCCATGGCACTCACTGGCCCCCCCCCCCCCCCCGCCAACAGTACTACTACAGCATCAAGGACATTAGCATTGGCGGCCGCTGTGTCTGCCATGGCCACGCGGACGTCTGTGATGCCCAAGACCCCACAGACCCCTACAGGTGAGGCCTGCTGCCCCCATCTTCCTCATCCCCTTCCCAGTGCAGGGAGCGGGAGACCTGGTTCCACTGCCCACCGTGTCCCTCGTCCTGCGTGGCCACCCCTGGCCTCCATCACCTTAGCTGTGTGGTGAAGTGCAGGGCTGTCCCGTGCCTGGGAGGACCTATTTGTCTTATAGCCAGAGGCCCCTGCCATCCCCGCAGAAGCCGGGGCCCTGTGTGGAGAATGGGGGTGTCCTTGGCCTGAGGCTGCGCGTCCCTGTTCTCCAGCCCCTCCCTTCCCTCAGGACACGGATAAGACGCTCCTTGCTGTCCCCAGCTGCTCCCTTGCCACCCCGCGTGGTCTTTGCGCACGGCTTCCGGAGCTCAGACGCTGCTGGTGGCTCTGGGAAGTTCAGTGCCCAGTGCGCTGGCGGAGAGAGGCGCCCGCGGGCACCAGACCAGCCTCAGAGGAGCGGCGGGCGGCCCTTACTTGCTGGGGAGGCGTTGGCGTCCGCTCTGACTCCCCTGTACCAGGGTGTGCCCGAGCCCGGCTCTGCCTGGGGGCACGAGGGGTGGGCTGGGCTGGGCAGTTTTTCCAGAAGCACGAACACCAGCACCTCCCACACACTGTGTTTTGGGGCACCGGCCTGCCCTGCACACCCTGCTCCCGTGCCCTGCGCCGCAGCCGCGTCTTCAGGGAGAGCTCTGCCCCTTCGTACCCCTGACCCCGTCGTGTCCAGCCATCAGCCCCTGCCCGGACCACCGTCCCCGTCCCCACCTGCACCCTCTCCCCCCATCACCACCACTGCTTTGCCAGCTGCCTGCCTCGCTCTGTCCTGAACCCCTTACTCACTGCTCCCCTTTCCTTTGGTTTGGAAGTTCCGTGTCTTGCTTTGGTTGCTGTCTCAGTCCGGCTGGGTCGCTGTCACCACATACCGTAGACGAGGGGCTCGTAAACAACAGAAACTTACCGCTGTTCTCGAGGCCGACAAGGGTCCACGTCTCGGGGTGTTCTCACGTGGCACAAGGCGTGAGGGAGCTGTCTGGGGTCCTTTTACAAGGACACTACGCCCGCTGATGGGGGCTCCATCCTTAAGACCTAATCACCCCTCACAGGCCCCACGTCCAGATACCATCACCGCGGGGACTAGTCTGTGTGTTCTCGGGGACACCCGTGTTCAGCCGCGGGCAGGACTGTTCACGGCAGTGGCGGCCCTCGTGACGGGCGTGGTTGACCCGCTGTCGCGTCTGCTCACACGGCCCTGTAAGCAGGCGCTCTGTCCCTGCGGCCTGGGAGCCGCCTCCTGATCCGCCCAGGCCCTTGACCTGCGCCCCTCCTTGACTCACCTTGCACCCCTGGCCACTCGGTTCCCTTTGCCCGAAGTGCATCCTCTGGTTGGTGTTGCCGTGAGGCCGTGTCCCTGTCCCACGACCGATGCCGCGGCGGCCGTGTCAGCTTCCCTCTCGGGGGGTTAGTTTAGCTACAGAACCCCGGTGGGCGGCCGTGCCAACGCGTCACCTGGCGTCTCGATGGTCGGCAGAGTCCGCAGTCACCTGCGTTGTTGCCCCTCTGGCTTGTCTGCCCCTTCTGGAGGGTTCTATGAGCTTCCCCTGGTTCTCTGCAGATTTCCTCCACGGCAGCCAGGAGCCGTAGGTCTTCTGTGGCTCAGGACTCCTGCCCTTTTCTTTCTTTCTTTTTTTTTTTTTTTTAGAAGATTATTTATTTATTTGACAGAGAGAGAGAGAGAGACAGAAAGGGAGCACAGGTGGGGGGAGTTGGGAGAGGGAGAAGCAGGCTTCCCGCTAAGCAGGGAGCCCGATCTCGATCCCAGGACCCCTGGATCATGACCTGAGGTCGAAGGCAGACGCTTAACAACTGAGCCACCCAGGGGCCCGACTCCTGCCTTTTGAATCTGAGCGTGTGTGTCGTTAATTCAAGACCATTCCTGGCCACCAGCTCTCCCTTCTACCTCTTTCCTCTTTCTGGAATCCCGTTCCGTGGACGGGATCTCCCTGTGGTTTCCTTCTGTCTCTGAATGTCTCTTGTGGTCCCCTCTCTGCCTTCTGAGCTGCTCTGGGTCGCTTCTTGGGATCACCGAACCTCCAGACGGGTTTCGTCCAGTCCCCTGTCTTCAGTTGCAGTGATTTTATTTTCCATCTGTAGAAGTTGTGTCTGGTTCTTTGGCCACATCTCTCTCTTTTTTTTTAAAGATTTTATTTATTTATTTGACACAGACAGAAATCACAAGTAGGCAGAGAGGCAGGCAGAGAGAGAGGGAGAAGCAGGCTTCCCGCCAAGCAGAGAGCCCGATGTGGGGCTCCATCCCAGGACCCTGGGATCATGACCTGAGCCGAAGGCAGAGGCCCAACCCTCTGAGCCACCCAGGCGCCCCACATCTTTCTGTTTTTTCATAGCATTGCATTTCCTGTGTTTTAGTTAGTTTCTGTGTTTGGTTATAACTTTACGCATTCTTATTTTGTGGTTTCTACCTACTTGCTCCCCGATTCCTGGGGTTGGACCATGCCGACCGTTGCGTTGACAGGCCCGGCCGCATTGTGTCCCGCTGGTCCTGCGGCAATGCCTCGTCCGTGCTTGGTGGGGGATGGTCGCTCCCCAGGGTTTTTGTGGGGTCCTTGGCCCAGTGACCTGTGGTGTCCCCGCCCGGCTCCCGTCCTGGGTCGTTTCCTGGTGCCCTACGCAGGCCGCGGCACAGCCAAACACCAGCTGCAGGTCCAGCATCAGACCGGCAGAGCCGGGGCGGAGACAGGCCGGCTTCCTGAGCTGCTCCTGCTCCCTGTCCCCCAGAGGCCCCCCAGATGGCCCAGACCCCGAGGGCCACAGTGTTGATTCCCAGGGCCCCGCAGACACTTTGGGTTGCAGGGGACGGGGCTCTGACCGTGTCGTCTGAGGCCTGGGGCTCCGCTGACCAGCTTCCAAGGTCAGGTCCGGCTCGGTACTGAGCACAGCAGGTGCAGTGTTGGCCCCGGGCCCACTGAGCAGGCAGCCCCACTGTGGCTGAGTCATGGAGGGGCATGTCGGGTGGGACTCTGGTAGGGGTGTGTGAGCGGTAGGAAGCTGCGACCTCAGGCCTGAGCCGTGGCCAGCTGTCCCCCTGAGCCGGCAGGAGCCGCTCTCCAGAACGGCTGGCAGGATTCCAGCCTCTGCCTGGTGCCCCCCCCCCCCCCCCCGCTGGAAGAGGAAGCCGTTCCTGGCCCTTTGCCCCTGGGGAGGCACCCTGGAAGCATGGGGGCGTCTGGCTGAGCTCATACTGCTGAGTGAGACCCGGGCCTCCGCCCTGGCCCAGGGAGGCTGTGGGCTCGGCCTGAGGGCCCGGCCGTGGCAAGGAGGGGTTAGCTCGATCCTGAAGGACCTGGCCAGGTGCTCTGTAGGTGGGGCCCGCCCGCACTGACCACTCAGTCCCCGTCCCAGTCCCCACCCGCCAACAAATCCCGTGCCTCCTGCTCCGCTCCGCTCTGTGAAGGCTGGGTGCAGCCCCTGTGTCCCCCAGGTCCACAGTGTGGCCCCTCCTGTCCTGTGTCCCCACAGGCTGCAGTGCACCTGTCAGCACAACACGTGTGGGGGCTCCTGTGACCGCTGCTGCCCCGGCTTCCACCAGCGGCCGTGGAGGCCGGCCACCGCCGACAGCGCCAACGAATGCCAGTGTGAGTGTCCAGCCCCTGCCCACCGGCTCCTGCCCACCGGCTCGCGCGCCCTCCTCACCCGCAGCCCCAGCCCCTGCCCACCGGCTCCTGCCCACCGGCTCGCGCGCCCTCCTCACCCGCAGCCCCCACCCCACTCGCCCAGCTCTGCCCCAGCCACGTGGTGTGTGCCGTCCCCCACACCAGCCACATCCGGGGCTGCTGGTGGTCCCTGCGAGGCGGGTCCTGGGAGGCCTGTAACAGCTCTGCCCTTCTCTCCAGCCTGCAACTGCCACGGCCACGCCGATGACTGCTTCTATGACCCTGAGGTCGACCGGCTCGGCGCCAGCCAGAACCAGGACAACGTCTACCAGGGAGGGGGCGTGTGCATCGACTGCCAGGTGGGAGCTGTGGGGGGGCCCGTGGTGGCAAGCTGGCTGGGCCGGGGCATGGGGTGGTGGGCCGGGGCCCCCGGCGTGGTGCACCCAGGGCCAGAGTGGGGGGCGTTGGGGGGGCGGGAGGGTCTCCGCACTCAGCGGCCCCGTCCGGCTGCAGCATCACACCACCGGCATCAACTGTGAGCGCTGCCTGCCCGGCTTCTTCCGGGCCCCAGACCAGCCTCTCGACTCTCCCCATGCTTGCCGCCGTGAGTGGGGTCAGCCCAGGGAGGGGGGCTCCTGGGGGACGGGGGTGTCGGGGGGGCCCCCCGTGCTGCTCCAGGAGGCCCGGCCTGGCTCTCCTCCCCCTTGCCCGCGCTGGGGAGGCAGAGCCAGCCCCGTGGCCCCCGACTCGGGGTCTCACGAGGCCCCGGTGCCTGCCCAGGCTGCAGCTGCGAGTCAGACTTCACGGACGGGACGTGTGAGGACCTGACGGGCCGCTGCTACTGCCGGCCCAACTTCACGGGCGAGCGCTGCGGTGCCTGCGCCGAGGGCTTCACCGGTTTCCCGCGCTGCTACCGTGAGGGCGTCGGCTGGGGGGTGGGTGGCTGGGCCACAGTCCCCAGAGCCCTGTGGGGGACCCGGGGCGGAGCCCTCGGTCCCGTCTGCCCCTCTGGCCGCGCCGAGCTGACGCGGCTGACCCGTGCTGTCTCTTCCCTCAGCGGTGCCCTCCTTCTCCCCCAATGACACCGGAGAGCAAGTGCTGCCGGCGGGGCAGATCGTGAGTACGTGTCCGCCGAGGCCCCTGTCCCGCCCTGGCCCCCACGGAGGCCCCCCTGAGAGTGGATTGTCGTGTGGGGTCACGTCCGGCTCTTGCGTCTTCATGCACGTGACGCGTCTTCGTGTTAGGAGACCTTCTGCAGCAGCAGAACAGGGGTACCCAGAGTCGCGTCACTGTCGCGGCCCCTCCCCCACAGCCGGGCCCCTCCTGCGCGGCCCTCGGTGCTGGGCGCAGACCGGCGCGTGCCCTGGGGGCTGCTCTGGCGCCGCTGCCGTCAGCTCGTCTCCTCCTGTTCTGTTCGTCGGACAGATGGAGCGTTTCTTCAGTCAACCCCAAATTGTTGGAAATTTAAGTTCTTTCCAACTAAAAAAAAATGCTACAGTAAACATTCTTGCAGGACAAGCTTTCCATAAATTCTCAATAATTTCTGTAAAACAGTTTCCTAGAAGGTTCTGAGTCACGAGACTTGCCTGTTCCGGCACATTCTGGGCTGTAGGTCGCCCGATCACTGTCTTGAAAGAAGCCGTGTTGGGCGACGTGACGGTAGCGGCATCCGTAGGCGCAGACGGTCCTCGCCGGACCACGGGCGCTGCCTGTGGCTGTCAGCTCGGCCGGCCGTGACCCCCCACCCCCTGCCATGTGTCTGGAGTCACCTCTCGGGACGCACCTTCCTAACGGGGTGCGCGCAGCTGCCGGCGGGGCTTGGTTAGACCGCATCTGGCATTTGTTGTGTCCTGTGTGTCTTCAACGCGTCTGTGAGGGGACCTTCTTTCGAGTGTGTCCTGAGCACGTATCTGCTTTCCTGGGGAGTGTGTCGTCGGGCTCCGGGCTCACGTTTCTGTCTGCGGGCCGGCTCTCCGCGCACCCCGTGTCCCGGCGGGGCCTCCCGCCCTGTGTCTTCAGGGTTCCTGTTCCCTGGGCTGGCATGTGAACCCCCAGTGGGTCATGTGGCCGCGGTTCTTGCCTCTGACTCCCTCCGACGCGTGCGCACGTGGCACACGCTCCGCTCGCTCACTCGTGCCTGTTGCTGTTCGACGGTTTCTCCGTACGTGTTTGCGTCTGCTTCGCTTCGGTGCTGGGAACGCGGGTCGGCGGCCTTCTCCCAGGAGGAGCCGGAGGGTACTGGCCTGCTCTCGACGGCGAGGGCCACGTGTCCTATCGTGCATGGCTCTGGAGCCCCGCCATCGCGCGCCGTGGCTGGATCGTGGCTGGATCGTGGCATCGAGTGTGTGGACGTGCGTGAGCCTGGCTGCATTCTGGGACGACCTGATTTGCGGAGCCTCTGAGCGGCCCTGGGGTTGCGAGTTGTTGATGCCCAGCAGACGTGCCGGGGGTCCTCCCGTCCCCCCGGCCCGGGGTCGGCGCTGCAGACGGCCCACGCCGCTGGGGCTTCAGTGCCGGCCCGGGTCGTGCAAGGAATTCTATCCGTGCTTCTCCTAGCGAGCACCTGTGTGTCTGTATCCGTATGGGAGGCTGGATGAAAGCTTTCCTGGTTGTTTTCTGGTGGGGTGTGTGTGGGCCGTCTTGCTTAAGTTTTGCAATTGAAAATACTTGGGAAATGACCCACATTTGGTTACGCTCCACAGCAGTCTACAAATCACGGGAGTCACCCATTTCTTCCTTCCTTCCTTTCCTCTTTCCTGCCTGCCTGCCTTTTTCCTTCCTTCCTTCCTTCCTTTCTTTAACATTTTATTTATTTGGGAGAGAGCACACAAATGGGGGAGCAGCAGGCAGAGGGGGCAGCAGACTCCCCGCTGAGCAGGGAGCCCAGTGCGGGGCTCGATCCCAGGACCCTGAGGCTGTGACCTGAGCCGAAGGCAGACCCTTCACCAGCTGAGCCCCCAGGCGCCCCAGGAACCACCCAGACCTTAGGAGTTTGATGGAACTTAGAAGGATGCCTGTCCCTGACGCCGCTGGTCTTCGATAATCGTCGTTTCTTGTCTGGTTCTGTGTCCGTTCATTTCCCGCCTCAGCGTAGGTCGGTTTGAGTCATTTTTCCTTAGCAGATCGTGTCCTTTGGATTTTAAAACTGTATTGGTATAAACATCACGCCCAGGGGCACCTGGGTGGCTCAGTGGGTTAAGCCGCTGCCTTCGGCTCAGGTCATGATCTCAGGGTCCTGGGATCGAGCCCCGCATCGGGCTCTCTGCTCGGCGGGGAGCCTGCTCCCCCTGCTTCTGCTCCCTCTCACTGTGTCTGTCTGTCAAGTAAATAAAATCCTTAAAAAAAAAAAAAAAAGAAAGAAAAGAAAAATCACGCACAGCTTTCCATCGTGAATTGTGCCTTTCATTTCTCTTACTGTCTGGTCCAATTTCTTCTATTTCCTCCACTTATTAGACGTAGCAGAAGTTTCCTGAATTTGTTGGTGTTTTCAAGTTACAGTTTAAGATTCCGTCTATAAGATCTGCTGGGGTTTTTCTCGTTTCAGTTTGGGGGAGAGATCTAACTTCCTTTTTTTTTTAAAGATTTTATTTATTTATTTATTGGAGAGAGAGAGAGCACACACCACGAGTGGGGACAGGGCAGAGGGGGACGGAGGGCGGCCTGGCCGGCCCCTCCCGCGGGGCGGTGATGTGGCCGTTCTGTCCTTCTGTGACGGCTCAGTCTGAGGTTCACCGCACAGGGTCAGATGGGGTCTTTGCTTCCCACCTAGAATGTGATGTCCTTTGGAATGTTCCGGGAAGAGAGACGTGCAGGGTACAGGTCGCCACATGTACGCCCACTGACGCATGTGTTCGTTAAGGTGTTTAAATCCACATGTCCCTGCTCCAACCTCGTCAGGGTCTGGGGACGGAGTCTCCAGCCCTTCTGTCCAGGATGGTGGTTTTGCTAGAACCGTCCAGCTCAGGGATTTTGGGCCTTGGCACCCTGCGACCCCGTGGTCCTGCTCTTAGATTGCGGGGCATCCTGCAGACCCGGGTGGCGAGCTCCCTGTTGTCCCACTGGTGCTTGTGGCCTTGGGTTCCCTGGAATGTTCTGGGGTCTCTGCCTGCCTTCTCTGCACCCTGCTGTCCCCTCACGAAGCTGTCCGTGGCCCGTCTGGGTCCTGGGTTGAAGGTGCATCTTTTCAAGAGAACATGACTCGATTTTCCTTCAGGAGCCAAACTGAGGCCTCTGGTTCTAGGTCGTGAGAAGAGCCGTGGCCCGGGCAAGGCCGTGGCCGTCAGGCAGGGCTCGTTCCTGCTTCTCCGTCTCATTTCTCCTTCTCCTGAGATCCTTCCCGCCTGTGTCTTACTGGGTTGGGCAGCAGACGGGTTTCGGTTTGGGCTGACTTGCGTTTCTTCTTGAGGGATTTCAGTGTTCTGTCTCTCTCTGGTCCAGCCGGGGGTCACCCTGCGCTTGACAAATAGCAGACCGTCACTTTCTACGAGCAACAAACAGTAGTCGTGACTTCTTTTTGCGCGTAAGATGTTCCCCGTGCTTTCCCTCCTCTTTTCTAAGCTGCAGAATTACTCATAAATCAGATTGGAGTCTCTTTTTTGCCTTGTTACCGTTTCGTTTTTACGTCTTCTCTGGTTGTGTTGGCGCCTGCCGCGGACTTAGCAGCTGCGTTGCCAACAGTGTCCCGCGAGTTTGGGCCACCCTGATTCTGTGACACACTTCTCCACAGACAGCGGCTCCGCCTTCTGGCAGTTTCTGCCTCCTGGCGCGGTGTGAGCACGGTGTGGAGACGAGGGAGCGAGTGTGTGGCGGGCAGGGTCTCCAGCGGGGAGGGCCGGGTCTGCGGGCGTCTGAACCCCCCTCCCCCCGCCAGACTGTGACTGCAGTGCCGCAGGGACCCAGGGCAACGCCTGCCGCAGGGACCCACGGCTGGGACGCTGCGTGTGCAAACCCGGCTTCCAGGGCATCCACTGCGAGCGCTGCGCCCCGGGCTTCTACGGCCCCAGCTGCCAGCGTGAGTGTCGCCCTGACCCTGTCCCCCGACGCTGGGAGCCTGTCCCCTCTCCGACTGAGCACGGCCCCCCCTCCCGCAGCATGCCAGTGCTCCAGCCCTGGAGTGGTGGATGGGGACTGTGACCAGGACTCAGGCCGCTGCACCTGCCGGGAGGGCTTCGAGGGGCCCGCGTGTGACCGCTGTGCCCCGGGCTACTTCCACTTCCCTCTCTGCCAGTGTGAGCGAGGCCTCCCCAGCGGGCACGGGTGGGTGTGGGGCCCGGGGCATGGCCTGCCTGGCTCAGGGGCCCCGGTGTGCTGCTTTGCTCCCTAGTGTGTGGCTGCAGCCCTTTGGGGACCCTGCCTGAGGGCTGCGATGAGGCTGGTCACTGCCCATGCCGGCCGGAGTTTGACGGCCCTCACTGTGACCGCTGCCGCCCAGGCTACCATGGCTACCCTAACTGCCGCGGTGAGCAGAGGGCTGGAGGGGGCCTGAGGGGAACAGGAGGACCCGCCACAAGCCCGGGGCCTAACCCCTGTCCCCTGCAGCCTGCACCTGTGACCCCCGGGGTGCCCTGGACCAGCTCTGCGGGGCGAGCGGGACGTGCCACTGCCGCCCAGGCTACGCGGGCACCACCTGCCAGGAGTGCAGCCCCGGCTTCCACGGCTTCCCCGACTGTGCCCGTGAGTGCCCGTGCCGGGGGCAGGGAGGGCGGGTGTGTCCCCACCGCATGCCCATGTCCTGCCGTCCTTGCCTAGCCTGCCGCTGCTCCGCCGAGGGCTCCCTGCACGCGTCCTGCGACTCCCACAGCGGGCAGTGCCCCTGCCGGCCCCGGGTGACGGGGCTGCGGTGTGACATGTGCGCGCCAGGCGCCTACAACTTCCCCTACTGTGAAGGTGAGCGCGTGCCGTGGGCCTGTCCCGTGCCGTGTGTGTCCTTCCTGTGCCGTCCCCGCGCACGGGCCGCGTGTGCACCTGCGTGGGTTCCTGCGGCCGTCCCTGCGCACGGCCACGTGAGCACCGCGTGCTGCGCGTGGACGGTCGCAGGCCATGTCCGTGGCTCCGTCCTCGGTGTGCAGGTCCATCGCCCTGTGTCCTCGGGCTTCGTGCACGCGTGTTCACAACGGTCTGTGCGGCCCGCGTTCCCACACACGTTCGCAGGCCTCGCGGCCTGTCGGCCTCGTTCCTGTCCCTGGAGTGGGGGAGGGTGCGTGGGCGCGCGGGCCGCGCCGCCGCAGCCTCGGCGTCACGCCCGCTCCCGTGTGGGAGGCGTACAGGCGGCTCCGTGCAGCCGTGGGTCCGGGCCAGGCCTGGGGAGGCCTGTGGCCATCGGAGTCCGTGACGGCGAAGTGACCGCAGGCTGGGTCTCTCCCCAGCCGGCTCCTGCCACCCTGCCGGCCTGGCCCCGGCGGATCCCGGCCTTCCTGAGGTAAGCCCTGGTCGGCCCTCAGGGGAGGGCCGCCCCTCACTCCCCCGCTGCTCTGTCGCCTTGGCAACCTCGGGCCGTTTCTTCCCCTGGCTCGTCCTCTGTCCCCGTTCCAGGGACGGGCCAGAGATGGGGCTGTGTCGGGGCTCCAGGGCTGAGGGTTTTGGGTAGGGGGTACGGGGCAGGGACCTGTCCTTATCCTCAGTCCCTTCTCCCAGGCACAGGCCCCCTGTACGTGCCGGGCCCACGTGGAGGGGCCCAGCTGCGACCGCTGTAAACCTGGGTTCTGGGGGCTGAGTCCCGGGAACCCCGAGGGCTGCACCCGTGAGTCTGTGGCATGGGGGGGAGCACGGGGGCGCTGGGGAGTGGGAGTCGGGGGGAGGGCAGCAGCGTGGGGAGCTGAGGGCCGGCCCTGCAGCGTCCAGGCTTTCTCTCCGCCAGGCTGCAGCTGTGATCCCCGGGGCACGGTGGGCGGACTTGCCGAGTGCCGGCCGGTGAGTCCGAGGCCCGAGCTGCCCGGGGGCTATGGGACTGGCATGTCCAGACCCCACTCTGCCCGGCATGGTCTCACCTCCCCGCACCCCCCTGCCGCAGGGCGATGGCCAGTGCTCTTGCAAAGCTCACGTGTGTGGCCAGACCTGTGCGGCGTGCCGGGATGGCTTCTTCGGGCTAGACCAGGCTGACTACTTCGGCTGCCGCAGTATGTGCCCCGTGGCCCTCGGCCGACATCCCGGGGGAGGCTGAGGCCAGGGAAGGATGCGTGAGGCGGGCACCTTGGTCTGGAGAGGCCTGTGCTGGGCACAGAAGGGAGGGGCTGCTCCATCTCCCTCCCTCCATCCTGCGCCCCCCCGGAGCCCCCGGTGGCCCTTTGGAGCTGGCCTCTCGGCCACTGTTGCCCTCCACAGACAGCGGACAGAGCCCCAGGGGCCTGGGCGGCCGGAGCAGGGTCCAGAGCCCACTGTGGGCAGAGCAGCGAGGCCGGGGTAGGGGCGGAGAGGGCAGCTAACAGCGTGGACCTTGTTCCCTCCCACCGCAGGCTGCCGGTGTGACGTCGGTGGTGCGCTGGGACAGGGCTGTGACCCGAGGACAGGCGCCTGCCGGTGCCGCCCCAACACCCAGGGCCTCACCTGCAGCGAGTGGGTGCTGCTGCCCCTGGCTCGGGGGGCAGGGGGCGGGCCGGGTGGCTCACCCGCCGGGGACCCTGTGGGCTGCCTCTGACCATCCCTGCCGCGGCCAGGCCGGCGCGAGACCACTACCTCCCCGACCTGCACGACCTCCGCCTGGAGCTGGAGGAGGCGGCCACGCCGGGCGGCCGCACCGTGCGCTTCGGCTTCAACCCCCTCGAGTTCGAGAGCTTCAGCTGGAGGGGCTATGCGCAGATGACGCCCGTGCAGGTGGGGGGCCGCCTCCCCGGCGTGGGCCTCAGGCGCCCCCGCAGCGGATGGAGGGGGCGGGCAAGGCATGGCTGGGGAGGGGCCTCCTGGTTCTCCATGCCCCTTCCCCCCACCAGCCCAGGATCGTGGCAAAGCTGAACGTGACCTCCCCCGACCTCTTCTGGCTGGTCTTCCGCTACGTCAACCGTGGGCCCGCCAGCGTGAGTGGGCACGTCTCTGTGCGAGAGGAGGGCAGGTCGGCCACCTGCGTCAACTGTGAGTGCTGGGGCCGCCCTGCGCCCGCTCCCTGCGCCTCCCTGCAGCCCCGCCTGGGCCCGTGGGTGGGCGGGGGGCCAGCCTATGCCCTGGCCCTGGGGTACCTGTCCCCTTCCCCCGCCCGGGGTGGCCCGTGGGCAGGGTCGAGGGTCTCACATTCTGTGTCCCCAGGCACAGAGCAGAGCCAGCCCGTCACCTTCCCGCCCAGCACGGAGCCTGCCTTTGTCACCGTGCCCCAGAGGGGCTTTGGCGAGCCCTTCGTGCTGAACCCCGGCGATTGGACCCTGCTCGTGGAGGCGGAAGGGGTGCTCCTGGTGAGGTGGGGGCTGAGCGGGTGGGGCCCGGGCCCGGGCCGAGGGCCAGTGTACCGACCTCACCCCCTGCCCGCCAGGACTATGTGGTTTTACTTCCCAGCACCTACTACGAGGCGGCCCTCCTGCAGCTGCGGGTGACCGAGGCCTGCGCCTTCCGGCCCCCCGCCCAGCGCTCCGGGCACACGTGAGCGCCGGCCCGGTGGGGGCGGGGGGGGGCCTGCCCCTCCTGGGCCCGGGCTGCTCGCCCCTGCTGACCACAGCCACGGTACCCCCTCCCCCACCCCAGCTGCCTCCTCTACAGCCACCTGCCCCTGGACGGCTTCCCCTCTACGGCGGGACCGGAGGCCCTGTGTCGCCAGGACAACAGCCTACCCCGGCCTTGCCCCACGGAGCAGCTTAGCCCCTCACACCCGCCCCTGGCCGCCTGCCTGGGCAGTGACGTGCGTGTTTCTGGGACCTTGTAGAGGGGCAGGGTCTGGAGTGCGGGGAGGGGGTGGGGTGCATATTGCCAGGACAGGACACAAGTTTGACTTTGGGGCCTCACTTGTAGATTGGGGGGGTCAGTGGCCCCGCCCCTGGCGCATCGTGAGGAGGAGCGGGCATTTGTTCATTCCTAAGATCTGAGCTAGGTGTTTGGGCAGCGGGCCATGGGGAGGCAGGGGCGGCTTTGCGGGGGGCCATGGGGTGTCCTGGAGGGGTGCCCCAGGCAGCGAGGAAAACGGGCTCGGGCGGGTGGGGAGGCGGGCGAGAGCCATGTCTAGCAGTGTCTGGGGACAACATGGGGGCCTGGGGTGGGGTCTCTGACCGTGGTGCCGCCCCCAGGTGGACGTTCAGCTTCCGGTGGCCGTGCCACGGCCGGGCCAGTATGCGCTGGTGCTGGAGTACGCCAACGAGGACGGCCGCCAGGAGCTGGGTGTGGCCGTGCACACCCCGCAGCGGGCCCCCCAGCAGGCGGCCCTCACTCTCCACCCCTGCCCTTACAGGTGCACAGGGAGGTGCACGGATTCAGTCTGGGGGAGCTGTGTGGGAGGGCTTGGGCCCCAGCGCTGCCCCCCCCCTGCCCTGCTGAGCACCCCTGCCCCTTCCCGCAGCACCCTGTGCCGGGGTACTGCACTGGATGCCCAGCGCCACCTGGCTGCCTTCCACCTGGACACAGAGGCCAGCGTCCGGCTCACAGCCGAGCAGGCGCGCTTCTTCCTGGTAAGGCCCTGACCCCCGCTGCGTGGGCCCCCGGGACTCCCCTGCCGTGTCAGGTCTTTCAGAAGATTTTAAACAGCCCTGAGGGCTCGTCACCAGCCCTCGCCGCGGTCCCTTGTGGCCACCCCAGCTCTGACAGCCGCGTCCTCAGCCTGTCCCGGAGTTTGTCAGCAGAACCTGCAGCCCAGGCTTCCGGGCCGTGTCTCGTGCCGACACCCGGTCGGCCATGCGGCGTCCTGGGTCTTCCCCGTGGGGTGTTCCCAGACGGCTCTGCTGGCTTTGTTTTGCTGTGCCCGTAGCACACACCTACGTCGTGCCAGATGGTGCAGGGCAGAAGGGCCTCCCCCGAGCCCGTGCTCGCCGGTGCGTGTCCGCGCCAGCTCCCCGGAGCTGAGGGGGAGGCTGGCGGCCAGCGTGCAGCCGGGCTGTGGCAGGGCGGGCAGCTGTGAGGACAGCTGAGCTGGGCTCCTGGCCTGGAAACTGCCCTTGAGGGCTGGGGTTCAAGCATCCAGAGGAGGCAGAGACTTGGTGCAAAGAGAGGGAGGCAGGTCGGGTGCAGGGGTGAGGGAGGGGCCCGCCTGCGCTTCCGCGTCCACGCCCGGTCGTCTGTCCGCAGCACAGTGTCACCCTGGTGCCCGTGGAGACGTTCAGCCTGGAGTTTGTGGAGCCTCGGGTCCGCTGTGTCAGCCGTCATGGTGTCTTCGGCCCCAGCAGGTGTGGGGAGTGGGGTGGCGGGAGGGGCCGGGGCAGCCGGAGGGGCACACTGGCCGGGTCCAGGGCCTCACCTCCACACGCGTCCCCAGGGCCACCTGCCTGCTCTCTCGCTTCCCAAAGCCGGCCCAGCCCATCCTCCTCAGGGACTGCCGGGTGCTGCCGCTGGCCCCTGGCCTCCCGCTGGCCCAGTCGCAGGAGCTCATCCCCGGCGCACCCCCGTCGGGGCCCCAGCCTCGGCCCCCCACTGCCGTGGACCCGGATGTGGAGCCCACGCTGCTGCGCCATCCCCAGGTGAGGGCCCGGGCCAGGAGGGATGGGGTTGCGGACGGGGATGGGATTCCAGGCCGCCAGCCCTGCCCGGGTCCCCACCCCTGCATCTGCTCCCCAGAGCCCCTCCTTCCCTGCAGGGTACCGTGGTCTTCAGCACTCACGTGCCCGCCCTGGGCCGCTACGCCTTCCTGCTGCACGGCTTCCAGCCCGACCACCCCACCTTCACTGTGGAGGTCCTCATCAGCGGGGGCCGAGTCTGGCAAGGTGAGTGGCCGTGGCGGGCCGGGGGGGCGGCCCCCCAGGAGAGAAGCCCATCAGGGGTCTTCTGACACAGCCCCGCTCTGTGGTGGTCGTCACAGACGTGGACAGATCCGTCCTCTCTTAGTCCTTAAACGGGGGGCCCAGGGCCCAGCGCACACAGCAGCCCCAGCCTCCCGGCCCCCTGCCCGGCTCTGCTCCTGACTCCATGTGCAAGTCGGGATTCACCCTGTCACATGCCCGGGTAACCGAGGGTTCGCCGTGGGACACACGGTGATGGGACTCGCGTTCCTATGTGTATATGTGCTTCGTTTCCGCTGGGCCAAGCTCGGGTCCGCGTCATGCGAGTGGGCCCTGCCAGCTGTCCTCAGACGGTCCCTGCTGTGTGTCACGGCCGCACGCTCCTTGGCAGCCAGGGCACTGTCCGGTGGCATCTCTTCCTCCCTGGTGACCCCAGCAGTGCCCCTGGGATGAGGCCACAGGACCAGGGCTGGTCCGTGGGGTGTGGGCGGGACACAGAGACCTGCCTTTCCTTCTCCCTCCAGGCCATGCCAACGCCAGCTTCTGCCCACATGGCTACGGCTGCCGCGCCCTGGTTGTGTGTGAGGGCCGAGCCGTCCTGGACGTGACCGACAGAGAGCTCACCGTGACCTTGCGGGTGCCGGACGGCCGCTGGCTCTGGTTGGTGAGTCCAGGGCTGCCGCGTCTGCGGGCAGAACACTCGGAGCCTGACACGGGGCTAGCCTTTCGGGGTGCGGACGTCCTGACCCTGTCCAGGGACCAGCCGTCCCCCCAGCTGCCATGCCATCGGCCACTCAGCCCAGGGGCCTCCCCCGTCTGCCTCGGCCCAGCCCTGTGCCAGGTGCCAAGGAGCAGCAGCTGTTGGGCCTCCGGGCCGAGCTGTGAGGCCACAGTGTGGGGCAAGTACCTAAGAGCCGAGATGTGGTCCACCAGTCCCCTGGGGCCCTGCTGGGCAGGGTGGCCTTCCTGGAGGAGGAGGCCTGGATGGGTGGAGACGGAGAGCCAAGGCAAGTCTGGCAGGCAGTGATGGGAGAGGGCACCAGGAGGCCGGGCACTCCTCACAGACCCCAAGCTTCCATTAGGCCCCAGAAGCTGACTCCCTTCTAAACAGCCCCGTGGACCCAGCTCCTGCCAGCCTTGCTGGGGCCGAGTGCTGGGGTGTGTTGCTGCCATTACCATCACGGCTGTCCTGGCCGGTCACAGAGGCCCCTCCTGCTGGCAGGGTCTGGGACACTTCCCCCTTCCGGGTCCTCTGTGGGGCCCACGGGAAGGTGACCAGGTCCTGACCCCTTAGGAGTATGTGTTACTGGTCCCTGAGGAGGCCTACAGCCCCCGCTATCTCCGAGAGGAACCCTTGGACAAGTCTTACGACTTCATCAGCCAGTGCGCCAGCCGTGGGTACCACATCAGGTGGGCCGGGATGGGCGAGGGGCTCACGGCAGGGCGGGGCAGTAAGGGGGAGCTGAGGAGGTGGGGTTTCCAGGCAAGGGTTGGGGCATGGGGCCAGGGCTGGGTGGGGGGCCCTGGGGCGGGCCAAGGGCAGGGGGCCCGGGCAAGAGTTGGGTCTTGGGGCCAGGACTGGACTGGGATAGGGTGGGGGGGCCCGGGGCGGGGCAGGGCAAGGACACGGGATCCTGGGCAAGCGTGGGGACTGGGCTGGGACAGGACAGGGGTCCAGGCTGGGGCCAGGGGGCTCGGGGCCGGGAATTGGCCTCACACCTGCTTCTCCCCCAACCAGCCCCACGAGCTCGTCCCCGTTCTGTCGTGATGCTGCCTCTTCTCTCTCTCTCTTCTATAACAACGGGGCTCGGCCTTGCGGCTGCCACGAAATGGGGGCCACGGGCCCCACGTGTGAGCCCTTTGGGGGCCAGTGTCCCTGCCGGGCCCACGTCATCGGCCGTGACTGTTCCCGCTGTGCCACTGGCTACTGGGGCTTCCCCAGTTGTAGGCGTGAGTACCCGAGGCCACGGAAGTGGTACCTGCTCCCCAGGGGGCTTCCTGGTGGAGGGAAGGAAGCGTCCTACTGTGGCCACTGTGGCTGCTGTGGTCAGGAGGAGGTTCTAGCGCTCGGCAGACCCATCCAGCTGGCCCCTGTCTGCAGGGCCTCGGGCAGTAGTGGCCTGGGTGTCACACAGCAGGGACCAGATGGCAATTCTAGGCAGCTCACCCCACCCCAGAGGAGCGGCCCGGGGCTGGAGCCGAAACCACACCTGGGTGGGGGTGGGCGTGCCCCCCAGGCTGCACCAGGGCCTCCGCCGGGGCAGAGGGCTTCACCCCCCGCCCCCGGTGCTCCCCACAGCCTGCGAGTGCCAAGGCCGCCTTTGTGACGAGCTCACCGGCCGGTGCGTCTGTCCGCCGCGCACTGTCCCGCCCGACTGCGTCGTCTGCCGGCCCCGGAGCTTTGGCTGCCACCCCCTGGTGGGCTGTGAGGAGTGTAACTGCTCAGGGCCCGGTGTTCAGGAGCTCACCGACCCCACCTGCGACGTGGACAGTGGCCAGTGCAAGTGAGCTGGGCACTGGGGCTGTCCCTGTGGCCCCAGGCTGGTCCTGGGTCAGGGGCTGGCGTTGCCACCGAGCGCCCACTCTCCAGTTCAGGGGATGGGGCTGGAGGGAGGGGTAGGCCTCGGGGGGCCACCTGTGGTTGGTCTGGGTTCGGCCCGAGAGGTCGGTGTTGGGGGCGGGTCCGGCCAGCCACTGAGCCCCCTCTCGCAGGTGCAGACCCAACGTGACTGGGCGCCGCTGTGACACCTGTGCCCCCGGCTTCCACGGCTACCCCAGCTGCCGTCCCTGCGACTGCCACGAGGCAGGCTCCGTGCCCAGCATGTGTGACCCCCTCACAGGCCAGTGCCACTGCAAGGTAAGACCCGGCTCAGCCACCCGCCCACCCTGTGCTGCCTTAACCAGGGCTTCCTGGAGGCTCCGGGGAGAGTCAGCCCATGGCGGGGGCTGACAGTGCGCCAGGGCGGGCGGGGATACAGCACGCGGCCGACTGACCCGTCCTGCCTGCCCGCCCCCAGGAGAACGTGCAGGGCCCGCGGTGTGACCAGTGCCGCCTCGGGACCTTCTCCCTCGATGCCGCCAACCCCAAGGGCTGCACTCGCTGCTTCTGCTTCGGGGCCACCGAGCGCTGCCAGGGCTCCGCGCTCACCCGCCGTGAGGTGTGTGGTCCGGGGGACCCAGCCCACGTGGGTGGCACCTCGAGGAGGGGACTGCTACCCCCCGCCAGCGTGCCCTGGCTGTTGACCTCAGTGCCCTTCCCGTGTGCCCGCAGCACGTGGACATGGAGGGCTGGACGCTGCTGAGCAGTGACCGGCAGGTGGTTCCTCACACGCTGCGGGCAGAGGCAGAGCTGCTGTACGCTGATCTGCGCCGCGGGTTCGAGGCCCTCCCGGAACTGTACTGGCAGGCCCCGCCCTCCTACCTGGGGGACAGGGTGAGCCGGCGAGGCAGGCCCTGGGGAGGGCGCTAGGAGGGTGTCCGGGGAAGACAGCAGCGACACTGCCCGTGTCTGAGGAGGGATGGGGACTCCGTGAGGGTGCCCAGCCCTACCCCGGTCCCCAGCCCCAGGGGTGCCCGAGGCCATCGCTGTTGACTCTGGGCCCACAGTCAGGGTCTGGCCGGGTCACGATGCTCTGTCTCCAGGTGTCCTCCTACGGCGGGGTCCTCCGCTACGAGCTTCACTCGGAGGCCCAGCGAGGAGACGTGTTCATCCCCACGGAAAGTCGGCCAGACGTGGTGCTGCAGGTGGCCGGTGGCATGGGTGTGGCCGGGCGGGCAGTGGGCATTCCCGGGCAGGATGGGGGGCAGCTCACTGCCAGCCCTCACCTGCCCGCCCACCCCACCCCCCAACCCCTGCCCAGGGCAACCAGATGAGCATCGTGTTCCTGGAGCCCGTGTACCCGGCGCCCGGCCACATTCACCACGGACGGCTGCAGCTGGTGGAGGTGAGCAGGGCTGGCCTGGGCACCCGGGGCCTTCTGGATCCTGGCGCAGCCCAGGGAGGCTGGAGGGGCCTCAGGCTGCCGTGCCTGCCCTCTAGGACGGAAAACGGGGTGCTGCTGGGGTGGTGCTCCGGGCCGCGTGCTGGCCCGCAGAGCCCCGAGCCCGACGCAGGAGTGGCCGCCCGTGGGTGCCCAGCCCTGCGGTTCCCTCGGAGCCGCCCGCCTTTCGCCGTTGCTCCTCCCACTCACGGTCTTGCCTTAGGGCTTTAGAGAGGTCGCGTGCGGCCCCTGCCCTGTCCCCCGTGGAAGCCGCGGCTTGCCTGGCTCCTATTCTCGGTGTCCCGGAGGTGTCTTTCGATGAACAGAAATTCAGATGTTTACTGTACCCAAGTTTATCAATTCTTCATGTGCAGTTAGTGTTTTTGTCTGATTTAAGGAACTATTTGTCTCTGAGATCAGGGAGTATGAGGCTGTTTTGTTCTAAAAGCCAGGGGCATCTTCTAAGTGTCTGGGTTCCTAACGGGTCTGGACTTGGGCTTTGTGCCCAGTGTGAGGCAGGGGCGCGGGTGCCGGCTCCCCCGCGGGCGTGGGCTGATCCAGCCCCCCGGGAACCCGGCCCCCCGGCCCCGCTGCCCCACTGAGCCCGCCGCGGCCTGCAGGGGAACTTCCGGCACTCGGAGACGCACAGCGCCGTGTCCCGTGAGGAGCTCATGATGGTGCTGGCGGGCCTGGAGCAGGTGCACATCCGCGCGCTCTTCCCCCAGACCTCCGCGGCCGTCTCCCTGCGCAGCGTAGCGCTGGAGGTGGCTGGCGAGGTGGGCGGGGGGCCTCCGGCCAGCAACGTGGAGCTGTGTATGTGCCCGGCCAACTACCGTGGAGATTCGTGCCAGGTGAGGTGGGGGGGGCGGGCACCCCTGCCCCCCGCCCTGTCTCCCCGACTCCTCCCTCACCCACTGGGTACCACCCTCCCAGCAGCCCTGCCTTCCTGCCACGGGCTGGGCCGCTCCGCTGTCCACCGTATCGCTGCTGGGCCCTCCGTGCACACAGCCACTCTGCGTCCCTTCACCGCCCGGTCCAGCCAGGCCTCGGCCACCGACCCGCTCCCCCGACCACATGGTGGGGAGGTGCACACCTGAGTCAGGGGATCCATGTGACTTCGGGGGCTCTGCCTTCGTGTCTAGCGGGTCAGGGCCAGGACCCCTGCGGGTCTGAGAGCATGGTCCTTCCCCTGCCCCTTGGGCTGCCTTGCTTTCTTCCTGACCATGGATGCCTCTGTCCCAGGAATGTGCCCCTGGCTACTACCGGGACATCAAAGGTCTCTTCTTGGGTCGCTGTGTCCCCTGTCAGTGCCATGGCCACTCGGACCGCTGCCTCCCTGGCTCGGGCGTCTGCACAGTGAGTAGGGCTGGGCAAAGGCAGGGCAGACCCCCTAGACACAGACTAGGGGAGACCGGGAGCCTTTGGGTCAGTGGTATGGACAAACTGGGGTCCAGGCGGAAGGGAGGTGCCCTGCGGGGGGCACTGGCTGGCCTTGGGCGTAGAGAGCCTGGTACGGCTGCGCGAGCTGGTGGGAAGCAGAGGCCCCACCATCAGGGCTGACTGTCCCTTCTGCTCAGGGCTGCCGGCACCACACTGAAGGTGACCACTGTGAGCTCTGCCAGCCTGGCTTTGTGCGCAGTGGGTCCGAGGACCCGATGGCCCCCTGTGTCAGCTGCCCCTGCCCCCTCGCGGTGCCTTCCAACAAGTAAGCTGGGCCAGCCCGCCCAGGGTCAGTCGCCCTTACAGCCCTGGTAGGGAGGGTCCCCACCCCCTACCGGGCTGAGCCAGCACTGCCCCCGGAGGCCAGAGCGGCTGGGGCGGGCTGGCCAGGCGCACCCCCCGCCCCCGCCCCACGGTGCGCAGCTGCCCGAGAGCCGTCTCTGTCCGCAGCTTTGCCGTGGGCTGCGTCCTGCGAGGAGGACGCACACAGTGTCTCTGCAAGCCGGGCTACGCGGGCGCCTCCTGCGAGCGGTGAGCGGGCGGGCGGGCCGGTGGGCGGGCCGGAGGGCGCGCTTGTCTGAGGACCTGCGGGAAGGTGGGCGCTGTGGGCCGAGCACCCCAGACCACGGACCCTGCCCTCGCCTCCCACCCCAGGTGCGCGCCGGGCTTCTTCGGGAACCCACTGGTGCTGGGCAGCTCCTGCCAGCCCTGCGACTGCAGCGGCAACGGTGACCCCAACCTGCTCTTCAGCGACTGCGACCCCCTGACCGGCGCCTGCAGGGGCTGCCTGCGCCACACCAGCGGCCCCCGCTGCGAGAGCTGCGCCCCTGGCTTCTTCGGCAACGCCCTGGTGCCCGGCAACTGCTCCCGTAGGCCTGGCGCGGCGGGAGGGAGCGCGTGCGGCGGGCGCCCCTGGGGGAGGCGTGGGGGACGATCCCTCTGGGCGAGTGAGGGACCGAGGGTGGGGCAGGGCCGCATCGGGTGGGAGCTCCGGAAGGCGTGAGGGGTCGGGGCCACCGCCACAGCACCCCTTCTGCAGGGTGTGACTGCTCCACGTGCGGGACAGAGGCCTGCGACCCCCACAGTGGGTACTGCGTGTGCAAGGCAGGAGTGACCGGGCCACGCTGTGACCGCTGTCAGGTAGGGGCTTCCGGGAAGGGCGGGGCTGTGGGGGAGGGGCCCGCAGGCCCAAGCGGCAGAGGCTGACCACAGTCTGTGCACAGGAGGGGTACTTCGGCTTCCAGGACTGTGGGGGCTGCCGTCCGTGTGCCTGTGGACCAGCCGCGGAGGGCTCCGGGTGCCACCCGCAGAGTGGGCAGTGCCACTGCCGGCCGGGGGCCGGAGGGCCCCAGTGCCGTGAGTGTGCCCCCGGCCACTGGGGACTACCTGAGCAGGGCTGCAGGCGTGAGTACGGAGGGGTGGGTGCTGTGGGGTGGCCGGCCCCGCGGGACCCTCCGTCAGCCCCTCACCCCATGTTTGCACACCTAGGCTGCCAGTGCCAGGGGGGCCACTGTGACATGCACACGGGCCGCTGCACCTGCCCCCCCGGGCTCAGTGGGGAGCGCTGTGACGCCTGCAGCCAACAGCACCAGGTCGTGGTACCAGGCGGGCCCGGGGGTCACGGCGTCCACTGTGAAGGTGCGTCCCTGTGCCCCAGCATTGTGCCTCCCAGGTTTGGGCGTGTGAGGCCTGGCCCCTCACGACCTGTTGACCCCTCTGTTGACCTCCACTTCCAGAGACACCTCGTGTCCCCCAGCTCCCTTTCAGTTCTCCAGGGGACCTCTGGGCTCTGTGCTGACCTCCTTCCCACCTTCTGATCCCTGAGTCCAGAACTTCCCAACTGGTCCCCACCACCCTGGGACCCACCCCGAGCTTGTACTGACTTCCTGGCACCCGCCCCCTTCCCGACGGACTCCTTGATTTCCAGCCCGACCTTTCTGTTGCTCCTGCGACCCGGGGCTAACCTCTGACCCTCACCGACCTCCTCAGCTTCCGCCTAGCTCAGTACTCCAACTCCATGACCCCTGGCGGACGCAAGTCCTTCCCCAGCCCCGCACTGACCCCCTGTGCTGCCCACAGTGTGCGACCACTGCGTGGTCCTCCTGCTGCACTACCTGGAGCGGGCCGGCGCCCCCCTCCCCGCCATCCGCGAGCAGCTTCGTAGCATCAACGCCAGCTCCGCGGCCTGGGCCCGGCTGCACGCGCTCAACGCCTCCGTCGCCGGCCTGCAGGTACCGCTCAGCCTGGCCCACCCCAGACTGCTCTCTGGGGCCGTGGGCTCTCACCCTCTCTCCTCCCCAGAGGCAGCTCCAGAGCCCCCTGGGCCTCCGCCACGAGACAGCGCGGCAGCTGGAGACCCTGGAACGGCAGACCCCCGGCCTCGGACAGGACACGCAGAGGCTGGATGGCCAGGCAGGACCCTGGGGACCCCTGCCCGGGACACGCCTCCCCTAGGAAGCCCCTTCTGTAGGCTGCACCCCCCGGGCCCCAGAGTGCCCAGCGTCACCCCCGAGCCTTGCTTTAGGCTGTGGCCTGACAGGATGCTGTGTCCACAGGCCACAAGAGCCCTCGCCGAGGCCAGCCGGCTGCTGGACAGCACCAAGGCCTCACTGGGCCGGGCGCAGGCGCTGCTGGAGGCCATCCGGGCTGTGGACCACCTCCTGAGCGGTAGGGGCGAGCCCGGCTGGGTAGCGGGTGGTGGGCAAGCAGAAGGGCGGTCAGGGTCGGAGCAGGGTTCGAAGAACCGGCGGGGTCTGGCCGCTTAGACGCGGCTGAGTGGACAGCAGGGCAGCGTGGGAGGCCGGAGAGGGTGCGGTATGGCCAGACGGGTGGGCGGGGGGCACTGAGGGGCACCTGCTGGTGGCGCCTGAGTCAGAACGGCCGCCGCAGGGGAGGCGCTGACTCCACCCAGGCATGGGGAGGAAGGCAGTTGGTGGCGACCCGCCACAGGGCTGGTTGGGTCAGGAGGCCTAGGGGCAGGTGGGGCAGAGGGGCGGTGGGGGTTTGGGAGGGGCTGAGGAAGGTGAGAGGGTGGGGGCCGGGAGGTCAGGCGGCCGAGCCGAGCTGGGGCCTGGAGCCGGGTTGTACCAGCCGTGCGGGGCATTCCTGGGTGCTGTGCTGGCGCTCGGAGCGCGCTGGCTGAGGCCTCGGGCGTGGGAGCCGGAGGGCAGGGCTCTGCTCCGTCAGCAGGCCGGCCCTGACCGCCCTCCCCGGCCGCCGTAGAGCTCGAGTCTCGGATGGACCACCTGTTCCCGGCCAACGCCTCGGCCCCGTCGGGCGAGCACGTGCGGCGGACTCTGGCTGAGGCCGAGCGGCTGCTGGGGGAGATGCGGGCCCGACACCTGGACGCCCCAAGAGCAGCAGCCGAGGCCCAGCTGGACGCGGCCCAGAGACGTGAGCAGCCGAGACCAGCTTGAGACGGGGCCGGTGGGGGGACCGGGCGGGCCCTGGGCGGGGACCCGGAGTCACTGCCCAGCCGTCCCCACCTGGGATCTGGGCCAGTGTTGGCCCGTGTGCAGGAGCAGCTGACCGGCCGCTGGGAGGGGAACCGGGCGCTGGCCGCACGCACCCGGGCCCAGCTGGCCCAGCACGAGGCTGGCCTCATGGACCTGCGAGGGGCCCTGAACCGGGCAGTAGGCACCACTCGGGAGGCCGAGGAGCTCAACAGCCGGAACCAGGAGCGCCTGGAGGACGCCCTGGTGAGGGGCTCGCTCTCCCTCTCCCTTCCCCCGCTCCCCCTGCCACCCTGCGGCCCCTCGTTCCCACCCTGTCACACCTCCGTTCTTGTCACCCCCTTTCTTCCCCGGGGCCTCCAGCTCCGGAAGCAGGAGCTGTCCAGGGACAATGCCACGCTGAGGGCCACTCTGCAGGCCGCCAGTGACACCCTGGCCCAGCTCTCTGGACTCCTGCGCGGCATGGACCGGGCCAGGGAAGTGAGTGCGGTCCCGCCTGGGGACTCCGAGGCTGCCAGGGGTCTGCACACGGAGTGCGGCCTCCGGCTTCCCAGATCAGGGGAGAGCGAGTAGGGGATTGGGTTGAGGAGGGGAGGGTCCCACTTACACCCCCGCCCCTTCCAGGAGTATGAGCGCCTCGCTGCGAACCTGGATGGGGCCCGGACGCCGCTGCTGGAGAAGATGCGGGCCTTCTCCCCGGCAGGCAGCAAGGTGGGCTTGGTGGAGGCCGCCGAGACACATGCGCAGCAGCTGGCTCAGCTGGCCCTCAACCTGTCCAGGTGCGTGGCTGCAGGATGCCCCGGGGATGCAACGGGGCCTTCCTGGGGCACGGCCTATCTGGGAGGGCTCCTGGAGGAAGCGGCCGTTGTCTGTACAAGGTCCCTGGAGGGGTCCCGGCCCAAACCGGCCGCAAGGGATGAGAAAGGCGCGCATGGCGGGCGGGCGGCAGGGCAGGGGCTGGGGACGGGGGGACCAGAGGAGGCAGGCCGGTTGGTCTGAGGATGTCTGGGTCCGGGCCCCCAACCTACGCACCCTGTGGCCCTCTCCTGCCTGCTCGCAGCGTCCTCCGCGGGCTCAACCAGGACGGCTTCGTCCAACGGGCCGTCGAGGCTGCCAGTGCCTACAGCAGCGTGCTCCACGCCGTGCTGGCCGCCGAGGGAGCTGCTAGCCAGGCACTGCGGCAGGCCAGCCACACGTGGGCGGTGAGGCCCTCCCCCCGCCCCCCGGCCCCAGCAAGAGCCCCTGCCCCCCCCCTCCGCCCACAGCCCCTGCAAGAGCCCCTGCCCCCCGCCCCGCCCGCCTCTGGTTCCCAGCAGGCAGGTATGAAGCACGTCTTGCTCCTGTGTGCGCAGACGGTGGTAGGACGTGGCCTGGCACCCCGAGCCCGGGAGCTGCTGATCAACGGCAGTGCCCTAGCCGAGGCTGCTCTCCGTGAACAGCAGAGGCTGGGCCGCGGTAAGTGCCGGGGCTGTCTCTGTTCACACTGGGGTGATGATGGGTGGGATGTGACAGCCGCCCTGTGTGGGGGCCCCGCTTCCCACCGGCTCAGCGCGTTGCCCTGGGAGCTTTGCAGAGGCCCGACGCCCCCCGGGCCTTGGGGCCAGGCCCCGGGGCTGTGGAGGGGCTGGGAAGGGGTTTCTCCTGTCTGGATGGGTACCTGGTGGAGGAGGAAGTGCCGGCTGGTGGCAAGGGGCACGTGCTCTGCTGCTCAGCCCTCAGGGTGCTGGGGGTCGCTGGATGGTGGCCTGGCCCCCCCCCCGAGCTTCCTTGTGTGAGCTGTGGAAGGGGGTGGTTACATCTGCATGGGGTTCCCGCCCTCCCCACAGTGACGGTCCTCGTGTCTGGGTGTCTCCGTCCGTGGGCATGTTGGCCTCGTCCCTTCCTGATGAGGCTGGCCGAGGTGGGCTATGCGCTGGGAGTGGGGGCTCCTGGGGCTGAGGCTGCTTCCCCCCGCAGCACGGGCTGCCATCCAGGGTACCAGGACCCAGCTCCAAGATGCCCAGGCCAAGAAGGAGCAGTTGGCAGCCCGAGTCCAGGAGGCACAGGCCATGCTGGCCATGGACACCAGTACGTTGGTCCTCGCCCCTCCCCTCGCCTTCTGCTTGTCCCCAGGTGGACCCTCCCTCCCCCTACAAGCAGGGTGCCAGCCGGGGCTCTCCGTGGGGCCCTGAACAGGGACGGGTCTATACCTGTGCCGTCCAGAGTGCTGGGCAGCCCCAGCCCCAGAAGTTGCTCGCTTGTCAGGAAACTACACAAAATAGATCCAAGGAGCAAGTGAAAGCAGGAAGGGAGCAGGAGGTGCTTTGGAGAGAAATGAGAGGGTGTGGGGGACCATGGGGAGCGTGCAGCAAGGACACTTCATCCTCAGAGGCTGAGGGGCATTGGGCCTGCTTGGGCCCCCAGGAAGGCCATCCGAGGGGGTGGTTGGACGGCACGAGGGGGTGGGAGCACAGAGGCCCACGTGGCAGAGCCAAGGACCCAGGGCAGGCCTCTGGGCGAGGGGTGATGCCCCTGACCCAGGTCGAACATCCCAGCAAGCTTGGGCCTGGGCGCCATGGAGGCTCAGGCAGGGCCTTGGGACAGATGGCAGAGTTGACACAGGTGTGGGGGTGGCCGGCTGCGGTCTAAAAGGAGGGCACGGAGGAGCTGTCCGGTGGAGGGCAGGACACACACGTAGTGTCTCTGCTGCCTGTGGTTCTCGGGAGATCCGTGGGGTGCTAAGTGCCCTGATTACGGGAGCTTGTCAGGGCGGGGCTGTTGCCCCACCCCCACCCCGAGGGCAGGTGAAGCCAGGATGGTCCTCGCCTGTGTCCCTCTGAGCTCACCTGCACGCTGCCCGCCGCAGACGAGACCAGCAGGATCGCTCACGCCAAGGCTGCAGCCGCCGACGCCCAGGCCACGGCTACCCGTGTGCAGTCGCGGCTCCAGGACATGCGCAAGCGCGTGCAGCAGTGGCAAGACCAGTACGGAGGCCTGCGGGGCCAGGACCTGGGCCAGGCGGTGCTCGACGCGGGCCGCTCAGGTGGGTGCCGGGGTGCCACAGCCCTGACGGCGGGTGGCCGGGGCCTGGGGAGGACAGGCTGTCAGGGGCACGGCCTCCCCCGCTCCCCGCAGTGTCCACCCTGGAGAAGACACTCCCGCAGCTGCTCGCCAAGCTGAGCCTCCTGGAAAACCGCGGCGCACGCAACGCCAGCCTGGCCCTGTCTGCCAGTATCGGCCGTGTGCGGGAGCTCATTGCCCAGGCCCGCGGGGCTGCCAGCAAGGTGAGTGCAAGGGCCGGGGGACGGCGGGCATCTAGGAGACCAGGAAGTGGACACTGATGAGCCACGTGTCCTCCACATAGGTCAAGGTGTCCATGAAGTTCAATGGGCACTCTGGGGTGCGGCTGCGTGCCCCCCGGGACCTCTCCGACCTTGCGGCCTACACCGCCCTCAAGTTCTACCTCCAGAGTCCAAACCCGGAGTCTGGCCAGGCCCCCGGGGATCGCTTTGTGCTCTACCTGGGCAGCCGCCAGGTACCAGGCGGGCACAGTGGGCTGGGCGGGCATGGCGGGGCTAGGTGCCGGTCATGCTGAGCCTCCTGTCACTGCAGGCCGTCGGGGACTACATGGGCGTGGCTCTGCGGAACCAGAGGGTGCACTGGGTGTACCGCCTGGGGGAGGCGGGCCCCGCAGCCCTCAGCATCGACGAAGACATCGGGGAGCAGTTCGCAGCAGTCAGCATCGACAGGTGGGTGACCTGGCCCCCTGGGCTCCCTCCACCGCCGGACGGGGTCCACTCACCCCCCACTCTGCCTTCAGGACCCTCCAGTTTGGCCACATGTCTGTCACGGTGGAGAAACAGATGCTCCATGAGACCAAGGGGGACACAGTGGCCCCTGGGGCCGAGGGGCTGCTCAGTCTGCGACCTGACGACTTTGTCTTCTACGTGGGGGGCTACCCCAGCCACTTCACGGTGAGCCTGGCGGGGTGGGGGCGGGGGCGGCCCTGCACTCCGGTCCCAGGAGGTCCTGCTCTGTGCCTGGCTGCCCACTGAGTGCCCTCCCTGGGGTCTGTCCTGGGGGCAAGAAGCCCTGACTGTGCCCTGTGCCGGCAGCCCCCCGAACCCCTCCGCCTCCCTGGCTACTTGGGCTGCATCGAGATGGAGGCGCTCAACGAGGAGGTGCTGAGCCTCTACAACTTCGAGGAGACCTTCCAGCTGGACACCGCCGTGGATAGGCCCTGTGCCCGGTACGTGCAGCCGGGGCCGGGCCCTCGTCGCCCCCTGGCTGGCTCTTGGCTGACTGCTCCCATCTCTGACCTGTAGCTCCAAGTCGACCGGGGACCCGTGGCTTACGGACGGCTCCTACCTGGACGGCTCTGGCTTCGCACGCATCAGGGTGGAGAGTCAGATGGGCACGACCAAGCGCTTCGAGCAGGAGCTGCGGCTCGCGTCCTCCAGCGGCATCGTCTTCTTCATGCAGCAGCAGGCACGCAGGCCGCCGGCCCCAGCTCGCAGCCCTCCGCAGCACCCCCCACCCCGCACTGACCTGCCTCTCCCCCCAGGACCAGTTCCTGTGCCTGGCCGTGCGGAAGGGCTCCCTGCTCCTCCTCTATGACTTCGGCGCAGGCCTGATGGAGGCCACGCTGAGCCCGGCGGTGGACGCCAGTCTGCTGAACATGACCACGGCCAGCAAGGCGGTGAGGCTGGGCTCGGGGGAGGGCTCAGGGGCTCCGGGAGGACCCGTGGGACGCACGGCTCACCCTCAAGCTGGGGCCCGCCGGCACCCCACAGATCCAGGTGTTCCTGCTGGGGGGGAGCCGTGGCCGCGTCAGCCGCGTGCTGGTGCGCGTGGAGAGGAACAATGCGTTCAGTGTGGACCACAGCAGCACGCTGGAGCTGGCCAGCGCCTACTACCTCGGGGGCGTGCCGCCCGACCAGCTGCCCCCAAGGTGAGTATGGGAGTGGCCGGCCGGGAGCAGGCGGGCACCCTGGAGGTGGCGGCGGCGGCGGGTCCTGATGTCCGTCCCCTGCAGCCTGCGGCAGCTCTTCCCCTCCGGAGGCTCGATCCGTGGATGCATCAAGGGCATCAAGGCTCAGGGCAAGTACGTGGATCTCAAGAGGCTGAACACGACGGGCATCAGCTCGGGCTGCACTGCCGACCTGCTGGTGAGCCCCGGCCCGCCCTGGCCAGCAGCCCCATTCCAGGCCTGTGTTGTGGGCCTTCACAGTCCCTCTCCTCTAGGTGGGACGGGCCATGACTTTCCACGGTGACGGCTACCTGTCCCTGGGGCTCCCTGATGTCCCCCCCGTCACGGGCCACATCTACTCTGGCTTCGGCTTCCGCAGCACCCAGGATGCCGGTCTGCTCTACCTCAAAGAATTCCTGGTGCGTGCGCCCTCTCTCCTGGCAAGCAGCGTGGGGCTCTGGGGGCGAGGGGACGGGAGTGCAGGCCCTGGCCTGCTCCCCTGACCTGGGCACTGTCCCCAGGATGGGCCATACCAGGTGTTCCTGCAGCAGGGCCGGGTGGCACTCCGGCTGCCGACGACAGAGGTGAAGACCCAAGGGAGCTTTGCCGATGGTGCCCCCCATTACGTGGCTTTCTACAGCAACGACACAGGGTGAGCCTGGCCCACTGGGCCCCTGGCAGCGGTGTCCAGGGACCGGGAGGTGGAAGCACTGGGGGCGGATGGCGCCGGGCGGGGAAAACGTTGCTGTCCTTGCAGGGTCTGGCTCTATGTGGACGACCAGCTTCAGCAGATGAAGCCCCGCCAGGGGCCGCCCCCCAGGCCCCAGGCCCCGTCTGAGAAGAACCAGGTGCTGTACTTGGGAGGCTGGTCTAAGTCCGGCGACTACTTCAACTTCAGTGGCTGCATCAGCAATGTATTCATGCTGCGGTGAGCGGGGGGGGGGGGGGGGGGGGGGGCGGGCGGGGCGGGGGGGGGGGCATAGGGGTGTGGTCTGGCACCCCCTCCCCCAACCAGTGCTGACCCGCCGCCCTCCGCAGGCCGCTGGGGCCGCAACGTGTGTTTGACCTGCAGCAGGACTGGAAGAAAGTCAACGTGAGCTCAGGCTGTGTCCCAGCCCCGCACGCCCAGACCCCAGGGCAGGCACCTCGAGGACTGAGGGCAGCAGCGGCACGGAAGGTGGGGGACCGGACACTGTGTGCCAGGCGGGATAGGGGTGTGGTCGGAAGGCCATCACCACGCATTCTGCTTCCCTTCCGATTCCCCCCAGGCTGGCCGACGCAGCCGCCAGCCCCCCGAGGACCCTGCCTGCACCCCGCCCTGGTCTCTCAGGACCATCCGAGACGCCTACCAGTTTGGGGGCCCCCCGTCCAGTCACCTGGAGTTTGCCCATGTCCCGGCACCTCCCAGGAACTGGTAAGGCCAGGCCGGGTGGGGAGGGTGCCCAAGGGCCGCCCAGGCTGACGGCCTCGCTCGGCTTCCAGGTCCCACATCTCGATGCTGGTCCGCCCGCGCACCCCCCGCGGACTTCTGCTGCTCGCTGTCCCCAGCACGGCCAGTGGCCCTTCCCTGGCTGTGCTCTTGAGCCACGGCCACTTGGTTGCTCAGACGGAGGGCCCTGGGCCCCAGCTCCGTGTCCAGAGCCGCCAGCGCTCACGGGCTGGCCGGTGGCACGCGGTGAGTCGCTGAGGGGGCACGGGCCAGGTCCTGGGAGCTCCCGTTCTGACGTGCCCCCTCCCGCCCCAGGTGTCTGTGAGATGGGAAAAGACCCGGATCCAGCTGGTGGTAGACGGAGTCTGGGCCCAGGACCGGGAGGGGCCCGGCCAGCAGCACCAGGGGGCAGGGAGCCCCTGGCCCCAGACTCTCTTCGTGGGGGGCCTCCCAGCTCGTGGCACCAGCGCAAGCCTCCCAGTGAGAACCTCCTCTGTGTAACCCCCCCACCCCTGAACCACCTCCCCCCGCACCCCATCCCCTGCTGAACGGCCCTCCTGGGCCCCTGGGACCTCCCACCGCACCAGCCCATCTGTGTCCCCACAGGCGGCCCCCGGCAGCTCCGGCTTCATTGGCTGTGTGAGAAGACTGAGGCTGGATGGGCGGCCCCTGGGGGCCCCCACACGGGCAGTCGGGGTCACGCCATGCTTCTCAGGCCCCCTGGAGAAGGGCCTGTTCTTTGCAGACAGCGGGGGTGTCGTCACCCTAGGTCTGTAGGGCACGGGTGCACCCCTGCCTCAGCGGGGCGGGAGTGGTAGCCCTGCTGCCCTGCCCCTCCTCACAGCTCCCTCCTCACAGACACCAAGCCGCCTCCCGCGGCCCTGGAGGCCCTGGAGCTGGAAGTGCGGCCTCGGACGGCCACTGGCCTCATCTTCCACCTGGGCCGGGGCCTGGCACCCCCCTACCTGCAGCTGCAGACGCAGGCCGAGCGGGTAGGCTGCGGGCCAGGGGGCTGAGGCCGCGGGGCGGGTTGAGGTTCATGGGACTCTCCTGACCCCCCCCCCCGCCCCCACCCAGGTCCTGCTGCGGGCGGACGACGGTGCCGGGGAGTTCTCCACGTGGGTGACACACACTGCAGCCTTGTGTGATGGGCAGTGGCACCGACTGGCAGGTAAGCCCCCCTCTGCTTTTCTGCTGAGTAGAGCACCCAAGAGGGGCTTGGGAGGGGCAGTGGTGCAGGCCGCATGGCGGACAGCCCCCAGCCCCTCCCAGTCACGGGGACCCTGTGCCCACAGTGACCAGAAGTGGGAACATGCTCCAGCTGGAGGTGGACACGCAGAGCAACCGGACCCTGGGCCCCATGCTGGCGGCCTCCACGGACAGCGCCCAGTCACTTCTGCACCTCGGGGGCCTGCCTGGTGAGGGCGGCCTCAGCCTGGGGGTGGGAGTTGCCCGTCGGGGGCCTGCCTGGTGAAGGTGGCCTTGCCTAGGAGAAGGGACGGCTCCTCGGGGACCAGGTGCCAGGGCCTGCTCTCATCCCACCCTCCTGTGATGGGGCAGCCAGGAAGACTGAGGCATGGTGGGGGGCACTGGGATGCTGGCCTCTGCTCTGACCGGTCTCCCCCCTTCTCCTCCCCCAGAATCCATGAACACACGGGCTGAGCCTCCAGCCTACCGTGGCTGCATGAGGAATCTGGTGCTGAATGGCGCCCCCATCTCGTGGCCTCACTCTGTGGGCATCCAGGGGGCAGTGGGGGCCAGCGGCTGCCCAGCCACCTAGCAAGCTGCCCCTCCAGCAACCACGCCCAAGAACCTTCAGGGACCCTGGCCCAGTGTCCACAGGAGGGCCGCCCCGGGCGGGCAGGCTCCCACCTCGCAGAGTGCCCGGCCCCACACTCAGCCGGCGTCACATCAAGGCCGTCTGGACTCCAGATTCTGGGGGTGATGACACGTCTCTCTAGAACGGTCTAAGTCCTACCTAATGTTGCAAACTGAGGCTTCTGGTCCTTTTTCTTTCGGTTTTGTGCTGACATTTCCCTTCCCCCAACATTTCCTAAAGTGAGGAATCTGCCCTGCTCCCTGAAAATTAAAAAACATCTTGTTTCACTGAGGGTTGACTTTAAACATGAAAGCAGAGCAGCCAGAGACCGGTCTTGACCCTGGACGTGCTCGTGGGGGAACCACCGCCCAGGGGGCCGCCCTCATACCAGCTCCCCTGGGGGGTACACAGGAAAACCACAAGTGGCAGGTAAAAGACAAGACCTTTATTTCTCAGCAAGCCGAAACGGAGCTGAGGGCATGCGCCGCGCCCCAAGCCCCATCACTGAGGTCACCAGCCGTGAATCCCGACCCCTTGGGGACAACAGCTAATTAATCTAAGCTCATGTCTTCCTCTTCGTCCTTCTTGTCCTTCCCGTCCCCCTCCTGCTCGGGCCTGGCACTGTTCTGCATGGCTTTGGCAAATGCTTCCACATCTAAAATGCATTAAAAACACAAGGTAACCTTCTATACCCTGGCCTGGAACTGCTGACCAAAGGGGACAGATGAAAATCTCAAGACTAAGGCCCAAGACCACCGACACGCCATGACCAAACCAGCTAACCCTATTCTGTGCAAACGGGGAAGCCTTTAATGACAAGGAGAGAGAGGGACTCTCCCTCAGCCACGTGGGGTAGGGAAGAGGCGGGGCGGGGGGGGGCAGGTACTTACCGCCCTTGTTGGCGGCCTCCACAGCCTCTGCAGGCAGGCCGAACTGGCACATGAGGGGGCCCAGCTGCCCAGAGGCCAAGGCGGCGCTGAACATACCCAGAGCCTGCAAAGGACAGCCCGATGCCCTGAGTGCACGCCTGGCAAACGCCCCAGGAGAACGGGGGGTGGGGGGGGTGCCTGGGCCAGGTGCAGGGACACCTGGTGACAGGGAAGCACGTGGAAGGTGAGCCGTGTCCCCTGCCACTGAGCACACAGCAGGGTGCACCCAGGCCACAGCACCTACCTGCTGGAACTGGGGCGAGGTCAGCGTGTTCTGGATCTCCTCTGCCGTCTGCGGCAGTGACTCCCCAGAGGGCAGGTAGGGCAGCAGGCGCTCCTGGACATCCGCGTTGGCAAGGATAGGAGCCATGATCTCGGGCGTCAGAACACTGGCCAGGTCCACTGAGGCGTAAGCACACGGCCGTCAGCGGCTCGAGGCCAACCGCAGACGCCCAAGCCGTGGCATCATCGGGCGGGGCGGGGCGAGGCGAAGGAGCAGCGGCTCAGCCTGGAGACCTGCTCGGCCCACCTCGGAGAGGCAGCAAGCGCGCAGGAAGGGGGCTGCAGGCCCCTTCCCCCCCAAGCCTGGAGCCGAGCGGCGTGTGTGTTACCTTGCTGGCCGCCTCCTGGCCCGGCCGGCACGTTCATCGTAGCTAGAATGCTCTGAAGGTCGCTCAGCTGGATGGGCTGGGTTGGGCTGGCTGCCGTGCTGGTTCCGTTACCTGAACTGGGTGCGGGGCTCGGGCTGGTCACCGAGGCAGCCGCTGGAGCAGAGGGGGCTGGGGTGGCTCGGGTCGAAGAGGTGGTGGAGGACGGGGTGACGGCCGCGGACTGGCTCCGGGAGCTGGGAAGAGCAAGGGCAGCAATGGAGCGACCACACACCCTAGAGGTGCCCACGGCAGGTCACTCCTACAGCAGCGGTCCTTGAACTGCCCGGGATCCGCAACAGTTGAGACCCCAAAAAGGTCCCTCCCCAGGTGTCTCTTCAGTCCTTCTGCATCTCCTATGTCCAGTCACCCTGAAGGATGGGACCCCTGGTGGCACGTGGGGGGGTAGGGCGGGGGCAAGGCTCACCTGGACGAGGAGCTGCTGGCTGGAGGCCCTCCGCTCCCCAGGAGGCTGGCCAGGCCCGGCCCGGTCAGGGCCCCCAGCCCACCTGCAAGGACACATGAGCTCAGCTGCCACCCCGTCCCAAAGAGCCCACCTCTAGCTGCCAGATATCCTACACTAACACCAAGGGACAAGCAGGGGAGAACGGGGACCACAGCGGACCAGGGTGCCAGAGCCGTGACTGCTGGGGCTGTAGCATTCTAGAAGCTTATTCCGCATGTCCCATCGTTTCTGTCTTCCGTCCCGCTAACGACGCACTTAGGTCCAAGGTAACACACGGTCCACACCTGGCACAGTAGCGAGGGTTTCCCTTCCGCCCAAGCAGCAGCCATCCCAGCGCAAGAGGCGGCGGCAGCGGGCAAGCCCCCCGGAGGGGAACCTGAGCAGAGGGCCCAGCAGGAGCCCCGCTCCCAGGCCCCTTGTGGGTCCCTCAAGTACAGAGCGAGGTCCTCCCCACGGACCAGCTCCCAGCTCAAACCACAGGGCACACGGGCCCGGCCCGGGACAGCCGTTCGCAGCTGTCACTGAGAACCACAGGGAAGGAAACATTCCAATCCCAAAGCGACCCTCGCCAAAGGCCGCGCGGTCCGCACGCGGGGCTTACCCAGTCCTCCCAGGCCGGCGGGTCCGATGAGCTGCATGAGCTGGCTGTGGCTCATGTTCCCCAGCAGGCTCTGCAAGCCGCCCTCGCCTGCGGGACAGGACGCGCTCAGACTCCCCGGCCCTGGCTGAGACCGCGCGCCCCATAAGCCCGCCCTTCAGCGTCCCCTGCCCTCACAGCAGCGCCTGGGACGCGACAACACGGCGGGGCGCACAGTTTTATCCCCAGAAGCTGGACGGAGACTTGGGACGACTAAGAGGCTTCTAACTCGGAAACCTCTGTTTCCCCCGAACAACCACAGGGGCTCAGTGCGCTGAGTCTGCCTTCAGCTCAGGTCAGGACCTCAGGGTGCCGGGATCAAGTCCTGCGCCAGGCCCCCTGCTGAGCGGCGGGGGGGGGCTCCCTCTGCCTCTGCCCCGCCCCCGCCTCACGCGCGCTCACAGAACCCTAACGAGAGAGGAGGAGCAAGACAACGGCCACATTGCAAGCAGCGACAGGAGCTGCGCGCATCATCGGGAACAGACATCCCCTGCGGGCACTGCCGCGCCAGCGCGTTCTGGAAGGTGGCACCTACCGCCCAGCGCAGAGAGCTCGTGGCCTCCCGTCCCGCTGGCCCCCAGCGCGCCCGGCATTGGAGGGCTGTTCAGGCACTCGTTGACCTTCCGGCAGTGCTCCTCGTCCTGGTCGGTCTTGGGCTCCTGTAGGGGAGGACAGGACCACAGCTGTGAGGGGGCGGTTCGCCGCCAGCAATGTGGGCCCCGTCCACCGCCGCACGGCACCGAGGACCCGGCAGGGCCGCCGGGAACGGCCGCCCGTCATGGTTGCGGAGCTGCAGCCGCGCTCACCCCGCGGCCCGAGACTGAGGCACTGAGAGCCCGGGGCCGCACACAGCGACGCCTTCTGAACGCCTGAACTCGGTGCCTCACACAACAGCCTAAAAGCCACGAAGCCCTCCTGCACCTCGTGTAGGAGCGTGACACGGTGACCTTCCCCTCCTATCACACCACTGCCCATGAGCCAGCCCGCCCGTGGCCCTTCGGGGTTCGCCAGAAACCCCAGAGAGCACACCTGGCAGGCGCTCGACACCAGCACCCCGGGGTGTAGGCCGTCCTCCGGAAGCACCACCCCTACGTGCCCCCAGAACCACGAGATGAAGCACCACAACCGGGCATGCGCTGCGGGTCTGCTGGGGGCCAGGGACACAGAAGGGGGACAACACAGTGTCCCCGCGCCCAGAGCAGAAGGAAGCAGAGCAGACAAGCAAAACCGGGCAAGGCAGAGCCGGCGGAACGTTCCCCGGGAGAACCCGGAGAAACAAGCTGGGCCCTCCCGCGCCTGCAGTCTCCCCCTGCGCGCCGCACCCGCCCGGCCCGCTTGTCCACGCAGCTCTCTCACCGCGTGCGCAGAGACCAGCGTCTGCAGCACAGCCTGGCCGGCCCCGCGAGAGAAACCGCTTCTGCCCTGCCTGGTACGTGCCAGGGGAGGGCAGTGGGGTCAACCTCCACCGAAGGAAACTGGAAACATCTGTCTGCAGAGGCCTCTGATCACCCACTTTGAACACGTGCGCTTCGGGGTGTCCGCACAGGGACGCCCTCCCACCCCCCATACGGGAAACAGCCTCACTCAGAGTCATTGTAACCCGCTGCGGCAGCACCACGACCAAACAAGCCCAGTGGCCGGCGGGCGGGACAGCCCTGGCACACTGACCCCCAAAGACCCCCAAACCACGGGACGGGGAGGGCTAGGGGAGGCCGGGCTCAGAAAAGCTTGCGAACGGACGCGTCGTTCTGTAAACGCAGCAAGGAGAACACACGGTCAGCCCTGCTCGGGCCCCGGGGTGCTCCCAGCGGGGCGGGGCGGGGTCCGCAGACAGCAGAGCGACACTGGGGTCCAGTCCAGAAAGCACTCTTGTCCGTGGGCCAGGACTTCCGGACCTTGCAAGAGCACCAGGAGCCCAGCCACAAGGGCCCGGACTCTGGAAGCGGCCCTGCTCCAGCGCCCCCGGCTCCCACCCCCACAGGGAGACCCAGGACTTCTCAGGGTCCCCGACGCTCAGCGAGTCCCAGCGTCCGGCGAGCACGTCTACGCGAGAAACCGCGACGCACACCCGCCACGCACCTGCATCCAGAAGAAGAGCCGTTTGGACCCTGCCTTGAACTTGAGCACGTAGACCCTGCCGCTGGGGCACTGCGGCACGCGCTTGAACTCACAGTCGTCCGGGAAGATGATCAGGTCCTTCCGAGAGCGCAGGAGGGTCAGCCTCCCCCAAACACCCACTGCGGGTCCCACCGCCTCCCAGGGAAGCGCGCGGGCTCCTCCTCTGCAGGGGAGCGGTGGGAGGGGGTCCAGGGCCCAGGCCCCTCGCCGGCAGGGCCTCCCCCAGTGGAGAAGACAGGCTCAGAGGCGCCCCCCCAGGGTATGAGGGCCAGGAGGGGGGCTCCGCGCTCAGCGGGGCAGGGAGGCTTGCGGCTCTCCGGAGGCCTAACAAGGACGCCTTGGGAAGGAGCGGCCTGCTGGGGGCGGGGGGGCAAGCGGGCGGAAGGGCAGACGCCCCCGAAGCGGCGGCTCGCAGCGGACCCCGCCGGCGCACCGCCAGAGGCTGGCCAGGCCGCGAGGCAGGGCTCTGCCGGACCGCCAGGCCGGGGCGCGCGAGCGGAGCAGAGCGGCGCGGGTCGGGGCGCGGGTCGGGGCGCGGGTCGGGGAGCAGCCCCGGCCGCGCCCGCAGGCCGCCCCAGCGCCGAGCGCACTCACGTCCTCCACGGTCCCCGACGTCCGGTCCTTCCAGCAGAAGTGAATGAGGGAGTCGTCCGTCTGCTGGATGTACACGAGCCCTTTCCGCTTGTCGGGGGTGACGGTCGTGCCCTTCAGCGACATCTTCCCCGCGCGGAACTCCACCAGGTACTTGTTGGAGGAGCCCCGCGAGCCGGGCACCAGGCTTGGGAACAGCGCGCCCGAGGTCGTCATCCTGGAAGAGCCGCCCGCACGCGCGCCGGGTCAAGGCAGGGGCGCCCCCGGCCGCGCCTCCCGCGGAGCTGCCCTCGCGGAGCCCGGCCCCGGGCCCCAGCCCCGCGCCGCCCGAGCCCGCGCCGCCCGGTGCCGGCCGCCGCCGCCGCTCCTCGGGCCCGTCCGCCGGCCGGGGCAAGAGCGCTGCGGGGCCGCCGGGCCGGCTCCGGGGCCGGGGGGCGCGTCGCCCCGCGTCGCCCCGCGCCGCCCCCGCCGCCGCCCCCCGCGCGCGGCCGCCCCCGCAGCTCGCGGCCCCGCGCGGCCCCCGGCGTCACGCTGGCAGGCGGGCGACACGGCCGCGGCGGGCCGAGTCCGGGCCCCCCCCGAGCCGCCGCCCCACGCACAGGCCCCCCCACCTGGGCTCGCCGGCCGCCCCAGCGCCCCACACCCCGGCCTCCGCGGACCCGACCCCGGCTCCGGCACCCCGACGGCGCAGGCCCCGCCCCCGCAGCCGGCCCCGCCCCCGGCGACCCCCGCACCTGGCCCGCGCCGCGACTCGGCCGAGAGGCACCGTCCGGGCTCGCTCTTCCTCCTCAGCGCCTGCCGGGCCCCGCCGGAAGTCTCCTCTCGCTCCGCCCCTCCCGCCGCTCTCGCCGGCGATTGGGCTGCCTCAGGGGCGGGGCCGACGCTGAGCCGTCAGCGATTGGGAAGGACAGCCGTCCATCGGCCCTCCCTTGCCCGCCCCGCGCTCGCGTTCCCTTCCGGCGGAAGCGCGGGCGGGCGGCGCGCGGGCCAGAGCGGCTCCTATTGTTGCTGTGTCATAGGGGCGCGGCGGCGGCCCCTGGCGGCGGCGTCCGGAACAGCGCGGCGGGCGCCGACCGAGCCGGGGCGGGGGGGCGTTGGAGTGCACACCCCCACCGTCGCGGGAGAGCCGGTGCACCTGCGGGGCGGGAGGGGCTGTCGCAGATTCACGGCCGGAGCGACACGCCAGGTCCCAAGATGTGCGTGAAGCAGCCCTCACGTCAGGGGATCTAGGACGCTGGGGCTGGGGAGGGCCGGCTTCGCGACCCCAGGGGTGTGTCGCCGAATCACGGCCCTGGACGTGGGGGTCCAGGAGTCAGCGCCCAAGACACCAGCGGTGCTCGCCTGGGGGGCGATGGAGATGCCGCGCTGCCTCCCTGTTCCCCCCGTGACAGTGCTGGCGTGGCTGCCCTCATACTCCCCCGGGGGGGGGGTCCCCCTCCTTCCCCATTCTCCTTTTGGGGTCCCTTCATTCCCCAGTCTCCCTGGGGAATCCCCCATTTTCCCATCAGGAGTCTCCTTATTCCCCCATTCTTCTCTTGGGTTCCTCCCATTCCCCAGTGCTGGCATGACGGTCCCCATTCTGGGGGTCTCTCTCCCTACTCCTCCCATTCTCCTCTTGGGGTCCCCCATTCCCTCCATCCTCCCCTGGGGGTCCCCCATTCCCCTCTGATGACAGTGCTGGCATGGCTGCCCCCCATTCTCCCCTGGGAGTCTCCCCATTCTTCCCATTCTTTCCTGGGGGGGGGGCCTGTTCCTCTGTGATGACAGTGCTGGCATGGCTGCCCCTTATTGTCCCCTAGGCAGGTCTCCCTACTCCCCCCATTCTCCCCTGGGGATCCCCCGTCCTCCCGTGACGAGTGCTGGTGGCCCCCCTCATTCCCTCTGTGTGTGTTGTTCCCAGAGGCTAATGTGTACTCAGAATGGAATGAAGAGGCCACTGTCCAAGCCCGACTCGATGTTCACAAGGACCGGATGCCCTCCGTTTCCACCCTGTGCTCCGCTGGGACACAGTAACCACGCGGGGCACACCCACCCAGAGCCCCCGGCCCTCCCAGCCCGCACCAGAGACCCCTCCACAAGCAAGGCCACTCTGCACCATGCTGCCTGACAGTTTGTCACCTGCGTGTCACCTCTGTTAAGCTTTTCACAAAAAGTATCAAAGTGGAAGGTGGTTTTGTTTCAAAGATTTATTCACGTTGACGCAGGTGAGTCTGGTGCGTTCACTTGAGCCCATCCGTGACGTTCTGTATAATGGTCTCAGGTACACCCACTTTTTTTTAAAGATTTTTTATTTTAGAGAGAGTGAGCACGGGCAGGAGGAGGGACGGAGAGGATCTCCAGCAGATTCCGATTCCCCACTGAGTGGGAGCCTGACGTAGGGCTTGATCCCAGGACCCCGCAATCAGGATGTGAGTCAAAATCAAGAGCCAGGCATCCAGGTGCCCCCGAAGGAAAACCACTTCTGTATCCGTTGTTTTGTGATCTAAAGACTCACCAGTTTTGCTTTGTTTTGAAAACGCAGCTGTTTTTCATTTAAAAATGTTTATGTTGATAAGTAATAAGCCTTTTACTTTTTAACTAGCAAACACTTCCACTTCATTTCATTTCCTAGTAAATGCCAACAGAGCAAACCACACACAGGAGCTCCTCGGGGCCCCAGAGACCACATGGGAGAGGGGCCTGGCCCTGAGCCCACGACAGCAAGTGCCCTGCTGGTGACACTCAAGGACACCAGAGACAACAGTGGCTGCCTGAACACAGGCCAGCAGGCGGGAAGAGTCAGGAAAAGCTAAGAATCGGCCACAGGAGGCCGCAGGGAAACCAATGTTGGACCGGAAGAGCGTGGTTCCCCCCAGCCCGTGGCCTCGAGGGGCTCACCGGAGCACTTCCTCTCCTCGGGCTGGGGGCCTGTGTCTGAGGCTGGTTCCATGGTTCGTGTGCAGGAAGGACAGTGGCCGCAGGCAGACGAGCGTGGCCAAGGCCCCTGGGTGTGCCCGCCCCTGACCGTGGGGCGCTGTGGGGGACAAGGCAGCGGGGTGGGCGGGCCCAGTGGCTCCTGCACAAGGGGTGGGCAGGGCATGGGGACCGTGGCGCCTGGACACATCACCAAAGGGGCACAGCCAGCAAGAGGCACAGGAGCAGAGAGCCCACGCCATTCTTATAAGAGAAACGCAAATTAAAACTCACCGGTGAGAAGGGCAGGAGCCCCGAGAAGGGAGGGCGACAGCACGAAGTGCGGAGGCCGTGGCTGCACGGTTCGTGCGGTTCGGCAGCGGGGTTCTCACAGTCGTCTTTCCTTCCTTTTCACGATCCTCTTTTTTCGGAGGGAATGGTAGGCTTAGTCCCAAGGTGAGCAGGAAGTACTGAGTGCTCCTACGTAGCCCTCCGCACGCACCTCCTCCTGCCGTCAGCAGCCCCGCCGGCCGGTGCGCGTGACAGCCAGGGACCCGCGAGGACACGCAGTGTCGCCAATGGCCCATCTCCCTGCACACCACCTGTGCGTCTGGACTCACGCACGGCGCGGACCCACCGTCACAGTGTCGCACGGTGTGGTCTCACCGCTGGTAGTCCCCTGCCCTCCTCCTGTCCATCCCTCTGTCCTCCCTAACCCCTGGCAAGAACTGACCACTTCTTTCCAATTTTTTTCATGGTGGTAGGATACACATGACGTCAAATTCCCCATCTTAACCCTCAGCGAGCCGCTCAGGGACGGAAACTCCACGATGTTGTGCCGCATCAGCATCCTGTCACCTTTCGAGACACCAACCCCGCCCCCATCCCCGTCGCGGCCATCCTACTGCCCCGCGCGTTCGGAGAACCCTCGGATGGGACGTCGATGGGAGTCCTGCAGTCTTTGTCTTTCCGTGACGGGCTTGTCTCGCTGAGCGGGGCGTCCTCGAGGTCTGCCCACGTGGCAGCAGGTGTCTGGGTCCCCCCCACCCCGGCTGGCGCAGAGCACGTGGTGTTCACCGTCCGTCCCCGGGCGGCCCCGGGCGGCCCCGTGACTCAGCAGTGGTGGGGAACACTGCTGTCGGTGTGGGCGGACGGACATCTCTTCGGGACCTTGCTTTCCAATCTTTCCAGCACAGCAGCACAGTGGGATTTCCGGATCCTCTGGTAACGCTGTGGTAACGTTCTCCGGAGCTGCGATCCTGCCTTCCACAGCAGCTGCCCTGCTCTGGATTCGGGGCAGCAGCCCGTTCCGGCCCGACCCGTGCTGTCCCTCCAACGCTCGGTGCGGGCCTGTGGCGGTGAGCTCGGATTTGCATTTGCCACGATTCGCGGGGCCGGGAGTCTTCTCACGGACTTGCCCTTTGTGCATCTTCTGTGCACGGGTCCTCTGCCTGTTTTTTGGATCAGGTTTTTGTTTGCTTAGTTTGAGAAATTCCTTGCATATTCTGGATGTCCTTCTCCTGGCAGATGTTGTGTTTGTCTCTCTTTTCTCCCATTCTGTGGGTTGCATTTTTACCTGAGGCTACCGTCTAATGCACAAACATCAAGTTTCCATCTTGCCCAATTCGTTTATGTTTTCTGTTGTTACCTGTGCCTTCAATGTTCTACCTAAGAAATCACTGCCAAGTCCTACGTCACTAAGCTTGTGCCCTGTGCTTTCTTCTACAAGTTTTATGGTTGGGGCACCTGGGTGGCTCAGTCGCTGGGCATCTGCCTTCGGCTCAGGTCGTGATCCCAGGGTCCTGGGATTGAGCCCCACATCAGGGTCCCTGCTCAGTGGGGAGTCTGCTTCTCCCTCTGCCCCACCAACTTGTGTTTGTTCTCAGTCAAATAATGAAATATTTTAAAAAATAAATTAAAAAATAAAAATTTTATGGTTTTGGGTGTGACTTTCCGGTCTAATTTTGTAGAGGGTGTGAGGTAGGGGTCCAGCTTTCCCAGCACTGTTCGTTGAAAAAACTGTCCTTTCCCCTTGTCATCTGATCCTGTATGTTGCTGGTGACTCTGAGACAGTACGGATTTTGTCAAGTGCACACGGGGTGACCTTCACTGTAAGTTAGGGCTAGATCCCACTTTCTCCGGTTACCTGCTGTGAAACCTGGGGCAAGCCCACCTTCCTGCACTCCCTTTTCCTCCTCCACTGGTTGGGCTGAGGGAATTGTGGGGATTAAGCACCCAAGACAGCAGGTACTGGCTCTGGCAGTGCTGAGTGCTCCATGATCCCTGTCATCGGACACTGCAGCCCATAGGGGGGACCCTTATCTAGGCACCTGGGCATCCCAAGGGCATGAGCATCTCAGGGACCGTCTGTCCCTCTGACCAGAACCACCGTTGCTATCCAGAGGACTCTCTCCACTCAGCTCATACTCCTGGAAAGTATGCGGCTGCTGGGTGCCTTGGACAGGGGCCAGGTAGCAAGGACCCTCGAGTCGGACTACTACTGTGCTCTGGGCATTTCACTGCTTTCAGCAATGGGTTCTGATCCCCAGGACAGAAGAGAGATGGTCGCTGAGAGCTCCCCACCGCTCAAGAGAACACAGACCCCTTCACCCGTCCAGTGGCCCGCCTGGTGGTGTCACAGGTGTCCCTGAATCTCCTCTCCAACATGACAAGCAATTTTCTGGAACATTCCATTTGCCGGGCCGATCCTACAGAACACACAGTCCAACCCTCTGGCTTCGGGGCGTGGGACTCGTCCGTAGCCCTCTGCAGCCCTTTCCAGAGCGGCCAGAACAGCGGAGACAATGAAAAATTGTTCAGTGCCAAACAAATGTCAGTACAAACCATTTTCAAAGAAATCTGTATTTGGAGCTAGGGTTTAACACTGACCTTCGCAGATCTGTACCAGTCTACCCCCAAACAATCCAGGAGTGGTTGATTCTGTTTATACAGACGGGTGCTGCCGGTTGTTACATATTATAAAAATAAATGCTGGTTGTTACATATTATAAAAATAAATGCATCTCACTAGCACGTGGTCTCGCCTGACATTTTCATGCTACGCTGACAGGATAAACAGGGCTGAAAGCCAGCCACGCACGCGCTCGCCAGGATGGGGGCCGGTGTCCATGCTGCTGGCCGCTGTAGAGATCACGCGGCCCTTTACTGACCATGTGTCTTGGGGCAATTTGCTTGTCAAAGAGGCAAACCAGCTGTGCGACCACTGGGCTGACTGTCCGGTCACCCCCAGCGAGAGACCCCAGACGCGCCGTTCTCACGTGGCAGAGGCCGCACACGGAGAACGGGGAAGCCAGCCGAGCCCCGCGGGACTCATCCTGAGGAGGGACCCAACCTTTGTACCCACTGCAGACCCAAGAAAGTCCCATTCAAAAAAAATATTTTAGGGGTGTCTGGGAGGCTCAATGGGTTAAAGCCTCTGCCTTCAGCTCAGGTCATGGCCCCAGGGTCCTGGGATCGAGTCCCGCATCAGGTTCTCTGCTCAGCAGGGAGCCTGCTTCCCCCTCTCTCTCTGCCTGCCTCTCTGCCTACTTGTGATCTCGGTCTGTCAAATAAATACATAAAATCTCTTTTTAAAAATTTATTTATTTATTTATTTAAGAGGGGGGGGGGAGCGCTCACACGCGCAAGCAGGAACACAAGCCGGGGGAGTGGCAGAGGGAGAAGCAGACTCCCCGCGAAACAAGGAGCCCGATGTGGGGCTCGATCCCAGGACCCCAGGATCATGACCTGAGCCGAAGGCAGAGGCTATGACTGAGCCCCCCAGGCACCCCCAAGAAACCCTTTGGAAGGCGTCTGAAAGTCTGGGTGCTGAGGCAGAGAAACCGGACGGGGAGAGCGCTGTACTAACTGGACTTTGCCCCAGGCCCACCCGCCCCTAGTGGGACGCAGCTCTTGCAGACCCTGCCCTTCTCCCCTGCTCGGGGAAGGCTGTCCCAAGGGGAAGGGTTACTGGTGCTTCTGGGCTAGGAAACGTCCCACTGCCGCCATCCTCCGTGCTCCCTGTGGACCCTGGAGACGGGCAAAGCCGGTCACTCAGCGTCCCTCTCGAGGAGCCTTCTACAAGAGCCGGTGTTCTCAGAAGCAGCTTCTGGCCAAGGCTGCCCAGAGGGCTGGCTGGAGCTCGGGGAGCCTCCTGGCGTTTCTCTCGTCCTGCTCTGATTTCCTGACCCTGTGTTCCAACAAGGACCCGCAGGCAGGTGCCGTGTCCTCTGCATTCACTGTAAGCGCCGCCCAGTGGGTGGGCTCCAGGTTCCGTCAGCCAGGAGGCCAGCGCCTCAGGCCCTGGGCCTGCCCGGGGCTCCCAGCACCTGATCCCTCTCCCAAGCGCCAGGCCTGCCGGGTCTGCTGGGGGGTCCCCCACACCAGATCGTGTGTCTGGCAGGTCTGGGGGCAGCCCCTCCCGCAAGCACAGGGGTCATAAGCTTTGCAGGTGGGGTCGGAAGAGGCTGTGAGGCCGAGGAGGCGCTCAGTGCTGCTCCCCGGAGGCGCCCTGCCCACAGCCCCTCGACCTCCATTCGCTGACATCCCGGGCAGCCGAGACCCCCCGGGAGCACCGTGTCTGCGGAGAAGGGCCCCTGGGACCCTCGCATCCCAAGTCCACCTATGTGGAGACGAGAGTGCTTGGGCGGGCCTCAGCGTGGGTGGCAGCCTGGCGTGGCCTATTGCGGTGACGTCCCCGACCTGCTTCTCCACAGCCTCCTCCGGGCCACGCGCCACACCCACGCTGGGGCCGCTCCGGGGCTGACTCGTGCTGGCTCCGCGCCCCAGACAGGACTGACCCCAACGTGAGGTGGCCTGTGAGGTCCGGTCAGAGCCAGGGGCCCCAGGGCATTAGTCCATATTATGCACAAGACAAACTCCAAGACAGCGTCTGTCTGTCCAGAGCGAAATCTCCAGGGCCCCCTGATAAATGCAGAGAGTCCAGGGACACGTAACGGAACCCAAACTTCAAAGGGGAACAAACCCAAATTTCAGGTTCTTCGGGAAAGCACACTACTTTTTATTCCCCAGGGACGTTCTAAGCTACAAAACAACTCTAAAAAGCTCCTGGGCCCACACAGCAAAGCCACAAGGACATCCGAGGCAGCCGTCACAGTCCGCACAGGCCTAACGCATCAGCACCAGGGGCTTGTTTTTTTAAAAGCATTTTCTACCAAAAAACTCTATTACAGACCAATATCTAACATCCGAGGTTATCAGGGGAGACAAAGGAGAAGCTCTAAGCTCACATATCAGCATCTGCAGAAACGGCAGCTTAAAATCTGTAAGCCAAGTGACCAGGGACCTGCAGACACGCGAGGCCCTGGCGCCGGCTGTCCTGCTCCTCCAGCAATGAGCCTCTGAAACCCGTCCTTGCCGGCCAACTTCAAAGCCCAAACCTTGGGACGCCTGGGTGGCTCAGTGGGTTAAAGCCTCTGCCTTCAGCTCAGGTCATGATCCCAGGGTCCTGGGCTCGAGCCCCGCATGGGGCTCTCTGCTCGGCGGGAAGGCTGCTTTCCCCTCCCTCTCTGCCTGCCTCTCTGCCTACTGGTGGTCTCTGTCTGTCAAATAAAAAAAATGTTTAAAAACAAAAGCCCAAACCTCGCTGGCCAATGACTGGTGGCCGTGAGAAGTGGAGTCATCCAGAACAAGTCGCTCAAGGGCCCTCGACCCTGTCACACAGGGTCCCCCACTCAGACAGCCAAAGTCTCCTCTGGGAACGGCATCCCCGCGAGCCTGCGCCAGCCGCCCCGCTCCGCTCCCCCCCAGCGGATCACCCTCGGCTCCCCCCCACACTGGGCCTTCCGGCATCCAAAGGTACAAAATCAAGCCTTCAGAACAAGTATTCGCTTTTAAAAGTGTTTTAATTACAAATGTGCTGTTGAAGCCTGGGCACACAGTGACGACACCCTCTCCCGAGAACCCGCCACTCCCTACATGAGACCGCGTGTGCCTGAGTGTGCAAGTGTGTGCGAGCCGTCGGCGGAAGGCCTTCGGCTCGGAGCTCTGCTGTGCCCTGTGGCGGTGACATTTCTACAGAAAGACCACAGTCACTTGAAAAGGTGTTTGCTAAATGGACATACGCTTAGTTTTTGTTAAATAATTTTAATCACAGGCTGCTCTGGGCCCTCCTGCGGCGCCCGCCGCTGGGACTCGCCCTTGTCTGAACACACATGCTGGGCAGACGGGGACACGACCGCGCCGCGGGTGTGGGGAAGGCGCTGCAGGCCGGGACCCTGGCTCTGTGATGCAGCAGTGGGGCCCGCGCTGACGAGGACGCCCTGGTGACAAGACGAGCGGACGAGGACAGGGCTCCCTTCCCCGCTGGGGGGCCCAGGGAGTTCGGCCGACAGCCCTCGAGGTCTCCGGCCGGCCCGGAGTGTCAGGGTAGCGCTTCCTCTCGGACAGACAATCGGGGATTAATGCATATGCTCTTCAGCAAAATACCATTCAAGTAGTTTTAACTTAAATATTTTAAAAGTAATCTTTACATTATCGAAGATTGGTAAAAAATACAGAATCTGACAACTTTTCATTTCATTCAATCTGCTGCTTTGACAACCTCCACGCCCGCACTACTGTCATTCCTGGCCCGGGTAAAGCTCCTCCAAGGACTTCCAGATCCATCTTCCCTGTTCCTGGTTCCCGTCCGACAGTCCCGGAAGCCCTGACCCCTGCGTGACGAGGAGGACTGTGGAGGGATTTGCGACTACGGGAGCCCCTCCCGGTCACGGGCTTTAGTTACAAACTTTACAGGGAAGAGGGTGCGGCCGGCGACACAGCCCGGCCAGGTCCCGTCGGCGGAGGGACTGCGAAGGGTCTCCCTTTTCCACCCTCGACGGGAACATGATGAGCCCAAGTGAAGCTTTACAGAGGCTGCGACAGTAGTAGAATGTTTGGCAAAATCGAAAGTTAATTAGAATAAAAGCCCCACCGGGGACGGGGGTGCCGCTGCGCACACGGTCGCTGGAGAAGCCGGTCTCTGCGGCGGCCGCAGCTCTGGGCAGCCGCTCAGCGCAGTCCAGCCTCCGGTCCCGCGGCCGCTCCAGCCCTCAGTAGATATCCGGGCAGCGGGAGAAATTCCGCTCAAAGTAACCCCCCGTGTACAACCAGTCGGGGGTCCCCGTGTGCGGGTTGCTGCCCTGGTGGAACCACCTGCAACACAGACGAGGGCTCGGGAGGCCAGGGGCTCGGGAGGCGCGCGCGCGGTCAGGGCTGTGCTCCCCTGGCCCTGAGGACGCGGCCCCCCCACAGCAGCAGCCGCGCGATGACTTCAGTTGAGAACACCTAATCTCGCCTAATCGCGCCTTCCCTGGGATGGACGCGGTCCCCTACGAACAAGCCTGGGGTTCGCCAGCCAAAGCCCGAGGACTTAACAGAAAACACGCCATGCCAGCAGCAGAGAAGACAGACGTCTGCTCCGCGGGGCCTGCACCTCTCAGGAGGGGAGCGCACACTGCTGCGCCTTCCCACGGAGCCTGTGTCTGGCTGTGCAGAGGGGAGAGCCAGCGGGCGGAGGGGAGAGCCTGAGGGCAGAGGGGCAACCGTGGCCACCACCGGGCCACGTTTTAAGCCATGCGCCCTAGGAAGACCCCACTGGCTCCCGTGGGGCACCTGTGCCCCTGTGCCATCCACCATCCCGACCATCCCCACCCCCACCACCGTGCGCCCGCACCTGCAGCCCTCCCACAACCCCACCCCCCACCCCAGGACCCCCACCCCTCTCCCCCAAGCCCCACCCCACTCCCCCGCACCGCACCCCCACTGTGCTCCCACTCTTGCAGCCCCCATCCCCTCCCCCTGCACCCCTCCTTACTCCGCCCCACACCTCTGCAGTCCCCCTCCCTCCTCTGCCCCTGCAGCCCCCTCCTTCCCACCCCTGCGCCCCTCCCCCGACCCCCTGGGCCACCTCTACTTCTGTTGCACAACATGAAGGCACCAGAGGATGCCCGCAAGCTACCGCAGAGTCGGTGTGGGGGGCTCACAAAGTCGAAGTCACCATCTTAGGACAAAATATCGTTATCTCCACAATGTACTTTTAAAATCCACTACTTAGACAAAAACAATGAAATAAGGTTAACTCTTTTCAAGCTTTTTCTGGAAGGAAGCCAATTCCAAATATCAAACTCCTAAAAGCCTAGTATTAAACCAAACCGGGAGCCCAAGCACAAGGAGTCGGCTTTAAGAATGTCAGTCACGTAACCATGGCCGGAGGCTCCCGTCCTGGAGCCTGAAGCGTGATGGGAAGGCACGGAGCCGCCGGAACACTGCTGTGGGGTCGCGCGAACAGACACGTTTCTCGTTAGGCTTAAGCGCCACGCACTCGCCTCGCTGAGCGCTCGTGGCGCGGGTCATTCTCCCCTTGCCACTGACAACTGACAAACCACAAGTCCCCACGATTCTGCAGGGAGACAGCAGGCAGTGGCCCAGGGCGGGGCAGCGTCTGCGCTCTGTCTTTCTGTGTCTCTGTCACCTGGTCTGAGCATGGGTGTGTCCTGGCCAGCGGACGCCCAGGAGCACAGGGGGCACCGTGCCCCACGCCCCACAGCCCCTCAGGCCACCTGTGCCACGTGGCAGGCGGCGTGGAGAAGAGCAGCCAAGCAAGCGGCGGGGCCTCGGGTGACGGCTCCGCACACAGCTTCTTCTGCAGCGCTGCCTGCCCGAAAGCTGGGCCTGCCACTCCCCCCCCCCGGGCCTAATGGCTTGGTTCACACAACGGTTCCTTCTAAAACCTGCCCTATCTGAGCAGAGCGCGGGGGGTCAGACACACTGCGGGCAGGACCGCGAGCCCAGGTCTGAGGTGACCTGTGCCTGCACCGCGGGCCCGTCTGCGCCATGGGCCCCACGCTAATGGGGCCCCAGGAGAGCTTCTGCTCAGCCCCAGGGCCACACGGAGCCCTCGGCACTACCCCCTCCCAGCCCCCGAGGCCTCACCTCGTCTGCCACTCAGCCTCCTGTTTGGCTCGCTCTCTCCGGGCCTCCCTCTGCTTCTCCTCCAGCCGCTCCTTCTCCTGGCTCGCCAGATCTGGGGGCCAAGCACACGACAGGACTGACGGTGAAGCTTCCGGCCGACCTCAAGCAGAGCAGAGTGCTAAAGGAAGCAGACGCCGGGATGCCCCCACCGCAGACCTGAGACCAACAGTCACACCGGCAAGAAATGTCGGTAAGCCAAACTCCGTCATGAGCGCACAGAGGCGCCCGGACACCAGTGGGGCCACGGCGAGGGCTGGTTGTGGGCCCGCCCCACACGGGCATGCCGCACAGCCTGTGAAACGGCACCAGGCAGGGGTGCGGTGAGGCTCGTGGGCAACCCAACCCACAGGGCAGGGGCAGCAGGAGCCACTTCCCACGGACCCGGCCCGCAGGCTCAGCTGCCATGCGGGAGCCCGAGGGCCGCTGCCTGGTCGCGATGGCGAGCTCAGAGGCTGGGGTCTGCACGTCGCCGGCCCACCCTGTGCGGTCGCTCCACTGAACGCCAACTGTGCACACAAATCCCAGGGCCACTTTGGACAGCCCTCTGGGGAGTCATGGGCTGCTGACCTGACCAAGGCAGCAAGGGAGGGAGCCTGCGGCCAGCTCCCTTGTCACACGGACGTGTCCACGGTACATGAGAGGCCGAGCCTGGGACAGGGGGCCTACTTTTAATAAACAAATGTGCCGTCTTTGGAATGTCACCCTAATGTCTGCTGACACAAAGCCTGGGGGTCTTGTAGTTTGCATGTATTCTGTTTCGTTGCCTTTTTCCTGTCATTTAATTGTATCGTATTTGTAAACGACCGGCCTGCAACGAGCTAGCATCCTTTGAACTCTTCCAGCACAGAGAGAGCACAAGACGCGCTGTCCTGCGCGTCCCTCTCTGTGCACCTGCGGCCCGCGGGCCCCGCCCCCCAGCCCGCGTGCGCACCCATGTCTCCGTTCTCCATGCCGCGGATGTCAGGGCGCAAGCGGCAGTCCGTGGGGGCCAGGGTCTTCTCCATGCCGCTCTGCAGCTCGTTGAGGCTGACTGTGAAACTGGTGAAGTTGTACATCTGGGGAAAGAGGCACAGACGCTGTTACTCTATCAGCCCTGGACTGCGCACGGCTCATAGCTCGAAGCCATGGGAGCAGCGGAGGGTCACCCGCTGCCCCACTGATGCCCCGCCCAGGTGCGGCCCGAGAGCCACACAGCGTGCCCCCGTTCCCCACAGGTACGGAGAAGGCCCGGGCACCGCCTGAGACACAGGGGTCAGAGCCAGGGGCCGCGGCCACCCCACACTCCAGCTCTGTTCCCGGGCCCGGGGCGCACCCCGTGTCTGGCAGGCAGCTCCACACAGACTGAGCCCAAGGACGGAGAAATGGGCGCTATTTTAAAAGACGAATTCCCTCCGAATACATAAGCCTTTTCTTCGTTCCATGACACTGTTCACGTCCTGCTGAGAGCAAACCCTAGCCGGCTAGGTAACAGGTACCCAAGGGGACGTTTGGTTTCCTCTCACTTACGTACACGTGTTCCGCCACGTTAACAGGACATGAAATACAATAGGAAACTGTGAAATATGTTTATATATAATTTACATATGAATAAAATAATTAACGGTAGATATTAAAGTAAATTCATTGCACATTATTACATTTGTTACACAGTTACTTTATATATGGTACGTTATTGTACACAGTATGACCTTATTATATGTGATAGAAATCAAGAACACACACCAAAATGCATTTAAGCTTCTAAATTGGTAAGTGAGAAAAACAGCGCCTCAGACCAACCCTGAAGCGCCTTCAGGCCCTGGCGGACGCAGGTCATCCAAAGCAGACGGGGTCACGCGTGGCGCGAGCTGGGGCGCGGGCTGGGGCGCGGCACACCCGCATGACATGTGGGCAGAAAATGGCCTTTACTGCGGGCCTGGCCTTGGCAGGGGCTCCGGGATGGCCAGGGGCCCCCACAGGCTCACTCTGCAGCACGGTCCGACCGGGGGACAGACGGCCACTAAGCTCCAGGACAACGGCCTGAGGCAGCGTGCGTACAGCCCCAGGGAACAACTGAGGGGCCTCGCCAGGGGTTGGGGGCACAGAAAGGCCCGGACCTGCAGAGGGGGCGTACGAACCTGGGCAGAATTGGGGGGCCGAGTATTGACCCTCCAGAGTAGCTTGCTGCCAGGAATGACCTGCACCGTCTCCTGAACCTCGGGCACGGTGTCCGCCACGTCGCCTTCGGCTTTCTGGGAGCCGTCGTCCTGAAACACAGAACACCTTGGGACGGCCGGCCCGGAGGCACAGCTCTGTGTGCGCAACTGACCGGCCAGCGGCGGCCCCGGGCAGAGCGAGGCGAGCTCGCCAGCGAGGAGAAGATGCTCTCTTTGCCGGGGCTCCCCCGAGAGAGGGCAGGGAATCGGCAGCAAGGCAGGGCCTTCCTGGGGGGAGAAGCCCACACAGTTCCAAGCATCGCCGGCGAGTCTGCTCGCCACGGGAGGGGCCACGCCATCACAGCGGGTCTGGTTCGAGCTAAGGGAGGCTCTCCTGAGCCGGAGGCAGTCCTCTCACGCCACAGCTCGGCCCGCAGTCGAGAACCGGCTCGCACCTGGGGTTTCATGGCCTCTCAGCGCTTCCACACTGAACCCAGCTGGAGAGCACCTCAGCAGAAACACATACCACGACCACCTTACTTTGCAAACTCAGTGCGGCCTGGAGAAAGAAGTGGGTCCCCACGCGCTGTTCCAGAATGCTGGACTAGGACACAGTGGCCTCAGGAACCCCCAGCCGACTCCGACAGGGTGAGGTGCTGCTGGCCGCAGGCCACGGGGTTTGCTACCGGAAAGTTCGGTAAGGGCCGCTTAGGGATGAGTGTTCACGTAGAACTCCCTCTCACATCTCGGTCACCCAAAGGACAGCGGAGCTAAGTCAAGTCTCCACGTTCTTTAAATGGAACTTTCCTTTTCTCAGAAGTCAAGAGCATGGTCGGAAGAAGGCCACACAGCCAGATGCTGACGCCCTGGGGGAGGCCCAGCACCTCCGGGAGAGAAACACTGAACACTCTGGATCAGGCCCGTGACTTCTTACCTCACACTATGAGACGCCTCTTTTGAACTTTCTAGTCTGAGGCTCGAGTAACTAGGCCCGAGGGCACCAGAATCCCAGAGCTCCCGGGGAAGCCCTGAGGCGAAAACACTGCAACAGCTACGTCCCATACCCTGAACTGAAAACACAGGCGCGACACTCTCTGGGTGTCTCAGCAGGGTCTAAGCGAACAAGGGTCAGGGAGACGGCAGGTACACAAATAAGCGCCCAGACCGCAGGGTCGCCAGAGAGAAACACAGGTGTGGCTGCGTACTGCCAGGCTTAGGGGGACGTGGTGGCACCAAGGAACCCCAGGCCCGCTGATAACAGAGCCTGTGCACAACCCGCACGCAGACGAACCCGAGCGCCACACAGCGTCCGCACAAGCAGCCGGCCTGCACACGCACGTCTGATTCCCAGCACCCGGTGCCGGCAGCCGGAAGCCCTATCCCCCACCCCCACCCCGGGGACCACCCCTCGGGGGGAGCAGCCCCTTACCGGCTGCGTCTTGCTCGGCAGGTCACCTCTCCTCTCCCGTTTCCTGAATGACTCATATGCAGCAGGGTCAACGCCCCACAAGCACTCTGTCCATTTCCCGTAGATCATGAAGAGCTTCTTCTTGCTGTAGTCAAAAGAAATTTTAATTTTTTTTCTACTTTATCATTTTAGTAATCTCTACACCCAACTCGCAACCCCAACGGCAGGAGTCATGTGCTCTTCCCACAAAAAAAGCCAGCAGAGCGCCCGTCAAAAGGAATTTTAATCCTGAACCATTCATCTCAATGTGCAGCACCTGAATCTCGGCCACGGAATAAACCCCCATTCTAACCTGCCTTCTCGTAAGTCTTAAAACTTCTCTGGACCTAAGTGCAAAGAGGAAAATCTGCCTTTTAGGGTCTCTACTCAGGCCTGATTCACCAAAGCAACGAAAAGATGGGGACACATAGCCCCGAAGGGGGGCTGCAGGGCCCTGCCACCAGAAGATAAGAAACAGCGGCATCAGGTATCACAGAAGCCTGCCTGGTCACCGTCCCTGAAATGCACGAACTTCACGCACGGTGTCCTCCCCCTCTCCTAGAAGTCGCATCAACAGCCCTTCAGTCTCCGCGGACGCTGCCTGCTTCGGCTCCACCACCGCCAACTGGACGCCACGCGCCCTGCTCGCTTCACGAACGACAATCTCTGGGGACCGTCCGGACCAGCCACCAGAGCACTCTGCCGATTCGAGCTGCACTGTGTGTGTGTTTCTTTTCTGCTTCGTCCCGCGGCAGGGCACAGTGGCCACGCGCTCCTGGAAACGCTACCCTGGCAGGCGTGCGACATCCTGGGAGGCTCCTGTCTCGGCTCAGCCTGGAAAGTTGGCACGCGGGGCCTGGCAGGGGGACGCTTGGCCAGTCCTCGCTTAACAGACACGTTGGCCGACACAGTGTGTCTCCAAGAGGGAAGAGCTCACCCCAATTTGGGACAGAAAGCCAGAAAATCAGAACAGGGCTGGCAGCCCCCAGTGGCTGGTGAGCGTGGCACCGAGGTGTGGCCCAGACTCTGCGCACCCCGAGCCCGGTCTCCTCCCGGGTTGTTTCTGCCCCAGGGAGAAGCTGCTCGGGCGCCGCTGGCCCTCTTGGCACAAAGGCGACGGCGTCCTCCAAGTCTGCGGGCTGAGTCCTGCCTTACATCGCGGGGCAAGGTGGTCACAGCCCAAAGCCTAAAAGCATCTCACAGGCCGTTTGAACAGGTGACTTTCTGGTACCCAAGAGCAGGAGGGAGCAGAAGCACCCACTGCTTTACTGGGGAGACTTGTTTCTAATTAGAAACGTGCAGGGGCCCCTGGCTGGCTCAGTCCGTAGAGCAGGTGACCCTTGACCTCTGGGCGGTGAGTTCAAGCCCCACCCTGGGCACAGAACCTACTTTTAAAAAGAAAAAAAGAAGAAAAGAAAATGTAGAGCTTTGGAAGCAGACAGGAAATCCATGACATTATATGAAGCCTGAATTCCTTATTGTGGGAAAAAAACGAGAAATTTGAGACCAAAAACAGAAGGTAACCCAAAGGAGCGAAGACCCCAGAAAATGCGTTGTGACCTCCTGACCGTTTCTCTCCTCACAAAGACTTCAAACGTCCCTCCCTCATCGCCCAGACGAAGCCAGCCAGTCACACAGGCGGGGGTCCAGGCCTTGCCCCCGGCCCGCAGCAGGGGCTGCCAGAGACAGGGAGATGCGCTCAGGTTTCCGACCTCGGTTCCGGTTGCAAAACCACAGAAGGAGCCCTCCGTGAGGACGCCTCATTTCCTCACGTCCACTCTCTCCAAGGAGAACGACGCAGGCTTTCCTCCCCCAGAGAGGGACGGACAGACCCCACTCTCTCTCTCTTGCCGCCCGGAGACGACACTTCCAACTAATCCTGCGTCTCCCTGTGGACTCAGGAAGGCTCTGTCTTTTCTAACCAAAACGAGTCCTCGTCTGTCCTACTGCGAGCGAATGTCCCGGGGTCACTGTGTCACTAACAAGGTAACGCGCCTGAACCGTTCGTGCGCAGACCTACTTCTTGTCTTGAATGTGGCCCTCCACTCTGTGAAGTTCTTTTCCGAACAATCCACAGGGTTTAAAGTGAAGCACACACTTATCTCCGGTTCTGTGGAGAAAACAAACACAGGCCTCTGTTGTGGGACGGGAGATGTGCGGGAGCGGTCGACGGGGACAGAGAGGCGGCGGAGGACGGCAGCGGGGGTGATCGCACACGGGTGGGGGGGCTCGCTGCGCTGGAGGGAAGGTCCCAGCGCCACCTGGGGTGACGGCTGCACACTTTGGTAAATACACTAAAAACCAATGAAGTTCCCACTCTAAATGGGCAAATTTTACGGTCTGCAAACTCTGGTCCCCATGGAGCTGCCGGCGAAGGAAGCCGATAGGTCCCGCGCTCCTAGGGAGAAGGCAAGGACGGCGGGACGCGTGGGAGGGTGGCCGTGACTTTGTCCTCTGGGAATCACACCGTTCTCTGCTCAGGTTTGCAGTTTCAAAATAAATTCATGTTCATGACGAACACCAAAACAGGAAGCAACAACGGGTACCGGAGACGATACCAGCACCGCACCAGTGCCACTGGGCCCGGCCCGACGGACAGGCACGGGGAGCCGGGCGGAAGCGCCCCCTGGAGGACGCCGCGCGCGCCGGCACCTGTGGTTCACGATCTCCACCGTGCCGTACTGCTCTATCCAGAGCTTCCCCACAAGCACGTTGTGCACACAGCAGGTAGGGTTGGTCCAGGTGTAGGCTTCCCCGTGTCTGTGAAACAGGCCAGAAACAAGCAAGTCAGAGGTCGGCAAAGCAAAAGACACTGCGTGACCTAAAACGCAAGATACCAGACGGAATTAAACCATAATTGCCTTAAAACCTGTATGAGAGCAGAATGTGGCTTTGAACTCCCTCCAACAGTGGTGATTTATTTAGCATTTGTTTGAAATTCACTTCTGCTTTCCTTTGTAGCATCAACAAAGCTTTCTGCTGAGACGTCAGATAATGAGGGGGGGAGGCCGCCCAGACAGACGGGGAGGTCCTGGGCCCTGCAGCAACAGCCCAGGCCGACCCAGGGGTCGGGGAGCCGCTCCGTGGTAGAGGTGCTGGGGTGCACGCGGCCGCTGGGAACAACCTTCCAACACCTTTGCGTGTGCTCCTCTGCCTCCCCGAACGGCCTGGCCCAGGGAGAGAGCCCCGGTGAGTGCGAGACCCGAGTCCCGAGGAAGGCCGTGTGAAAGAGCCATGCTCAAAGGCAGAGACCAGCCCAGAGCAGAAGCGTCCAGGACCAGCATCTGGATCCCTCAGACTTCCGGGGGAAAAAAATGTACCAATCGATACAGTTTGCCACGTTTCAGTTCTGCATGCCTCACCCCAAGAAAGCAAAGACCGGCAAGCTTCCCAGAAAACAGGGTGTCCCCAGTGGGCCCAGAGGTGCATGGGGCTCAGGCACTGGTATTCCGTGGCCCCCATCTGGGCTGGGCGGGGCCAGCATGAAGCAGAAATGACACCAAATGCTTCCTGGCAGCAGGCTACAGGGAGCGGGACCAGCCCTCTGAGAACCTGCGGCCCGCAGCGGCCCGGACCGTCGTGGATGGTGCGGTGACATCCGGGTGATCACTGAGGACTCCGTTTTCGGTTTGCAAGGTGTCTGCCCAACACTGCCCTGGGGCGGGGGGGCTGGGATGGAGATTTAACAGATGCATGGGCAGACTCCGGGATGCCCCTCGATGTTCCCAACCTCCAGGATGCAGCCTGTGTCTCTCTACTGCCCTCAGGCTGACCAACAGGGGTTTAAGGTTAGGATCGCCCCTGAGATGAGGTCATAAAAGAAACCTCGGCTTCTGCCACTCATGGCTCCCTGGCCCCGGCCCTCTGGAACCACGTGGGAGGGCAACGGTGGTGGCTGGAGGCTCGAACATTTGGGGAGAGCCGGCACCAGCAGCGACAAGAGTGACCCCGGTCACATGGGGCGAGCTGCACGCGCCCTGAGAGGGGTCTGGGGAGCTCCCCCTTAAAGGCGTTGCTGCGGTTGGAAAGGGCTGAACAGGGAAAGGCTGTGACCCCCCCCACCCCGGGAGGAGGAGTGTGCGCTTCCGTCGGGCCCGGCCGCCGCACTCACTTGAGCAGCTCCAGCGTGATGGTGCCCTGGGGTTCAGCCTCCACGCTCTTGCCCCAGAACTTGAGCTTCGGGTAGATGGAGCCGTGAAACAGGAAGTCCTGATTGAGGCCTTCTGAGTAAAACGCACTAATGGGGGGGTGGTGGCTGACCTGTTCAGATATGAATCTGAATCCCAAATCCTCCCTGGGCACAAAAACAAGAGCGGGGAGAGCCACATTAGAGACCGCAAAGGCCCCCCAGGGCCGGCTCGGCACCCATCACGGGGGGCCCCGCAGCCCCGGGCCCGGCGGGAGGGGCACCGGGAGAGGCGCAAGCGCGCTCCGTGCCCGCCGAGGGGTGCCCAGCCCTGCTCACGACCGCACACGTGGCCGAACGCTCCCTCACGCGCGCACACACTAGCACATGCGTCCGCCGTGCCTCTGGGGCGCGTCTGAACGCCACACGGAGCGAGCAAGAGCGTGGAGGGTCTCTTCCTGATCCTCTGCCCGTGCCCCCCAGCACATGCGGGTCCAGATGCGTCTCCTGGCACCAGGGCCATAGAGGCCCCGAGGCCAAACCGCCGTCTCAGTCCTCAAGGGACGGCGCGCGCCTCAGGTCTTCCTCTCTAGCTTCTCCTCAGGCTCCTGGAAGTTTCCGGATGGAATGTCTGATGCCCAAGACACTCCTGGCCAGGAAACAGGATTCTCAGTACATGCTCTTTTTCAATAAAAATGTCAGTTTTTAATTGTTCCGGAACTGTGAATACACCTACAGCTGTAGTCATTAAAAATTATAAAAGCTAAACCACATAATTACTAACTTAACTGGAATCAGAATTTCCAATCATTACAGAGGAAGGAAAGCTGAAAAATTAGATTTTAAAAGGTTGCCTACCAAGGTATGTAATTTACAAAATGAACACTTGTCTAAGAAAAGAAAGTGCTATTTTGGGCTCTAGGGGAGCCGTCTGTAGGGAAAAAGACACAGAGCACGACTTGGCTCACGGCCGTAGCTCCTCGGGCAGGAGGACCCTCAGGGCCCTGCCCGCAGCAGCGACCTGGACGCCAGGCCGGGACACACGCGGCACCTGCGAGGCTGGGAAGGCTCGTTTCTCTGTCGGTGGAACCTGGCTCAAGCCCCGAACGAAGTTCCTGGGAGAGACGGACGTGCAGGTGTCCCTGCGTCCGGCACCGGGGCCGCTCACAGACCTCGGGCCGCTCGGCTTCTCTGGAGCGCCTTCTGGATTGTTTCATTTCTCTTTTCAAGATACGTTAATGGTGCTTCTGAATAAACGAGAAGGCCCACCGTCTGCTCAGAGCTAGACAAGGTCAGAGCCCTGAACTCCGCCCCCACGGCCCTGTCCAGGAGCAGCCGTTGCTCTGGAGGAGGCGTTCTAGAGCAGAGAGAACCTCCACGGGATGGAGGACGAAAGGTGCCCTGAAGAGGGGCTCGCAGGGCAGGTTTTTCCCTCACGTGGGCCTCGGTTTCCCCATTTCTGATCTGAAGAAGCAGGGATTTGCCAGCTTCACGCAGGGTCCCCCGCTGACTGCCGCGGCTGCGAGCACACCCATGGCAGCACCCGGCCCCGACCCGCCAGCCCCCTTGAGGGAGAGCAGGCGCCCGAGCCCTCGGGGCCCGCCAGCCCGTCGGTCCCTCAGAAAAGAGGCCACTGCCCCGGGGCCAGCAGCAGGTGGTGGGGGCCGCACGGCGGGGCCAGCAGCAGGCCCGCCCAGGGCAGCCAGAGACAGGGAGTGCCAGACCCTAGACACTGGGGTGGCTTCCCCAACGGCTGAGTGACGGCCGTGAAGAGGTGGGGGCCGCCTGCGTGGCTACAGGAGACGACTCTGCCCGCGGCCGTCGGAGACCAGGGCGGCCACGCGCCACGGCACACGCCCACAGCGCGGACTCAAGCAGACCCGCGTGCCCGGTCCCCGCAGCCACTTACTCCCCCTGGAAGAACACGCCGTGGGCAACAGCACGCGGTATTAAGGGCAACAAGGAGCTCAGGGAGCGCGACCTGAAGGACTCTGAAACCAAGACGCCGGGGACCACACGACGCACCGCGGCTTCACGACAGACAGCAGCAACGCCAGGCGCACCACGACACGTGTCCGACACGACACACGGCAGCTCCGCACAAGCCCGTCACATCGTGGGGACACGAGGACGGCACCATGCAAAGTGGCGAGCGGTACGAGTTACCGCACTCACACACGCGAGCACACACGCGAGCACACACGACGCACACACACGAGCACACACACGACGCACACACACGATGCACACACACGCGACGCACACACATGCGAGCACACACACGACGCACACACACGAGCACACACACGACACACACACGCGGGCACACACGACACACACATGCGGGCACACACAACGCACACACACGACGCACACACACGAGCACACACGCGTGACGCACACACATGCGAGCACACACACGACACACACACGCGAGCACACACACGCGAGCACACACGATGCACACACACGCGACGCACACACATGCGAGCACACACACGACGCACACACACGACGCACACACACGAGCACACACGCGTGACGCACACACATGCGAGCACACACACGACACACACACGCGAGCACACACACGCGAGCACACACGATGCACACACACGCGACGCACACACATGCGAGCACACACACGACGCACACACACGACGCACACACACGAGCACACACGCGTGACGCACACACATGCGAGCACACACACGACACACACACGCGAGCACACACACGCGAGCACACACGATGCACACACACGCGACGCACACACATGCGAGCACACACACAACGCACACACACGACGCACACACACGAGCACACACGCGAGCACACACATGCAAGCACACACGACACACACGACGCACACACACGATGCACACACACGTGACGCACACACATGCGAGCACACACACGACACACACACGCGAGCACACACACGCGAGCACACACGACACACACAACACACACACAATGCACACACGACGCACACACGCGAGCATCACACATGCGAGCACACACACGCCGCACACACACGAGCACACATGCGAGCACACGACGCACGAGGAGGCCCGGCCACACGTGAGCCCGACGGGATCTCTCGGACGCGTCTCGCTTTGCTCAGCTCACACGTTGTCTACAAGGAGCAAACTCGTATAATCGATACCAACTTTCATCTGATAAAACGTTCCAATCAACTCTCCCTAGAGCCCGCGGAGAGACAAAATAAACACTATCCCCATCATCTCCAAACGGCCCACAGGGCTGTGCACGCCCACGCTCACACTCCCGGAGTCACACACTCACACTCACACTCACACTCACTCCCAGAGCCACGGCCAGGGCTGGACGGCTCGTCCTTCCCCGGCTGATCTGGCGGCAAAGACAACATGGCCCTCCGCTTTCGCGCGTGTGCCTGGGTGGGCGGCGGGGTCAGAAGAGCAGCCCCGCAACAGGCCCAGCTCACCCTCCCGGGACCCCAGCAGGACTGCCACAGGCAAGGCCGGCCCTGGACCGCGCAGGCCTCGGAGACCAGGTCAGAAGCTGGGGAGCTGCCCGAAACAAACTCCGCCCCGGAAGGGTCTCGGTCCCTCTCACCTCCCTCTCACCGGCCTTGGGAGGCTGCGGCCACTGCACTCGCCAGCTCCAGCCGCCCCTCCAGCAGCTTCCTCCCTCTGTGTCCCCAGCCCTGGTGACCCCACACCCTGAGTCCTTACCTGATCAGCTCGTAAGTCTCTCCCAGGAGGGGGTTGAAGGGCTTGCCGGTCCTCTCCCACTGGGAAGCCACCGCAGACACCGCAAAGGCCGCCACGCACTGGGGGCAACGCACGTGGCAGTGAGAGGGGGCTGGGGGGCGCGTGCACAGCTCCCCAGTGGCAGGAAGCACTCCTGGCGGCCCCAGTCTCCTGCTTGTCACATGTTTGGAGATTACAGAACTTCCGGAGAAATGCCTTTATCACGGACACTTCCTCAAAGCCACACAGGCAGGAAGAGTGCCAGGCTTCCCGGCCCCAGCCCCACCCAGCCCGGAGGCCCCGCAGCCCAGCCGGTCAGTCCGGCTCGTATTCCCTCACGCACACCGGGTGCCAGTCCCAAAAGGACCCAGGAGGAGCCGAGGCACAGGGCCCACCGCCACCCACGGAGATCAGGCCCTGGGACAAGCGCTGGAGCCGTTGAGCAGGACAGCCCCCAAAGTCAGTGTGAGCCACATGGACTCATCCCCCCGACGTCCCCCAACTGAGGTGCCTGGCCCCCACCGCGATGTGGCCGATCAGATGGTGTCAGGTTCATTAAAAACTAGTCTGGCATGCACGCTCCATGTCCGACACCCCCTGGAAGGAGCCCACCACCTACCTGCATCCTCTCCAGGGCCTGGGGCTGGCAGCAGGCGCTGCGGATAAGGTACACATGCTCCATGTACTCTGTGATCCGCTGCAGGAAACTCAAGGGCTCGTTGAAGGCGATGGGCATGGTGATCTTGGACAGCTCCTGCAAGGGGCAGGGGAGACCCGTCACCGGGGGCTCACGTGCACCCTGCCCGGGGCCCAGGGAAGATGCTTGCCGTACTCTTCAACAGAAGGGAACTAAACTACGGGGGACCCGCACTGCTCACCTGCTCAAACGGAGACCCTCTAACCCACCTGGGGCACGGCTGGGGGGAGAGGGCCCCAGGAACCTGGCCGCAGAAGCACAACGCCACACCCACCTCCTCTGCGGTCTAGCGTCCCAATTCCAGGAGCCCAGCCCACAGATCCCCCAGCAAACGTACAGAGACCAGACATCACTCTAACAGCCCCCATGGTGCCTGGGAGGTAGGCACAGCCCTGGGAGGCCCCGGGAGGCCGCCTGACGCCGGACCACGCAGGTAAGCAGGGGCTCCACATGGCCGTGGCTCCACCAGGCAAGGAAAAGGTGCAACAGCCTCGAGTCTGTCTGAAGAAAGAAGATGACACTCCATCGGGAGTAACAGACCAGAAAGTTCCGAACAGGTCCCCTCCAAGGGAAAGGGGACATGTACAGACAGGTCAGTGACAGGAAGGTAAATTCTTAGAATATACTGGAACCTCAACTACAAGATTTGACTTTGGATGTACAATCTTGAAACAAAATTAGTTTAGATAAGCCATCTCCAAACATCAAGAATAAAATGAAACAATCGAACCACACAGGTGCCTCGGGCACAGCCGCCCGGGGACGGGGTCACGCAGGGATTTAAAGCGCAGAGACTCAAGATGCACCCGGAGGACAACACGAACCACAAAAGACAACAAACTCGCACGTTTCAGTAAACCCGCTGTCGGCAGCAGAGCTGGACCTTCCCTCCAGAACCGTGACGCATGTGGGACAGAGCGCGTGAGTCATTACGTGCTCATCTAGATCAGACATCTCCAGTGTTGCTAAAAACTGGCCTTATCGGGGTTGCCTGGGGGGCTCGGTCACTTAAGCATCTGCCTTCAGATCAGGTCACGATCCCACGGTCCCGGGATGAGTCCCACATCCGGCTCTTTGCTCAGTGGGGAACCTGCCTCTCTCTCTGCCCCTCACACCGCTCATGCACATGTGCGTGCTGCGCGCTCTCTCTCTTAAATAAATTAATAAAAATCTTAAAAAAAAACTGAGATTATCAGTGTGGGAGAAAAGAGGCACAGACAGAAGACAGAGGAGGTTAGATGAATCCTGTCATCCCAAATTTAAAGCACCGCTGAAACAAATCAAAACAGCTCCTAGCTCTCTCCCCTGGGAAAAACCTAGAAAAAAGCAACCTGATAGCCTCCCTAGGGCCCAGCTGTGGTCTTGAGGTCTCTCTCTCTCAACAAGGATTCTGGACAGGGAGGTACAAAATGAGCTGGGCGTCTTCTGTAAAGGATGGCGGCCGACCTGAAGATGCCGTTACCAGCCAGAGGTGGAACAGCTCGGGGCCAGGACACACCAAGGAGCTTTAACTCCACGAGTCCGAAAACTGACAGAAGACACGCTGGTTGGTTATCCTGGTCACGCCAGGTAACGCAGATGAACCAAATACATCACTTGACAACGGGGATCAAGAATCACCCCCTGACCCTGACTTTCTTATGCACACCACACTCACAGCAGTGGAAGCGTCCCAGGAAATAAAGGCAGAGCGCCTGTGCTGGCATAGCTCCATGACAACTGGGGCACCGATTGCCGAGAGCTCAAGGTCAGGAGAGAAGCAACAAAAAGGTGTCCACACACAGACTGAGAAGCGCAGACACAGGAACGGTGCTCGAGACAGCCGTGAATTTGAGGACATTAACAGACCGCATGTTTTCCTGCACTAGGGTACCAGGACTGCGGTCGTGCTAAAACAGAATCTGGGGGCATCTGGGGGCCTCAATCAGTTAAGTCCATCCAACTCTTGGTTTCAGCTCAGGTCCTGATCTCAGGGTCCTGGGATCGAGCCCCACATCAGGCTCGGTGCTCAGCGCAGAATCTGCTTTAGATTTCCCTCCCGCTCTCTCAAATAAATAAAATAAATAATAAATAAATAAAGTAATAATAAGAAGAAAACCCAGAATCTGAATCCTTTAGCAACACAAGACATCTTCGCAAGTGGAGTTTGCTTCCAAATACCAGGGGAGGCAGGAAGTGATGAAGTGCGGCTGGGGAGTGATGACCCCTCGCGAGGCCGCGGGTGCCGCCGTGAGCCGGGGCAGGACTCGGCCCTGCCCGCTGCTGCACGTGCAGGAACCAGCCCGTGGGCCCGTGCGGCGCTGGGGTGCGGCAGGCCGAGCCGTGCGGAGAACGGTGTCTGCGCTCCAGAGGCAGAGCCCCCACACGCTCCGCCGGGGCGGCTCTGGGAGCGTGCTGACCCGCGTGTTCCGTTCGCTTTAATCTGAACGCATCCCATCCCCAGGGTGGATTCCTCAGGGAATGCGGATGTAATGGCGGCACTTTATGAAAACAAGCCTCAGGATCAAGGTCAAGTTCATCACCTATCTCCAGACAGACACACCCGTCTGGACCTGATCTGCTCACACCATGAAAAACGTGGGAGATAATAATGCTAAAAGAAAAGAATCCCAAATGTACCATTTTAAAACAAGAGACATATGGGCGGCCTGGCTTAGTCAAAGGAGCCGCAAGTTCTGATCTCAGGGCTGTGAGTTCGAGCCCCGTACGGACTGCAGAGATTACCTAAAAATAAAAAACTTCAGGGGCGCCTGGGTGGCTTGGTTGGTTGAGCCTCTGCCTTCAGCTCAGGTCATGATCTCGGGGTCCTGGGATGGAGCCCCGCATCGGGCTCTCTGCTCAGCAGGGAGTCTGCTTCTCCCTCTCCCTATGCCTGCCTCTCCCCTGCTTGTGTGCTCTCTTTCTGTCAAATGAGTAAATGAAATCTTTGGGAAAGAAAGAAAGAAAGACAGCACCCCTCCAACAGGAGGGCAGCCGGGGGGAGGCCTGGGAAAGCCCAGTCCCGCGAGCCACGAGCAGTGATGCTCCAACAGGAACCCCTCGTCCTGCGCTCTGAGCTCTGGCTACCATGTGGCGGGCCGCCATGACGGGCGGCAGTGGGAAGGTAAGCAGTGCGTCTCTGCACTCTTCTAGAAGTCCAAAATTATTTCAAAATACACAAAGTGGGAGAAAAGGTGCGGTTTCTGATGGGAAAAAGGCCTCCCACTGAGGGCAGAAGCAGGCGCAGAAGCATGCCGGTGAGCAGCGCAGGGGTTAGGGCCACACGCCTGCTGGACAGTCACCGGAGTGCACGTCGGCCACGGCCCGCGGGGGCGCTCTTCTCTCCCAAGGGCCACAGCTCACATCCCCAGGGAACGTCCCGACTGTCACGGAGACCATGAGAAGAAAAGCCCCGTGGCTCCGGACCCCAGACACCCAAGCCTTCCGCCGCAAACCCAGAGCAGCTGAGCTCTTCCTGCAGCCGGCGGGGGGGGCTGGGGGCCGGAGCCCCGAGTCCTGCACGCGTGCCCACAGCCGGCCCTCGGCGTGCGTCAGGCAGCCCAGCGTCCGAAGCCAGCCAACTCCCAGCCCGTCCTGGGGCTGGACGTGCACCCCCGTGGTGCTGCCTGCACCAAGAACGTGACCAGCGGGATTGTCTTCCCGCTGCCCGTGAACACCGTGGCCTCTTCTCTCCCTTGCCCTTACGTCTCCGTCCCTCTCCGAGTCTACTACCTCTGCCTCGTGCCGCTATAAACACGCAGAGCGCGTCTTCCACGACCAGCCGTGCCGCAAATTCACAGGAATTAAAAACATTTCAGCTTAAAGCCCCAAAATGGATCCATCTGGACTTACCAAGCCGATGCATTTCTTTAATATGCTCCACACGCTGAAGTCACTTCTGGAGAACATCGGGGCGGGCAGCGAGGTCCTGCAGAGAAGCGACCGAGAAGCAGGTACTTACTCCGACGGCACGACAGCCGCTCTCGGCCAATCAGAAACCACACGTCTGCACTAGAAGCTGCGGTGCTGCTCCGTGCCGGAGAAACGGTCATGGCCGCACGGACGACTTTCCTTGCCCTCCACAGAGTCGGGGACAGGACGCTTCCCCACCCCGGAGCAGCCCCAGGCCCATAGGCAGAGGCCAAGACATGAGGACACAAGAGGGAACCGAGTGAACAAAACCTTTCCAGAAGCCTGCCATAAGGCCCTTTCAAACGTGAGTCTGTTTTCCTGAGCGACATTCCTCATCGGGCTCTCTTCCCGCCAGCGTCTGGGGGAAGCCCGGTGGTCTCCCTCCTGGGAATCTGGAGCTGGGATGGGATGCTCTCTCCTCCTGGAAAGAGGGTGCTGAGCAGACTAGGAATCCCGATGTGGGGGGAGGTGTGCTGGACCCATGCACTGCAGATAACCCGCTGGCAGGCAGCCACAGTGTGGGGGGATCCCCAGAAGGTGCCAGGGTCAGGAAGGGCCCCCCTGCCCCAAGGTGAGCCTTGTGAGAGTCAGAAGGAAAAGCCAGAACTAGACATAGGAGGAGAGTGCCGTGGCCAAGGGAGCCGAGCACACAGAGCTCTGCTGTGGGAAAGGCCCGGGTGTCCCCGAGGGCTCGAGAGAGGCCCCTGTCAGCTGGGACCAGGGACAATGGGACAGGGGACAGGGGCCTGAGCCGGAGGAGTAGGGCCAAGGCTTCATCCCAAGAGGAGGGTAGCCTTACAGTCCCCTAACCCAGCTGAGACCCTTGTTAGCCATCACCCGGGACCACATGGACATCGGCAGAGAATTACAACCACGAGGTGGAGGAGGCCGGGTCAGACCCGCCTTGTGGAAAGCACGGAGAGGAGACGAGAGGGTGTGGAAGCAGTTGGGGGCACCACGAGGCACAGGAGAAGTGGGGCCAGCGCCTGAGCACAACAGAGGGGCTAGGAGTCCTGAGGGACCCAGGCCCGTGGAACAAGGCCAACATTTCAGAGCCGGGCGACAGGGCACAAGGGAAGGAACACGGCACTAGGCCGACATGTGAACCAGACTCCCGGGGTGCTGAGGGATGGCGGCAGAGCTCAGATCAGCAGAGCCCGACCTGCTCTCAGACAGGCCCTCTGGGCATGCCGGGGGAGCTCTGACATCTGCCGAGCGGACGGACGAATAGAGGTGTGAGCGAGGCGTCTGAGTCCCCCCGGTGCGCACATCCAGCAGGCACGGGGTGGAAGGCTCAGAGCGGGGTCTGCGTTGATGCTGGAGGGCTCCCTCAAGCCACAAAGCAAGTCATCATGGCATGGACAGAGGCCACCTTCCCACTGCCATGGATGCCATCCAGGGGCCCCAGCACAGGTGACAGAGGCCGGGTTGCTCCTCCCGCTCAGGGCTCAAGAGAGCTAAGGGGGGGCCCCTGCAGCACAGCGGGGGGCAGCCACGGACGCCCTGGAAGAGCCTAAGTTACACACGCAGGACAACATACCTGTGCTTCTGAATTCCGTTCTCTCGAGGGGGCCTCTCCCCAACCTTTCCGATCCCATTGCTCCTGCCAGTGTCCACGCGCATCACTCCAGCAACCCTCTGATCGGCCTCTGAAAAGTCCCCGGCAGAGTTCTCAGAATCAAAGCCTGCACACGACAAGCAGATCGTCATTCTCACAGGACCGGGAAGACGCCCAGTCCACCTCCAAGAGTCCCGGCCCCGCAGCAGAGTACCAGAGGCACTGACACACGCTGTAGCCGTGAGCTCTGCCCCCAGAGCCCCAGGCCGAGGCTGAGGACGCGGGCACACCGGCTCTCGGGGGCCTTTCCCAGGAGCAGCTCAGCCGGGCTGCTGCCTGAGGTTTGGCCCTCCGGCAGGGAGCAGTCTGACCTCGCTCCAGTCGGGCCCACCTTGAGGCTCAGCACGCTCTGACCCTGCACGAGGTCTTCTTCTAGAACACAGGCCACGGCAGTAGCCTCTGCGGACCAGGAACCGTGCGCCACACACACGCACCGCCAGACACACGCCCGTGAGCAAGAGGCCGAGCACGGCCAGAGCGGTTGGAGTCCAGCAAGCCTCCCCCGCAGCACAGAGCTCCGGCGGTGGGTTCCTGGGGACTTGCCCACTGGGAGGGCCTCCTCCCAGAGCAACGAATGGGCCTCGCCAGCGCTGGGCTGCAGCTGCCAGGACAGAGTCCACCCAGCCGGGGACGGGGCTCCGGGACCACCGCGCTCGGCCGTGACCGTGACCACAGGAGGGAAGGCATGAGACCCAACGGGAGCTGAGCTCCCTCTGGCCCCTCACTTGGCAGATGAAGGCGAGGCCCGGGGCATAAGGCCAGGCGGGGGAGCACTGCCAGCCCCGAAATGTAAACAAATCTGCCGCTGTGCTTCCCTGAGCAAGTGCCGACATCCTCCCCCCGGCTCCTCCCCACAGACAGGTTCACCAGCGGCAGCAGGTACCGCTCTGCGCTGGGTGGCTCAGTGGGTTAAGCCTCTGCCTCTGGCTCAGATCATGATCTCAGGGTCCTGGGATCAAGCCCCACATCGGGCTCCCTGCTCTGCAGGGAGCCTGCCTCCCCCTTCCCTCTGCCTGCCTCTTTGCCTGCTTGTGATCTCTGTCAAATAAATAAAATCTCTAAAAAAAATAAGGAAGATTTTAAAAATTAAAAAATAAAAATAAAAAAACAAAACGTTCCCCTTCCATGGTGCTGATCCTTGGCCGAAATAACTGCCTCCCCAGCCTTCATCTGGTGCCTGCTGGGCTTGGACACTTTGTCCTACTTTTTCCTCCCAGCCACGGACTCAGACCAGTGCTCCGCAGTGAGGCAATCAGCCTCTGCGGCTCTCGGGCTGCGTCACTGCACTGGGCGACTCGGTGCCTTTTTTCTATTATCTGGTTTGGAACCGAAGGACTGAGGTGAGAAGGTGCCGTCCCCCGGACAGCTCTGTCCTCCTGTCTCAGGGACGCACAGATGAACGCTGGGAGCACAGAGGCAGAGACTGAGCTTCTCTAAACGGCTGCACAAAGCTCATGTCCTCTCTAGAGAAAACTCTCCAGGCCAAGGTCAGAGACGTGTTCGGGAATCTGGCTACACTGGTCCCAGGCCAAAGGGAACTTCCTATGCGACCCCGAAGAGAGGGGTGCACCAAGGCCGCTCTCCTGCTTACAAACACCATCACCCCCCCCAAGGGCCTGGTGGCCCACGGGCCTGAGTCCCTGATGACTGCCGCGCTCCGCGGTGACCAGCTGCACATGGTGACTGAGGAGGGAGGTCGGGCAGAGCAACACGCTGTCCAAGAAGCACGTCCACGAGGAGTACCGCAGCCCTGAGATCGTGGAGGAGGACTTAATAATTTGGCCTCTGAAAACCACAGGCAGCTCAGCACCTCCTACTTCTTGGGTTTCAAAGAAGTAGTCAGTAGTCGGGGGCTGCCAGTCCCCCAAACTGCTGCGACCTTGGTCTGCAGCTGGTGAGTGACGGTTAGCCCGAGAGCCAGCAGACAGACATGGTGGCACACGGCCAAGCAAGCCTAGAGGGCACAGCGACAGCAGTCACCGGCAGAAGGAGCCCCTCTGACCTGACCGTCCGCCACTAAAAACCCCAAGAAAGAGTTCAGTTGCCATTATGGTCCTCTACCTAGCGAGGGGGGAACGGGACTACAAGAGTTTCTCCCAGTCCCTTCCCACCAATAACGGTCCTCAGCAGACGACACACGATGTTCCAAATGTCGACCATGAGAAGGAATGGCCGGCTTGAGCATGAAGGGGCATTAGGACCATTCGGTCACTGCACACTTGCCCCCTTAGGGGCTCGGGGCTTCTTCCCACCAGTGGGGAGAAGAGGCCACTCGAAGCCAGTGTGAGCTGGGCCAGCCCAGCCCGCCCTCCCCTGCCCATGCCCAGCCCCGCACATGCACACATTGGCCTTGCCCCGTGCTGGTTCCTGCAGGCTCGCGCCGTCGTCTACGGGTGGACAGACGACAGGAGGTGCCCCAGTCCTGACAACGGTCTCAGGAAAGATAAACTAAATCAGATCGAGTTCTGATGCAAAGACAACAAGGCCTGATCAGTGCATACAAACGACGTCAGAAAACGCGCCCTCTGGTTTAGGGATCCCGATAAAAGCGTGTACACTCCAGGGCAACTCTTAAACCCCAAACTCAGTTTCCCTTTCTTGTTACGGCCTGTGGCCTAGAGCCTCCCCCCGCATGCTTCTGTGGGCATCAGTGCGGGGGAACATGTCCCACTTCTCGCCTGCACGGCTTTACCGAGCCTTCTCATGCCCCCGAGGCCCAGTCTGGGGCCGGGACACCACGGCCTCGGGGTCACTTCCTGCCCCACTCACCTGTGACAGCATCGAAGAACTCCTCCTCGCCGTTCATCCTTCGGTTGCCGGGCTCCCTTGCCGCCCGGTCCCGGCCTTTCTACGGAGTCATTGTACCAGACCTACGTCAGCGTGTAAGTAACTGTGCGCTGGCAACTTCCCTTTTGGTAAAGACCCAACAGGCACTGGAGATCTAAGGGGAAACACATTTCCATACACTTCGCTTTCACAAGTTTTATGGTTTAGAAACATTTTAAAAATACCCAATCGGCATTATTGGAATCAATCTCGATTTACAATTTAAGCAAAGAAATTAAACGAATCATCTAACAAATGCATGATCTCAAAAAATATGAGAGAAACATTCCTAATAATATAAATATCCATCAGCCAATAACAGATTAATAAGTAACCATTACCTGAAATTATTTTTAAGAATCGTTATCTACAGTTGTGTAAGAAAACAGTAACACTATGGTCAACAGCAGGAGAAACAGTGTTGGCGAGGACACGGAGGAAAAGGAACCCTCGTGCCCTGCTGGTGGGAAGCAGACTGGGGCGGCCACTGTGCAGCCCAGGAGGGAAGGCCTCAAACACTAAAGCCAGAATGACCACGTGATCTGGGAATTCTGGGTATTTACCCAAAAAACAAAAACACTAGTTCTGCATGATAAATGCACCCTGTACTGCAACAATAAGGACAGCAGCCGAGACGTAGAAGCAACAGAGTGTCCACAGATAGAGACTGGCCCCAGACGGGGGGTGCGTGCGCGTGCGTGCGTGTGCGCGTGCGTGCGCGTGTGTGTGTGAGAGAGAGAGAGAGAGAGAGAGAGGGAGAGGGAACGCTACTCTGCCACAAAAAGGACAGAATCTTGCCACCTGCAACGACATGAATAAGCCAGAGCGCGCGATGAGAAATACGTCGGAGACAGACTAATACTGCACAACGTCACTTACATGTGGAACCAAAAGACAAATGAATAAGCAAGAAAACAAACAAAAAGCAGGAAAGACCTATAAATACAGAGAAGAGACCTACGGCTGCCAGGGGCGTGGGGGAACGGGGGAGGGGAGGGTCAAGCTTCCAGCTGTGGAGGGAACAGTCACAGGGGCTGTCACCAGGGTCACTGTGAGAGCAGGCTGTGGCCACAGACGGCAGCCGCACCTGTGGCGAGCTCAGCATCACTGGGTCGTACACCTGAGACCAACGTAACATTGTGTCAACGATACCACATTATTTTAAAATAGTAACAAATTCTTAAAAAGAAAACAGCGAGGGGCGCAGTTAAGCCCCAGACTCAGTGTTCGCTCAGCTGGGGTCTCAGCGGGGTGAGGTCAAGCCCCGCACTGGGTTGCGCTGGGCGTGGAGCCTGCTGGAGAGCGCCCCCCGCCCGACCTCATGCTCCCCCTCGCTCTCTCCCTCGCTCTCTCCCTCTCTTTAAAAAGAAAAACCACACAATGATTGATGCGGGGGAAGCTGCCGCTCAGGCGGAAGGGCAGGTCAGTTGCGGTGAGGTGCTCACACGTCTGGGGTTCAAACACACCCCAGAACCTCCCGCTCAAGGTCGCTGTAAACAAGAAAGTGCACAATGACGTCCGAGCCCGTGTCCCACCGACGTTAAACCAAGTTTCCACCACAGAGAATTAAGGCAGCTGTGTAAGTGAGCTGCTGTCGACACAAACTGAAACCGACTTAGACCTTCTCGAAATTATTTTGGCAGAACTCACGCATCCCTTTGTGAAAAGCAGGATTTTATAAACAGCAGCAGCAGGTCAGCCTTGTCCCCAGACCTTTCCCTTTTTATGAAAACAGGCTGAGTCTACATCTAACTGTGTCAGCCACACAGACGTTGGGGCCCAGAGCCCGCCTCCTGGTTCTGGGGGCAGCGAAGGCTCAGGCGGTCCCTAGGAAGGGACACGCCCTCCGTCCTTGGAGCGGCGGCACAGTGCTGGGTGACACCTGCTCCTCTCCGGCCGTGTCCTGAGCACACGTGAGCTTCCACGCTATGGCTCGGGCCAGCATGAAGCTGCCCTGAAAGGTCCTCAGAGATCCCGTTCTTCCCGCCATGTGGAGCCAGGCACCAGGCAGCTTCTGGAAACACCCATATGAAGCCTCGCCCAGCAGTTCAACGTTGTCGCCTATCACGTTAGGGAAGTGACCACTTCCTCTAATTCCTCTCTGACGTGACCTGTTCCGTCTATGACACACAGCCACTTGCCCCGTCCCTCTGGAAGCCGCTTGAAGGAGCCAGAGTCCCTGGGGCAGAAATGGCTGACTCCAGGACCAGGATCCGTCTTGGGCAGCAAGACGCCAGAGGCTCCCACCACAAGGCTCAGGACGAGCCCACAGAGGCTCCTGCGGTGACAAGGGAACCACCTAAGCTCCAGCGCACGGCAGGAGATGGAGACACGTCAGACACAGCTGAGCTCGCCAGAAGGAGACGAGGTGGTCACCCTGGGGGATGCCCACACATTGAAACCAGTCGCTGACCGGGAAGCGCCAAGCCTCCATCCAATCTTCTTTCGGGCGCGGGCTCTGGGCCACCGTCTGGCTGAATGCCAGAGGGGGAGCGGCGTGACAGCCAGACTCCAGCAAGTCGGCGCGGGGTGGGGGGTGGGGGGGGGCACAGTTGTGCAACATGGACGGGTGGCCGTGTCCGGTGCCGCCTGGAGGCCGCCCACCAGCAGTGCTGTGGGACCCGAAGCGGGTGCACCACCTGCCCACGGCACAGGAGGGCACCACACCCGTCCACCGCTGTGCCCCGGAACCTCAGCCCAGACACGGCCCGGCCTCCGGCTCTCACCACCAACCTAAGGAACACAGAGCACAAGGCAACGCGCTGAGCCCCAGCCTGATGAGAGTCAGCAAGAGTCAGACTCTCGGGACGTCTGCGCAGCAGACCCAACTTCTCGGAGAAACAAGTCACAAAGGACGGAGCAGGGCAGGAGGGTGGCCTCCCCAGTGCATCCGGCCCACTAACTACACGTCCGGCTACACCCTGGGCTGAACGGTCAGCCCTGCCCAGGGTGAACGTGTGGCAGAGAGTGGAGGACCAGGTCCCGACCGAGGGGACGGGTTCAAGGGTGCACACGTCGGTCAACACTGGAACGGCTTAAATATGGGTCCTTGGTTGTACCTCGGCTAAACCTCAAATAAGGTACTTTTCAAAAAGGCACAGGTGTCCTAACGGCATACTCACAAGAGACCTCTTTAGAGCCACACACTGAAGTCCACATGGACGGAAGGTTACGGCCGGGATCTCCCTCCAAGTGACCTGGAAGCAGCGGGCGGGGCAGGTGGGTGGTGGCCCCAGCCAGTCCCGGAGGAAGCCGGGATGGAGCCGGGAAGGGCGCACAGGGGACCCTTGGGCTCTGCCAACTGCCTTCCTGCACACTGAAAATCTCCCATGATAAAAGGCACATGAAAAGCCATGGCATTTTCTTTCTTATATGCTTTCTCACCCAGAATAAAACTCCTGATATTAAAAGTAAATCAATCAAAATGTATGGAAATCTTTAAATTGAGCCTCTAAGATGTCAGGCAGGACAAGCGCTGGCTGTCAACCAGGCCAGCGCTGAGGACCGGAGCCTGCCTGGAAGGCCTCTGCCACAAACCCCACACACTGCACAGGGTCAGTGATGGGGTCCGCACAGCACCCGCAGGCCAACTCAGTCTTACAAGGTCAGTAATTAATTCTAACAGTCTCGAGGCAATTCCTGAAAGAGCTGTCTTCATTTTGCCTGGGCACCCAAACTCCCCACTGCCACAGACCATCAAGGCCAAACGGCGATTTCCCTCACGACTTCCACAAACATCCACCGACGGCCACTTGGTGCCAGGCCTGGGGGGCCCCGGGAGGCTTTGTGGGGCAGCCCCAGGCCCTTCACACGCCTGCCAGCCCACCTGACCTCGTCGCAGAAGAGGGGCCCCGGCCACCACCTGGGGCCCTGCAGCATGTGGTCGTCCACCCAAGGGGCTGAGCTGTCTGGGGTGCTGGACATGGGTCTCCCACCCCCAAATCTGGCCCACACACCCTGCAGAGGGGAGCACAGGGCCGTATGTATAAAGCCACGCCCACCCCTCACAGCAAGAAGGCGATGGAACTAAGGGACACTGAGGCTTTGTAACTCAGACCTCCACGGCAGTACACGGTACACGGCAAGTCAACTGTTCGAGAAACAGCATCGAGAAGGCAGAATTCAGTATTTCCTACATAAATTCTTCTTCACGCAGATTTTACTGTGCATTCAGAAGACATCCACGAAGACAGTGTTTCAGGAAAGGGCTTTCTTTCTTTCTTTTTTTTTAAATTATCTCCTTCTGTCCAACTGTCCCCTCTTCTAACTGCAGACAAAACCCAGGAAGCTAAGCCTGTACTGCCCATCGTCACTGGCCTCATGTCATCGGGCTGTCCTTCTGCACTGCCCTCAGGCCCTAGAGTGATGCCACGGGGCTGACCTGGCCTCACGGAGGGAGCAGACGAAGGAGGCAGAGGTCCTGACCCCTCCATGTGGGGACCTCCCGCCACGGGCTGCACGGACTCCTCACTCCCAGACTCTTCCAGGAGACACCAGCCCGTGACCTCACCATTCCTCCCGGTCTCCCACAAAATGCCTACCCCCTGGAGAAGAGCCGCGGCTCTCTTCACCGTGTGCACCGGCTGCCGTCCGCACGTCCGGGAGCCTGGCTCCACACAGAACGTCCTGTTACCACTTGTACAAACACAAGCACACTTGAACAAACACCATCCAGTCTTGCAAACCCAGCTGTACCACGCTCTTTAGAGAACCAGATCCACTCACACAGGAGTGAGGGACTAGCTAAGGGACACAGACACTGACCTTCATGGTCAACTCACCAAAGAGATGAACCGTGCGTTATTTCTCCTCTCTATGGAAAAGAAGCAAGGGACCTAGGTGTGACCTTCACAAAGGAAAGGGACACGGCGATATGAACACTCGAAAAGTACTTTTACAGTTCAATATCAACTGTGAACATCAATTGTCCAAAATAATATAAATTCTATTGAATAATTTAAAAATGCACCGGCAAGCATCAACCGGACGGCTGGGACACGAGGACACAGAGCTCTGGACCTCGCCCCGCAGGCTGGGGGCCACACAGAGCGCACAGGCCAGCACCCAGCAGCGCCCGCGGCGCACGTTCTTGCCGAGCACGCACGGGACGGCGTCCAGCAGAGGCTGCATGTCAGGCCACAACCTACATCTCAACAGATTTTACGAGACAGTCTCGGGCAAAGCATCCTGTCACCCTGAAAGGGGACGAGTTAGAAATCAAGAAGAACAGGAAAACTGGAATATTCCCAGATGTGCGGCGATTCAATGGCGGGCTCTGAAGCAAGAGATCAAAGAAGAAAGCGCAAGAGCAATGGGAAATACTTAGAAACAAATGAAAATGCACACACCACGTACACAACCCGGGCGGTGCAGCAGAGGCAGTGCCGGCGGGACTCGATGAAGCAACACCAACGTCAAAAAATAAGAAAAATCTCTCAAATCAACAACTTTACGATCTAAGGAAAAAGAATCAATACCAAGATTAGCAGAAAAAAGGGAATGAGAATAGAAAAACCAATGCACCAAAAGCTGGTCCTCTGATAAGACCAACAAAATTGATCACCGCAGCGAGGCCGACAGAGGGAGACGACCGCGCGACAACCGGACATCGCCACCGAGTCCGGCAGATGGGGCCGCGGTGAGCGCCGCAGGCACCGGCACGCCGGCCACCGGGTGCTCTCGCTGAAGGGGACAGACTCCCAGAAGCACTAGCCTCACCACCCGGACCAGCTCACACAGAAACAGAAAATCTCTGACGAGTAAGGAGACCGACACCGTGATCAAACGTCTCGCCGTGAAGATGAGCCCTGGGTCTGGCGGCTTCCATCACGCCCGTTGGAAACAGAGGGGAGCGGGCAGCAGCCACCTCCACCAGCGTCTGCAAAGCTCTTGTTACCCTGTGGCTGTTAAGGTCAAGGCCGAATGCTTCTGGAAACCGGTGCACATGCACAGTGCAGAGGACACGGGGAGCCTCAGGCTAATGACAGAGCTAACCCAAAGTCTCCACCGCCTCCCCGCAGGGCCTCTCCTTCTCCAGGAGCCACCTGGCCGGCAGACCCCTGGAGAGATGCTCCTGCGACACTAAAATGTTACTGGGGATGCAGCGGGCACCACCATGGGAAATACTGTCCCTCCTGAGTGTGAGCCACACGCTCGGCTACAAGTGGGAACAAGAGACAGTCAGAGATGGAAGAAGGGACTCAGGAAGAGGGAAACCAACGTCACCTGGTGGTGTTAACATGCCCCAAGGAGAAGGCCAGCCCTGAGGTATACCACAGCCTGCCGGCTCTCTCCACCAGGCAGCCCCTGAGGCAGGAGCAAGGGGCACGGAGCCACCTGTCCCTGTGTCTCCAGAGACCTCACCCCTCCCCACAGCAATGCCACTGTGGGCAGACAGGGCTTCTTGGCTACACCGTCCTTGTGGTCACTCATGTTTTAGTCTTTAAGTGTCCACTTGGTGCACGAAACCTACCCGTCACTTGGATGCCTAAGACCCTCACCCTACCAATGCTCAAAGTGCTACAGTTCCCGGCTTCTTTTTTCTGTAAAATACCAAAAACAGGGGTGCCCGGGTGGCTCAGTGGGTTAAGCCTCTGCTTTCAGCTCAGGTCATGATCTCAGGGTCCAGGGATCGAGCCCCACATCGGGCTCCCTGCTTAGCAGGGAGCCCGCTTCCCCCTCTCTCTTTGCCTGCCTCTCTGCCTACTCGTGATCTCTCTGCCAAATAAATAAACAAAACCTTTAAAACACATACACACACACACACCAAAAACGAATGGAAACAGCCTCAATCTGCACTGGCTCCAGAGCCACGGTGCAGAACCTGCAGCCTGGCTAGAGATGCACTTGTCTGCTGGGTCTGGTGCAGTAGCCTGTGAGCACCTGAGCCGCCGCTGCCTTGTCTGACAAAGGGAAGGCTTACTTTTATGTAATGCTAATGGACTGAATGCCTTCCACTTCACCATCCATCCTGGACACAGCACTCCAGGCCCTCACTGGGCTGAGACCATGGGTGACCTTCTCATGGACCACGCAGCAGCCCCAGAAAGCTCCGGTGCTCCGGCCACACAGAAGCACATGGAAAGGAGGTGGCCAGCAGAGCAGGGAGGGGCGGAAGCAACGACTGGACCCTGGCAGCAGCCTTCCCCAAACCCACCTGTTAGATGCGACACAGCAAGGACACTGGGCCCAGCCCGTTTGTTCTCATTTCCAAGCCCGCCTGGACAGCTCAACCCTCACGGAAACGTGCCCCTGCCACCCGCGACGGAGTCCAGGCCCTCGTCCTCCCGCGGCCGGCGGACGACCTGCTCCACTCACGCAGCCTCCGTCACCAGGTCAGCAGCACCGGGCTGGGCACTCCCCGTCCCCCAGCACCCGTCACACCGGTCTCGGTGACCTCAGGCAGGAGCGGAGGCGGACCTTCTGGACACGGCTTCCCGAGACCTGTGGGAACGTGGCCCCGTCCGGGGGCACGTGACGCTCCACGAAGGGGCCGGGAGCCGTGCGTTCTGACGCGTGTGGCTCTCCGTCTCTGCCTTCCCCGGGTCTGTGCCACCAGCATGGCAATCAGCGGCCTGACACCGGACAGGATTCACAGGCTCCGCTCCGAGAGCGGGTCTCAGCTCTGCTCTGGCACAGGCGGACAAGCGGCAACCCGGCCCGGAGGCGGCGAGGCCCGCATCCACACTGGCGCCCGGCCCGCGGGCGGGTCAGCGGCCATCACACCGGGCCTGCGGGACCTGTTAGGGGTCCGCGCAAGAAACGGCGCCCAGCGCTCACGCTACGCGCCCATCGCCGATGGTGTCCTGTTCTCCGCGCCAACAGGGGACCCTGAAAGGCAGGCGGAGGGTACACCGGCCGGGCCCCAGGAGCGGCGGCAGCCACCGCAGGGGAGCCGCACCCCCCGCGGGCTCAGCAGGCGGGAGCAGAGCACCCCATCACACCGACCAACTCCCTCTGGCTCCCGGCCCCCCCAACCCAGCGGCTGATGGTTCAGCAGCGAGCGCCAGAAGCACCACGTGCGTCGCGGCGTGAGCCCGGCACCAGGACGCGCCCGCTCTTTCGCACACGCGCTGGGCTTCACCCGCCTCGTCATTCTGTGACACGGGAAAAAGCGGTTCCGACCCACAGCCCGCGACAACGCGTGCGGACACTCTGGACAGGGGGCTCGACCACGGCCTGCAGGCTGTGCTCGCAGCCGCCACGCCAGCGGGCCCGGTGCAGGGCGCTGAGAATCGGGGAATCCGTAGGGAGCGCTCCCCACCCCCGCCACAGCAGGCCCGTCAGCACGGGAGAAGGCCACACGCGTCACACGCGTCCCGGGAAGCGCAGATCCCGGAGAGCTGAGGCTGGGCCTTAGAACCACGCTTCTTACAAAACCGCGCAGGTTTTTCCGACGGAAGAGCCCTGTGACGCTAACCCAGGAGCCCTCCACCCTGGCAGGCATCAGCCTTCCGCCCAAAGCCCAGCTACCACAGAGACAGAAGCCACAGCACCTCTCAGGGAGCTGGGCCGCAGCACAGGGGACCCCTCCTGCCGTCCTCACTCCCTGTGGCCTGCCCTGCTCCCCCTCTGGGTACTGTCTCTGGAACACAGGTGCTCAGTGCCCGACCCAACAGGATCCTCCCCCTCCCCATGGCTGGACAGTGTCACCAGAGGCCCCCGCTGCTCCTGTCACTACGGTTACTCTTCACGGTGCCTCTTGTCACTCTACAGGTTTCCAGTTTGGACGTCGAGTCATAGTCCCCGCTGGTTTCAAGGCAGCAGGAGTGGCTTTGCAGCCAAGCAGGAGTCGGAACACAGCTCGCCTTCCCTCACCGCCAGCCTCGGAGCAGCCTCGTCCGTTCAGGAAACACACGGCCCTCCTTGCCCCGTGGCTGCCGTAGGTTTCTCTAGAACCTGGACTCAGTACAGCTTCCCTACAGACCATTCTCACGCATGTCACGCCCTCTCCCCAGAACTCCTGCACCAGCCTGAAACAAGCCTTACTCTGGGCACCTCATAACCCTCCGTGAAGGTACAAACTCAGCAGCGAGACAGGCCTGTCCACCCAGACGGTCCCCACTGCTGACAGGCCACAAGCCTGGGGACAGCCCCAGATCCTGAGCACCCAGGGACCCAGGGCTTCTGGAACAGACCATCAGGCTTGGGGGGACGAGGCCTAGAAGAGCACTCCCCTCCACCCCACCCCAGTCAGGCCCCAAGGCTGTGTGTCTGGGAGCCAGTTCAGCCAGGACCGATCCCACAGCCGGTGTCTCAAAACAACCTTCCTGGCTCTACCTTGACAGAAAGACAAAGCGAGCAGAGACACGCAGCCAGCCAGGATCTTCCGACATCAAGCTTCTTCAGACAGTCCTTTTCATTTTTTTAATTAAGTTTGGTGGGGGGGCGCCTGGGTGGTTCACTCATTTAAGCATCTGCCTTGCACTCTGGTCACAAGCCTCACATCTGGCTCCCTGCTCAAGGGGGAGACCGCTTTTCCCTCTCCCCCTCACCCCTGCTCCAGAGCTCTCTTTCATGCACACACTCTCTCTCCCTCAAATAAAATCTATTTAAAAAAAGATTTTTTTTTTTATATTTTATTTTTAAGCTACCTCTACACCTGCCGTGGGGCTTAGAACTCACCATCCGAAGATCAAGAGTCACAGGCTCTGGCGACAGGGCCAGCCGGGCACCCCAGACGGCCTTCTGTAAGAGCCTGCTTCCCCTTCCCCGTTCTAGCTCCACACAACGGTTATCGAATTTGCGTGACCTGAAGATCCGATGGAAAGAACAGTGATTTGAAATCCTGCCAGATAACCTGAAGTTGCTTTGTGTGCTTCAGAGAAAAAGGGGAACCACCATCAAGTTCACAGACAGTCTACGGGGCTCTCAACCACATTAAGGAGAGCTGCAGGACGGGCCGTGCCCCACACCATGTCTGAGTCCGGGCTTGACCCCAGCCCGAGCGCCACGCGCTCCAACACCAAACCCTTGGAAAGAGCAGAACTTCCAGCAGCCACACACAGCAGTCACCCCCGCAGAGGCTGCGTTTAAAGCGTTAACCACGAACCGAAGATGCTACCTCTGAGGACGGAAGTACTTTTTATTACTCAGCCGGGTCCGAACACGGAAGTCTCCCGCAGTCTCAGGAAGCTGGAGTCGTGCTCCAGGCTCAGAATTAAGCCTAACACGAGGCAACGCACACCCGACAGTAAGCCCGGGGTCCGCCCGCACCAGCCTGGCGCAACGGCGATGTCCCTGCGTGTGCAGGGCCCTCCACTGTCCCAGGGTCCTTCCGGGGCCAGGGGTGTTGGCGTCAAGTCCTGTACGACCCCATCTCAGTAGTCAGAACTGTAGCGTTTCCTGTAACTCATTTCAACAAAATGTAGCCCTGCCGACCAAAGATGTCCTTGGCTTCACTTCTAACCCGCATCCACATGTGTCTGTGCATCACGGTCAACGTCAACGCTCCACGGTCCAGGAGAGAAGATGTGCAGAGTACCCGTGACAATGCTGGGCGCCCGCCATGGCACGGTCTACACTGATTATGTCCCTCACGGTAGCCTGTTTTACAGCTTCAGACCCTGGGAGCATGGAAAGAGAAGTCACCCCGCCCCCACCCAAGAACCCGCATGTCTCCGGCCCTGAGCACTCCCCGCTGCCCCTGCCACCTTCAGAGTGACCCAACTCTCCCACAGAACACGTCGGCCACCTGGAGGGCTCGCATCACAGCTCTCACTCAAAGATGTGAGCCCCACCTGCCTCGTATCCGCCACAGCCAAATTCCCCGGAAAAGACGAGGCCCTGGCTTTCCATGGAAATACTAAAATAGTTTGCGAGAGACAGCTGACCCCCTGTCTGAAGACAGCACGGGAGTCCATGACAGGTTTCAAAACGTTCCCCAACAAAAAAACAAATGTCACTTTTATAATTAACTGAAAATAATAAAATCTTAAAAGACTCATTTGCCAGTACTCCCTAGAGGGCAGAGGGCACAGCTAAGGGACTTGATGGTGACAGTCAGGTGGTACCGGGAGATGGACTGTCACACAGAGCGCCAGGCTGACCCCTCAACGCGCCTGAGACCAGGAACGCCCAAAGCACACGGTTCACAGCCACGGCAGGTGGGGGCTCAAAGCTGAGTGCGGGTCACAGCCTCGACCTTCTGGGCGTGTGTTCCTCATCAACCCACTCTAACTTGGCCTTCCCCACAATGTCCCCCAGTCACCTCGGTGCTGACCAAAGAGTTGGACGGCAAGGGGACTATTTCAGCAAAATCTGGGACAGCCAGATGAATTAAATATTTCAGAAGAAACACATCGGTTTTATAAACACTCGTGCTCACAAGAAATGACAATCTGGGGGCGCCTGGTTGGCTCGGTGGGTTAAAGCCTCTGCCTTCAGCTCAGGTCATGATCTCAGGGTCCTGGGATCGAGCCCCACATCGGGCTCTCTGCTCAGCGGGGAGCCTGCTTCCCTTCCTCTCTCTCTGCCTGCTTCTCTGCCTACTTAATGATTTGTCTGTCAAATAAATAAATAAAATCTTAAAAAAAAAAGAAATGACAATCTGTCAGGTGTATATGCCCGAAGAAGCACAAACGGACACAGAGTACCGCAAGGCAATCAGAATATTTCAAAACAAAACAGGAGGAGGAGACTGGAAATAACGTGGGTTTCAAAAGGCAGCATGGGGAGGGGGTTAAGGTGTAAACACTGGAGCCAGCCTGCTTGGGTTCGAATCCCTGCCGGTCCCCTAGCACCGGGGCTTGGAGTAAGTCACCCACCTCTCCGCTCCTTGGGCTCCCCAAGAGCGCAGCGAAGGAGGCGGCACCCCAGAAACCGAGCGGGCGCGGTGCAGCCGTCTGCGGAAAGCAAGTGCTACCTGGACAGGCCGCCGGAGTCCGGAGCTGCCGTCCGTCCACACAAGGGCGCGGGCGGCGACCGGGAAAGCCGCTCCCGGGGAAACGCAACCGCCCGTGCACCGCCCAGTTCCCGACGGCAGCACCGCGCCAGGCACCGCGGGACGAGGGTTGGCCCTGACGCCTCCTGCGCGAACAGGGGGGCCGGGAACGGGCCGTCCCGAGCACTCACCGCGCGCCGGGCTGGGGCGGGCGGGGGCCCCGCGTCCGCTCAGCGGCCCCGCAGGTCACCGACACGCGCTCCCGGGAGGGGGCGGCCGCTGGGGGCCGGGAGAGCGCCGCCCGCAGGCGCGTCAGGAAGGGCCCCCCGCCTCGCCGCCCAGCGGGGAGCCTCGGGGCCGGGTCCTCCCAGCACCCCCGCCGGGCCGCAGGGGTCAGGCCGCAGCAGGCAGCGGGCCCGGCGGGGCGAGGCCCGGTCTGCAGAGGCGCCCGCGCGGCCCGGAAAAGGGGCCGCCGCCGCCGCCGCAGCGGAGCGGGTTGGGTCGGGTCTGCAGCCGCGCCCGGGCGGACCCCCGGGGGAGAGCCGCGGGCGAGAGCGCGGCCCCCGGAGCAGCCCCGCGGCCCGGCCCGCGCGCTCGGCAGGTCCGAGGCTCCCCGCGCCCGCACAGCCCGCGTCGGACCTGGGCGCCCTCCGAGCCGGCCGCGGGCCGCAGCCCTCCTCCCACAGGTGGTCGCCGGGCGGCCGGGTCCCCGCGGGCCGCTGCCCTCCGCGCGCCGCGCGACCCCCGAGCGCGCCCCCGCCCGCCCCCCGGGGCCCCGCCGCGCAGCCCACCCGGCTTCCGGCGCCGCAGTTGCCCGGCGACGCGGGGCCCCGCCGCCGCCCCCCGCCCGCCGCCAACTTTCCTCCCAAGTTTCCCCGGGGCCGCGGGCCGGCGGGGCGGGCGGCGGGGGTCGGGCCGGGCTCGGGGGGCGGGGACGGGGCCGGGTCCCGGCCTGGCCGGCGGGAGGTGGGCGCGGGGCCCCGGCTCCCCTCCCCCTCCGCGGCCCCGCCCGGCCTCCCGCCCGCCCGACGCCCGCCGAACCCCGCCGACGCGGGGCCCCGGGGGTCCCGGGCCACTCACCTGGACCGCGCTCCCTCCGGCGCCGGCCGAGCCTCGCCGCCCACCCCGCCCCCGCCCCGCGGGCCTGCGACCCGCTGACACCGAGGCGGAAGTGCGGCCGGCCTCCGGGCAGAATGACAGCCCGCGCTCGCCACTCGCAGCGCCCGGCGCCAGAGCGTCAGCCGCCGCCCACCCAATCAGCGGCCGGCGCGGGGGTCGCGCCGGGAGGCGGGACTATGCTAATCGTTTAGCTGGAGTGGCAACCCCCCTTTGCCCCTCGAGAGTCCCGCCCATGCGGAGGAGTGACGCCACGGAGAGCCAGTCACAGCCTGGAGAGGCGGGGTTATGCAGATATTGACCCTAAAGGGGCGGGAGAGAGGGAGGAAGGGGCGTGGCTGAACGAGTTGAGTTTACAAACAGCGAGTCAGGTGGCAGGGTCGCTCCTTGCGCAGGTAGCTCAGCGCCCGCAGTCCCGACCCCTAGGGACGGGCGGAGGCGGGACTCATCCTCCCAAAGCCGCGTTCGTCAGCTCAAGAGTCTCGCAGGGCTCCCCATCGTCCAGCTTCCTTGACAGACCATTCATCTCTCGTGGAAACCTGGCGCCAATTTACCCTCTGGCTGCATCCCTGACAGTTCATTCCTCTGTTTAAAACCACCGATCTAGGGCGCCTGGGGGCTCAGTGGGTGAAGCCTCTGCCTTCGGCTCAGGTCATTATCCAGCATCCTGCTCTCTGCTCAGCGGGGAGCCTGCTTCCCCCTCTGTCTCTCTGCCTACTTGTGATCCCTGTCAAATAAATGAAATGTTTGTAAAAATAATAAATTAAATAAAATAAAAATTTAAAAAACACACCGATCTGTGGTGGCTCCGTGATTGAGCCCAGAAGCTCCGGAGTCAGACCCTGAGCTTGCATCTGTATCAGCTGTGTGGCCTTGGGCAGGTTGAATAACCTCTCTGAGTCTCTGAGCATCCAGATTTTCCTTTGCAAATCGGATTTCTCCCATTCTCATCCCCTTTAAATCATGGGTCTGGTTTGGAGTAACAGGAACCAGGCCAGTTGCTCAGCGTCAGAGCAACTGGTTCAGGAGTGAGCAAGAGACCCTATCCTAACCATGAGGGTCAGCCCTGGGACTTTTTTTGCGGAGGGGTCAGAGAGCTCAGGCCAGAAGGGAGGCTGAGCCCAAATGACTCTCCCGTCTACCCATAGACCTCCCCAGAACTGGGCTGGGTGACGGAAGGAGGCTGTGTCTGAAGCCACTAGTGGGCATTTTGCCACCGTGAGGGAAGGAGCCACCAGGGAGAGAAGCCAGCCCAGAGGAAAACGAAAGCGGATATCCTGAGTCACCTGGAACAGCTACACCTGAAGCTCTGTCCTAGGCTTTTCGGTTATATGAGCTTTTCTATTTTCTTTGCTGCTTAAGTCTGTTGGAGTACGAAGGAGTATGGGTCCCTGCAGCCCTGAGAGTACGCACACATTACCCGTGACCGCAGGGCGCAGTGAAACGGCCCCGCTCACTGCCGCCCCTTCCACGAAGCCAGACCCACTGGAGTCTCTGAACTCCCTCCTCAGAACATGATTCCTCATTTCTAGCAAGAAGGATGGACAGACAGGTTGCCCACAGGGACCAGGGGTGCCTTGAGGGCAGGGGCCGGTCTTGACTGCCCTGTGAAGATGAGGCCGGAGGGCACAGTGGGGCCCGGGCTGCATTTCTGCATCCAGAAAGCCTGTCATCCCCCATCCTGGAGGCTGGCCTGGCTTGGTGGTGGGCCCTGTCAGCGGCGCCGTGCCGCCGGCGTGCTGGGACTGAAAAGGAGCTCTCCCTACCTCTGCTGTAGAGAGAAACAGGGAGGGGGTGGGGCCAGGCCTCAGAAACAAAGGCGTTGCCATGGTTACCCCTGAAGAAACCGACCCCAGCAGGCGCGGGAGGTGCGTGCAGGCCCCCAAGCCAGGACAAGGACAAGGCCTGTTGCCATGGAGATGCTCCAAAGCTTCCCTTGTGGGCCTGGCCCAAGTCCAGTGCAGGGTCCCGAAACCACCATCCATCACCCTGATGGGTCTCTAAGAGTCTGACCCAAGGCAAAGGACATGCCCCGAGGGGTTCAACCTACTAGCCTACCCCTCCGCCGTGACCCCTAGGCCGAGCGCAACATCAGACGCCTTACCGTCAGAGGAGAGGCCGGAGTGGACAGAGGCTCCTGTCTGCCCATGGACCCCCCCGCGGCTGAGCTTGACCACCTCTGCCCTGGCCGGGGGTTGGGTAGGGTCTGGCTGCTACTGGGCCATGCAGCTGGCGTGTGTCAGTTTACCCCCTTTAGACAGATGCAATAAACCGAAGTCCTGGGGCCAGCTGCAGCCCTCCCTGGTCCTCACGGCCAGGACTGAGAAGGGGTCCCCTTCCGGCCGATGGCTGGAAGGACGGTGCATGGGTCCCAATCATGATCTAGGTCAAAAGGCTGATTCCAAAGGCTAAATTCTCTAAGAATGGGGCGCAAGGCAGCAGTGGAAGAGGAGACAGAGGGTTTGGGGCCGCGCAGCGATGGTGGCGGTGACGACAGCTGGCGTTCCCCAGGGACCGGTGGCTTCTGTGTGTGCCACGGCCGATCAAGTGGACGCTGCGTGTCGGCCTCACTGTGCAGGAGGCACAGACTAAGCCTCAGGCATGTAACGTAACTCACCTCAGGCCTGCAGGGAGGAAGGGGTCCAGGCACCATGGGGTCCTGCAGACCTGTGGCCCAGCACGGGCCAAGAGCTCATTGGAAAGGCCCACGCTTCTAGGCCTCTAGGCCTGGGGTCTGCCCCAAAGTAAGATGCCCTGGTATTCCTGGGTGGCGGGGACCTTGGCAGCGGGGGGCTCATGGTGATATCAACTGACCAATTCCCTGCCTGGTGGCGGGGGGCTTTTCACAGAGCCTCCTCCACCCCGAGCACTTGGGCCAGGCTTGGCTCCCAGGGTCCTCTCTGGAGCGCCCCATCCATGTGTGTGCTCTCAGAGCTTTGAGAAGTGCTGGGCTAGTAGATAACTTTCAGGGTGGACTGTTCCCACTGGACCTGCTCTCGGACCAGGCCAAGCCCAAGAGCGACCACTGCAGTCATGTCTGTCAGTCACTCACCGTCCCCAGAACTGGATCCTTTCTGTCCCGGCTCCTGCATGAGCATCTACTGATACCACGACCCATGCGTCCTGTGGGTAGCTGACCCGTGGACCTGAAGCCTGGCGTGCTGGGCTCCAGAAATCCCAGCTGTGGGCACCTGCGCCCCGACTCTGCCTTCAGGAAGCACATTCACGTGAGTTGTCCTCCTTCACGTGGTGGCCTCCTTCCAGCTGCCGCACCAGGGGGAGGCAGAACAGAGACGATCACGCCACCTTCAGATGGGGAAACTGAGGCTCAGGGACCAGAGCACCTTGCCCACTGCAGAGCAAGTCTGCAGCCAGAGCTGCCCCGTGAGCCCAACAGGGCTGGGTGTCCAGGAGTGCCCGGCACTTAGCCGTGCTGGCCTCGCCTTTCCCCGTGGGGGGCGCGGCCCGAACTCACTCCTTTCCCTGCCACCCCCAGGCCTCTGGAGAGGACATCTTCCGCTCCCTTCTGTGGAATGCCGGGGAATCTTCCCTCTGGATGCCGCTTGGGCGGCCAGAGAGTGCTGGCCACCGAGGCCTGGCCCCGGCCCTCACGTGGCCCAAGCAGATCCTTCCCCATGCAACTTTGTCGTCTCCTCTGCAACGTGACAGCACCCGGCTTCCCCATCGTTGCAGGAGAGTATTTTTAGTTTTGAACCCACCACGTGAAGAGAGACAAGTTATCAATAGCAGCGGCAAAGGGCTTTTTCTTTTTTTTCCCCATGGCTTTGGGACCTGAGCAATCTGCACCCGTTGAATTCTGCCAAAAGAAAAAGAAATGCATTCCTCTTACCAACTTTTTACCCCGCGGCTTCCTCACCGCTATGCCTCTGCCAACCAACTCTTCCCAGCTGGACCCCAGCTGATTCAGCAGCGCCCCCGGCTCTGGGGCAGGAAGGCGGCCCCGAGGTCAGTCTGCCCCAGGAAGGAATGGGCAGGAGTGAGCGGACCCCCAGAGGCCAGGATGAAGGGAAGGCAGAGGCCAAAGCCCTAGAACAGGCAAGCATGAGGGGACTGGGGAGGCCCTGACTTCCACGCTTATGGAGTTGACACGGGCCCCATTTCTAGCTTCAGGAGCAGCCCTAGCCTTTATTGAGCTCTTACTGTGTACCCAGCGGCAGCCTAGCATCTGTGAGTGCACCTTCCCAAACCAGGTGCTATGGAACCCCAAGGCCTTTCTGGCTGTTATTAGGTGTTTCTGGAGGAAAGGGTTCCACGGTCAAGAAGATTTGGGGAGGAGCTCCTGGGTGGCTCTGCCTTCGGCTCGGGTCATGATCCCAGGGTTTTGGGATCAAGTCCCACATCAGGCTCTCTGGTCAGCGGGGAGCCTGCTTCCTCCTCTCTCTCTGCCTTCCTTTCTGCCTACCTGTGATCTCTGTCTGTCAAATAAATAAATAAAATCTTTAAAAAAGAAGAAGAAGAAGAAGAAGAAGATTTGGGGAAAGCTATTAGAATAAAGCCAACAAATGTCCCCCTCCAATGCAGGGCATCCCAGGGCCCTTCTCACGCTGGTGTACGTGGTAGCCTCCTGGAGACAGAAGGCCCAGCTGCAGACCCAGGATTTATTGGAACTAGGAAACTTTTTTCCATGGAGTGTTTTGCACGATCCTGGAGTGCCCTCCTACCTTGCTGGGGGAACATTTGGACCAGCTCAGCTGCCTGTCCTTTAGGACTAGTTGGAGCTACATATATAGGAACTCAGAATAACACAGCCTTCCACAAGAAAGAAATGTACTCTGTCTCACCATGATACAACCCCGGGCTCTCCAGGGCCGGCAGGGGGGGCCATGTATTATCAAGGACCCGCTTCCTGTTGTGCCACTTTTCCAGAGCTAGGTTCCATCCTCACATTCACCTCATGGCTCAAGACGGCTGCTGGCACTCCGGCCATCTCATGCATATTCGACCAAGAAGAGGGAGGCAGAGAGAGAAGAAGCACAACAGTGCTGCCCCATCAGGGGAGTCAGCTCCCTTTGAGGGTCTGTCCCTGACAGCACCAGGCACTTCTGCTCACATCTCACTGGCCAGAACTGCATCCCATCTCATTGTTGGAGAGACAGCAGTGTTTTAAGAAGAGTGCATTGCCAGCCTGAACAAAACAGAGGACCGGATGGAGAAGGTTATAGGTGGGTGCTGGTCAGAGGATTTGCCTGCTGGCCTCTCTGAACAGAGGTCCCTGAGCTGGCCCAGAGTCCTGTGGCTCCCAGGTCTATGCCAGCTCTGGCCAGGGCAGGGGCAGAGACAAGATGGGCTCTGGGAAGAGGCCACACCGGATCCAAGGGCGAGCTCTCGGCTCCAGTGCCCGAATCCCTTGTTCCACGTGGCTCAGGCCCCGTGCCCAGAGATGCTCAGCGCTGTCCCTGAGCACTGAAGTACTCACCGGGCACCCATAGGGTCCCCCTTCCTGGCTGTGCCCTGACTTCAGCAGAGGGGTCCTTCTGGCAGTGGAGTGCCGACTTTGCACGCCTGGGGTTGCCGCCATGGCCGGCGTGGGCCCAGGAGGCCACTGGGGACCCCAGGCAAGGGGAGGGGAGCACAGGCTCTGCTCCTTCTCTCTCCACCCTTCCTCGGGGCCCACATGGGACGGCAGGGGTGTGGTGCCTGTGAATGTGGGGAACCGGTAGGGCAGGCTGAAGCAGGAAGGACAACTTGGGCTCGTTCAGTTTAACTTGCCACGGGAGCTGCCATGGGAGCTGCCCCGTCGGGGAGTCAGAGGCGGCACAATTTAGCCAGCCTGGGGTCCAGGGAGGAGCTGGTCACCGGGGCACCCCCGCCCCAAGCAGCCACACTCTTCCTCCAGCAGATGGGGTTGGGGGTGTTGGGTCGGAAACACTGTGGTCTTTGGGGTTCTTCTGGGGGTCAGTGTGCTCCCTCCGTGCCATCCCTAACAGGTGACGGCAGGGCAGGGGGGAGGCAGGGACAGCAACCGTGGGCCAGGCATGCCCTAGGCCTGCCTCTGTGGCTCAGAGTGGAGGGGCAGGATGCGGCCCCAGCAGGCTGGACTGTGTCCCCCGCGGGAGGCGTCTGGCTCAAAGACACAGAATCCGGGCAGTCCTGTGAGACTCCGCGCTGGAGTCGCTGCTCTGTGGCCGCCGCCGCCGCCTTGACATTCTTAATTTCTGGGGTGGGGTCGCATTTTCATCTTGCCCTGGGCCCCACACATTCTGCCGGTGGCCCAGACATCCGGGTGCACGGGGTGCGGCCTCACCGGTTCCGGCTGCGGGAGCTGCGCACACCCAGCTCTGTCCCCGCCCGGCAGGGCGGCAGGCTGCGTGAGCAGGTCGGGTTTGTTCTGGGGAAGAGGCCTCACGCTGGGAACTTCGCCAGGGCTGCCCCAGCTCAGGGCAGGTGGCCTGCCCGGGAGTCGCACAGCCCAGGGCACACCAGAGCCAAAGGCAGCCGGGCACCTCCACCCACTCACCAGCCTCGGGAGCAACACTGCTTCCCGGGCTCCTGGCCGAGCGACACGGACTGGGTGATCTGCGAGCGTCCCCAGAGGCGGCAGGAGGGGGTGGGGCGGTCTGAGCAGGTAGCTGGGGTGCCGGTGTGGCCCGTGCCAGTCCGGGCCCAGCCGCTTGCGAACAGGGGGTCTCTCCAAGCCTGTTTCTCCAGGGCTTGGCGGTGCCCAGAGGAGACCGAGGCTTTCGGACACCTGTGGAGGCCGGGAGGGCACAGGCGTGGGCGAGCCGAGCCGCTGATGCGCTCCCCAGCGTCCATCCCGGTCTCCAGGAGCAGCCTGGGTTCTCCTGCGGGCCCCCTGCCCACAGCCTGACCCCATCTCCCGTGCCAGGCAGGGTACATGACGGGGGCTGGCGATAATCAGGCAGCCCAGGGCTCTGTCACGAGGCCGTCCTCTGTGCCCCACGGAGGGCAGCACGGCTCAGCCTCGGCCCGGGAACGCAGGCTCCAGGGAAAGGAGTCTCGGGGCCCACTTCTCCACACATGGGAAGAGATCTCTGGAGCCCTCCTCTCCCCAGCGGGGGCTCCCGGGCCGGGGCCACCCTTCCAGTTGGTGCATGGGCGAGTCACTCAGGGACAGGTTCCAAGGGGCCCCAGACGTTTCCAGGAGCCTTTTAGCCACCGGTTTATGCGGTTTGCACCATTGTACAGATGGGAAAATAGAGCTCAGGGAAGGGCTCATTGCTCATCACATGGGCTTCCGGCTCTGCAGAAATCCACAGGGCAGCTCTAGTAAATGTGAGAGGGTTATTCAGTGCCAGGGAAAGGTAGACCCAGGCTGAGTCTGATAGGGATAAGGAGGGGTGAGGGAGAGGGCAGAGGAGTGGGGGGAGAGGGCAGGAGCATGGGGGAGAGGGCAGGGGCTGGGGGAGAGGGGAGAGGGCAGTGGGGGAGAGGGCCGGGGTAGGGGTGTGGTGAGAGGGTACGGGGGATGGTGAAGAGGGCAGAGGCGGAGGAGAGGGCAGGGGGTTGGTGAAGAGGGCAGGGGCATGGGAGAGGGTAGGGTCATGGGGGAGGGGTGGGGGGGTAGAGGGCAGGGGTGGGACTGGGGAGAAGGCAGGGGGAGGAAGAGGGCAGGGGTGGTGGCTGGGGAGAGGGCAGGGCGGGTAGAGGGCAGAGGCTACAAGAGAGGGCGGGGGGGAGTGGGCAGGGTGTTGTGGTGAGGGGGCAGGGGTGGAAGCAGGGCGGAATGAGCAGGGGTCTTACAGGGATAACAAGCTCCCCCTTCCCCCAGGGCCCAGGAGAGACCCCCAGTGGGCCTGCTGCGCCTCTACAGAAGGCAAGTCTCTGGTCTGGGTCTGGGCGCTGGGACTCCACTGTCCCCTTTCTACCGGTTGCCCCGGTGGAGCCTTGTTGGAACTAGTCCCCCTCAAGGACTTGGGCCACCCCTTCCCAAGCTGGGTCCAGTAACCCCAGCCCTAAACGGTCAGCTCATTTGGCATTTTCCTGACCCGCACAGGCCCCCTGGGGAGCCACCCCAAGCCCCGGGCGACTCAGGGAGCTGGCAGAGATGCCTGGCTGGGGCCAGGCTGTGGGCACGTGAATCCCCTGAATGCTGTGTCTGGAGGGGAGCAGGGCGCAGGGCTCCATGGGGTTGGGGGCATCGGGGGTGCCCATCTGCTGGAGGCCGGACTGTGCACACCCACCTTCTGGGCCCAGCTTAGTGCTTCCAAGAACAGCACGGGCAAGATGAGGACGAAGTGGGCAGACCCTGAGGCTTCTGGGGTGGGGAGGGCGGCATGGGGACCCATGGGGCGGGAACAGAAGTTTGGCCAGACTTTAGGTTCCAGGGCCAGATCCGGGCCTTGGGGGACCCTGACAAGGTTCAAGATGGGGACTGTCAGCCTCTCTGCCTCCCCCCAGAGCGGAGCCGGGCAGCAGCCCATTGGGGGAATGGCCTGCGGCAGCCAGAGCCCCAGGGCAGCCCCCAACATGGCCCAGCCCAAAGGTGACCCTGTCCCCTGCCCCAGACAGACACCCGTCAGTGGTGCAGCACGTGGTGCTGGCCCCACCCGCCCAGCCTTGACCCCCAGGGCTGGGGTCTGCGGACGGACTGCGATCACCAGTCCCACCCTGCCTGGCCATCAGAGGAGAGGGCTCCTGGGGGACAGGAGGTGGAAGGGAGGGGGCAGGTCAGCCCCAGATGGCACGCCAGGGCTCTGATGGGCTGCGATGGTGGTGCTGCCCGGCAGAGGGCACGAAACAGCAGAAACACGCTGGGGTCAGGGCAGGACCTCCAAGGACAGGCAGATGGCAGCTGGCCACAGACCAGCTGCCGGCCTGGCGTCCAGACAAAGGGAGGCTCAGGGCAGGGAGGGGCCAAGGCCCCGGCAGGTAGCTGTGGGCTTGAGGTGCCGCTGCCGTCAGCCTGGGTCACAGCCACGAAGGCCTCACCCAATACTCTTCATGATGTGATGGAGGCTCCCAGAATGGGCCAGGCTCCGAGCCCTGCAGACCCTCCAGAGGCCCCACACCAGCCCACACGCAGCCCAACCCCGGGAGGGGCAGTGGGCAGGATCTGAGCTCTCTTTCCTGCTTTCTCCATCTTGGAGTCATGTTTTGCCCATGGAGGGAACCTGTACAGATGAAACGTGTTTCATTCATTCTGCAAATCCTTCTAGCCAGCCCCGGGGACGGGGGGGCACGTCCAGAGGGACAGCTCGGATCGAGGAACTTTCTGGCAAGTGCCGGTGTCTCTTTCCTCAGAGAAGGGCATTTGTTAACCCTCTGGTCCCTCAGCTGTCCGCATGTCCCTCGGACCAGACCTCTTCCAGGCTGCACCTCCTCCAGGAAGCCCTCCTGACATTACCTTTCTTTCGTGTTTGCTCTCTCCACCCAGGCACCATCCTCGGGACGGAAGAGCACAAAGGGAGGACATTTCCGAGTCTGCTCCCGTTAGCCGTCCACACTTGCAGCGCGCTCTGTGGTTCTGAGCCCCCGCCTCGTCTCCCTGCCCTCAGCCACTCTGCTCCCTCAGTGGAGACCAAGGTCCTGGAGGGGGTCCCCCCAGGCAGAGTGAGGCAGGAGAGGCTGCAGCGGGGTTTGAGGGCCGCTGACGAGGCTGGACTGGGTAGCCCAGCTCTGAGCTGGCAGCACCGGCTCCCGGCGAGCAAGAAGTAGGCCGGGCGGGGCTGCCGGCTTCCTCCCCGCAGGCCAAGCGGAGGCGCCTCCAGAGCAGCCTTGCCCGGGCTCTGCTCTTCCCGGTCTGCCGGGTCTGCTGGGGCACAGAGCCACCCTTACCCCTCATGTCCTGCACACTCTCTCACCCTGTGCCGGTGCACGCAACGGAGGCCCAGAGAGAAGGCTCTCAGCTGCCTTCAAGGACCTCTCCCGGGGGGTTGCTCTCAGGGGCCCTCCCACCGAGCTCTCTGTGCCCAGGATGGAGCCTGGGGCTCCTTGGACACTGCCAACAAAGGCCCTACTGGGGAAAGGGCTAGAGGCACCCCCCGACCCCCAGGGTAGCTGCAGGGGGCGACTTTGTTTCCCTGCCCCCCACCCTTCCCCCCACCATTCTCCCTCTGCCCTCCACAGGGGTGGGGCTCTAACGGTGTCAGCCGAAGCTGCTGCGGGCTCAGGCAGTGATGCCTGACTGCCTGAACCAGACCAGTGGGGCTCAGTCTGCCCCTCCTTTGTCCTACAGAGCCGAGGAGAGCAGAGGAGGGCAGCCTGCATCTGTAGGGAGATCTCAGAGAGACATTGCCTGCTAGGAATAGTGAATACAGAAAAAACAGATGGAAAGAAGCAGTTCTTGGAGCTCCTGGATACAGCTGTGTCTGAAACCCACCCCCTGGACTTTTCAGTCACACGCAACAATAAACACCCCTTTCCTTTAGTGCTTTTTAGTTGTTTTTGTCATTTGCAGCCAAACAATAGCAACTATATCCTTGGTTCTCCTGTCCACTCTCTCCTTCCTGCCATCTGGGCCCTGGGTCCGACACAGCTCTGTCTCTAAAGGCAGGGAAATCAGACTCAGCATTTATTCCAAACTGGTGGCCTCCAGAGCCATTCTGATCACACACGGGCCCTGAACTCATCAGGACGCACTGGGAGCTGGCTCAGAATGTCACCAGGAAAAAAAAAAGAGAGAGAGAAGGAACAAAAAAAGAAAAATCTGCATTCCCATATTCAAATGAGCTCCTGCAGAAAGAGAAAGCAAACAGCAGTGGCTCCTCTGAAGACGTGTCACAGTGCCGGACCAGCGCCCTGACAAGCGCTCCGGCACATGCGCCTGGCCAGAACTAGCGGGACGATTGCCCTGCTGGCCCTCGGTGGCTGCACTCGCTCATTATTCCTCATTAGTGGGCTACGTCCCGCGCGGCAGGGGCCCTGCTCTGCGGGAACAGCACCGGCATGCAGTCGGTTGAAGGAGAAAGGTTTTTCCAGCACAGTGAGGGTGGCTAATGGCAGAGCCCGCTGCCCCGTGACAGCACAGGACACAAGGGACGGCGTCCTGCTGGTCTGACGTGGGCAACACCAACTTTGTTCCTCCAGCACGGAGAGGTGGGCGGGCTGCTGCTGGGCCAGGCTGCAGATTCCGGGGCTGGAGCTGGGTCCTGGGGGGACCTGGTGATCTCTCCTCTGGGATGGCCGGTGGGCAACTGAGTCTCAGAGCACCCCACTGTCCCCCAACTTGCTTTTCCTGCACAGTCTGGGCTCACGGGGGCAGCACCCTCCTCTGAGCCACCAGAATCCAAACCCTCAAGTCATCCTTGACCTCCACCCTTCCGTCACACACGTCATGGGGTCAGCTTCAAAGACACCCAGAACCTGGCCAGGGCTTCCACCTCCATGGCCACACCCCTGCCTGGCCAGCATCGCCCTCAAGGGAGCACCCTGCCCCTTGGTCCCTGCCCTCAGCCCGGCCAGGCACTCTGCACTGAAGCAGGGGTGCTGTCACAGTGTCTCCCCCAGCCGTCCTGGGGCTCTCCCTCAGCGTCCTCACCGTGGCTGGAGGCAGCACGGGAGCTCTCCCCACAGCCTCCCCTTCCTCTGGGCTGCACCCACAGACACACACTCCCACTCCTCCGAGCTCCCCTCTGCCCAGAACACTGCTCCGTCCAGACCCCCCACCCGTTCCCCCTCCCGCCTGTGCATCTTCACGCAAGGGTCCCCTTCGCAGGGGACACGCACTGACCGGCCTTTCAACGTTGGAACCTGGCCCGTGTCGGCTTGTGTTCTCCAGGGGGCGGACACCGAGATGGGGTTCAGGGTCGTGAGATGATTGAGGGCACAGGCAGGAGATAAAGGGAAAGGGAGCAGGGAGGAGCTCCCACCCCGCAGTGCAGGTCTGACGCCCGTGCAGGGGGAGGCGCAGGAGGGCGGGTGGGTAGGAAAGGGGGGCAGTCACGGGCACCTTTGACAGTCTCAACCCGTCCCACCGGAGCCCGGAGCGCGGACCACCCCTCGGTAACCCTGCTCGTGGCAGCCAGGGCCGTGACACCAGCCTCCTCATTCTCTCTGAGCAGCGCCGCTCGTTGTGCCGCAGCCGGTCTCCCTGCACGTGGGGGCTCCTCCGGGTGCCCCAGCCGCTCTTCCTGGGGGGAGATCGCCGACAGCGCGGTAGGCCCACCAGCCCCGTGACTACAGCTGCTCTCGGGGCTCAGCTGCTGCTCCTTCCTTCCCTCCTCCGCCGCCCAGCCTGCCTGTCCAGCCACACCCCGCCTCTGCTGTCACCTCTGCAGGTCTTGGGGGCCTCCGTGGGGGTGTGACCCCCATCCCCACTCCTGAGGGACTGAGCCCCCGGTTACCGTGCCTCCTCAGGCGGGGCTAGGTGCGCCGTCCACGCACGTAACGGTCACGGGGTAGGCACCACAGTGCCGGGAGGCCCCTGAATGCCACACGTGTCCCCCACTCCCACCCCGGGCCGCTGGAAGTACCAGCAGCCGCACCTGCTCCTGCCGGCTGGCTGAGACTCCCGCTGGCTGCTCCTCTCTGGGCTCTGGGGCTCAAAATGCCGGGGAGGCAGTGGAAGCTGGTTTGGTGGGCTCCTTCCCATGCCTCCCAGTGAGAGGGAGCCCTGTCGGGGAGGGGCCTGTAACAGGGCCCCAGGGGCCAGGGGGACATTGATTCTTCAGTGGCCACAGGGTTCAGGATGCTCGTTCCCTTCCCGTTGGAAGCGTAGTGCCATGTAAAACTCTCTGATTCATGACAGTGCGGCGTGAGGGTGGCACCCATCCTCGCGGGCACTGCCCCGCCGCTGTCCAAAACGGCTGTCAGGCCATTTCTGGGGATATGAAACCCTTCACACGGGTGCCCATGGCCCCGTGTCCATCCACCAGGGCTTCAGCCCAGAGCCCTTGTCTCCATTTGCAACCCTGATGGGTCAGGCCCCTGCCCGGGCCCCCAGACTTCGGGCAGTGCCACAGAATCTGTAGCTGTTCCATCAGGGCCACATTCCGACTCACGCCGCGCATTCCACCAAGCACTGGAAGCCCCACACACAGGGGAGGCATGTGCCTCACCTCAGCTTCAACTCAGCAGCGGATCTAAACAGTCCTGCCTCCGCCTACTCTCTTGAAAGGAGAGCTGAGTGGCATGTCCCACAGCGGACCCAGCCCTGTGCCCTGGCATTCTCTGTCCCTGCCTTGCTTCATTTCTTATAACCAGTGGGCATATGTCTGGCTTCTTTACTGCGTGGTGTTTGCCTTCCTCCGTCGACAACTTAGTGTAGTGCCTGAGACATAGTAGGTGCTCAATTAAACCACGTCACACAGATGAATGAACAAATTAATCAGTCAGTGGGTGAACCAGCTCCTCTGTGAGGGGTTTGTGGGGGGGTCTGGTTTTGCTAACCTGGCTAGAGAATGTGTGATTGGGGGATTTGCCCAATGGTCTCTCTGTTGGACTGGCCATTTGGTGCACTGAATGCCAGCTATTTCAACAAACAGAGAAACTGGGGTCCCAGGCCACTGTCTCTGTGAGGTCTTAGTGAGCCCAGTAGAGGAGGCTATCCTGTCCCCCAGCCCTCAGCACTCTTTTCCAGGGTCTTGGAGGGTTCTCTGCCATCCAGGTACCTGGAAACTCACTACTTGGGACAGAGGCCTTATGGCAAGATATCCTGTGCATAGCCCTGTGAGGACCTGATTCATTCACCCCAAATTTCCTTGGCCACATTGGGCCCAGCCCAGAGGACATCAGGCTTCTGTCCAGCCAGGGTCAAGGTGGGCCTCAGGGACTCTGACCTTAGAGCTGGGCCAAGAGTGTAGTCATTAAGAGAAGGGACATTGGCCTCATTTGACCTTGGGTAGGTGGCTTCCTCGCTCTACAAAGGGACCTCCAATCCTACCCGCCTTGGAGAGCAAATGGGAATTAACAAGGTCATGCTTGTAAACGAAGATAGGAGGCACTTACTAGCCTTGGCCATGGTCATCCTCAAACTTGTGGGTCAACCCTGACTCTCCCTCTCCTTATGGCCTCAACTGAGAGAGGAAGATCCCCACATTCAGAAAAAAACACATAACTCCTTTTCATCAGGCAGCTGGTCTCCTGGTGCCTGGATCCGAAGTGAGTCCATGCCCCCTTCAGCTGCTGTGGGACCAAAGACTGTCAGGGAAGGCTCCAGAATATTGATAGCCACAAGGATAACCATGGGCAGCTTCACAGAGACTTCAGAGGGGATGCCCTCTGCACAGACTTCCCCTTGATTTGGCCCATGCATCCCATATGGTAAACAACATAGTCCCCCTTTCGAGATGGGGATACTGAGGCTGGAAAGGAGGCTCCCAACTAGTGAGAGAGAGCCTGAGCCCCCTTCAATCCCCTCCCAACTCCAGCTCCCAAGTCCAGGGGTGAAGGGCATCCAATCCACAGAGTACTGTCTGGCCAAAGCCAGCCTTAAGTGCTTGGGGAAGACCAGAGCCCATGCGGGGGTGGCGCTCCACAGAGAGCTACGGGTTGGGCATGGGGGACAGTGAGTCCTGACCCGGGACTGAAGGTGTAGGCGGATTTGGGTGATGGGAGCGAGGGGGTCCAGCAGTACCCTGCTGCTCCAGAGACTCCCCACATGGCTTGTTTTCTCACCACCAGACAGCTGCCTGGTCCCCGCACTGCCCTGCCCACCAGGCACACTGGGGTGTGGTAAAGGGAAGCTGGGGAGCCTGTAGGGGGAACAGGGCTCGCTTCTGGAGGGGAGGAGTAGACCCAGTTGCTCAGAGAGGGCTTCTGGGAGGATGAGCTGGATCCCCACGCTCCCCCTCCAGCAAAGCTGCCGCCACGAGCCAAGGAAGAGTAGGTCTGCTAAGGCAAAGGTCTGGGGTCTCCAGCTGCAACCAGCCCTGAGGAAGGGTTAGAGGGAGTCTAATTTCCCCCACTTCCCAAAGTTTCTGAAGTACCTCTTGGGTCTAGGGAAGTGGGTAGGTCCTTGCACAATCAGGAAGCTACTGTACGCATGGGGGTGCCTTATGTGCTGGACAGCAGCCCCTTCCCCCAGCCTCCCGCCCCCCCATGCAGACTCCCCCACTTCTGTCCTCCTTGAGGCTTCCACAGATGTGTGCCGCTGGAGACAGAGCAGAGTAGCTGCCCTTCTCTCCCTCGGGCGCTGTTCCCTGGCTGGCTGCTGTCTGATGTGTGTGTCTAACTGCTGCTGGTGGGTCCCCAGCCTGACGCTGGGTGGCTGTTTCCCTGGTCTGTGGGTGTCTGTGTGTCTGAGTGTGGGCGCATCTGTCTGTCTCGCTGTGAGTGTCTCCTGCTGAATCTGTCCTTGACCCTGTCTATCTGAGCTTGTAGGGGGGAGGGGGTGCTCCCTCCCGCTGCCTCTCCTCCCCCATCCCCTCCTGCAGGCGCTAACGCAGCAGCTGCCTTGGCTGCGCCCTAAGCGCAGTGACCTCGTCTGTCCCCGCGGCGGTGACCGCCCCACTGCGCTGTCAGCCGGGGGGGAGGGGACCCACGGCGGGGCTCTGAACCTCCCGCCTCCCCCCCCCCCCGACCTGGGTCCGCCTGCGCCCCAAGTGGGTGTGCTCCCTTCCCGGTCGGGTCCACTGGCTCCAGATCTTCCCTTATGTAACTCCACAACTGTCTGCTCCTTGCAGGTCGCCCTAGACCCTGCGTCGGGCCCTGCCGGTGGGGAGACTGAGACCCCGAGTCCCACGCATATGGGGGCTGGAGCAGACCCCTGGCCAGGGATCCTGCTCTCGGAGACCCCTCCCATCCTTTGTCTTTGGGACGTTCCTTCCCCTGAAACCCGCTTGCCTGAAGCATGACAGGAGGAGGGGTCTCGCGGGGCAAGTTCCCCCTAGCGCAGGTGCAGGCGTACCCCCCTCATTCCATGTCCCCACAGTCCCCCGGCTCCCGACGAGGGCCGGCCAGGGTCACCGGGGCTGAGGGCACCGGGCAGGCCTAGCGGCGCAGGTACCGGCTCCTGGGTGCGCGGGCCGGCGGGCAGCAGGCGCGCCCCCCGCCCCGGCGCCCGCCCGCTCGGGCCGGGCTCTCCGCCAGCCGCCGTGCGCTCCTGGCTGGGGCTCCAGCGGCCCGGCGGGCACGCGGCGCTGTCCGTGGTGCTGCCGGCGCCGGGCGGGGCGGGGGCGGGGCGGGGGCGGGGCGCGGGCGGCAGCCAATGGCGGGGGCGCTGCGCGGGGCGCGGGGGGCGGCGGGCTGGGCGCGGGGCGCACTCGGCTGCGCGCAGCACTCGGGGCGCACCGGCGCTCTGGCGGCGGCTCGGGCTCCCGCTCCGCTCCAGGTCCGCTCGGGCTGTAGCGGTGGTGCCACTGGCCCCATTCGGCCCGGATTCCGGCCCGGGCCCCCTCGGCGCCGCCCGCTCCGGCCCCGTCCCGGGCCTCGGCGCCCGCGGACCATGCGCCGGGCACCCCCCGGCGAAGCCGGCCGGGCCGAGAGCCCGCAAACACCAGGCTCCCGGGCCGGGGCCCCTCCCGGCCGCGCGGCCGGCGATCCGCGCCCTGACCCGCGCCCCGGCGCCGCCTGAGCCGGCGGGGCCATGGAGCGCACGCCGCCCGACGGGCCGCTGAACGCGTCGGGGGCGCTGGCGGGCGAGGCGGCGGCTGCAGGCGGGGCGCGCGGCTTCTCCGCCGCCTGGACCGCGGTGCTGGCCGCGCTCATGGCGCTGCTTATCGTGGCCACGGTGCTCGGCAACGCGCTGGTCATGCTCGCCTTCGTGGCCGACTCGAGCCTCCGCACCCAGAACAACTTCTTTCTGCTCAACCTCGCCATCTCCGACTTCCTCGTGGGTAAAGCCCCCAGCCCCCGCCCGAGCCCAGGAGTGCCCGGCCCGGCCAGCAGGGATCGGAGCGTGGACTAGGGTGCCTTTATGCTCAGGCACACACCCCGCCGGGGAGCTCTGCTTGGGGAAGGGGCGTCCTGGACCCGTGGGGCGGTGGGCGCGGACGAAGTTCCTTGCCTCCCCCACCAAGGGACGGGGAGGGGGGCGGGGGGCGGGCGGGATGTTCCTCGGGAAGGGGTCCGGGCGCGCGGGCGCTTGGCAAGGCGCTAGGCGCAGCAGCCCCGGGTGCAGCGCCGGCTTCTGCGCTGTAGCCAAACAAAGGCTGCTGGCGGACTCAGGACGTGCGGAGGGCGCTGGGAGAGGTTTGGGGGAGGGGACAGAGAAGGGAGTTTTTAGAGCCGTGTTGGGGGAGGGGGCCGTGGGGGAAGCGGGGTGGGGGTGGGGGAGATGCTCGGAGGAGCGTGCTCTCACGTGTCCGCGCGCTGCTGCCGGCTTGGGGGCGGGGCGCGCGGAGGGGGCCGGAGCGCCAGACACCTGTTGGGGCTGCTAGGTGCGTCTGCCAGACATTGGTGGCAGTGGGAGCGGCTGGCGCGACGGCAGCCAAATGCCCTTTGAGCCAGGAGAAAGGCTTTCTTGTTTTCTGAGCTGATGAGGAAGGGCTGTCCAAAGGCCGGGATAGGGCTGGGGTCCAGCAGGCAGAGGGGCTCCCTCTGGGGCTTGGGAGGACTGGTCAGAAGTCTGGAAGTCCTAAATCAAGGCTCAGGGTCTCATGATGCCCAAAGGTCCCCACCCCGGGATCTTCCCTCCTGACTCCAAGTCCGAGAGACACCAGCGGGGCTGGACACTAGGCAGGGGTTGAAGGCCAGGGGCAGGGTAGAAGTTGTGCCTGAGAGACAGGATGGAGGGGAGGGCAAGGTAACGCTTACTGGTCCCAGGAAAGTGGCCACCGTGCACCCCCAAGTCCTGCTTGTCTCTCCACTGTGGTGAGGCTCACCCCGGACATCTGTCCTGCCGTCGCCCACCCTGGCCCTCTTCTCCCACAGGGGCCTTCTGCATCCCACTCTATGTGCCCTACGTGCTGACTGGCCGCTGGCCCTTTAGCCGGGGTCTCTGCAAACTGTGGCTGGTGGTGGACTATCTGCTCTGCACGTCCTCTGTCTTCAACATCGTGCTCATCAGCTACGACCGCTTCCTGTCGGTCACCCGCGCCGTGAGTCTGGGATGCGCTGCCCGTGTTCGGTCCCGGGAGGAGGGATGGGCCGGAGGTGGCCACAGCAGAGCCGGACCATTGCAGGTGGTGGGCAGTACCGGGTGAGCCTGGCCCCTGCTGGCCTCACACCCGATATACGTGGTACTCAGTAGCCAGTTGCTGCGGGTAGGACATGCCCTGGGACAGGCGGGAGGCACTATCTAGACCTGGCGTCAGGAGCTCCTGAAGGAAGAGGGACAGTTCAGCCTCCAGCCTGGAGCAGGTCCAACATTCTGAGAGCTGAGGGAGGTTCTGGGCCAGAGGCTCTTGGTGGTACCCTCCCCCCATACACACACACACACACACGCGCGCGCGCGCGCGCGCGCGCGTGCACGAGCAGACCCCAGGAAGCCAGGCATCAGCTTCTATCTCCACCAGCTTCCCTTGGTGTGAGTGGCCACCCTCAGGGATGCTGGACTGCCTGGCCTTCCTGCGTCACTACCCTGTGGGCACAGAGGAAGCGGCTGCAGCCCGGGTCTCTCCTTCGCCCTCTCATCTCCTCCTTGGAGGTTGTACCAGTCAGTCTGAGCGCCCTCTGCTGGGGGCCTCGTGTGTCCTAGTCTAGAGAGGCCATGGGACAGAGGGCACAGCATGGGTTTGGGGTCAAGCCCCAGCTCTGTCCCCTTGAGCCAATCCAGCTGTGGCCTCCGCCTCCCTCCCCAAGCCACCAGGAGAGTGAGGACAGTAATCGAGATGCCAAGACATCCAAAAAGTGCTGAGCACAGAGCCTGGCGCCCAGTGGGTGCTCAGTGGACAGGGCACAATGGCAAGATAGCCTCAGGACCCTCACTGCCGGGGGCGGGGGCAGCAGGCAGGTGGCCTGGCCCAGAGGGAGCGCGCGCGCGTGCGGTTGGTCTGAGGGAGGCTCTCTGATCGTAGGGGAGCGGGCCAGGGCGTCCAGGGCGTCCGCCAGCCCAGGATCCATGTGGGAAGGGGAGGGAGGCCATGCGCAGAGGCCCAGAGGCTGCTGGTGGGCGGTGGGGGGATGCTCCCAGCACCACAGAGGCTGCCCCCTGGGCCCGGTGCCCTTCCCTCCTGACCCAGTGTCTCCCACGGCAGGTGTCCTACCGGGCCCAGCAGGGCGACACACGGCGGGCGGTGCAGAAGATGGTGCTGGTGTGGGTCCTGGCCTTCCTGCTGTACGGGCCTGCCATCCTGAGCTGGGAGTACCTGTCGGGCGGCAGCTCCATCCCAGAGGGCCACTGCTATGCCGAGTTCTTCTACAACTGGTACTTCCTCATCACGGCCTCCACACTCGAGTTCTTCACGCCCTTCCTCAGCGTCACTTTCTTCAACCTGAGCATCTACCTGAACATCCAGAGGCGCACCCGCGTCCGGCTGGATGGCGTGCGGGACCCCGAGCCCGCACCTGATGCCCAGTCCTCGCCCCCAACGGCTGCGCCAGGCTGCTGGGGCTGCTGGCACAAGGGGCGAGGGGAGGCCATGCCGCTGCATCGGTATGGGGTCGGGGTGGGCGAGGCAGCCCCTGGCACGGAGGCCGGGGAGGTGGCCCTCGGGGGCGGTAGCGGTGGGGGCGCCGCGGCCTCGCCCACCTCCAGCTCCGGCAGCTCCTCCCGGGGCACAGAGCGGCCGCGCTCGCTCAAGCGGGGCTCCAAGCCCTCAGCGTCCTCGGCGTCCTTGGAGAAGCGCATGAAGATGGTGTCCCAGAGCATCACTCAGCGCTTCCGGCTGTCGCGGGACAAGAAGGTGGCCAAGTCGCTGGCCGTCATCGTGAGCATCTTTGGGCTCTGCTGGGCCCCGTACACACTCCTGATGATTATCCGGGCCGCCTGCCATGGCCACTGCGTCCCCGACTACTGGTATGAGACCTCCTTCTGGCTGTTGTGGGCCAACTCCGCCGTCAACCCTGTCCTCTACCCGCTGTGCCACTACAGTTTCCGACGAGCCTTCACCAAGCTGCTCTGCCCCCAGAAGCTTAAGGTCCAGCCCCATAGCTCCCTGGAGCGCTGCTGGAAGTGAGCGGCCTTCCTGGGCACCTGGGAGGCCGGGACAGGGCCCTCCCACTGCCACTCCCCTTTGAGGCTCTGCTTCCCACCCTCCCACCCCCACCCCGGCAGCCGGCCCTACCATCTCCCACCTGGCTGCCCTGGCTGCCCCCAGGTGGGAGCTACACCTTGTCTTCAGCCCACCTGAAATGCCACGGCAGGCTCTCTTAGACCACCTGCCCATGGCGGGGCAGCTCGGTGGGCTGGCCAGAGAGGCCCTCGCTGTCTGAGCAGAACGCGGACGCCTGCCCTGCCACCCAGACCCTGGCTCCACCCCAGGAGGGGCCGTCCCAGCCCTGCTGTCTCCACAGATGGTCTGATGGCCAGTGGCGCCCACCCTTTGCACAGTTACTGCTTGGCGTTCTTCCCAAAGCAAGTGACCGGTGTGTGCTCCGTGCCCCGTGACGCTGCAGTCCGCCCCGCACGTGCACACACCTGCACACTACACCCCCCACCCCCGTCAACAAGCCTGGGCCGTCGGCTCTGCCGCTGTCTGTCCTGCTTAAACCCAGGCGCCAGCTCCATCGTCCCTCATCCTTCCAACTCCCTCTGCCCCAAAGTGTCAAGTGCCCCCCGGGAACTTCGCGGCCGTTCTCCGCTCTTCCATTCTGGGTGTTTCAGGAAAACGAAGAAGAAAACACGTCTGTGAACCCCATGTTCCTTGGCTGTTTAATCAAGAGAGACAAAATTGCTGAGGCGCTCAGGGCTGGATTGGCAGGTGTGGGCTCCCACGCCCTCCTTCCTCGTGCTGCTGCTTCCGGCTGAGCTGCGCCAGCTGCTTCTGCCCACCCCGCCCCCGGGCTCGGGGTGCTGGGCCCTGCCTGGCAGCTCTGAGAGCGGCCGGAGCACTGGACGTGTGCTTGTCCAGAAGGCTGCCCCTCCCGCTCCATCTGCTCAACCAGCCTCCAGGGGCTGGCAGCTGGGAGGGGACTGGCCATGCCCTGAGGGTCCCGAGGCTTGCAGGGGCAGCCCGAAGAGACCAGGGTCCCGGGGCATGCCCAGGGGAGGGGCCGTTCGCCATGTCCCGTGCACCCGTCGGCGCTCTGCATGCCCCATCCCCTGCGTGTCCACGCGCTATCTTGCAGACTCTGAGGTCCACAGTAAAGCGTATTTTTTTATTGGTGCTGATTCCAGAGGACTTCTTGGGGGGCGGTGTGGGCTGAGCTCCTGTACATCAGTCGGGACCTCAGGGAGATACGAGACCGCTCGGCAGGGCGTGGGGAGCAGGTGGGCTTGGCCTGTCACATTAGGTTTGAGGCTGATCGGGGACACGTGCCCCAGCAGTGCCCCGACCCATGCACACCTGTTCAGGAGCATGGCAGGGTGCTAGGAGGGGCTTACTCCAGCCTTGAGAATATGACCCCTAGACCCCGCCCCTAGTCCGGTGCAGCCTGCCCACCCCCAGGACCAGGGTTTTCACCTGTCTTGGCTGTGATCTTCTACCTGGGGAGCTTCCAGGAGGTATGAGGACTAGAACTGAGCTCGAGGGGTGGAGGGGAAGGGACGGGCCCCAGGAGGGAGGCACCTTGGATGGAGGACTGGTCCTAGGCAAAGGCCTGGAGGTGGGACTGAGGGCAACAGATGGGGACAGGGAGGAGATGCTGCTGCCGGGTGAGCGTGGGTCCGATGAACAATCTGTCCCGGCAGCTTCCACCGAGGGGGCAGATGCTGGTCCTGCCCCAGGTGTTCAGAGTCCACTTGGAGAGGGGACAAGACCAGCACAACTTAAGAGAGATTCAAACTTGGGTGGGTAAGAAGCCACCTCCTCCAGGAAGCCTTCCTTCTTTTCCAGCCACTAGAGCCCTTCCTCCCTGACTTCACGTTCTCTCCCCACCACGTAGGCCCTGCTTCCGCAGGACATCAGACAGAGCCTGTCTCGTGATGCTCTCTGACAGCCAGGCGCCACTCTCCACCCTCCAGACACAGGTCAGCAAACTCTGCTTCTCACCACTGCAGAGCGAAGCTGTTCCCAGCAACATTTAAAAGCCTTTCTCCACCCCACAGCTCTATCTGCACCTTCATTTCCCCAAAGCCCCAGAAAATCTCCTCCAGAATCCTAACGTGGCATCGCTTTCCCTGCACCCTCTCTCTTTCCACCGCAAGGGACCCCTCTGGCCGAGGCAGGTTGCTCTTCTTTCCTGTCCCCCTCCTTCGTGGCCAGAGGGCGGGGTGAGCCTGGAGGCTCCCCTCTGGGGGCTGGGCACCATCACGGGCAGAGGTCGGAGCGGGAGCAGCAGGAGAAGTGGTGGCAGAGACCGTGGGTGCCACCGCCTGCAGGGCCCAGAGCTCAGCACGCCCTGCGGCACTGCCAGTGGCTGCCCTGCTGGCCCTGCAGGACCTGGCCTGGCCTCCTGGCGGGTGTCAGTCCCCGCGGCCCAGAGCTGTCTGGGGAAGGACAAAGGAGCAGTTCTCTGCGGCGGTGGGCGTCTCTGTGCCAATGGCACAGCCAGAGCCTGGGCTGCCCCTCCGCCCAGCCCTGCTAAATGGCTACAAATTGGAGGATAAAAGCTCAGGCTTTCAAGCAATTTTGTCTTCAATCTCTGGAAACTGCCACTCCCCAGCCCTGCATGAGGATGGAGAAGGAGAGAGGAAAGACACTGAGTCTATTGGGCCTGAGTCCTGCAGCAAACAAACATGCCCAGGGGGCCTTTCTCCTCGGATTGGATGCGCTGGGGGGAGACAGAGCCAGCGGGCCCAGGGCAAAAGCGGCAGCTTCTGTGGGGGGGCCACCCACGGCAGCAGCTGGTGTTTACTGAGCACCTACTGTGTGCCAGGCACTCGGAGGTCGCCCCACAAGCAGCTGATGAGCGGAGCCATTCCCATGGGGATATCAGAGGGGCGGGGGGAGAGGAGGGGTGGCCTGGCTCATTAGCAAGGTGGGGGGGCCTGTGTGAGCAGGTGACATTTCACTTGCTCATCTCGCAAATATTCGTGGACCCCAGCGTTGGGGCGCTCCACGAGGCAGTGGGGACCAAGCCTGGGGCCCCAAGGAAGAGCCTGCAGGAGAAGCAGTGCCCTGGTTCTGGGCATATGCTGGATGAGGGTCCCCCATGTTTTCAGGGCACCACGCTGGCACACCCCATCTTTCTACAAAAGGCCAGGTTACCCCATGTTTCCTTTGGGGGGGCCAGGGCCACAAAAAGGGATGGCTGGGGCCTCTCAGGCAGGCCTCTGGAGCTCTGCCATGAGGGGCAGCCATGGGGCTATCTGTCCTCCGCCACCCCCGTCCGTGCTCATGCTCGTGGCTGGGCTCGTGGGTGCAAAGAACCTTTCCACCAGCACTTGCTGCAGCACCCTCTGTCCTCACAGGCAGCCCACGAGGGGCACTCACATTCCCCACTCAGCAGATGCTGGAGCTGGGGCTCCAGAGGCTGGGAGGCTCACCCGCAACCTACAGCAGGCAGTAGGGCGTGGGACTCCATCCCTCCATTCCACTGGCTTCTCCCCTGGGCAGCAAGGGGACAGTGCTGCCTAGAAGGGGTCCTGGGACCTCAGCCCGCATGTACAAAGCATGTACTGAGCACCGGCTGTCTGTTCTCTGCTGGGCCCGAGGAGCTGGGAAAGTCACCCCTGCCGAGCCAGCAAGAGAAGGGAGAGGAGGCAAGGTGGGCTGTGGAATCGGCAGTCCCAATGCCCAGCTGCCCAGGCCAGGCAGGAAGCGTGTTTGGAGGGAAACTGAAACCTGGGGAAGGGGACAGCCCCAGCCTGTCCGGCGGGTCTGTGTGGAGGCTGGGACTGAGGCCAGGTATCCCATGGGAACACCTAGCCCTCTCTCCTTCCTGCCCCAGGCGTGGCTGGCCTGGTGGCCTCCAAGGCTGTCCCCTCCCAGGCTGTCCCCTGGAGGGAGCACAGCTGGTGAGGCCAAGGCAGAGGGAAGAGGCTGCTTCCTGGTGCCCTTGTCTGAGCGCCTGGATCCAACCGTGCCTAAAGCCCAAACCCGGGCCTTTCTGTTTCAAGAGTCACCAAACGCCCTTTCCTTTCTACAGCTGCCACAAGATAGGGTTTTGCTATGTGATGGAAAATGTCTTGTCCATCAATACTTGGCCCAGACCTCCATCCCTCTGTCTCAGGGGCAAAAGATCATTCCTGCCGTGTGAGGCCTGTATCTCTGATTAATAAAAAGTGGGGAAGGGAGTTAATTACTTAGTAACATAATAACTGCTTGTCTGTATTGGTTATGGGCAGGAAAGCAATCTTCCAACACATCGGGCTCTGAGGGTAGAAAAGTCAGGAGGCTGAGGCCACCTGCTTGTGACATCCTTCCTGTCCATGGGGTGCCACGCAGAGACCTGACCCGGCCCTCTGCTTGGCCTTAGATCTATTCGCCAGGGCGCTCTGGCTGGCATTCAGCACCCTGTCCCCAGGGAAGCAGGCAGCTCGCTGTGAAATCTGGTGGGAATTTCTCAGAAGGGCACAAACATACAGGAGCACCCCATTCTCTGTGGGGGATCCATCGCAGACCCCGTGGACCCCGGAAGCCGAGGGCAGGGCCACGCCCGCACGCACCGTGCACTTCCCTCCACACACACACGCACCCACGGTCAGGTGTCAGTGATGAACGGGGCACAGCGAGGGAGTGTCAGGAGCCACGGATGCCACAGGACAGCTGTCACCATGTGTGGTGACAAAAGTTGTGTGAATGTGGCCTCTGGCTCTGGAAACGCCTTCTGGTCCTGTGCTCACCCTCCTGTGACGATGGGATGAAATGACGTGAGCCACGCGGGTGGGGGACGAGCGGGAGGGAGCACCTGACCTTCTGCCCGTGTGTCCGTGGGGCCCTGTCACTGATACCGTGGGTGAGGGGCACAGCTGCATCCTTCAAAAGAAAAGGAGAAGGAGAAAGGAGAAGACGCTTTTGGGTGTAAGGAGAGGAGGTGGCGAATGGCACTGGGCTGAAAACGCATCTGTGACACTCCAAAGTCACACCAGTTTCCAAATTCAAACATGACAAATTTCGTGATCTTTAAATGCTTCCACTTTAAATGATGATGATCTTTGGAAAGTCCAGGAAACACTGGCCCCTAGCTGAGGTGTAGGAGCTGGACCAGCTCAGTGGATGGGGAAGGGCCTGCCTTCTGCCCTCTGCCCTGGGCCACAGTCTGGACTGCTTCCCCAGCTTGGCAGAACCATATATTCCTGGGAAGCCAGGAGGGTGGGAGGGCAGGCCAGCTGTTTCCTCACTGGCCCCTCCCTGGTGCCCCCAGGGTCCATCAGCTTTGTCAGCTGAGGCTCTCTGCTCTGCCGCAGTCCCGCCGATCCATTAATTCATACTAAACTGTGTTGGACTGACTCTTCCAGGGAAAAGTGGAGAGTTCCATTTTCACAGAGGGCAGGGCGCCTGGGTGGCTCAGTGGGTTAAGTCTCTGCCTTTGGTTCCCGTCACGATCTCAGGGTCCTGGGATTGAGCCCCGCATCCAGCTCTCTGCTCAGCAGGGAGCCTGCTTCCCCCTCTCTCTCTGCCTGGCTCTTTGCCTATTTGTGATCTCTGTCAAATAAATAAATATACTCTTTTAAATACTACATTTTAACAGAGGGCAATCTTTAATTAAGTCCAAGTGAGTCCAATCCCAATGCAGGTATTTCAGAGACCAGCACACAATGACCGGCAGAATGGATATTGTCAGTGAATTTCCTAAGCTCCTGCTACCCGCTGGGCCTTGAACCAGACACTGAATTCACCAAGGACTCCAGATCTATCCAGCTGGGAGCTCAGAGCCCTTGGACGAAGCCCTCCCCCCCCAGCGGGGCAGTGGTTCTGTGAAGGCCACCAGGCTATGGGGACCTATTGGGGTCACACGGATATTTCCTGGGATCAGAACTGGGCCCTTTGAGGTGCCCCCTTCGGGCAGCTGGCACTGGGGCAGGCCCAGGATGGCTCCTCAGAGGCACTTGGGAAGGTGTCTACTGTCTCTGGGGTCTGTCTTTGTGGGTAGCTGCTGCTGAGGCCACCTCAAACACACCAGGGGGCAGCCGGTTGGGAGTGGCCGGTTGGGGCTGTCCTGACGTAGGTAGGGCCAGGAAGTAATTTAGAGCATGCGATTCTGGGGAGGAGCATGGCCTATTGGGGGAATTTTCTGGCCACCCTCCCTACCTGGGGCCTCCCCTGGCCTTGGTCATCTGAGCACCTGTCCCTGGGGCTGCAGGGGGACTCCCTGAAGGAACTGTCAGGCAGAGGGAGACTTCCATACCCCACAGAGACAGCAGAGTGTGAGCCCTGCTGGTCTTGGCCACCGTGGGCAGTGTGGGGGCCAGAAGCGGATGGGGGGCCATGAGGTGGGGGCTCTGCACCTGCCTCGGGCCCCAGCTACAGGCCTGCAGCCAACCTCCTGCCTGCCAGGGTTGGAAGAAGGCACTCAGGGAGTGGGGGAGACTGCAGGGGTGCCCCTGCTCCCCTGCAGCCCTGGGCCATCCTCTCCCTGGCCAGGCCCAGCCCAGCCCTCCAACCTTTCCTCCAGGCCCCCCCTTCCCCTTGGGGCAGGCAGATAAAAGGCAGGAGCTGTTATCTGGATTTCAGATTCGTAACAAACAGTGCTTTCGTGGTAGTGCGCAGAGTTCTTTGTTGTGGATCTGAAATTCAAATCACATCTGGCAACCCTCCGTGTCCTTCTCACGGACACTGTGGCGGAGGGGATGCGGGGGAGGGTTCCGCTCTAAGGAGCCACCTGACTCCGTGGAAAGGACTAAGTGCTTGGGTGGGGGGTCTGGAGGGGTGTGGGTCCTTGGCCTGGACCCCTGGATGTGCTGCCTGGAGTACTCTGGGTGGGGCTGAAGTGAACAAGCTTAAGGCCCCCAGGCCAGGCCAGTGGTGACCCTGCTGCCTCGGGCCCTACTGTCCCCACTGCACAGATGAGGGAACCCGGGCTGGGGGCAGGGTAGCACAATCCCCTCCCCTCCACCTCCAGCAGGGGCCTTACTGCACATACCCCCAGGGCTGAGTGTCACAGGTACAGTAACTGATCACCGTCAAGGCAAAAATCAGTAATTTCCTGGCCCTGGGGGAAATACCAGTACCCGTCAATTTTCTGCAGAGCCCTTCTCCGGAACCCAACGACTGCAAGCCGGAGACTAGCCAAGCTCTCCATCTATGGCCTCCAAGGCCCTGAGGCAGCCCTGGCCGTGCCCTGTGAGTTTAGGGGCCTGTGGACTGTGGGATCACGAAGTATGTGTGGGCAGGGTCACGGTGACTCCCCATAGCCTGTGTGGCCCTGCATACATTGGACCAGGGGACCTGGGGGGCCCCTGTCCTATTCGGCTTTCTCGATACAGCCCTTTCAGAAGCAGCCTTGGGTGGCCCCGACCGTCCGAGCCCACACGGCAGTGATGAGAATATGAATGCCGTCGGCAGCGTCCGCCCGCCCCGAGGAGCCCCTGCACGGACCCATTTACCCTCACGGTGCGCGTGCATGGTGTCCTGGATTCGGGAAGCACATTCCCTGCAGAAGCCTGACACCCAGGGGTGTGTGGGCTGCAGACGGATCCGTTGTGTTCTTTTAACCTTATAGGTGTCTGCTTTCAACAAGCATTTATCAGGCGTGACAGCGTGGTGACAGTCCAGGCACACAGGGGTGGCGCAGGCCCGATCCCGTGGTCCCCACAGAGCTTGTCTTGAGAGCAGCTGCTTCTCCAGTCTTTTCTGTTTTGATGTCGCTTCTGAGGCTGGGGACTCGCACGCAACTGCAGAAGCAACAGACACTGCACGCGTCCTCCGGGCGGTTTCCCCACCGGCGCCTCGCAGAGAGGCCGGGTGGGACCACACCAGGACGTGGGCATCGCCACGACCCACGGACTCCCGTGTCACCTGCACTCGCATGTGTGCGAGTGTGCAATGGCACATCGAGGTGGGGGCTGAGATAATTCTGCTATTGTGGTCAAGTACACAGAAAATGGACCCTTTAGCCCATTTCTAAGCATGCAGCTCGCTGACACGGAACACGCCCTGCCGTGCTCCTGCACCGCCCTCCAGCTCCTCATCTTCATTGTCCCAAACTATAGTCTGTCACCCCTGAAACAGTCAATTCTTCAAGATCTTACCACCTGTGCAGATTCACATGGCCATAGTTGAGGCAGGACGGCTGTCACCAGGGCCCCGTGCCGGCCTCAGCGCCCCGAGCACCAGCAGCCGGGCCCCACCTCCACGGGGCTTCTGGAGGGCCACCAAGGTGCAACCCCGCGCGCGGCCTTGGGAGGAGGGCACAGCGCCCGTGTGTCGCTGAGCAAAGCTGCCCTCTCGGTAGCCTCTGATCACTGGCCCTGACATGACTTACCTGAAGTCACATCGCCCAGCATCTGTGCCCTCAGGCCTCTAGGCACTGGCGCGGCGTGAGACACAGCCCGGGCCAAAGAGGCATCTGCGGTCGAGGAGGCTGCGTGGGGGCAGGAGGGGCCGCACGTCGGGCAGCCACGTGCGTGGAGACGCGCTGCTCGTGCCCATAGTGGGCCCAGTAGGCAGGCTGGTTCTGGTCGGGAGGATGGGGAGGTCTCCCCGGTGTTGTGGAGGACGTTTGTGGGGTGTTTGGGGAGGGGCGCTGGGCTCTCAGGGAGCAGGTCAACGGCAGGCATCGGGAGCGCCAGTCGTGGGGCGCAGCGGGGGCGGGGTGGGGGCTTTGCTCTGAGGGAGGGTTTCTGATGCGTGGGGAGAGGGAGGGACCCAGGCACATCAGGGAAACGTACAGAACCTCAGAATTAGAAGGGGTGCTCTCCGCCGTGCTGTGTAACCGGCACTAGCCCTCCGCTCCCCCAGTCACACACGCTGGAATCTCAGGGTCGGACCACAGTGGGACCGCATTCGGAAATAGTGTCTTTTCAGATGGAATTAAAGATCTCAAAATTATATCATTCTGGCTTAGCATGTACCTTAAGTCCAATGACCAGTGTCCTTGTAAGATGTGGGGGGGACACTGAGAGACCCACAGTGGCGGTCCTGGGACCATGGAGGCAGACTGGAGGGAACCTGGCCTGGGACCCCTGGGAGCCGGGAGGATCCGACCCTAGGCCTCCAGAGGTAGGACAGAATGCGGTTCTGTTGTTTCAAGCCCCCAGTGTGGGGCCATCATGGCACTCTGAGTAGATAGACACACATTTGATGAAACTTCACTTTAAAGCACACACAGACTCCGCCCACAGTGCCAGCCCTTCCCAACACACAGCCGGGCCTCAAAGAGGATGCTTGCGTCTGGGGGCGGGGGAGGCAGCAGCCCTGCTCCAGGCCCCACTGCATCTTGGCTGCCTGCCACCGAGCCCAAGGCCGTGGTCCCACGATGGGCGAGCTGGGTGCTGAGGGCTCCAGGCCCTCCAACCCCACTGCCAAGAAATCAGCGTCTCAAGGAACCTGGACGGAGAAGGCCCAAGGAGGGCTCATTCCGCGCCTCTGCAACAAACCAGTGCGCACTCCCTCCCACAAGCCAGTCCATGTTCCTGGCATCAAGCAACCAGTGTGTGGCTCAGACCTGTGGATGGGCGCCGTGGGTGGCTTGTTCTTGCCTCGGTGGTGCCTGTTGCCAAGCTGAAGCTTGGCCGTATGCAGGGCACTGACAGGGTCGAGTGGGCCCAGTCCCCCCCAACTCTGCAGGTCAGCCCAGGCTGATGGCAGGGACGGACCCCACCTCTCGCAGGACAGGGTGGGCCAGGCAGCAGAGCTGGGGTAGTCTACGGTCACACAACGGTGTCATCTGGCCTTCTGCTTGCTGCTGGATTTACACGTGCTTGCCACGTTGGGTTTCCAGCTCAGGGTGGGCAATGCGCCCATTTTCCAGGCCTTGACAACACCGGGAAACAGGGGTGTCCATCTGCTCCTACCAAGAGCCCTACTGCCATGTGAGGGAAGGCACGAGGAGAGGCTGAGCCTCCATGAAGACAAAAGGAGGCCAGCAGGGCAGGGCCTACTTCTCCGGGTGGGGCGGGGACAGGGCTGGTGATGCGCCCTCTGGAGCTGTGCAGGAGCCCAACGCTTGTCCTCTGGAGCAAATGGACGGAGGAGCCAGGGAAATCGGGGTGCCACGCCTTAGGGCTTAAAAACGGGGGAATGCGGGAAATGCTGGCTTTTGCGGCTCAGGTCCCCATCTTCACACCCGCTTCCAGAAAGGCCGTGAAGAGCCAGGTGACAGCCACCTCCACAGGTGGAAGTATAGCCAGGGGGGAGACACTGGGGGGCAGCCTGCGTGGCACAGCAGACTGGATGGGCACAAGGGAGGAAATGCCCACTGGAGCCCGAGCATCTGCAAGACGGAACGGACAGGGAGGGACAGACGTCGGGACAGAAACAAATATCCAGGTGGAGAGAAAACGGGGCAAGTAGACCCAGGCTGGAGGTCAGCTCCAAGAAAAGTGAGGGTCGGGACAGGGGTTCATGTGTCACGCACCACAGCGCCTGCGCCGCCACCCAGAGTGGTGGCTTGGGAGCGTGGAGTCCCTGAGCCGAGGGCATTGTCAACAGGCGGTGCCTCAGGCAGATACACGGAGCAACGGCTCAGGCCTCAGCGGCCCAGCAGACACGGCTGGACGCGGCGGCACGGGTGGGGCTGGGACTGGAGGGGAGGTGGCACCCGGGCCTCCGCGGCTCAGCAAATCTTCCCGCCAACCACGTGCCTTTAACTAAAAGAAACTCACCATGTACACAACATCAGACACCATCCCTTTCTTAACTCCATAAATACTGAGCAGTGCCTCAGCTGGGTCAGGTCCTGAGGCTGCCAGGGGCACAGGCAAGTGCAGGACAGACGCAGGGAGGCCCCCAGTGTCGCCCCCGGGCGCAGCACTGGCGCGGGCCGGCTGGAGATGAAAGGCCACGATAATTAACACGACTCTACGAAATCCTTTGTGGTGGCCCCAGAGAGAGCAAAGAGATTGCAAAACCCATCTCTGGTTTCCAGAACACAAGGACCTCGGAAATTATAAGACATTAAAATAAAGCTTCAGGCAAAGGATTCTCGTTCTAGTTGCAGATTTGATGGTAGATCAAAACGGAACTGCTCCTGAAAGCTCGGGCACAAGCTTCTTGTCTGAGGCAGGCTCAGCCCCCAGCACGCTCGCAGCTGGCAGCAAGGACCCTGGGGCAAATCCCCAAGGGGCCCGAGGCCCCTTCCCCTGGTTACCCCTGGTCCCCAACCACATCATCTCTTAAGGGCTCCCAGGGACACGCCTGAAGCCGCAGGCTTTACGTGGGGACATGAGCCTGTGTCCTCAGCTAATGACTCGCACAGCCCCGGGTCGGATATTGGGTGCATTCAGTCGTGAAGCCAACGGCTCCTGCACAGAGCAGCCAAGTCTGGGAACAACGCGAGAGGCGTCGCCCCTACTGCGTTGCTCAGACAGGGGCATCTGAGAAGAGCCTTGCGGCTGTGAAGGCTCCCTGTCCCGGCGTCTTCGTGTCCCCTCCGTAGGGCGGGCCGGCCTCTGGGACCGCAGCCAGCACTGGCAATAAGTGTCAGGGATCCAGAGTCTGTGGTCCCCGCGTGGGGTCTGTGTGCAGGTTAGGGTTCGGCCCCACCAAGTCAGGCGGCTCAGCCGCATGGCCGTGGGCTCCTCGCCACTTAGAGGTACTGGGGAAGGGTGGGGAGCCCAGCTCAGCTGGTCAGCACGCTGGCAGGCGCAGAAGGCCCCGGGGAGCAGATCAGCAGGAGGCGCACATGTCCGACACGTCTGAGGTCCTGGCCCGCTGGCTGGAGAGCGAGCGCCAGGGACAGCGCAAGGCAAAGCAGCAACTTTCTCGTCTCCACCCAGAGCCGCGTTCAGGGTGGTCACTTTTGGGCGGCGGCCCGGTGGCTACCAGCGGAGCTCGGCACCCACGTGCTGGCTGTGGAGCTCCTGCAGGCGCAGCAGCAGCGCCTCCAAGTTCTCCCCAGTTGCGGCCGACAGGGCGATGACGCTCGGGCCCAGGCGGGCGCGCAGCTGGGGCAGAGCTGCTCGGGCCTGCGGGAGGTCGATCTTATTTGCCACGACCACATGCGGTCGCTCGGACAGGCCAGCTTCATGCTTCTCCAGCTCGAACTTCAGGTCCTCCACCTGCGTCCACGGCTCCGGCTCCGACAGATCCACGACGAACAGGAGGAATCGGCAGCGCTCGATGTGCCTGAGGAAGGTGCTCCCCAGGCCCCGGTTCTGGTGCGCGCCCCGGATGAGGCCTGGGATGTCGGCCACTGCAGGGCACACAGAACAGAGGGGCTGCGGGGACAGGCCCGGCTCCCTGTGGGCCCCGCGCGCCGCGCCTTGAAGGGGAGGCCGCCAGGCCACCCACCACCCCGCGCACCTGTGCTCTCAGCTCTGCGGGGGCGCCGACGGGGGTGGGTGACAGGCTGGCCGGCGTCACATGGACTACTTAACATGGGCCAGCCTCTGGCTTTAGAAATGATTCCGAAAAGGGGGAAATGCTTCCTGTAAACTTAAGAACCGGATTCCTGGTGGCGAGTCAGAGCACTCTGCCAATCTAAGGCGCTGTACGAGCAGCTTGAGCGGCAGCTTACTATTTTTAATGGGTACATTATCTTCTGGGAAAAAGTTTTCTTGTCTCAAAATGGTACAGGGAAGCTTTTTGAGTCACGTGTCGTCTCCACAACGGAGGCGAGGGAGACCAGAGGAGGCGGGACTTCCTCCAGTTTGAAAGTGACACGTGGGATCCTGAACCCAGCCAGCAGAGGGCTGTGGGCCGGTGGGTCTGCCAGAACTACCAGTGCTGAAATGAAGAGAGACAGCGCTCCATCTCGGGTGGGAAGCTCTGAATTACATAATTCGTGCTCGGATGCCATCGCAGGCCAACCTTCAGGCAGAACCCTGGAGCTCTACCTGCTATCTGCTGGTGGTCCTCACAGTGAACAATCCCAACGTGGGGCTTTAAAGTGGTGAACGGGTAGGAAGCCACAGCGGGTCTCGCGTTCGAAATGGCCCGGAGAAGGGAGGACTTCCCAGCATTGGGGAACCCAACCTGGAGCAAAGGCAAACCCACCTTGTCACCTCTGAGGTCAGGGAGCAGGGACACGTCAGAGTGTAGGCTCCTGAGTGCGCACACAGGGCCTCCCTGGGAGGGGCAGTGCCACCAAGCTGTCGCTCACGTCCAGGCTGGAGGCACGTGCTGGCACCAGGGCCGGACTTTCTCTTGCTCTGTTGCAGCAATGCCACCTCCTCCCCCCTCCAGAAGATACCCACCATTCCAGCATGGGCCATCGTCTTGAGCTCCAGGAAGAGGACGCGTTCTTGACCGGGCTGTCCGGGGGTGCAGGTCACAGGTGCGCGGTTCTCATTGGCCAGGAAAAAGCGGTTACCTTTTCCTCCTGCCCCGCCCAGAGCAGCAATGTACTCATCACCCGGGCACGACAGGTCAGCCACGACTTCCTTTCCCTCCTTCACTAACGTGCCCACTGGGACCTGAAAAGAAGTGCTTATAGGAGAACAAACACGTGCGGCAGAGCGCTCTGAGCGCCTGTGTCCATGTTTGGAAGAAGGGCGCGTGGCAGAGGGGCGGGGGCACCACTAGGTGCCCACTTCGCAGAACTCTGAAGCACCAGGAAAAGGTCCCAGCCTTCAAAGGGACTTTATGAGGCTGTGACACCCCCTGCAGATGGCATAAATGGCTTTTTGAAATAGTGTTTCTCAAACACTAGGGTGGATGGGAGCATTCGAAAAACACTTGGATAATCCGAGACGAGCCAAGTCTCCACTCCCAGAGATGTCCTGGGAGGGTAAGGGTAGACTAACAGTGGGCCCCTGGGGTCTTGCCTTTAATACTATAATTTCATGGTTTTTGAACAGGTCATACATGCACATGGGATAAAGCGAGCACCGTCACCCCAGGGCTTTGCTTCTCGGACGGCAGCTGCACGGCCAAGACAGGGAGGCCCTGGGAAGCAGGCAGGGGCGGGCTCTGCAGCCTCCGGCTCACCTGGACGTAGAGGAGGGCGCCACTGCGCCCGAAGCAGTTCTTCCTGCCACCGGACTCTCCGTGGAAACCCTGGTACCGAGACAGCACTGAGGACAGCGACTTGACTTGCCGGTCAGCTGTGAGATAGAGCAAGGACCTTCACGTTCCTTGGGTTAAAAGCACAACCATCTGTACACTATCCGTTTAAGGATACAGGGAACGCACAGGGAACCATGGCGTGAAGTCACGGCACAAGTGACCCAACTGGCAATGTGATTTTTTTTTAGAAAGCAAAAGTTCTCATTTTAAGAAAACACCATTTCGGAAAAAGTCAGACTTAGCCACGATGCCTTCATCAATTTAACAACAGTTGTACTCTATCGTGTCCTGACCGCTGACTACGTCTGCCGGCTTGCCCACCGCTCGCTCCCAAAGTGTTCCACGTAATCACAGCCTCCCGGCACATCTGGGGCGAGTAACACGGACCCTGCTCTTTGCCTTCCGGCCAAGCGCTAGAGGCCCTGAGCGTACATGAGCCTTGTGTTCCTGAAATTTAACATCACCCGCCACTGAAATTGGTTTAAGGAACTTTTAAAATGTGAACATCATATAATATAATCAAAATGACGTCCATCCACCGATTTTTGAATTCAAATTCGCATGAGGATGACAAGGAGGGGGAAAGGCCCCGCCCCAGAGGTGAGCAGACACAGCGCTCCTCCCCCAATCGTCCTCACAGCACGTGCCTCTCAGGACGACGTGGCCACCGTTGCCTCCGTCGCCACCATCTGGGCCTCCGAACTCCTTCCGGGGCTCGCTGTGGAAGCAGCTCACCCCGTCGCCGCCACGGCCCCCGCAGACGAGCACTCGGCGGTGGTCCACGAAATGTCTCTTCTGCAGGGAGCACAGCGAGCCCGGTCACTACCCACGCTGCAATCCTTTCAGGGACCGAGCAGCGTGCAAAATGGACCTTCTGTATCTGTGACAGGCTTTAAAATGAGAAGTTAATGATACTAAATTGCTAATTGCGCCTACGATGCAAGTGTGAGAAAGTTCCCACAAGTCACTACTGTTTGTAGGCAAATGTCGGTCAACCGTGCTGGAAGTGAAAATTGGTCAAAAGGTAGGAAAGGCAGGCTGAGGAAATCAGGAGCTATTAGGAAATCCTCCTTAAATAAAGCATCTTTCCATCTTTCCTCAATTAGTCACTGAACAAAAACGTTACGGAAACACCAGGTTTTTGCTCCTGGAAAGATGCAATAATGAACGGGAGTCCTGGGGGGCAAGCAGGCTTCCGACTCAGGAGCTGGCCGCAGAGGCTGGGCTCACAGCCGCGGGGCGCCCAGAACTGCTCTTGGATCGGAGCAAGCTTTTCTCTGGGCCCCTCAGGGAGGCCCCCTCTGGCTACAGAATGAGGACTGACGAACTGGGTTCACATTTAAAAAACACGAGCTCATCCTAAGAGAAGGTCAGCCCTCCGAGGAGCCTGGGTTCCAGGGGCCAGGCTGTGACCGCTAGCGAGCCCACCCACTGGCTGCACGCGTGGGCACGGACAGCCCCTCTGCCAGGACCCGGCACGTCGGCATTTCTAACCACTACTCTATAAGCAGATTTAAAAAAAAACACAAGTATTTTAAGATTCTCTGGCACCACCACATGGAAAAAACACGAATTACTATTTCAAAAACTCAATGTCTAATTTTGTTATATGCCAACATCATCAACATCAACCTGATGGGAAAAAAGCACAACTGGTGAGCATTTTAGGGGAGGAAAAGCTTGGATGGAATTTTTACCATCTGGGGAAGAGACGAGGCCCCTAAGGAACACTGAGCCACATGGCCGGCAAACACGGCTGCGGCGAGCAGGGAGGTGCCTATGGGGAGGTGCTGTTTGCCCTGATAATGCTTAGCGGAGCCCCTCCCCCATTCAGGAGAAAGTGAAGGGTTGTAAACACTTATTTTCTTGAATTTAAGCAAAGATCATTCATTTTTTCAATACAAGGTTGTGATAAACAACAAACACCAGGTAAGGCTTAAAGAACTATGAAACCAAAGGCCTAGCCCTCGCCTCCCCAGATCTTTTATTTTTTATTTTTATTTTTTTTTAAAAAGATTTTATTTATTTATTTGACAGGTAGAGATTACAAGTAGGCTGAGAGGCAGGCAGAGAGAGAGGAGGAAGCAGGCTCCCTGCTGAGCAGAGAGCCCGATGTGGGGCTTGATCCCAGGACCCTGGGACCATGACCTGAGCCGAAGGCAGAGGCTTTAACCCACTGAGCCACCCAGGCGCCCCTCCCCAGATCTTTTAAATTAAAAAATGGCCACACGTCCTTAAGAATGTACCTAGCACCCAAGTCAGACACGCAGGCGAGTGCTGAAGAAGCGTGCATGCACCCATCCCAGCGGAAGGGACGGAACATGGCTGAAGCTTCTGGAGCCCCTGGTACCCTCCCTGGTCTTCGCAGGGTTCACGAGAACTGGGGGCTTGGGGCACAGAGGCTCTCATCCCACTCCTGCATGTTCGGGAAGCTCGGGAAGCTCCACGCATCCCCTCCATCACACGCTCAGAAGGAACAGGATGCCGAGAACTCAAAACAATGCCCTGTGCCTTCTCAGGGGGGAATGTTGCAGGTGTCCTTCAAGATCAGAAGCCTCACCAGTTTTTTCTCGGAGAGCAGTTTCTTCCTGGGGGGTTCCTGGTGCTTGCCGTGGTCCCCACAGCTGTCTGAGAGCAGCCTGGGCGAAGGCGGCCACCGCTGGACCTGAGTCCAGCGCCCCACGCCCCCATGCACAGTCCTCGGTCCCAGTGAGAGAAGCCTCGAAGGCACCATGGCTTCCTAACAAAAATCAAATTGGCAAAGTCAGATGCTTGGTTTAAAGGTGCGGTCAGACAGAAACGCAAGGACAGGCCCGTGCACGGCGCTGTCTCCCGGTGTGGTGCTGAAACACACCAGCCGACAGAGGACCAGGACTTCCGTCTCTCACCACTGTGAGCTGAGCTGGCAAGGCTCGCCTGCCCTCGTCAGCCTCTCTGTGACCTGGGAGCAAGACGACAATTTAAACTGTTAAGTCTCCTCTAACACTGGATACGCATGCTCTTTTGTGGGTTTTCAAATATCTCATCAATGAAAACATTAACCAAAAATTCTGAGCCTCAAATAAAAATTTCTTAAAAATAAAACACCCAATTACTCAAACGTTAGTGGGTTAGTCTGTACCACTTAAAACCAGCTGAACGGGAAAGTGGAGAGAATACCGAGTATGGAGTATGGCTGTGATGCCCCCTTCGCCCCCCCTGCCCGGTGTGAGGCAGGGGGTGCCCTTCCCTGTGCGGCCCCACCTGTGCATCTGTCAGGGGACAGGGCTGGGAGCACAGGCCAGTTAGTGCCCAGCAGGCCGCCCATGTGCATGCGGAGTTAACGTGAGCCGCTTCTCCGTAAGCAGGAGCTGCCCACACCGTTACCTGTTCATTCAACAGCCCAGAATAGCTTCACATCCCGCAGGTGCCAAGAACAGATGGGAGGCAGGACGGGGCCTGGACCTCCAGGGGGCGACACCTCTTCTCCCTTTGCTGTGAGTGCCTGATACCCACCGGGTCTCAAGCATCCCAGTGGTGTGGGCATTTCCATGAAAGAAAACTGGGAAGGCTTTCCTCCCATTTCTAGGTGTGAAATGACGGGCAAGTAGGAATATAAATATAAATTTAAAAAATCATTATAAAGCCACTACGTGTTTAACACAGCAGAACAGAATTCGGTTTTCCTTAGACGTCCCTCACGCTCCACATCTCACGTTCCGCCTGGAAGAGGAACATCCTTTGTGGGAATTTTTCTCTTAGCAAGGCACTAAAAAATTTGGTTCTCATTTGGAAACAGTAGCAGTTACGGAAAAGCGGGAGTTTGGGGGGGGAAGCGCTCTTTTCTTCCTGAAACACCTGCAGGGAAGCTGCCAACCTTCCTTCCCCCACCCCACCCCAGAACACCTCCTGGGGGCTCCCTGTGCCCACGGGCGTCATCCCCGGCTGGGCGTCATCCCCGACGCAGCCGGGCGACCTCTGCAAGCAGGCCACCAGCCACGCTCACAGCCACCCCTCCGCGGGGTTCTTCAGCTTCTTTAGCCTGGAACGTTCTCCAGCCTTTCCTTGGCTCTCGTGCCCGCGACACCCGCACGGCCACAGGCCAGGCATCTTTCGGCTTGTCTGTGTCCCCGCTGGACAGCCACCTCCCTTGTGACAAGAATGTCCCGCGAGCCCCGTGGAGGACTGGGTTTCCTTGGTCCTTTCCTGCCGTGCTTCGAGCTCCAGCCCTCGAGGGTCCCTGCCGGCTCCCCCTGTCCTCCTAAGCTTCCCGTTTATTCATTCCCATGGGCTCGTGCTTCTTACTTTACTCAGTGAGCCCAACTCTGTGATTTATTTATTTTTGATCTTCAAATGGTCTTCAGCTTGGCCAGAGGCAACCCATCAATCTCAGAGCACTTTCCTGCTTTGTGACACAAAATGTTCTGGACTCGCTTCACTCTCTCCCCAGGTGACGTGGGGTCAGCCCTAGTTGCTTCGGGTGGAGGATGGGATTCAGAAGCCCCCCTGCGTGCGGCCGGCTGCTGGGGTGTTGCTGCCTGCAGGCTCAGCAGACCGAGAGCAGACAAAGGTGCACACACCCACACACACCCTCCCGCCGTCCCCGGCCTGCTACGCCCTTCGCCCCAGCTGGAGCGCAGCAACTGCGGGAAGCCATGAGTTCACACTATGCGCCCCATTCCACACCGCAGGGCTCATGCTAGTTTTCAGTCTTGACAACCTCATTCTGACTGCCAGAATCCTGGCCTCCAACATCTTCGACATGTTTGTTTATTGGCTCAGTCCCCATCGTAGCCAAACCTTCCTCCGCAGGGATACCCTCCTGTTACAATGCTGTAAATGCACTGTTTTAAAGCAAACTTTTACTTGGGCATTATTTTATGTGAGTGTGTGCAACATGTAGCATGTGCCTATGTGCAGGAGTGGGGCAGAGGGAGAGAATCCCAAGGAGGTTCCATGCCCAGCGTGGAACCTGATGCAGGACTTGATCTCAAGACCCTTGAGATCATGACCTGAGCCAAAACCAAGAGTCGGACGCTTACTGGACTGAGCCACCCAGGAGCCCCTATCGAGTAATGATTTTAGATTCACAAAAACGTGAAAGATATTCCCATATACCTCTTAGCTGGTTTCCCCCAGTATCAGCATCCTACATGACTGGGATATATTTGTCAAAACTAAAAAGCCAGCTTGGGTACTTGCATTAAACTCCAGATGGCATTTGAATTTCACCAGTTTCCCCACTAACATCTCTTTCTCTTTTCCAGAGCCAGATCCGGGATCCCATAAAGCATGAAGCCATCCTGGAATGTTGCGTTTAAAGTCCCAAAAGGGCCCTGCACCCAGCATCACACACCTTCAGGAGGGGAAGTGAAACACGACAGGCTCAGATGGTGGAAAAGAAGACATCACTGCCAACTGCCAATCTACCTGCTTTACAAGAAATGCTGGAGGGGGGCCCCTGGGTGGCTCAGTGGGTTAAAGCCTCTGCCTTCGGCTCAGGTCATGATCCCTGGGTCCTGGGATCGAGCCCTGCATCAGGCTCTCTGCTCAGTGGGGAGCCTGCTTCCTCCTCTCTCTCTCTGCCTACTTGTGATCTGTCTGTCAAATAAATATATAAAAATCTTTAAAAAAAAAAAAAAAAGAAAGAAATGCTGGAGAAAGTTCTTCAAGTGAAGAAAAATGGCTCCAGAGGGAAATCCGGATCTTTAGGAATGGAGGGCAGCAACAGAACAGTGAACGCACAAGACCACCTGCTTTTCTTTTATTTTTTTAAAGACTTATTTTATTTTAAAAGCGAGTGAGAGCGCACAGGGGGAGGGGCAAAAGGAGAGAGAATCTCAAGCAGACTCCCCACTCCCATGAGTGCAGAGCTGATGTGCACTGGGTCCCAATCCCAGGACCCTGAAATCACAACCTGAGCTGAATCAAGAGTCGACGCTTAACTGACGGAGCCCCCAAAGTTAAATATTATAGCAAGAAAGACTGATTTATAGTATCACTCTGATTTATAATATCACGGGTCTTTAATGCAGGCAGGGGTCTTACACGTGAAAGTGTAGGATCAGGAGGGGACTGCAGGGACTGTGTTTGAGTGAGAACAGCCTGCATTTCCATGACGTGGTGCAGTCTCGGCACTAAGCAGGCAAGGACAGGCGAGGACAGGCTGGGGGACGGCACCCTGTGAGCTCTGGAGCAGCCCCTGGCATGCAGCACAGAGCCAGCCATGGAGCTGATGAGCAGATGACAGGGGACGCTTGGAAACCATTCCAACGATTCAGAAGGACGGGGCTAACAGAACAAAAAAAGATGGGACAGACAAAAAAGTACAATAGTGTGCTCTGACCTAACCGGTGAGGGAAGACGTCCGAGCACGACACACAGCCGCTCCCAGGGAAACCAAGCAGCTACAGCTGCGCACAACGGGCACTTCTTCCAAGCACATCAAGCAAAATCTGAGAGAATTAAAGGGAGAAACAGAGCATCCCACAAGGACAGGAGGGATGTAAGTGCTGTTCTCTCTGGAAGTGATAAAGGAGCTGAAAACCGAACAACCGAACCACCAAAAGCATGAAGATGCCAACGGCCTGAACACGGGCACCCACACCGTGGGGCCGACCGCACAGAGCGGACGCCCGTCCGTGGGGAGGCGAGCGCCGCCAGCTGTGCAGGTGGGTACGGAGTGTCCTCCAACCACAACAGAACTGCGGCCGGTGAGGGCCAAGAGCCCAAGGAAACCCCGACGACATGGAGATCAGACAACACTGCTGCGAGCAATCCAGGTAAAAGACGACCCCAAGCGAGAAGCGAGAGACTATCCTGACCGGCACGGGAAGGAGAGCGCAGGGACCACAGTCTCCGGGATGCTCGGTGCTCTGGGTGCTCACACCGGCAAAGAAGGGGGACCTAAATCCAGGAGCTGGGATCAGCAAACCAGAGAAGAGCAAAGTGGAAGAAAGGACATAACGAAGAGCCAAACAAGCAGGACCGGACGCCAACGGAGACTGACAAGACCCGCCGGACAGCTCCCGAGAGCAGATAAAGCTCGAGTCAGACCGATCAAGAAAACAGTGAACACACATCACCAATGTCAGGAATTTAAAACGCGTTTCAGAACAAACCGTACAGATGCGAAAAGGGTGAGAAAACCCCATGGATGCATTTTCTTGAAAATGTCACTTACCAAGTAAACACAGAAAGAAACAGGAAATCCGAATAGCACTGTATCTACTAAAAAAGTGAAACTTGCGAGAGAACACTCCCCAGAATACCACGCTGGACTCCAGTGGTTTCCCTCGCAGATTCTAGGGCGCATTCGGGACAGAAACGGAAGAAATAAGCAGCCATCTTACAGAGCTTTTTCGGAAAATGGAAGTGAGGTCACCACCCAACTCACTGTACAAGGCCCATGGGACCCCAAACCAAAGCCGGGTACTACCGACAAAGAAACTCGACAGCCCAGCACCCCTGGTGCACACAGACGTGGGGTCCTTCAGGAACAGGTGTCCGGTTGAGCCCAGGCCATGCCAGGGCCAAGGAGGGAGACTCCTGGAACTCAGCCTTCCCCCAGCACGTCCGACCCCACCTCCCGCTGGCAATCAACACGTGTGACAAGAGCCAACGGCCATTCACGACCGGGAAAATTAAATGCCGCAGCAACTGAGAAACAGGCGGGAACACCTCCAAAGCGATACGGGGCATCCACCAAAGGCAGACACGGCTGTCACATGGCCTGGAGACTGACCTGCTACCCCGAGACGGAGAAAGGCCCACTCTGCTCCCCTTCGATGCAACCCGGTCTTGTAAACAGTAACAACTGAAAAAAGGGGGGAGGTAGGCAGAAAATGACTGTTTCCACAGAAAATCCCAAGAAAATCTATAGAATGATGATTAAAATGATTCAACCAAGGCCGCAGGTTACACGGTTAATACACAAAAACACTTGCATTCCTACACACTCCCAGTGAACAACTAGGAAACATTAAGAAAACAATCTCAGGGGGACCTGGGTGGCTCCGTGGGTTAAGCCTCTGCTTTCAGCTCAGGTCATGGTCTCAGGGTCCTGGGATGGAGCCCCATATCGGACTCCCTGTCCAGCGGGGAGCCTGCTTTCCCTCTCTGTGTCTGCCTCTCTGCCTAACTGGGATCCGTCCCTCTGTCAAATAAATAAATATATTTAAAAAAAAGAAAGACAGAAACAACCCCACAGTCAGGAGCACTGTGTACATAAGCTACCCACAAATACGCTCATCAACCAACATGCGAGACCCCCACCTCATTTCCTGCAAAATGCTGATCTGGGTATGTTTAGGGATTACCTCACTGGGGGCTCACAACGCCCCTGTCAGGAAGGACTTTTATTTCCCCCCCGCTCTGCAGAGGAGGACGTGAAGTGACTCACCCGCGGCCCGACCTGTCAGATGGGGGCGGCAGGGGAGTGTGAAGCGAGTAGAGGGAAAAGACAACGCAGCCGTCATCTCTACCAGCGCACCCACAGCTCAGCGCACTGCGGAGCCACGCTGCCCACCCCGCCGCCACGGACAGCGGCACAGGGCCCCCAGCCGTGAAGCCGGGGGACAGCCAGCACACGGAGGTCATCCGCGTCGAGCCAGCCGGAGACCGGAGCTCGGAATCCCGCGCCAGCTGGAAGTCCTCCTCCTTCCTGCCCGTCCGGCAGTGCGTGGAAAGGCCCGGTGCAGGCGGAGGAGCAGGGCTCTCCTCTGCCAAGCCACCCAGCGCGACCTGGACCGCCACTGCTGCTCGGTCTGTTTTCCTTGTGAAGCCCGCACTGCCTAGTGCGGCCGCCTGCGGCCACCACGTTGAAACTCGCCACCCACGAAAAAACACACAAATCCTGTCCCTCGGTTACACACGCCGGGTTTCAAGTGTTCACGGCCACACGTGGCCAGCGGGTCGCACACGCGACCCCTGCACTACTGCAGGAAGTCCTGCCGGGCAGCGCCGGTCGGCCCGTGGGAGGCGAGAAAAGCTCGAATTCCTCCTGGGAGCCCCCGTCCGCCGGGCCTGTTCGCGGATGCAAGGGCCAGAGAGCGGCGAAAGCCGGGCCAGGGTCCAGCGGGTCCGCGATTCCAGGGCGGGGCTTTCAAAATGCCGGAAAGGGGCTGCCAGGGTGGCTCAGGGGCTTCGGGACCCGACGCCCGATCTCAGCGCGGCTCTGCGCCTCCTGGTCGCCGCGGTCAGGCCCCGCCGCGGGCTCCGCGCTGCGTGGAAGGCCGCCCGAAGGTCAGCAGGAAGTGACCAGCGGCGCAGCGGCCGTGGCCGGGGCCCCGCTTTCGCCCGAGCCTCTCGGGTCCGGGAAGAGCTAAGCGCGGTCCTCCGGGCCCGCAGAAGGCACCGTCTCCGGAGCGCCAGCCCGCCCACCCCAGCGGCGGACGGGCGGACACGCGCTCGCGGGCGCTGCGGTCGGCCCGGAGGGAGCAGTCGGGGCGCTGCGCGAGGTCCGGCCCGAGCGAAAGCGCGGAGCCTGCCGCGGGCCTGCGCTCGCCCGACCCCGCAGCGCCCCCGCAGCGCCTCGCCCGGACCGCAGCGCCCGCGGGCCGGTCCGGCGGGGGCGCCCCGGGCTCGCACGCTCCGAGGGACGCCGCGCTCCGCCCCGCCAGAGCGGCCCGCGCCGGAAAGGGCCTCCTCGCTCCGGCCGCGTCCGTCCGCTCCGCGCGCGCCTCGAGGAGCCGGCCGGGCGCGAGCCGCCTCCCCGCACGCCGCCGCCGCCACAGGCCGCCGCCTTCCGCGCACCGGAAGGCTTCTCACACGCCCGCGCGCGGGGCTCCACGCCGCTGCCCCGCCGCCTGCGCCCGAGCCCTCCCCGCGGCGCTCCCGGGCCGCGTCCCCGCCTTCTCAGCGGGGCCCCGAAGCCCTCCCGCACCCTCCGGCGCGGCGCCCACGCCCGCACTCACCGCTTCGGGAGGCTGCGTCACTTCCGGGGCCTGGACCGGGACCCGGACCGTGAGGTCACTTCCGGGGATGGACCCGCCCCCGGCACGGCCGCGCCTGCGCAGGGCCGGCCCAGCGCGCGTGCGCGGAAGACTCGGCCAAGCCCCGCCCACGCCTTTGGACGCGAACGGGGTCGCTTTTCCTCTACCTGTGAGGAGGCGCAGGATTGGAGGTACCGGATCGCCGGGTCGGACACACGCCTGCACTCGGGTCAGGCGACCGCCTCCCCCGTCAGACAGTGGCCGCCCCCATCAGAAAGACCCGCAGCTGTCCCTCCGACAGCCCGTCAGCCGCCTCCCGGGTCAGACAGCCGGCTCCCGCCGGACAGACCCCCGCCCCCCCAGCGGACGCCGGCCGTCAGACACGCAGCACCTCCGCCGGCAGGCACCCGCCGTCCCCGTCCGCCGGACACGGACGCCCCCTTCACACCGCCCCTCCCGCCCGCCAGAAGCCCCCGGCCGCTCCAGGACCAGGCGCCGGGCGTGGGTCCGAACACAAAGCACGGAAACTCCCGGCGAGGGCGGTTGGAAGAACCGGTTTATTCACACAGGACACAAGTCATGAGCCGTTTATGGGCGCCAAACCGACTGGAAAGGAAGGAACCGATGCGAGGTTTCCCAGAAAATGCGCTGCGCTCACCGGGGAGACGGATCGGACCTGCCCGATGCCGCGAGGGACGGCGAGCTCCACAGACCCGAGGGGACGGGGCGGCCGCCGCGGTGCCCGCTCGCCGCAGCACACACGCGGGCGGGGCCGGGGCCTCTCGGCCGCCGCGCCCGTCTCGGTCCACGGCCGGGGTCAGGCACGCCGCAGGAGGAAGGCGCCGGCATCCAGGTCTCCCTGGCGTGTCCGCCGGCCTTCGCTGGCCGCAGCCACAAGCGACAAAGCACCGCCGACCACACCGCACAAACAGCTCACTTCGGCCTAAGCGTTTGCAAACACAGGACGGAAGAGGAGACGGACGACGTCCAGTGAAAAAGAACTGCTGGCATCACTGTCCCCCACAGTGTTACATAAAGATGGACAACACGTTAAATAAACCTTCTGTTATTAATCATTAAATATATTAATACCAAAAATCATGTATAAATTAGGAAAGAAATGTACAAACTATTTCACAAAGTGCTTCTTAAAATATATACACAACATTCAAGAAATTCTTAATGTAAGACATTTCAGATTGAAGTTTTGGGATAAGTTCAAGTGTCCTTTTCTTTCAAAAAAGTATTAATACAGCACTTAAAAAAACCACACACACACATAAAAGGCATATTTGCAGATTGGCAAGGAATAAAATAAAACGACTTTCACAGTTATCTAGAATGTTTAACATTTTCAATGGGGAAATTTAGTCCCCGATTGACTTTGCAAATTAGTTCTATGAAAACTGCCAAGAAAGATCAGAACAAAAGCGAGGGAGACACCTCCCTAAATGAAATTGCTAATGTCTGTGTCATTTAGCAATTAAGAACTCTCAGTTCACCGATTTAACATAAATACATATTTTTAAGCCCTTACCAGTGTCAAGAGTTTTTAAAACCCATACGCCTCTAGGATGAACACTCCTATCCCAGCATGTGTGATTCTATCCCAGCAGAAGAGGGGAAAAAGCCTAGAATAGGAGCGGTACGCATCTGGGGGCAATCTTTAATCTGTACCTCGGTTCTTCATCTGTAAAATGGGAACAGTAATTGCCCCATATTTCCCAGTGTTGACTGTCAAGATTCATTCAAGCAACAAAACAAAACAGAAACAACATAAAATACCTTGTAAACTGTAAACCATTCAACAGCTCTGGATAAATAATTACTTTACACTTTCAAAACATTTCTGAAACTTACCAATTCAAAAAATCATCTTCAGTAGACCTGATATGCCAAGAATTGTTTTTGTTTTTTCTTTAAATTTTCTTGGTTGTTCTTAGAAGTATGTCAGCATTTATCCAAAGATGTTTTTAAAGTATGCACGTGGGTATTACTGTCCAGGTAAAAGTTGCCAGAATGTCTGTATTACTAATCAGTGAAATACTGGGTTTTTCCTTTGACTATGCTTTCGCAAGTGAGCTGTCTTTACCATTTGTATAGAATTTAAGTGGGATTTAATGTCCTAGGAATGTAAAATTTACTCAAATTTCCCCATATAAAACCCTTCCTTTTCGTTAGGAAGAACACAATAAAATCTATGGGGTTCTTTTTAAAAATAAGATCTGAATTTCAGATATCTATAAAAGAAAAAGGACGCTGGCTTGGAGATCTGAACAAGTAGGTCCTGAAAGAAATAGTATAAAACAAACAACTTGCCAACTGTTTGGGAAGTTTGGTATAAATATTTTATCAGATTAGAATTGGGCATATCAAATATTCAAATCCCAGAAACGACCATCAGAGAAACAAGGGCCAATGCCGGTCATTTCAGAGAACTGCCCTGTCTTTCCTTCAGAAACGACCCTCGTTCCTTCCCTGGGTTAGGCTAATTGTATGTTTATTTGGAATATACTCATTGATCCCTCTTCACTTTTTAGTACAAAAACAGGACATTTTGGATAAACACAATTGGCAAGAGACACAGGTAGCATGTGAGCATGGAAGCTCTGGGAAAGATTGTTCACAGCCAAACAAAGCGTATTTATCCTTTTCAGTGAGTAACAGAAACTGACCCAAAACACAGAAGATGCCCCCCGCATCGAGGCACAGGAAGAGGTGGCCATCCAGGGGCTGTGGCGTGTGTCCAGCTGTGGTGTAGCCAGTGAGAGACAAGTTTACAACCCACATTACAACAAGTGTGTGAGGAGTCAGACCCGAGGCCCGCTTATGTGAACACGTGGACTGCGGCATCCTGTCGCTGTGCCCCATTCCTGGGCACGGAACGCTGATGACAAAAGGATCCCTAACGCTAGCTAGAAACATCAAGGAGGGGAGACAAAAAGGAGACAACCTCTCCATTGTACGGACATACAATACTATACACAGCACCAGATATGTCACACCATCGAAGCGCTGTCTCTCGCCCGCGGTGCACGCTCGGCATCACACCCAGCATGAAATGTGCACGCGTCACATGCAGACGCTGTGTGGGGCGGAAGGGCGACCGAGAGGTCATAGCTCATCAGAACTGCCACTGGCCCGACCATCCCTGGAGGGACATGCCACCGCAAGGCTCTAACAAGAGTGCTCGTTCCTTACTGCTGGTAATTTCCATACTGGCCCTGCAAGAGACCAAAACACATGTTACACTTCCCGAGTCAAGAGTCAAAGTGGCAGCGAGGACCCCCCCCCCCGCAAACCTGGGATTAGGGCCGGAAGGAGGTATAAAAATCAAGCAAGCCAACAGCTCTCTGCCTAGAGCTGTGGGGCAAGGCAGTCGCTGGCTCTCTGAAAGCCATCGTCCAAGCCTGTGGCTAAGGATTGAAACCAGGTCAGTGAGGCTCCTCACCAGCTTCCCCCAATAAGCGCCGCCCGCCCCCCGCCCCGTTGCCAGGAGCCAGCAGCAGGGCTGGATGCAAACTTGGGCTGGGGCGCTCTGAGGCCAGAGCCACTCAGCCAGCCACGTCTGACCCAGGTGAGTGTACGTGCAAAGGTGATTTCTCAAACCCTCGCGGGCTCAGAGAATGAACATTCTAGACAGGAGCTGGGCAGCCAATTCGTCTCACGCGTTATTCCGCGCGATCAGGAGTGAAACCTTCATCATGTCTCCACGGACGCGCCGGGTCTTGCCTGCTCATAGCCGTAAGGCCGCTGCTGCTGGGCGGACGGGCCCGTCTGGGATGCCCTGTAGCTTCCGTACTGCTGGCCTTGTCCTTGCTGGTAGCCGGAGTACTGCGAGGCAGCTCCCTGGGCCGGCCCTGAGGGCGCATACCAGCACCGTGAGAAGGAGAGGCAGCACGCGCCCTGACCCTCGGGGGCGCCTGAAACCCCAGCCCACTCCTCCTCAACCCACAGTCCCCCCAGCATGAGGGCACTGAGCGTGGGAGCAAGGCTGCCGGCGGGCCCCCTGCGGCCCGGCTGGGTCACAGGCTTCCTGGCAGTGGCGAGTCCGCCCTGGTGGTCGCTGCAAACCCGCCCGTTAAGTACCACAGCAGCTGCTGCTCGTGGGCATTCCCGTAGAAACTCAGGTGAAGCCTTTGGAAAGAACTAATAAAGGCAAGTAATTGCTCAAAAGATGCTATTTAATGAGTCATGGTTGCAACAGGTTGGGCAAGAACCTGAAACTGCGGCTCTCCTTCCCCGCAACGCGCGCCGGCACCGGTGAGCCCAGGAAGACACCTCACGCAGGGGGCCCTGCCTGCCACCTTATTTTTCCAGAGCCTCCAGGGTGGTCCCGAGGTGTGGAGGCAGAGCCCCACCGCCCGCATGAGCTCCTGCAGCAGGGCCCGCGGCTCCGGAAGGAACGGGGCCCAGCTCTGCGCAGGCGGGAGCGGGGAGGCTCCTGTTCACGTCTCGCCGGGACGCTTCAGGGGGAGACGCGTGCGCGTTCTGTGAGCGCTCCCGGAGCTCCCTCTTTTGACGAACTAATCACCTACTCTTCAGGTCATAACAACGGCTTCCGGCGTGTATTCTGAATGTTAACCACATGCCCGGCCGTCACGCGGTGGCAACAGGAGGCGGCTGTCCTGTGACGGCAGCACTATTAGTACAACTCCCCTCCCCCTCCCGCCCGCCCCCAGCACCCCGGGTTCTGGGGAGCGCAGCCCGTGTGCATCTTGGGGGCGGGTTAGCACGGGGAGAGCCTCATGCACTTGGGGCTCTCGGCAGACCGACCCAAAGGCTGGGGGCCGGAGCAACTGTTTCAGGTGGATCTGCCTGGGGAGGACGAGGCCCACAGAGGACCGGGCACATGTGCAGGCTACTATCCGGGCAGGACGGCCCTCAGTGAGACAGAGCCTGCGTTCCGCTGATCTCCAGTGGACGGGGGTCTTCCCTTGTTACTACTGCAGCCCGAGAAGCTCCCTCTGTCCGCTTCTCTGTCCCACGGGCCTGGAGAACAGTATTTGTTGGCAGGCTCCACAGCAGAGCCCGTGAAGACCCGCTGGCCCCCGGGCACTTTAGGGAAGCCTCACAGGGTGAATAAAAGCCAGCGAGCGGGTGTGTGCTTCTAGAAGCTGCCGCCATGCTAACCCATACGTGGGCTGTCTCAGGTGACCATGTGGCTCAGAAAATGCCCACCTGACCGCAGCCCCTGGTCCCTAACGCTGTTCTCCCATCGGAGGACCCAGAGCACCTGTGAGACATGCTGCTTCTAGGGCTAGAGCACGGAGAGTGCCGTGGTCCCAGAGAACAAGGAGATGCTCAAAAACAAAAGGATGGGAGCACGACAAAGGGACTGCAGGGCCTCGGGTCCCTAAAGGCGAAGCTGGACGATCTGAATCAAACAGAGAAATCTAGGATCTAAGCTGCTGTGTAAACTGAATACAAAGAATACATGTTGATAAATGATTAATAACTAATCATTCATTAATTACTCTGCCTTACAGAGAAATTCCAATTCTTCCTTCCAGAGCATGGGTTGGGGTCAGTGGCTTGGTTCCAAAGATCAGAAAAGGTAGAGGACGAAGGGATAACTTGATGGCGGGGGACCAGGGACCGGGGTCAACATCGGAGGCCAGTCATGCTGACAAGGGATAAGAAGAACTTGCCCCCCGTGAGGTCTTTCCAAAGCCCACGGCCCAGTCTCATCCTGAGGAAAACCTCAGACAAGCCCAACCCGAGGATACCCTACAAAACACCTGCCCAGTCTTGCTGACGACCGGCAAGGTCCAGAAGGACAAGGATTTCCCAGGTCCGGTCCCAGCCCAGGGGAGCCTAAGGAGACGTGAGACTCAGTGCCAAGGGGGATCCCAGATGGGTCCCGGGACGGAGGAGGACAGTCAGGCACACGAGTGAGAGCTGAATGAACTGGGCGCTCAGTCCCTGGCAGCGTGCCGGCGGGAGCTGCTGAGCTGTGACGTGGCACCGCGGTCGGGCGAGGCGGACAGCCGGGCCCCTCTCGGCACTAGCTGCGCAGCTTTGCAGGAAATCCAAACTCTTCTGAAGGAAGCCGACTAAGCGTCCACTGCGCAAGCGGCAGCGTGACCGTGCGCGGGGGCCTGCGCAGGGAGGCGCTCCCTCTTACCGTAGCCTTGCTGCTGCCCGGGGTAGGTCTGCTGGTTGGAGTACTGCTGCTGGTACCCTGCCTGCGGCTGGGCTGCGCCCTGCTGGTACCCCGCCGGCTGCTGGCCGTACTGCGAGTTTCCTGCGGGGGAAGGAGACACACGGTGCGTTTCTGGGCGCGGAGGCATTCCTCCCGCCACTCACGACGCGGGGCCCTTGGAAAAGCCCCGGACCAGCTCAACTGCTTCAGGATCTTCTCTTTCACAACGATTCGAGTGTGGAGGTACAGCCGAAGTGACACCATTAACACAATTTAAAGCTAATACAAGTGTTTTGGGTTGAACTGTGCCCCCCCGAAAGGTACGCTGAAGCCCACATGTCACGTACCTGTGCACGTGCTTTAGCAAAGGCTCTCCGCAGATGCGAACAGGTCAGGGCCTGCTGCACTGACTAGAATGGGCTGCTTATGGCAAGAGGGCACCTGGACACGGACCCAGACCCGCAAGAGGGACCTGGACACAAAGCCCCACGACGGCCGAAGCGGAGAGTGAAGTAACATGCCTACAAGCCAAGGACACCAGGACTGCTGGAGCCTGTCGGAAGCTGGGAGAGGGTCTGGGGCAGACCCTCCAGTTGAGCTCCCGGAAGGACTAACCCTGCTGCGCTTGGATCTCGGCCCTTGGGCTGCCAGAGCTACGAGAGTGATTTTTGCTGCGCTCAGCAGCCCCGTCTGCGGCACCTCGCCACACAGCCCTCAGTGCCAGGACAGCCGCACAGCAGGCCTGCAGCAGGGACTCGGAAGGAAGCACGTTTCAGGCTCTGATCAACTAAACGTGCCCCTGAGGACGGAACTAAAAGGCACAGTGCGGTGTGGGAGTGGAAACAGACACACCCCGACGGTCCTGGACTGAGATCCGTAGAGCGCAGTGACCCCCAGGGTGTTCTCCATGCACACCTCGTGGTGTTGACTCCTGCAGGGTTATTCGTTGGAGAGGCCGGCAGGTCAGCCAGTGAGAAATACCATCTCACCAGTAAGGAAAATATGGAACGTGACTGCAGGCCACCGTGCATCCCAAGCAGGTGACAGGTACCCCGAATGCTTCCCTTAGCACCAGGAGATAAGCACATTGTACAGATGGGGGACTAAGGCGCACCGCCCGGTGGCGCAGAAGCCGGCACTCAGACTCGGGAGTCGACAGTCCGGGATGGCCCAGGAACTCCAGAAGGGAAACTCAGGGACGTTCCAGTCCATGGCTGACGGACACGCTGAGGTGAGCAGTGGCTACCAGGACACTCCTTGGAGACTGCTTCTATAAGTTCACGTGAGACAGATATTTCCCTCTACAGGTTTTAAAAGTTTGTTTAAGTAATCTCTATACCCAACATGGGGCTCGAAGTCATGGACCCAAGATCAAGAGCCACATGTTCCAGTGACTGAACCAGTCAGGTGTCCCCACAACGCCTTATTTTTAAAAATCTAGCCTGTCAGCATCCATGCCCAAAGCCTCATCTGGAAGAAAGCCCATGGTAGGAAGCGCGGCTGAGGAAAGGAGGGAGGGCACCACCGTACCATTCCTGAGCGGGCAGCACGAACAGCCGGTAAACCCTTCCTGCAAACATCTGGACGCAGGTCGCAGGGGCTGCCGTTCCAGAGCACTGTGGGAGTGACATCCCACTCACGGTTTTCAAAACACCTTCGCGAAAAGACCAATTAAAGTCTAGTGTTGTTTCCTTTGGAATAGGCCTTTACTCTGTCTTCAATTTGTAGTAAGTCCTGTCCCCAATTCAGGCAAACCCACTTCTCTAGAAGGAAGGGCATGGAGGGGACAAGGGGCCGTCACTTGACTGCAACACCCCACAGCAGATGACTGGCCGGCCCAGAAAAGACACAGCAGCCCCCTTCTCTGTGGGGGATCCATCGCAGACCCCGTGGACCCAAGAAGCCAAGGGCAGGGCCACGCCTGCACACACCGTGCGCTCCCCTCCGCACGCACGCACCCGCGGTCAGGTGTCGTGATGAACGGGGCACAGCCAGGGAGGGTCAGGAACCACGGACGCCACAAGACAGCCTTCACTATGTGCAGTGACCAAAGTTGTGCGAATGTGGCCTCTGGCTCTGGAAACGCCTTCTGGTCCTGGGCTCACCCTCCGGTGTTGATGCAATGATGTGACCTGAGCAACGGGAGCAGGGGACGAGCGGGAGGGAGCATCTGACCCCTCTGACCCTGCGTCGGGGAAGAGGACTACTATAGTTGGCTATTTTTTCTTTTAAATCAAAACATGTCCCGGGGTACCTGGGTGGCTCAGTGGTTAAGTGTCTGCCTTTGGCTCAGGTCATGATCTCAGGGTCCTGGGATCGCATCCCACATCGGGCTCCCTGCTTCTCCCTCTGCTGCTTCCTCTACTTGTGTTCTCTGTCAACTAAATTAATGAATCTTAAAACAAACACACAAACCAGATCCTGGAGACGTCGTTTTTAAGCAGAAGCCTTCTGGAGAGCCGTCACCGTAAAGGTTTGCACACCCCACGGGGACTCGAACTGCAGCCACGAGGAACAGCAGATGCTCCGACTCCAGGGCGCGTCCTCCCTGCTGACCCTGCACACCCTCCGCGTCTCCACGGTTGCTCCCTGCCTTGGGAGGCCCCGAGCTCTGAGGGACTCCTTCCTTCCAGCCGGTGCAGTCCCGGCGGGGCGGCGCGGACCCCGGGTGTGGTGCGCAGCCAGCGGATCTGCATGGCCGAGTTGCAGAGCAGTTCTCCGGGGCCTCAGATGGTCGGTCGCTCCGCGTATTCTCAGCTTTACACCCCCTTTCGCTCTTTTCATGGTAACCGATTCAGGAGCTCAGTCACGTGCACCTAGCCGACGGCCTGGCACACAGTAGGTACACAACAGATGTGAGCGGGGTGCCGCGGAGAACCTCGGCTCTGCTCCCATGCAGATCTTCCCTTCTGCGGAGCCAAACCCCGTAGCCAGGGGGCCCGCTTGAGGAACGTGGGCACAAGGAGCCACCGGACTCAGCCGCCACCAGGAGCTACAGCCCAGTGACTCACTGATGCGTTTGATAAAACTACTTCTAGAAACAAGGCTGTGCCTTGGGGACACCACGGGCTATCCCGGAGCAGCCGCCGTCCCCACTGGTCTGGGCGTTTACTCACAGGGGTCACGCCATTCTCTGGGGCAAGACCCTGGGGACCCCGAGGACAGTGCTGTGACCACGGGGCTTGGGGTGTTGATGAGTCTGGATGGCCAAAAGGTCAGGCCGCTTTGATTTTCAGTGACAACTGGTAACGTTTATCATTTCTAAGTTTAGCTTTTGCACAGGCGGATACGTTCATGTGACAGAAACGTAAAAGTGAATGTGGCCCCCCTTCAAGAGTTTCAGGGAAGGCCACCTCCAGCCCTGCCGGCTCCCCAGCCCCGTCCCCCACCCACAGCCATGGTCTCACACAGAAAGTGGCTCCCCTGACACCCTCCTCCTCGACACCAGGCCTGAGCACATGGCCCAGCCCAGAAGAATCTGCCGCAGCAGCCCACAGGGAGTTCCGTGTCTTTTAACAGACTCGGTGCCTGGGGCATGGCACAGGGGACACGGGCTCCTTCCAGGCTTTGCTGCAGCAAACCTCGCAGCCAGGAAATACAGCAGGACGCCCAAGCTGCCGTGGGTTGCTTGGCAGGACCCCTCTTGGCGAGCGGTGTCTGCCTGGCTCAGTGGGCCCCTCGACCTCTTACTCCGCCCGGCCTGACCTACGGCAACCTGGCCCCTTCCCGGCGCCGGCCCTTGCAGGCCGGCGGCCTCTCATTCTGTGGGGCCACACAAGGTCCCTCAGATGCCGCCTCCTGCGAAGCCCCCAGCACCAGCCCCCTGTGCTCCACAAACCTCCTCATCCCGTGGTGGGACCAGCAGCTTTACAGGAAACATTTTTATTGGGGCTTTGGTCCACCCCCTCATTGCTTCCACTCAAAACCCTCCACCTCCACGGGGTCACAGGCCGCTTGGGCACAACCGTCTTCTCAAAGCACGACACCAGCCGCCTCACGACAAGGCCTGGCAATGCTGCCCACCGTGGGGAGACCTGACCTTGTATGACGAGTACGTGGAGTCCCAGCCACAGGTCCCATTAACGAGATGGAATAAAACGCTTCCAGATTCAGGAGGAAGCCGTGCCATCTGCCACGCTTGCCTCCGAAGAGCTAAGTGTTCCCGCAAATTTTCCGTCAGTTACGGAAGGCAAGAACACGGAACCCAAAAACGAAGGAATAAAAAATGTGCACTTCCAAGTTCAAAAGGCTGAGTGCACGTCCGGGGCTTGTCTTTGGGGAAGTCATTTCTGCCTTGGACCCTCACCTGAATAAAGCAGTGGTAAGCCGAGGCCCCCTGCGGGCGGGGAAGGCGGCGCACGGGCATCCGGGGACAGAAGGCAGGGTGGGCGGGGGTGTGTTTGCAGGGAGATGCTCCAGGCGGCTGACCTCCTTCTGGCAGGCTGGGACCCAGAAGCGCGGATACCCGAGCGCACCCAATCTACCTGGTCAGCCTGTGGTCCCTCGAACCTCCTGTACTCACGCCGGTGACCCCGGCCGGCCGACACAGCCAGGCACCTGCAAAGCTGCCATGGGCCAGGGTCCCATCTTGGGGGCGGCCCAAGGTGAGGGGGAGGGAGGCACACAGAGAGAACACTCCCTGACGCCTGTCTTCCCCAGGGGCAGCGGACGTGAAAAGCAGCTGAGGTTCGACTGGAGAGGAAGAGCATTTGGGGCACCTGTGTGGATGGGGGAAGGGCCAAGGTGGTCCCCGGTGGGACCTTAGGGTGGTCGTTAACAGAAGGCAAGACCAAGGGCAGTTGTGGTGACTGAGAAGGCACAAGGAAAGCGTTACCTGTTCACCATGAAGGGCCAACACTTAACCAGTTCCTAAAAATAATAAGGAACATCGAGTCCCTCATGAATAATTTTACTTTGAGGCGGTTGGGATGTTTCAGTTCTTTGGTTCTATACCCACCATCGGGTTCCAAATTCAGCCAGGGGCGGCAGCCAGGTCACTGCAGCAGCTTTGAGAACAGGAGGGGCCGACGTGGGCTGCCGCTGGGGTCGTGGGGAAGACCTGGCTCGCCGGGTGACTGCGCCGGGCACACGCCGTCTCGGGGTCTTGGAGCCAAACTCCCCAGGAGAAGAAGGCTGGGTCTGAGCCGTGTCCCTGAGCGGCACCAAATGTGTGGACGTGGGAAGCCGCTGCAGGGGACACTCGTAACCGACCTCAGCACAGCCTTCTGGGTGATTCTCCTGTAGTCTCCAGATGCCCTATGACCTCCTAGCATTGTAAGTAAAAAACCAATCTGCATGTGGAAAACCGTGCGGCAGTTCTTTAAACAACTAAACACAGAATCACCCTATGACCCATAATTCTCTTCTGGATGTAAATGCAAAAAAAACGGAAGCCGGGACTCGAAGAGAGCTTTGCACACCCACGTTCAGCGTTCCCAACAGCCGGGAGACAGAGGCAACCTGGAAGTGTCTGTCGACAGCTGAGCGGATGCGCGCACTCCAGTGCAGCTCCGCAACGAAAGCAACTCAGCCTGACACGCGCTACAGCACGCGCACCGAGGGGAGCTCCTGCTCAGCGAGCCGGGCCAGTCAGCATGGCAAAGACCGCAGGGTCCCACGGACGTTAAGGCCCTAGACTCATCTGTGCAGATGGTGGCGCGGTGGGCACCTGGGGTGGGAAACGGGGAGCCGGGGTCGGACGGGGCCAGAAGATCAGTGTGGGAAGAGGAGCAAGTCCGGGAGACGGACGGCGGGACAGTGACTGCACGGTGTGAACGGGCTTCCTGCCACTCAGGCACGCTCAGAAACGCCCCCAGCGGTAACGTGTATTTTTAGCATAATTCTTCTAAAAAGCCACCAAGGGGCGCCTGGGTGGCTCAGTGGGTTAAGCCACTGCCTTCGGCTCGGGTCACGATCTCGGGGTCCTGGGATCTAGTCCAGCGTGGGGCTCTCTGCTCTGCAGGGAGCCTGCTTCCTCCTCTCTCTCTCTCTGCCTGCCTGTGTGCCTGCTTGTGATCTCTGTCTCTCAAATAAATAAATAAAATCTTTAAAAAAAAAAAAAAAGCCACCAAAAACATCTGGATTCCCAAGCTGCCTGTTTCACGTTTATTGCTTTTCCTTCCTCCGGGGCCCTGCTGCCAACCCTCACCCTGTCCCTACTTTGGACACCCGGACCAGGAAGCCGGGGCCAAGCCCGCTGCGCCCCGCTGCCTGGGACCTTAAGGTTTTTTCCTCTCTTGGGGTCTCCCAAGGGCGGGGGAAGTACCTTCGCTGTTTGGGGGCCCCGCTGAGAAGCAAATGTGCGGGGACCTCCCGCTGGAGGCTGGATGTCGGGCGGGCGGGAGTATTCCCAGCAGGGACCGGGCGTGAGCTAGTCACTGGCTTCCCTGACGAAGCCGGTTCTCTCACCCCTGCCTGCCTCACCTCACCTCCACCAGAAAGCCCCCCGGGGCAGCTCCACTGAGGGAGGCTGGGGGCGGTGGGGGCTGCCGCAGGCTTTACCACGCCAGCAGCTGTCCGAAGAAGTGGCCGGGCTGGACCAAAGAGGCCTCACGCTCCAAAGGCCCTGCCCGGCTGGCTCGGGGCCGGGTGGGCTGAACCTTCCGGCTGAACCTTCCCACTGAGTCTGGAACTCTGGACGGGCTTCGACGGAGCTCACGGGCCCCAAGCGGCTCAGCCGGGCCCGACGGTGGAGTCTGGCCCGTCACCCCCACGCGGCCAGTCAAGCCCCCTCCACCCACCTGCGACGTGAACGGGGACGCGCCACCTGCATGTGCAGCCTCGGCAGGCGACTCGGCCCCGGAGCCCCACCACCGGCTGCGTCCGCGCGTCCGACGGCCAGCTGTGTGCGCTGCTTACCGCCCTCGTAGTAGTGCTGTGTGGACTCCTCAAAGGACCGGTCGTAGCTCTGCTCCGTGTAGGACGACTGCTGGTAGGCGTAGTCGCCGTGCCCTGCGGCAGACAGAGGCCACGTGCCGTCAGCGAAGGCCCGGACGGCCGGGAACCGAACGGGCAAAGCTGCTGGCTCACGAGCATCCTGTGCCGGACCTGGATCCGTTTTCCCTGCAGAAAGCCCAGGAAGGGGCTTCCGACCGCCACCCAGCCTCCGTTTCCTCCTTTAAGACGCAAACTGCCACCCTGCGTGTGGGCTGGGCGTGAGGACCCGCGGAGCACGGTGTGTAAAGGAGAGAGGGTGTGTCAGCACCTGCCCCGCGAGGAGCCAGCACTGCCACCGGGCCGCGGGCTCCTGGGGCACCCACTGGGGTGCACCCTGCACCCTCAGGAGGCCTCTGTCACCGTTCCCTGGCGGGGGCGCTGCCACCCCCTACCTCCTATGTGCTCCCTGCCTGGTGTCGTCCTCCTCCCCAAACGCCCCCCGCCCTCTAGGACCACTGTGCAAGCCACCTCCAAGCCTGGGACCCTCGAGGAGCGGCTGACAGGTAACACGGGATGAAAACAGCGGACGCGGCTCAGCGGCGCCTCCTGCAGGCCTCTCACGAGAACCCTGGTGTCCCTCTTGGGAAACTGTCTCGTGCACCTGCTCATCCCAGCCGTAACCCCTACTGCGTCTCGGGAAAGGGGATGAGGGGCCTTGAATCTGTGAGCAGCCATGGCCTGAGACCAGCCCGGCCCACCCTCATCCCCAACACACTCGGGCAAGGGGCCTGTGGGGGCTCTGCTGGCAGAAGTTGGGGCGACGCGTCGAAACAGGAGTGACCAGAGAGCAGCAGCCGGGAGCCACCGAGGTGCCCGGTGTCACGGCACAGCGCGGGTGTGGGCCTCACCATCGGGATAGTACTGCTGGCTCATGGGCTCCGAGGCGGCCTGGCTGTGGCCGTACTGCTCGCCGCCGTAGTACTCCTCCTGGCCCAGGTACTGCTGGGACGACCCTGGGGGTGGACAGCACGTGGGGGGACATTAACTCAGAACACTCCCGTCACAAGATAACCGCCCCCCGGCCGCCTGGGTATTCTCCCCCATGTCCAGACCCGGACACCCGAGACTTGGAACTTATAAATACAAGCGCCCCAGCCGACTCCAGCCCCTAGAGCAACTCGAGCCAGGTCCGCCTCTAGGAGCAGCGCGGGCTCTCAACCTTCTACGCCCCGTGAGCCCCACACAGCTCCAGACCCCCCACCCCCTCGCTCGATGCTGAGGACCGTGCAGAGCCCCCCACCCCAGGTTGTCGGGGAGGAGGCGTGGCGTGGGCAGTACCTTGCTGGGAGGGCCGGTAGGGCGCCATGGGCCGCTGGCCCATCATGGAGCTGCCCTGGCCGCTCTGGCCCATCATGGCGATGGACGACTGGCCCTGGTAGTGCTGGCTGCCGCCCTGCGCCGAGTTGTAGTGGGACGAGGCTGCCTGCTGGTGCATCATGGACACTGGGCGACACGACAGACCCGAATAACCCCGAGAAGCTCCCTGGGAGCACCCTGACCCCGCGCCCCAGACCCCAACGACGCCCTTCTCCCGGACGCAGACCTCAGCTCCCGGGCTGCCCCTACACACTGGGGAATCGCCAGTCCTGTCCTCCTGCACCCCCGAGGCTGCTCCCAGGGAGCCAGGCCTGTGTCCACCCGGGAGACCTGGCCTCTAAGGCCCCTGGAGGGCGGTCTCTGCCCCCTGCCCTCCGGTGATGCCGCCCCTGCTCAGAACCTGCTGGGGCAGCACTGAGGAGAATCATGTCAAAAACAGCAGCCAACAGGTGAAATCTATTTTAGTAAGATTTTTATTTGACTCCATATACCCAAAATACTCTTACTTTCAGTATATAATTGATAATAAAAATACACTAAGGAGATACTACACATTTTCCCTTTCTGTATTAAGCCTCTGAACCCTAGTGCCTGGTGTTCTGGGACATCTGCATTTGGACCCGATGGTACCCAGTGCTCATGTCTGTGGCCTGCACCTGCCTACACTGCCCCCCATCCCAAGTGAGCCTGACTCTGTCCCCTGAGGAGGAGATGTGTCGCCCCTCGTCAGAGCCCTCCCCAGAGCTGCCACAGGAAACAGCGGAAACTCAGATCCCAGGGTCCCCCCCCCCCACTTCAGAAGGGCCCCAGGACCCTGTGTGCAGTGTGCACACATTTCAGAGGGCCCCAGGGACTGTCCCAGGGTTGGGGGGGTGCTCCAGGGCTGAGCAGGGCAGTACCTGGGTTGGACTGCATGTTGATGTTGGCCCGTGACACGTAGTTGCCGATGGCACCCTGGCCCTGCAGGGGCACGCTCTGTGACGTGGGTCCTGAGTGGCTGTAGCCAGGCCCCGAGCCATGGCCGCTGCCAGACATACTCATGGAGGTGGTGGGCAGCGTGCTTTGGGCTGTCTGCTGCATGGACACGTGGTTTGGACCTGCCAGGAGCACAGGGAGGGCCTCAACCCCATGGAAGCCTGGCCTTGCTGCCAGACACCCAGAGTTCCTTCACGTGACTGCGGGGACAGAGACTAGCCCATGGCCAACGGCGCCCGAATGAAGTGACGGTCAAGTGCTGAGCGAAGAAACAAGCATGCGCGCTGACCGAGGAGAGGACCCGCTGGTTTGCTCTCGCAGGGACAGCTCCCAAAGGCTAGCGACGGTTCCTGCTCCAAGGGAACCGTTCTGTTCTTGTTTGAAAAGATCCACGTGGAACCCCACACGTTGGACGTGGCTGTGATTTGACAGTATCAAAGCAGAGTAGAGGATCTGGAGTGCTGGATTCCCTTTGCAGGTGACCCCCCCCATGCTCGGGCGCCCGGGCACAGCAGCAGACCAGCAGCCAGGGCCTCAGGAGGAGGGAGGGCCCCCGTGAGGCTCTGCAGGGCACGGGGAACCCTACTGAGACAGCAGTCACCCAGAAGCCTGCGCAGCTTACGTGCTGCGGGGAGCCATCCCCAACCCTGAAGGGCTCAGGGCTACTCACCGTTGCCAATCTGGCCCTGCATGAGGGAGGACGGAGGCAGGCCCGTTCCAATGGCATCGCTGAGGCTGCCCTGGGAGTGCAGGCTCTGGCTGGAGCCGCTCTGGGACAGCGCTCCGGGGCCCAGGTTCATGTTCTGGGTTGGCGGCTGAGGGAGACAGGGAGGTAACAGGGACGTGGTTAACCCAGAAAATAAGCACCTGAAGCCCTCCAGGGCTCGGGCGGCTTGTGAGATCTACCTGTGTTTCACGGCCACCTGGCAAACGTCTACAACCCCCTGTGGCTCTCACATTTGATCAGCTGTGGATGACCAGGCCCCACCACCTCAGGCCAAGGGCACGACACAGTAAGCATTCTCGTGGGAACATTCAGAACTTAAATCAACACGTACTCAGCGATTCAAAGGTGGGCCCCCTTTCCTGGGGATGCAGCGAACCACCTGGTCAGCCCACCAGACTGCACTGTCCTCACCTCACTCCACAGCCCTCGGCTGGCCAGGATTCCGTGTGCCCCTCATCCACACCACCCCACGCCCCAGAGCCTTTGCACAGACCGCCTTGTGCCTTAGCCTTGGCATTCCCATTGCTCCTCCTCTCTGTGTGCTCTGCCTACTGCATGCCCCACTCTGACTGGCGTGGAGGGGGCATGGGACTGAGTGACCCCTGCACCCTCACCTCCCGGATCCAGACCAAACCGCAGCTCTGAAGCCTCAGACGCATGAGCTGCCTAGACCCGGCCAAGAAGACAAAGTTCCCAGCAGGATCTTCTGTGGCTTCTGGGGTAAGGAATCACAATTTCATAGGCCAATCATGTTGGTTTAATGATTTTATCAGTAAAACACTTCCTGGCATTTATGATGTAACTCTCCAGGGGACTTGGGGACATCGAGAGATAAGCCATTCCCGGTGACAGGGTTGTCCTGGAACCTCCCTGTGCATCACGGCCAACACAGGCTGGGCCCTCGGAAGGCTGCGCCTTCTTGTCCCCTGTGCGGAAGGCGGCCACCACCGGACCTCGTCTTCACAGCAGTAATTTGATTTTGGGAAAATGGGTTTTAAAAGGTCAGAAAAAAACCATTTACATGGACATTTGCAGTGTCCCCGCACTGGGGACTGCGGTTTTGCTGGGAGGTCAGAGCTGTGCACGCCCCCCACCCTTCCAACAGCTCATCCCGCAGCACTTCCTGTCCTCCCCGGTCCCGCCTCCCACCATGTTTAGGTTTGAAACCTCGGGGTCACCTCCCTTGGCTAAAGAGACTGAAGTCACAATTCTGAACAGTCCACTTCAGAGCCTGCTGGCTGGCCACTCGACCCCTTCCCCCGCGCCTATCTGTGACTTGGTCACTGCAGGTGACGCGCTCAGACCCCCCCCCCCCACCCGTGGCAGCCTGAAGCTTCGCCTGAGCTTGCTGGGCTAGGGCGGGCCCCCGGCCCCGGGCCCCGGGCTGTGGGCACTCACGGCAGGGAGCAGGGACTGCATGTTCTGGTTGGAGTCTGCGATCGTGGCCAGGTAGACCAGGTTCCGGTGCAGGATCTGCTGGTACCTGCAGGTCAGGGGCACGCGGTGAGGCAGAGGGGCCCGCAGGCCCATCGTAGCCAAGCCCCCGGGGGGACAGACCTCTGACACTGCCCGGGGACAGGACGGGTGAGAGAGCGAACTGTGGTCTAGGACAGAGCCAGACAAGGACCAAGGTCCAGCCTGAGTCCTGAGCGGGATCCTCTCTGATGACAACACGTGGAAAGACCCCACGATGGTGGCCAAGGAGGGGGGTGTCAGCAGGTCTGTTCAGAGAATGGTGGGGGAGGCGGGCAGGAGGCACAAGACAGAGACTGAGGGAGACCAGGAAGAAATGCCAGAAAACAAGGCCTACTCCATCGGACCCTGAAACCGGGCTGACTCGACACCTCCGCGCCCCTGATAAGGCTCCCCCAAACAGGCCGGGGGGATACGGGGAGAGCCCAGCGTGGCGGTGGCTCACACACGTCAAATCTGTGCGGGGCTCGGACAGCTGGCGCTCGCGCTCCTGCTCTGAATCCAGCCCTGGGGGTCACCTGGGGTCCCACCCGGAGAAGCTCACGGTCCCCTGGTGTGTCCACCAGCTGTACCCTCTCCGCCCACACTTGCGTCTTCCTCCAAACCCTCTGCCCTCCTTGGAGTGCCATTCTCTGAGGGGGACCGCTGTGGCCCGCCGGTCACTTACTGGGCGCACTCGGCCGTCTTGCCCTTGCTCTGGTAGTCCAGAATGCACTGGATCAGATGGTGGTTCTCATCCAGCATCTGCGGGGGAAGCACACGTGAGCACGGCCACACACGCGTCTGCGGTGCCCGCTCGACGCGGACGATAGGCCGCCTGCGGGAGGCGCTCCATCGGGGCACGCCGGCGACAGTCACCGGCGTGCGGGTGTTCATAAGGGAGGCCTGGAACTCTGCCACGCCAGCACGGCCAGCAGGACTGAACACATCCCACAGCCCGGGCTAAGCACAGCCTCCCACATGCCAGGGTCCACCCTCCGCAAGCCCAGGGGCAGGCTCTGGGTCTTGCGCTCGGCAGAGGAAATCCCACAGTCCACGGGACTTGCCCTCTAGGACCCTTACCGCAGAGCGACCGGTCCGCCCGGCTACGTCGGGCCTGGAGTGCGCGGGAGGGACGCAGCTAGGGACAGCCTAGGGACAGCCTAGGGACACCCTGGAGGCGGCGAGGGAAGAAGCACGGGGAGGTCTGACGGGAGCAGGGGAAGCACGGGAGGGCTGCACCGGCGGGGCGGGGGTACGACCAGGCAGCCTGCCCTGCCGGCAGGGGTCTCGTGGGCACTAGGCATGGCCAGGGCAGGGGGCGGGGGCACGCCTGGCCGCACACAGAAGATTCGGCTCATTCACCGCCGGTGCTTGGACCCGGCTTCTGTCCTCGGTGAGGAGGGGCAGGGCTGGACCCAGGACAAACGCTGCTGTCCACAAAAAGCTCTTTATTCAGACACCTGTGCTAAAGGAAACATCTAGGCCTTTGCCCCCAACAAACAGTGCCTGGTCACCGCGGCGCAGGTTCTCCCGGGCAGGCGCAGCTCTGTAGGCCCCTGAGCCAGAGGAGGGGCCCACCCACTTGCCACTGGCCAGAGGACACACACCCCCTCTCCCCGGGCACTGCCCTCGGACCTCAGAGTCCTGTCCTCGGAGCTTGGGGCTCAAGCCCGACCACGGAGGGTTGACTAGGGGCAGAGGGCCCCCCTCCAAGGCCAAGTGTGCCGGGAGGCCCCATATGAGCCACCCCTGCCCCCAGCCTCTGGGACCCAGGCCTCGGTCTCTCTTGCTCGAAGAGCTCTGTGCTCCCCGGCTGTGGGCGCGCACCCCCAGTTCCGTGACTTCCGCAGAGGCCAGGAGCCTGCCCAGGTGGGAGAGGCGGAGGGGCTGGGGGGGGGGTGTCAGGGCCCGGAAGGACCCAACCACTGGCCCCGCCCCGGCTTCCGCGCCCGCCACGGGCCGGGACGACCCTGCCCCAGACGCTCCAGACGCTGGAGCCCAGGGTGCGGCCCACGGCAGCGGCAGCCGTCCTCGCCGTCCCCACGCTTCCTGGGGGCACGGGGACACGCTCGCCCGGAAGGGCGAGAAGAGGAGAAATCAAGGGACAGAGCACGATCGCCACGACGTCAGAAACACGCAGGACAGAAGGCCAGGCCAAGGCGGGCGAAGGGCGGCCGGCCCCCTGGACGCCCCGAGCTCCGACCCCGGCGCCGCCGGGGCGCGAGGCACAGGCCGCGGCTGCCCTCACCGCACGGCCGAGACGGCGGCGGCCGCAGGTTCCGGAACTGGGGGGCGGCGGCCGGGCTCCCGCGAGGAGACAGCCGCTCCGGGCGCCCCGACAGGGCCCCTGCTCCCCGCAGGAGGCCCGTGAGTCGGTCCGAGGAAGGGCGGCTGCGGAGGCCGGAGCGCGGCCCCAGGGACAACACGGCCGCTGCGGACCGCGCCCGGGCCCGGAGCCGCCACGGGGCGCACCTGCGGGCCGCGCAGGGCGGAGAGAACCGCCCAGGGCCGGTAACGTCCCCTGCAGCGAAGGAGACGCGTCCGCCAGTGCGAGCCCCGAGCACAGCACGGACCCCGCAGCACAGGGCCCTGGGCGGCTTCTGTACTGACCGGGGCAAAAAACCGCCAGTGGCGGCGCCTGGGGGGGCTCAGTGGGTTAAGCCTCTGCGGTGGGCGCGGGTCACGGTCTCATGGTCTCTGGGTCCTGGGATGGAGTCCGGCTCTCTGCTCCGCGGGGAGCCTGCTTCCTCCCCTCCCTCTGCCTGCCTCTCTGCCTACTGGTGACCTCTGTCTCTCAAATAAATAAATAAAATCTTAAAACAAAAAACAAAAAAAAAACCCCACAAAAAACCGCCAGTGGAAGGGCTGGAATACAAAACTAACGAAAACTCCTAGAAAACAGATTAAAAAGACTGAAATAGAAAACAGAAAAGATGACAAAATTAGAAAAACAATCCAAGTGGCAAGGAACTATTCTTCCCAGACTTCTGGAAAGAAAACACATGGACAAATTTCATTCAAAAAATCGTTCAGTGTGTTTCTTCAGAACTAAAGGATGTGACTTTCCAGACTAGAACTTTCTCCCAGGGGCCAGTTTGCCAAAAACATCGAGGACAAAGAGAGATCCTAACAAAGAATGGACTGCGAAACCACGGCATTGAGTTCTTTCACACAAGCCAGAAATTGGTGAACCTGGAGGAGCAATGGCCTCATCCCGAGGGGAGGCTTCCTGAGGAAACATGACCAATCTCGAGGGGGGCCTTCCTGAGGAGAAATGACTGACCCTGAGGGAAAACTTTCTGAGGAAAGGTAACAAATCCTGAGCTAGACTTCCCAAGGAGAAATTACCTGTCCTGAGGTGTATTGGGGGTGGGGGGAGTCTTCCTGAAGTGAGATGGTCCATCCTGAGTGAGACTTCCTGAGAAGGGATGACTCAATCTCAAGGGGAGGCTTCCTGAGGAGACATGACTGATCCTGAGCAAGACTTTCTAAGGAGGGATGACCCAATCCTGAGGGGAGCCTTTCTGAGGAGAGATGACCGATGGATCACGAGCAGGACTTCCTGAGGAGGGATGACCCAATCCAGAGGGGAGGCTTCCTGAGGAGAGAGAACCAATCCCGAGCAAGACTTCCTGAGGAGAAATTACCTATCCTGAGGGGGGTGTATGTGTGGGGGGGTGTGGTGTGAGTTGAGACTTTATGAGAAGGGATGACCCGATCTCAAGAGAAGGCTTCCTGATAAGATAGCCAATCCTGAGCAAGACTTCCTGAGGAGAAATGATTGATCCTGAGGGGAGGCTTCCTGAGGCCACATGACTGATCCTGTGCAAGACCTTCTCAGGAGGGATGATCTGACCCTGAGGGGAGGCTCCTGAAGAGAAATGACTGACCCTGAGGGGAGGCTTCCTGAGGAGTCATGATCCGGAGCAGGGCTTTGAGGCCGGATGACCTGATCCTGAGGGAAGGCTTCCTGAGGAGAGATAACCAAACCCGAGCAAGACGTCCTGAGGAGAAATTACCTATCCTAAGATGTGTGTGTGGGTGTGTCTTCCTGAAGAAAGATGATCAGTCCTGAGCGAGACTTTGTGAGGAGAGATGAACCCATCTCAAGAGAAGGCTTCCTGAGGAGATAGCCAATCCTGAGCAAGACTTCCTGAAGAGAAATGAACTGATCCTCAGAGGAGACGTCCTGAGGAGGTATGACCGATCCTGAGCAAAACTTTCTGAGGAGGGATGACCTGATCCTGAGGGGAGGCCTCCTGATAAGACACGACCAATCCTGAGCAGGACTTTCTGAGGCGAGATGACCGAGGAGGTTTGCAATACCATCTGGAGGGGCCAGTGGTGAGGTCAACAGTGAGTTATGGCTGGTGAGTGGCGGTGAGATCCTTGTCTTGGTGTCTCTCTCCCATCTCTGCCCCTCTGATCTTCCCACCCAAAGCCATCAGGCTGAGACAGCCTCTGCTCCTTTGTGGACATACGCCTCCCTCACCGTGTGTACAGGTGGAGCAGTTTCTTCCTTCTGGCTATGCTGGTCCTTTTCTACTCTGACGTTTTGTCGGAGATTATTCTGTATCAGCAAATAAGGTACCACCTCATGGCGCCCGAAGCTCCTAAGTTGCCTAACGATCCCACGTGGGATTCGCTTAGCCTCACACCTTCTGCTGCTACACAAAAGGGCCACAGTGCTCGCCGCCCCCAACACGCGGGGGATGGACACTCGAGGGAAGCTCCTAGGAGCAGCCTGCGGTGAGAGGGAGCGACCCCGGCCGAGCGGACGACAGCCGCGTGAGCATCACAGGGGGTGAATCAGCACTTGGCACTTCCGCCGCCCCTGCCAGCTCCGGTCTCGGGCAGCCACGCAGCTCCCGGATCAGCCACCGGGGAGCGCACGAGAGCAAGTGGCGTCAGGCTCCACTGAGGAGAGCCAGTGCGACCCAGCAACGATGCGACGTGATGTGAATTCGGGGTACGGGTTTAAAAACAAAACCCACGCGCACGTGCCAGGCGTTCTCGGGAGGAGCTGGCCCTGCCGTGTGGCTCCAGCTCTGCGTCCGGCCCCCGCGGCCCATTTCCAAAAACTAAGGACACGGCAAAACGCACTAAACGTGACCACGACAGCAAACACGCTTCTGTCTTCCTGAGGGCACGCGCGAGTCGCTTCCCGTGTTCAGGGCTGCGGGCGCGCGCGGATGCCGGTCACCGGCAGCAAGACCGCTCGGCTTCGCGAGAGCTTCCGGGCGCAAGGGACAGGCGCGTGTGCCCTCAGAGGCGCCCCGCTCGCGCGCGTCTTGCCCAGGGCGCAGCGGCCCCGTGTTCTTCTCGGGACGACCGTGGACTCGCCCCCGTGCCCCGCCATCCGGGAAGGGCCCGTCACACGGTTTCAGATGACGCGGATAAATGCCGGTCAAGTGAGGCTGCCCAGCGCCTTCCTGGGCCCGTCGCCTGGCTTAGCCAGAAGCACAGCCTGTGAGGAACTCACAGCGTCACCCGTGTTCAAGCCGAGGAAATGAGGCGCAGAAAGGCTAAGTCTGAAGATGGGAGTCCGGGAAGCTCCCCTGCGGCCCCGTGGGCTCCCATCCTCGCCCCCTGCGCAGGGGCCTGCGGCCGCCCCACCTCCCAGCACCTCCGCGCGGACCGGACAGGAACCGCCCCGGAGCCGCGCCCTCCGCACGGGAACCGCACTGGCCGAGCGCCGCGGGACTGAGTTACGAGACCCCTCTTTGCAGCAACATCTAGCAACTTCTCCCTGGAGCCTTCGGACTAGTCACGTTCGCGGCGCCAGGCGGCCGTCAGGGCGCGCTCCGCAGGTCAGGCGGGAAGGACCGGCGCGACCTCCTCACACGTCCTACAGGACGCGGGGCCGTGGGGCCGCCCCCCCCCCGACTCCTGCCCCCGTGGGGCTGGGGAGCCCAGCGCCACCGGCCTCTGAGTCCCGAGCACGGGGCAGGGGAACGGGGCAGGGCGGAGGGCCAGAGCCCGGGAGTGCCCTGGGGGACCAGCCGTTAGCGTCCTGTGGCAAACCCCGGCTGCTGCCCGTCCTCCGCCTCGAAGCTGCACACTCGGCTACGGCGAGGAAAAGCGACGCGCGCCCGCGGACGCGAGCCCCGCACTTCCCTCAAAGGCTTCCTCGGCCTGCGGGCCTGCGGGGCCCTGCGGGGCTCTGCGGGGCCCAGGCAGCAGGCGGGGCGCAGCCTGTCTCCGGACGGGCGCGCGGTGGGAGGGCTCGGCCGCCCCACGGGGCCACCCACCCCCGGCCTGTGCTCCCGCCCGCACCACCGCCTCCTGTCCCTGCGGAGGGGACGACCGCTTCAGTGCTTCCCTTGACCCGGGCTCTGCTCCGGGGACAAGGCTTTCCGGCCCAGCGGCCTCAGACCATCGGTCAGCCAAGGCGGGGCTGGGCCTCCACGGGCCATCTGCAGTCGGGGGACAGGTCACGGCACTCTCCTTACCGAACCAGCCCGCGTTCGTTAACCCAAATTCCAGGTCTGAGAGAGCACAGGGCAACCGCCCCCAATCTCGGTGGCCACCCCTCCCCTCTGGGCCCCTGGAGGCCAACGGGGCCCCGGACTCAGAGCCCGGGCAGGGCACCTGCCCTCATGCGGCTCACCTTCCCACACTGGACCTGCACTGGCAACAGCCCCGGGGCCCAAACGTCTACCAGCTCCGTCCCGCTCCCGCAGAGCCCGCCTCCCCACCGCACAGCCGGGCGCTCGGAGAGACGGACACCGTGGCCACTCGAAAACCAACACTAGCAGTAACGGACGACACTGACATTTACTAAGCAACCGCTGTGTGCCCCGCAACGAGGAGGGGTCTGCACGGCAGCCAAATGCCGGTGCGCACGGCCCCCTCTGCTGTGGCCACGCCCAGCCCCACCGCCTGTGGACATGACCGCCACCCGGACCCCAGCCCTCCCGTGCCTGCGAGCAGGGATTCCGGCGGCCCCAGCCAGGGGGAGCTGTGAGGGCGGATCCCAGCCTGCAGGCCACCTAGCCAGGTATGGGGACCCCGGGAGTCTGCTGGGACACACTGCCCATCTCCACCTCAGGGACCCTGGCAAAGTCCCATTCCCTGTGGTTGGCAGAGAAGGGCAGTCCTGCCTACATCTCCCACTGCAGCGCAGCGGTGTCCGGTCACCACGGGAGAAAGGACGGCAGCACACAGGGCAGACTCCGCCGCTCCGGCTGGCCCTCCCCGCTGTTCCTGGTTTGGTCCCATGACCTGCTCCATGCAGGCCACCAGTGCGACCACCCTCGATTCCTTCAATCTTTCATACGCTTCTATGACCAGGCCATGCGAGACCACCTGCAACGCCCTCGATGTTCTAGACCCCTCCTACTCTGCACCTTGGTTTTCCTAGTCTGGAGTACTGCTGCCCCCCATGCCCTCTGTTCGGGGTTGCACGGTGGTCCTCAGGGCGTTGCGTTTCAGTGTTCATCCCCAGTGTCCGCCAACGCAGCCTTATCCGGAGGTAATGATCCTTGCAGGTGAGATCAGACGGACAAAGAGTGGGCCCTAAGCCCTGTGACTGGCATCCTCGAGGGAAGAGGGGAATCTGACACAGAGACGAACACCACGGGAAGACCAAGGCAGAGATGGGGGTGACGCGTCTACGTGCTGGTGGCAACAGGAACTCAGAGAAAAATATACAGCAGACCCTCCCCGAGAGCCCAGAAAGTCACCAACCCGCCAACACCTACATTCTGGACATCAGGTCCCCAGACTGCGAGAAATTACATTTCCGCTGTTTTTTTTTTTTTTTAAAAGATTTTATTGATTCATCTGACAGAGATCACAGGTAGGTAGAAAGGCAGAGAGAGGAGGAAGCAGGCTCCCCGCTGAGCAGAGAGCCCAACGCAGGACTCGATCCCAGGACCCTGAGATCATGACCTGACCTGAAGGCAGCGGCTTTAACCCATTTGAGCCACCCAGGCGCTCCTACATTTCTGCTGTTTTAAAGCACTAAGTTTACGAGGACATCATGGCAGCCCCTGAAAACGCACACCTCTGGTTTCCCCGACACCTCCAGTGACGGATGGCGGTTGCGCGTGCTCCCGTGGGCCCCGAGCCCCGACTGCGCCCGGCACAGCGCCAGGCTAGACACAGACGAGGGGTGACTCAGTGACTCGCAAAGGTCTGGGTGCTACACTCGCCACCTTACTGCCGGGACAGGGTGAGGGAGGGGACACCTGACTGGACCTTCAAGGCTGAGGCGTAGTTTACCCGACAAAGTTCTGCTCAAATGCGCCCTAAGGTCAAGCTACTTCCCGGTCCGCCCGACCATGCTGGCTCCAGAGGAACCCGGCTTCTGCCAACCCTCCACGCGGGAGTGGAGGACGCGCGCCTCCGAGCCCCGCAGCCTGCCCAGCGGAGCCCCGGCTGCATCCACGGGCGGCTGCCCAGCAAGGCAGGTACCGGCCGGCTCACCCCGCCCCCCCCCCCCCGGGGCACACCGGCTGAGCGGCCAGCCCGGACCCAAGAGACGGACAGCGGGCTTCCCTCTCGGATCGGCGTCTGGGAGCAGGGCCCGCCGCGCTCCCCTCTGCTGCAGACTTGGGGGAGTGCTCGCGGGGGCGAGGGCACAGCGCAAACAAGGAAAGGACCGTTCGGCCAAAGGCAGCTGCGGAAACGGTCACCGCGCCCATGACGTCTAAGCTCCAAAAAGCCAAACTGCCAGGGGACCCCCTTGGACTTGGGGCCAAGCGCGCCTCTGAGCCTCTGCCCAGCCGAGCCCCGGCCATGGATCAGTCGTGCTCCGGAAGCGCGCTGTCCGCGAGTGTCTCCCCGCGAAGCGCGAAGCTCCGCTAGGTCTCGGGCTCCTCATCTGTGACACGGACGACGGTCACCGTCGCAAAGCATTACGCGAGATTAAGACCTGTAAAGCCCTGGGGCCGCGCCGGGCGCGCGGAACAGAAAACAGCGCGCGCTTCTCCGTCCGCGGGTCGCGGCTGCCCGGTCGCTCTCCCGCTCACAGCCTGCGGCCGCGGCCGACCCCCGCGCGCCAGAGCCGTCCCCGGCGGGAAGGCGGAGGACAAGGTCCACAGGTCCTGGCGGGACCTGGAGGAAGGGACCCCTCGGGGGCTGCTAGCGGGGGCCGGGGCGGACGCGGCCCCCAGAAGCCCGAGGGCGAAGGGGAAATCGGGGCGGCCACCCGCGACGCAGGGGACACTCGACGGGAACGGCTCGCGCCGCCGTCCTCCTGGAAGCGCCTGCTGAGGGGCAGCGCGAAAACTGAGGGCGCCGGGCTCCGAGCGTCGGGCCCCGGGGCGGGAGGCCCCCGCCGCGAGACCCAACTTCGGACGCGGGGACGCTGGCAAGCGAGCCGGGAAAGTTTGTCAGGTGAGGAGGCCGCCGGGTGGCCGCTGCCAACGCCGGACCCGCGCGGGAGGGCGGCGCAGCGCGGCCGGCAGGGCGACCCCGGGCCCCGCGCGCTCCGGGAGGGGCTCCGGGTCGCCGCTCGGCGCCCCCCCCACGCCCCCGCGGGGGCCTCGCAGGCCCGGGCTCCGCGGCCGAGCGGCGGGCGGACCGGGGTCGTCCCCCGCCACCACCTAGCCCGAGCGCCCGGACGCCCCGCCGCCAGCCGGGCGGACCCCCGGCCCGGTCTCCCCGCCGAGCGGGCGAGGGCGGCGGGGGGCTCGGCGGGGTCGCGGCGGTCGGCTGCGCCCCGGCTTTGTTCGCGCCCCGCGCCCGCCCCGCGCGCCCCGGCCCCGCGCGCCCCGGCCCACCTTCTGGATGGTCTGCTGCGTGACCTCCCCTTTGCCTCGCGGCCGGGCGGACGCGAAGGCCACCGACATGGTCGCGCGCGGGATCGGCCCGAGATCCTCGCGGCTTCTGCTCCGGCGGCGCTCGGCGGCCCCGGGCGCTCATTCTCCGCAGTCGCTGGGGGGCGGGGGGGCTAGGGGGCGGGGCGGGGGGCGCGGGGGGCGCCGCACCGTGGGCTCGCCCGCCCCGCCGTGCCCCCGCGCCGCCCCCGGGCCCGCCGCGCCGCCACCCCCTCGCGCCCCCCACGCCCGCGGCCGAGTCCCAGGCGACGCCCCGCGGGCGGCCCCTCCGCGCCCCGCGCCCGGCCCCCCGCCGCCGCGCCGCCGCCGCCCCCCGCGCCGGGCAGCCGGTGGTTCGGCCCGGCCCCGCCCCGGCGCGCGCGCACGTCCGCCCGACGCCCCCTGACGCCGCCGACGCCGCGTACGTCCGCCGACGCCGACGCCGCCGCACGTCCGCAGCGCAGTGCGGGGGGGGGGCGCAGAGGCGTCGGGAGCCGCGGGCCGAGCGGCCGTGAGTGTGCGCTTTTCCGGCCGCCGCCGCCCGCGCCGCCATGAGCTACGACCGCGCCATCACCGTCTTCTCGCCCGACGGCCACCTCTTCCAAGTGGAGTACGCGCAGGAGGCCGTGAAGAAGGGCTCGACCGCGGTGAGCGGCGGCCGGCGGGGAGGCTCGGGGCCCGGGGCGGGAGGGCCCGGGACCGCCGTGCCCACGGCCCCCGTTGTCGGCCCGGGCGGCCTGCGATGGCCCCAGCGGCGGCGGTGGGACCCGGGAGGCGGCGGGGTCGCCGCAGGGAGCGGGAGGGGCACGTTGGGGAGCCGCGGGGGCCGGGGCGGCGGGCGGCTGGCCCGGGGAAGCCTGCTGGCCCGCGCGCGGGGGCGGCCTCTGCGGAGGGCGGCTGCGGCGGGCGTGTGCTGGCCGGCGGCCCCGGGGTGCGTGCGGAGCTGCGGAGGAGCCTTCTTGCCCCGGGGGGCGGCCATGTTGGCGGGTCCCCGCTGCGCGGACCTGCCCCTGCCCCTGCCCCTGCCCAGTCCCTCCGGCCGCGGAGAGGCTCCGGGGCTGGGCACCGAGCCGCAGGGCGGGCTCGTAGCGGGCTCGGCGGGCCCTTTGACGGTGTGAGCAACTTAGGGGCCCCGCACGCGGAGGTTCCCGGTTAGGGAGGGGACTGTCCTGGCGGTCGGCGGGCTGCAGGAGCGGGGGAGGCGGGTTGTGCGTGTGGGCGCGGCGGCTGGCCGCTGGGTCTGCGGCTGTGCGGAGGGAGCCCCCACCGTGTCGGGCAGTGACGTCGGGACACAAACTTGCCGTGTTGGTCATCGCTGGAAATTCAAATTCGGGACGTCTTTGGGACGCTTCTTGGCTTGCTTACGGGTCAGGCCGTATCAGAAGGGCTTTTGTTTTTTACCGAGTGTTATTTCAGAGGCTTGAACCACAGCAGAGGAAGTACACCGAACTGTAGAGTTTTTCTTTCCTGAATCTGTTCTGAAATTGAGGTCCAAAATCCATCTTGGGGCTTGTCTTAAGCTACTGGAAGAGGAGCTGCTTGGGACACTGCCCCATCCCCTAGTATTCCCTCAGGCCAGCCAGGGTGGCTGGCTTGGGTTCTTCCAGCGTCTCTGAGTCTGGTCTTCCCCACCCCCACCCCCAAGGAACCTGGAAGATCACGGAGCACAGGAGAACGGGCCTCAAAATGTGAACCACAGGGGCGTCTGGGTGGCTCAGTGGGTTAAGCCTGTGCTTTAGGCTCAGGTGGTGATCTCAGGGTCCTGGGAACGAGCTCTGAATTGGGCTCCCTGCCACCCGCCCCCACCCACCCCCCCTACCCCCCCCCACCCCCCCCACCCCCCCGTCTGCCTCTCTGCCTATTTGTGATCTCTCTCTCTGTGTCAAATAAATAAAATCTTAAAAAAAAAAAAAGTGAAACAGTGCTAACAAGTATTTCTCAACTGTGGGGGCATTTGCCAGTGGGTGGAGATACTTTTCTTTGCCTGAGACTGGGAAGTGCTACTGGCTGACCTCTGGGGTAGAGGTGGGCAGAGCAGCCCCATTGCCCATTGTACCCCTGCTGAGAAATCTCCAGGCAGAGTCTTACTGGTCTTCCAAGCGTTGTCCCATTCCTCTGCTCCTGCCCTGACAGGGGGCAGTCAACTGGTCCTTGCGCATTTTCCCACATTTTTCATTCTCTCTTCTCTGCGGTGTGTGCCACACAGAGAGCAGTTGACTTTCAGGAACAACCGTAGTCCTTCCACCTGACGGCAGACCAGGCCTTCCCTACAGTGTGCACGTCAGTGTGTCACAGTGCAGGAGGGAGTAGGGTGAGTGTACCATTTCACAGCTACAGAAACACTGCTTTTCGAGCACCTGATTTGAATGTCAGGGTTTCAGACTTAAAAGCCTTTTATGTGACTCTTTGATACAGTAAGTAGTTCGTTATCATATCGTAATGGAAACTGGGCTCCTCAGTCATGCACCTGGGCCCGCTCTGCCAGAATCGGGTCAGCATCCGTGATCTGCAGGGTGTGGTGTCCAGCCCCATTAACACCTGCTTACCGCCCTGTGCCTGCAGGGAGAACCTCTGGTCACTTTCGAAAGTACCGTGTTGATTTTTATTGAAGGTTGGCGTGCGGGGAAAGGACATTGTTGTTCTGGGCGTGGAGAAGAAGTCCGTGGCCAAACTGCAGGATGAGAGAACCGTCCGCAAGATCTGTGCGTTGGATGACAACGTCTGCATGGCATTCGCAGGTGAGTCTGGGGCCGGTGCCCTATTGCTCAGAGGTCAGTAAAGATCAGCCCTTTGGAAGCCATCTTGGTGGGTTTGCTCTTGGAAGATACATAAATTGGTAAACTAAAAACCGTTTTAAGACTGTAGATTTAGACTTGGGGGGGGAGAAAAGCTTCACCGTGCTCGCTTATTAGGGTGCCCTCTGGACCAAGGCCTGTGCTGTTGGCAGCATGTGACTGGATTGTACTTACAGTCTCGAGAGAGTCTGGCTTTCCTGCACTCCTCCCTGCTGGCCCACTGTGGGAAGATCCCAGTTGACCCGACGAAACTAGGGATTGACTCGCTTTGCCTGAGCTGCTCACAGAGGCTGATGGTTCCGCCACCAGTCACCCAGATGACCCCAGAGCTGGGTGTCAGGAACGGTTTAAGTCGGCTTCTGTCTGGTCAAGTGCCCTGGGCCGTCCTCTGTTGGAGGGGAGGCCTGGGTCAGGCAGCATTCTCTGCCGTTGCAGGGCTCACCGCTGACGCGAGAATAGTCATCAACAGGGCCCGGGTGGAGTGCCAGAGCCACCGGCTGACTGTGGAGGACCCGGTCACCGTGGAGTATATCACCCGCTACATCGCCAGTTTGAAGCAGGTGGGCCCCCTGCCTGTGGCTCGGCTCTGCTTACAGGGCAGTCCCTGTTGGGTCACACAGCTTTCGGCCACAGTAGCTTGAGTTATGTGTCGGTGTTTGCACGTGTCACTTCAGGGGAATCCGAAAACTGCACTCACTTCATGCACAGTCCTGCTCTTTATTCCTACAAGCGTAACTTCTACGGCTTATTCACTTTGCTGGCATTCTTCCATTTAGTGGATGGGATGGTCCAAATTCATGTTTCTGGAAGGAAATGGGAATTTTAGTCTCAAAGCCCTGCATGACTCGTTACCCAGCACCTGGGAGATGCTGAGCGCCACCCCACCCTGTGGTGAAACGCTGGTCGTTTTAAAACCGACTGTGTAGCCAGAAGGTTGTCTGTTGTCAAGTACTTCAGTGGCCTTGGTTGTGCTCTGTGACGCAGTTCTGGTCACGGGTCTCGCTTTCACGTCCTTTTGAGTAAGAACACACAGGGAAGGAGGACCGCTGAGTGCTCGGGCCTCGGCCCACTCGTCCCTTGCCTGGCAGATAGCGTGAGAGCATCCCCTCAGGGACGGCCCAGCTGCTTCCGACGTTGGGCGTGCGGCGAGGGCCGGTGCCGGGGCCGCGCACTAAGAAGCATTAACGTGCTCCTCTTCCTACCAGCGCTACACGCAGAGCAACGGGCGCCGGCCGTTTGGCATCTCTGCCCTTATTGTGGGTTTCGACTTTGATGGCACCCCCAGACTCTATCAGACTGACCCCTCAGGGACATACCACGCCTGGAAGGTGAGTCCCTGACCAGACAGAGAGTCTTCGGGGGGTCTTGCCAGTAAAGGAGATCGCAGAGGCCTTTTGGAAGGTGCTAGGCCTCCTGGTGGCTCAGGGTGGCCTTGTCTTCCCAGTGCCGGTGCACACATCCCACACTGCGTTTCTTTTTCATGGTGTTTCTGCTGGTACAGGAGCAAGGAACATGAAACTTGCTGTTTGAGGGGCGCCTGAGTGGCTCAGTGGGTTAATCCTCTGCCTTTGGCTCAGGTCATAATTCCAGGGTCCTGGGATGGAGCCCCACATTGGGCTCTCTGCTCCGTGGGGAGCCTGCTTCCCCAGCTCTCTCTCTGCCTGCCTCTGCCTACTTGTGAGCTGTCAAATAAAATCTTTAAAAAAGGGGGGAAAAAAAGAAAGAAACTTGCTGTTTGAGAGGAAGTTCAAGGATAGGTGTGGGGATACACGGTATAAAGTAAAACGGCACACGCGTTCTCCGTGATGAAGATTCGCACTCTTGGTGAGGACGCTGCAGGTCTGACATTGCAGACTGACTCCCCGCTGCCCAGAAACCATAACCTTACTCTTGGTGAGGATCAGCACCAAATCCAAGAAGCCTTTAGGAAAAGGAAGCCATGGCTGTGTTCTTGGGCTGGCTCTGGGTTGTTGTACCTTGTACCATATAACACACGTTTCTGCTTCAGGCCAATGCCATAGGCCGGGGCGCCAAGTCAGTGCGTGAATTTCTAGAGAAGAATTACACTGATGAAGCCATTGAGACGGACGACCTGACCGTGAAGCTGGTTATCAAGGCCCTCCTGGAAGTGCGTTCGCATTGGAAACCTGGTGCTTGGGGTGGGCAGAACAGACGGCTCAGAAGTGGGTGGCCCGTGTGCCAGCGACAGGAAGGGAGGCACTGAGAGCCTCAGGGGGAGTGCTGGGCTCTTGAGGGCTTGTTCTGGATGCCCGCTGACTCCTCTCCGCGGCCGCAGCAGGCAAGGACCAAGTCTCTGAGAACTCGCCTGAGAGCACGCAGCTAGGGAGAAGCCGAGGCAGGACAGGAACCAGCAGGTGTGGACTCTGTGACTCCGAGCCCTCCCTCAGCCTTGCTGGGCTCCTGCTGCTGCTAAGGTTGAGGAATTAGGACTGGGAACAATGGTTGGGGGCACAGGGCTATGTCCGCACTTCAGAGGCGTTGGCTGGTAAAGCCAGAGAGGCCGGGGGGTGGGGGGAGCCAGAAGGCTGGGCTGGGGGCCAGCTGTTGGGGCTCCGTGGCGGGGAGAGCGGTGTGCATAGCTGCTCTGTGGAAGGGGCTACAGGAGGCAGGTGGGGGGTTGGGGGGTTGGCCCTGCAGTTAGGACAAAAGCTTTGGGGCTGGGGCTGCAGGGTGTCCTGCTTTTTCTTCTGGAGCAGTGTTTGAGTCATTTGCCAGAGCGGTGTGGCCTTGAGGAGGGAGAGGTGTCCGACGTTACTCTTTCTTCCCAGGTGGTTCAGTCTGGCGGCAAAAACATTGAACTGGCTGTCATGAGGCGAGATCAACCCCTCAAGGTAATCGCGAAGTGTATTTGCTGTCTTTCACTCTGGAGCATTCCCAGTGATGCAGGGGACAGGGACCCTGGTCCTGCGGCTTGAGTGCTAGGAGGGAGGTTCTCTCAAAGACCCCCACAAACGAGGTTCACTTGGCACGCTGAGCAAATGTTGGCAGCCGGGCGGATTTGCTTCTGCTTTCAGCCGCCTGCAGGCAGGCTCTGACGGTTGTCGCCGGGCTCTGGCGCGCCCAGCCTGGTTTTCCGGGAGCAGCGGCTGTGAGGCGCGGTCTGGCCGGAGCCCAAAAGTTCCCTCCCCAAAAGTGGCATTGCTGCTCTGGGGCACCTCATGTGGCTTGGGGGTAACCATGAACTTTCTTCGGTAGATTTTAAATCCTGAAGAAATTGAAAAATATGTTGCTGAGATTGAAAAAGAGAAAGAAGAGAATGAGAAGAAGAAACAGAAGAAAGCATCATGATGATGAAACCTTGTGGTGATTTTTAAATTCAGATCATGGATGATTGTCGAGGATATGTGGGCATTTGCATTCCATTTATTACTGTCCATGTGTCCTGCAATAAATTTGTGTTTGTTAACCTTTTCGTAAGAGCATCTGTGTCTTGGGGCAGTTACGACCGCTCTGTAAAGTGGCGTCTTCCCCTTGCTTTGTGTCTCCGAGCGCTGCCCTCAGTGGGAGTGCTCCATGTTCCTTGTCGCCAGACAAGCCACTGTGGTGGGCAGGGGGTGTCTGCCTTTCTGGTTTGCGAGTTCAGGCAGCTCTAGGAGGCCATGCATGCGGTGACAGCTTCTGTAGACAGGCGTGTGGCATTTCACACGGACACAGAAAACTCTTTAAGTTTCCCCCATTAGAGGTTCTAACCAGACTGACCTTGTTCCTTCTTACAGACCTTCACTCTGTTTCCTAATTCACGCAGATCAAGGACAAAAGCAAACACCACTCAGTTTAAGTATTTGAATTCAAAATTCTGCAAAGCAGCAGCTTTGTTCAGGACAAGTCCCGTGTTTCTGGTTTGTAGCAGATCCAGTCTGGACGTTCCTAAGCTTCCTGGTGCTGATGGCCCCCTGCCCGCTCTCACTGTAGCCAGTGAGGACCCCGCTTTCAGCCTCGGTCCTGGTCCCTGGCTGGGTCTATACCAGAGACTCTAACTCCCTCCATCCCCAGCTTTGCGGCTTCAGAGGCGGCTATCAGGCCTGCTGACAGATCCCCTGCCTCCCTGCGGCCCAGGACATGGCATAAAGGGCTCTTTGCATCTGTGGGCTGGTTCCCCTTCCAGCCACATTGTTAGGACTCCAGGGCTCTGCTCTGCACGTCTCTCGGCTGAATTCTCACCGAATGACACATACATATTCTCTTCTAAAAGGAATACAAAGGCCCAGGTAGGGTTCAATAAAGCTCAGCATAAAATATGTAATTGTCAACATGTCAGCTTCAAGTTTTGAGAGTAAAATTAGTCCTAGTGGTAAACTGACTGGACTACATCTGGATTCGCTAACAAATCCCGGCCTAGGGCAACTGCTGAGTCCCCCACTTTGTTTAGAATTCGCGCCCTGGGCACCTGCATCCAGCACGCACACACGCTATGGAAAATTTTCATTTCTTCTTGGGCAAGAACGTTCCTTGTCTGTGTCCACCCCCTTCAAAGGAAGGCTGCCCAGAATCTGTTGAAATCCCGACGCTGCAGTCCAACTCCCCGCTGCCCGGTCCTGCTCGGGGCCCAGTGGAACCCCAGGCAGGCATGGCAAGATGGGACAGGCCTTGGGCCTCTGACACTGCTTTCAGAGTCGGCCAGAAACCCAGGCCAGGCCCGTGGGCTGCTCTTTCACATGGTGCTGGGGTCAAAGCCTGGACCAGGCCCGATGGCACCAAGGACAGGCAAGCTCTGCGGAGCTCAGAGGCCACGGCAAAGCAGCAAAAGGATGGCTTCTGAAGCAGGTGTATCTGTGAACTGAATTTTTAAAAAAGTTTGTGCCCCAAGTGTCTGGGAGGCAGAGCCAGGGTGGCCCACTGTGAAACTGGACTGACACACCTTCCTCCAGACCAGCGGTCAGCTCACGCAGGAGCAGCAGGTGTCCCCCAAGGTCCTACCAGCCTGAGGCCTGCATAACATCTCCCGCCTCAGGACGGGCATGTCACACAAGATGTGACTCAGGCTGCAGAATCAACAGAACTATTTAAGAGCAGAGAAGAAAAAAGTTGTAAAGGTTTGCATGTTTATTTATAATTATAATTTACATTACTCCAACAGAGCAGCCCATTGCTATGTTCTAACTCTTAGCCATTAAGTCCTACAAAAATAAACCCAAGCTTTTACAGTAACTGAATCAATACAGAACTAAAACCTTTGTAGCTATTTAAAGGGGTTTAGTTACCAAGGTGCTTGTGTTCAACACAGGGCCCTCTCCGGCAGAAGGACGCATGCTCACACTACAGGTCTGACCCATTTACTCATGCAACGAGTTTATGTTCCCCACCCACCCTCCACCCACCATAAAACAAAAACGCAACTATTTACAATTAAGAAGAAATAATGTTTTAGGTCAACCGACCTTGCAAAAAAGACTGGCTCATTTCCAAGGGGATGAGACACTGAACAGTGGCCCGAGTCCAATACCGACCGGACTGGGTCTGGGGACAGCAGGGATGGGGCAGGAAGGACGGGGACCCCACACGTCCCTGGGCTTTGGCCCCCAACCCTGATTCCTATGGAAGCCAGGCTCTGAGCAACAGTTCCTAGCTTAAGTTCAGGACCCCCTCCTAAGCTTCCAGGACTCCCCCTCTTCCCTGCACCAGCCCCCCTGCCCCAACCCACCAGCTCTAAACCTTGACATCGCCACTCTGGATGTAAGGGTTGTCTGGTTTCTTACACAACATGATCCGTGGGACACTCCACTCTCCTGGCCCTAATGCCCACCCACCCCCACACGCTCCCATGCTGGCCCTGCCTGGCTCCTGAGACCCCCCACCTGTGGCTGTGGGGGTGCCAGGCCAGCAGCACCAGAGACCAGTTGGGTTACAGAGATACACACTTGGCTGCCACATTTGCCAAATGGGATTTGGTTCCATTTGAAAAAAAAATCAAAGCTGTCACAAAGAAAAGTCACAAAATGAGAATCAAGCTTTTGCTCTAAAACCTTTCTCCAAAATACCAGAACCTTAGAATCAGGCTGTGCGCAACTAAAGAGGAAAGACGGGCCAAAATACCTCCAAGAGGTCACCCACAGATACTTCCCCCAAAACAAGTGGTTCTAACTCAGACCATGTCCAAGTTCAATTAAGTTCAAAACATAAGTAGTAGTACGGGAATTTTCCATCTCCGTAAACAAAGTGACCCCCGTCTCCCGGTAAGTGCAGCGTTTCCAACATCCGCAGACACAGCGTCGTTTCTGTGCGACTTCCAGAGGCGCCTGTGAGAAGGGGACAGGACAACAAGTGAGTACCTCAGCTCAGCACACTTCCCGAGGCAGCCGCCCTGCAGGAGCCAGGCACGCAGACTCCCCGGGACGGGGTGCTCATCCCCCCGCCGCACTCCAGTCAGCCCCGGGCTCCCCAGACTCTGCAGTCACAACCGAGGATAGAAATCATCTTGGTGCACGTGGGGGACAGAGAGGGAACTCCAGATCCCAACCTGGAGGAGGCGGGTCAGCTCCAGGCACACCTGTGACCCCCTCACCGCCCAGACTCACGGGGCACACAAGTCACTGGCAGTCCCGGAGTCCCTGCAGGCCGGGGCAGGGAGGCTGGCTTGGGACAAGTGTCCTTGCTGACCACGCTCTGACCACACTGGGGCCTGCCCTCCCTAGGAGGCCTCTGGGTGACTGGGAGGGTCGAGGCCCTCATCCTGGCTCTTACTGGAAACCAGAGCCAGCTGCTCCGGGCTCCTTCCTGCAGAGAGGCTGGCTCTCGGGCCCTCCCCCCGCCAACGCCCTCCCTGCAAAGGGCCCAGAAACTTCCTTCCCTCACTCACCGCGGGCGGCATCCTCACTCACACCCTGCCAGTCCCGGCTCTGTGGGACGTTGGGTTGCGCCGGGTTGTACCGTTGCCCCTGCCCCCTCGAAATCCACCCCTGAAGCTACGGCCACGAAGAAACCTTCCTGACACCCCAAAGGTCTCTGTGTTGAGCTTCCGCTCCTCAGCCCACGTCGTCCGCCTGGAACTGAAGCACAGACAGGGGCGTGAGACCAACAGCAGTGGTCCCCGCTCACCCCTTTCCGAGCCAGGCCCCAGCCTCATGGAGCCCAAGAGGGAAGAAAGCCCGACAGGTGGGGGGTGGGGACAGCTGCTGGAGTCCGCAGAGGGGATGACCCGGTCCCTGCCCAGCAACCCCGGAGCCCGTGCCACAGCCACTCCCTGCCACATCTCCAGCCCGGTCTGTTTCTCTCTTTGGCATCAACTCAACTTCGTTTTCACCAACGAAGGCGAGCACGTGACACGAGGCAGGGCCCCTATGGGCTCCAGGACCCAGAGCAGGAGACGGACCCCTTCAGACAAGTGAGAGGGGGTCAGACTAGATGGGACAGCATCTCCGAGAACGTGATGCTCGCGCGCTGGGGGCAGTGGGGACACGGCACCAAAACCGCATGCTGTCCTGCCGTCCTTCACACCGCAGATGCTCGGACACCCACCTCAGCAGCTCAGGGGAGGAGCCCTGTGTCCGTTTCCAGGCAGCTCTCGGGCCACGCACAGCACTGAGCTCCTGTCCTATGGTCCCCGCAGGCCTCACTCAGCAGCAGCAGCAGCTGCGCCCTTCAGCCCCAGGCCAGCAAGCCCGAGTCGTGCTGGTTCCCCCCACACGCAGTCAGCGCACCCTGTCTGCTGCCCCCTTCCGCGTGCATTTGGAGGCTCTCCCCTCCCCTGCCACCACCACCTTATTCCCAAACACTCAGGCTATTGCAAAAGCCTCCGTCCCCACCTTCAGCATGCTAGCCGGAGAACGCCGAGGTGTCAGACGGCATCGCCCCCCAGCTCCCGCCCGGACAGCTGCCCACGGCTCTCCACACACGAGCTGCTCGTCACTCTGACCTACTACAACCGAGCACCCCCATGCACACGTCCCCTTCATCCCAGACCGACTAGCCTCGCCCGGGCAGGCTGTCTGCAGCAGCTTCCTTCACTCCCCCCTCCACTGGCTCCCAAACACCACATGTGGTGAGATCGCCACCTTCGACTGACCTTGATCCTCCCTGACCTTTATCCTCCCGATGCCCACCCTTCCCCTCCCATTCCCCCGAGGTATTTCTGTCCTAGACCTGCTCATGCTTTTATCGGGTTTTCCCCTGCCAGGCCAGAGATGCGGGCAAGTCAGGACTCCCAGCTTGCTCTGGGCGGTGCCCTCGCCGCCCAGCAGTGTGGCTGGCGCTCTGGACTTCCACGATGTGCCCATCCTAAAGACTCCGTTCCCCACTCTGCTCCCTCGCACGGCAGCATCCAAGCACGAGCCGCACGGCACTGAAAACGCACGACAGGGTCCCCGGCCTCCAGCAAGCAGACGAAGGAACCCCCCCAAGACAGAACCCTGGCTGGCTGCTGCGAGTAGCAAGGCCTCAGGCCCCCAGGGTCTGCTGGGAACCAGGAACGGGCCAGGACGAGCTCAGCTGGGGAGGGCAGGGCCCACCCCAGCTTTAATGGACAAAGGGGCTGCAAAGCCAAGACAGAAGCCGTCTCCCCAGGTCCCCATGACTGCCGGGGGGTTTCCAAACTGCCACCTGCGGGCACCGCTAGGACCGAGATGCCCATGTGACAAAGATGTGAGGAGGATCCTAGATCGGCCCTAAACTTAGAGCAGAGACTGTTCTTCAAGAGAGCAGGCCCTGGTCTCAAAGAGTGTGAGGCAGAACGAGGGTCTTCCTGCCAGCCCATCCAGGACTCTCGAGCCCCGAGCCCTCCCCTGGCCCCCCGACCTGGTCTTGAGCTCAGAGGAGATGTTGTCAAAGAAGGACTTGGACTTGTCATAGTAGCAGTTGGGCCCCAGGTGGTCCTCCTCAGCGGGGGCATCATCACTCTGGGTCACCACTGCCGAGTCCTTCTCGTCCCCCTTCTCGGCTTTGTCATCTGCACGGAGAAGAACACACTGGGATGCTGGGACGTGAACCGAGCACCCCTTCTCCCCGAGCAGACCCTCCTGGCACTGTCCTCAGGCCTTGGGAGCGCTGCGGGAGGGTGGGGGGTGGCCTTCAGTGTTAGCGGAATCTCCTCCTCAAAAACTGCTCCTGTCCACCCGGGGGCCGCCCGGTCTGCTCCCCCTCTCCCAGCAAGCACAGTTCCCACGAGGCCCCCAAGGGTCCTCCACTCCTTCAGGACTCCTTAGGGGGCGCCACTTCCACACTGGCCAGCGGCCCCACTGCATACCACCCCCCCGCCCCACCCCTGCCTGTCTGTCCTTGACCTGCTTCTAAATACTCCTGGACAGACAACAATTTCCAAATAACGGCAAACACCTTTAAAATTCAGTTTCTTCTTAAACTCTTTGTCCAACTCCTCTCTGTTGAACTGGGCATTGGCGCTCTCAAAATCAAAGTCGCCTTCAAACTTGATTGTGTTTTCTTTGACGTTAGTCGGGCGGTTTTGCCCCCTGGAGCGATTCCTTGTTCGTCTGTTCCCTGTGAGAAGAAAGGAAGCCACGGCTGGTAAGCCACCAGCCTGACATCACTCGGCGAGACACAGGCGACAAGGAGGGAACAGAGCACACGACAGCAGACCCTGAGCCCCAGCACGCCCTCAAACCGTCACCAGAGATAAGGTGGGGGGCGGTGCGGGGGAAGCAGAGCACACCTGGACAGGGCGAGGCGCCCCAGAACTCAAGGAGCAACAGCCGTTACCTGATCTCCTCCTCTGAGGCCTTCTGTTCTCGTCGTTCACCTGCCCTTGACTTGGCACGGCTGCCGGCTGAGCTACATCTACGGCGCAAAAGGGAAGCGTAAGGCGAGCGCCTACGAACGCAGAGCCCGGCGACGGGAGCAGGGGCACCGCCACAGGGACATGCAGCAAGGGGAGGCCCTGCAAAAGCACGCGGTGTTTAGGATGGGGGCAGGGACCGGTGCTGTTCAATTACAAAAAAGGAAAACCGAGAAGAGGGGAGACAGAGAGAAGAACCCCAGGAAGCAGCGTGCCGCTGAGGACGACGCGCGCTAGTACCGCCGCCGCTCTTGCCGCCGGGCCGCGCGGGCCGCCCGCCGAGCTGCACCCCCACGGGGCCCTTGCCGGGTAACAGCTTTTTGGCGTTCAGGTTATCCACAGAACCGGTCTGCACAGCCTGCTCCACCATGGGGCTCTTGCCGACTGGGACGGACGGAAAGCCGGCTCCTGGGACGGAAGGGAAGGACGGCTTAAAACCAGAGAGGAGCAAACCTCACACCCCTCCGGCCACTCCTGCTGGGAGGCATGCCCGGCAGTCGAAGGGACCCGCCTGGAGATTCTCCCGATCCCAGCCAGGCCCCCCACAGAGCCCCCGCCCCCTCCCCCGTGCCTAGCTGGGCGGCAACAAGGCCGCTTCATCCGGGAGCCCTGAGCCCCAGGACCCCCAAGCTGCGGACTGACTGCTGAGGAGAGAAGAACACCCCCAGGCGGTTTAGAAACAACTTTCCAGGGTGGGAGGTGGACGCATAAAAACAAAGGAACGAATGGAGCTTTCCAAAAACCACCTAAGCTCTAACCCCAACGGGGCCCGTGGGTTCCAAGATGCCGGAAAATTCACCGTCTGAGAACTTATTTCATCCTACTCCACTCTGAACAAGAACTGTCCCAGTTCAGGATTTTGTAGTAAACACAGTGATCACTCTTTAAATTCCAGAACACTGTTGTTTCCGCCCAAGGAACACCACCACTGGAAAGGGCGCTGTAATAAAAGCCGACTACAGAGAGGGAAGCCGTCAGGAAGAAACGAAGGCTCCTCGGCTGCCCCCGAAGGCGGGCGCGCGAGGTCCATTCCTACCACGCCGCAGCCCTGAGCTCAGAGGCCGAGCCTCGGTGGGGAGACGGGGAAAGCGGACAGGCTTGCCACCCGCACTGGCCCATCTCCTCTCCTCGCCGCAGTCTAAGGGGGGGTGCGGTGCCGGGTGGACGTCCAGAGCTTTGACACAGAAAAACGGAGCCCTAACCACAGCAGTGACTATGAGAGGCAGCCCGGCACACGTGAAGACCGGCTCTTCCACCTTCCTTACTGTCCACGTGGCACAGACACTAAGGTAACACCTGTGAGAAAGTCCCTTCCGACCAGCACAGAAGCTGCTCGTGGCCCCGCCCACGACAGGCGCCAGGGCAGAGCAGCCGCCCCAGCCCGCCACCTTGCCCAGCAGGGCCTTCCCAGAGACCCAGACGGACTGCTCCCGCCACTCTAACTCCGGGGCGCAAGACGCTCAGGCTCCTTTGCTTTTGAGAAAAGACACCAGTTAAACCATCTTGCCTCAGCAATTTCATGCAAACAATCCGAGGAACGATGAACGTCTGATGTCATCTTAACCGAGAAAAAACACTACTGCTTCCCCAACTCGGACACGCCGGCATCCGTGCAGGAGCAGAGAACACCACAGGCCGAGAAACAGACTGACGGCAGTCGTGTGCCACGGCCGGAGC